>NC_084929.1:22712500-23337500 GCF_958298935.1 Phragmites australis
ATTAGTAGGTTAACCATTGAGCTTTCTTCTAAAAATAGAGACAATACAAACTAATCGATGGCGGATAGAGATGTGGTGTGGTAGCACGGGGACAATTTATTCTCAGGGTTTAGGTGCAATTACTGCAATAAGGAAAAGAAAGGCGGTGGTGCCACAAGGTTGAAAGAACATTTGGTAGAACGCAGATCAATTGTTATACATTATGATAGGGTGTCTTCAGATGTGCGTGATTATTTCAGATGTGAGCTGGATAGGGCAAGAGATAAGAAGAAGGGAAAGGCTGAGGAGAGGTTTCGGAGGCAAGTGTCAACAAGAGTTTATGTAGATTTGACAAGTGATAATGAGGACACGGAAGAGGAATAGGTGCTGCGTGTCATGGCTTAGTCTAGGGACAAGGAAGAGTTCATGAGGAGGGCAGGTGAGTCCTACAAGCATGGAGGTGCCAGTGGAAGTGACAGAGGAGGCATTGTGTTAAAGAGTATGCTTAGAAGAGCATCTTCAACCAGTGATCCACCACCAAGTGTCAGAGACTACAATGTTGCTATAGCAAAAGCCCATGTGCAGCCGAGGATTGACACCAGGTCATGGAGTGTGAAGGGAAAGAAAGCAAAGGGAGCTATTGGTTTGGCATGGTCCAAATTTTTCCACACTTTAGGTATTCCTAGTAGATGGGAGGACGATGCATTCTTTGTTGCTGCAGTGAAAGAAACACAGAAATGGGGTGAGTGATTAAGTTTGTAATGAATTTATTTTTGTCATATTTCTTTCTTTTTGACTTATGATCATCTGTTCTATAACAGGCGAGGGTGTACCATCTCCAACTGGCCGGGATATAGATAGTAAGTAACTGGACGAGAACAAGAGTGCATTGAAGAAGATATTTGACAAGTGGAAGCTAGAATGGCCAGAGTATGGTGTGACCATTATGTGTGATTTTTGGACTGGACCGACGCACATGAGTATTATTAATTTCCTTTTATATTGCATGGTCATACGTTTTTTCACAAGTCCGTAGATGCAATTGGCTACAGTCAAGATGCTAAGTATTTGAACAAGGTACATTATTTTGCTAAGTTGGTAACATAGTATTTCAATTGTTGCATATTTATTTGGTTGATTCGTTTATGCAGGAGATAAGAGCAGTGGTCAATGATTTGGGGTCACAAAATATTGTGTAGATCGTGACTGATAATGGGTCCAACTATAAGAAGGCCTATCAGGTTCTCAGAAGGGAATATCTTGCTATCGCGTGGCAGTCTTGTGTGGCGCATACGATAAAGTTAATGTTGAAATCAGTTGGTGAATTTAGAGAACACGATATTATCATTCAAAGTACAAGGTCATATCGTGATGGCTGTACAATTATTCAAAGCTATATGAAATGATGAAGATCGCGATTGGTGGAGAGTTGGTGAGGTGGAATACCACAAGATTTGGTACAAACTATCTATTTCTTGAAAGCTTTCTATGCCTAAAGAATAGGTTCATGCAATGGATGGCATCTAGTGAGCTCCAACAATCTCGCTACATTAGTTCTGATATTGGGAGATATGGACATAGTTGCCTATCCAGCTTACCATGGTGGGACAATCTTAAAATGGTTGTCGATTCCGTTCAGCCATTGTATGTCTTCCTCTGATTTGCTGATCAAGATAAGGTACCAACATTGAGTGAGGTGCTCCTGAGATACACCATTGTCAAGCAGGAGTACAATTCGTTGTATCACAATGATAGAGATTCTTTTGAAAAGTACATGGCAATTGTCAATCGCAAAATGCATGATCTAGCGAATGAGATCTACATGAATGCTGATGATACACTCCTACCACTTGCATTCTTATTGTACTAATGCTTATGGTACTAATGCTTTGATCATCAATTTGCAACGGCCGTATTGAACCCCCACACGCACTACGCGTATGGCACGGGTCCAAACTTGTTTGAAGATCTCCGGGAGGCATTCAAGAGGATGACCGATGTTAGTACTAGCTCGGAAGCACTTATTGAGGTTGAAATATATCGGACAAAGTCTCTATCGTTTGCTGGTCCGCTCGCTTCACGGATGGTTTGTGACGGTAGGACTCAACCCGGTATGAATTGCATTGACATATGTAACCGTTACATCACTTTATCTATTTTTCCAAACATTATATCACTTTACCTACTTGTAGCGCAATGGTGGTCTACGCTTGGTTTGTCTACACCTACACTAACAATACTTGCCAGGCACCTAGTGTCTCAGTGTGCTTCATCTAGTGGGTGTGAGAGGAACTGGAGTACATTTGCATTTATCCACACGAAAGTTCGCAACCGCTTAAGCTACAAGAAGCTCCATAAGTTGGTATATGTCAACTACAACCTGAGAATACAGAATAATTTGGATGCAGGCATCAGGTCAACTGTTGATGATGATCCATTTCAGCGGCTTATGGAGCACACATTGAACGAGGAGAACAATCCGCTCCGGGACTGGATGGAGACCGGCAGATCAAATGCTGCCCCAGAGCTTGATGAGGAGGACACAGACAGTGGCATACCCCTGCCAACTCACCTGGTGACAGACACAGTGAACCCACAAGATTTACAACAGTGGGCTGCTAAAGTGGTAGGTGACACACACACGGGAAAGAGGAAGAAGCAAATGGCACATCCAAAGAAGAGCAAGAAGATTAAGGGTAAGGGCAAAAGACAAGTGCAAAGCGATAAGAGCACGAATAGTAACCCAAAGAGCCCAACTTACCAAGAATCGAATGACAGCAGCTCAAAGACAGATAGCACTGACGATGATGGTCAGGGAGGCAATGTTCCTCCATGCCCATCCTCTGTCGTTGCTCCCGTTCAATTCACTAGTGAGAGTCAGTTTTCGCATGCCACACAGGACCAGGACCATGCTGCCCCATCCTCATAAAGGCATGTCATACAGGGTGGCCATGATGGACCACAAGATAGTGGGAGCTATTCCAGCAACTATGACATGGAGACTCATTCTGGATCGTATCTGTACCACTATCATGTCATCGAGAGTAGTCAGAGCCTCCTATTCAGTGGGTCTATGAGTGGCAAGATCCTGAGTTTTATGCCATATTGTAAGGACAATGGTCAACCACTTCTGCATGGATAGGATAAACTTGGACAGAGTTTAAGGTAGAGTTGCTATCTACACAACAGATGATGCTCATATCCACCGAGGAGTACAATACAGCCGAATTTAATCGCCCCTAAGCTGGTGGTTCTGAAGGTGATGATAATTTATTTTCTGCAACTACTTTATTTCCATACCATGGTATTATACTAATTTTTTTCCATCTCGTAGGTTGCACGTAGCGTGGATACTATGCAAACTACATTTTAAACATCGATCATCACTTTGGTAAGTACTGATGGATGACATGTGATTGTGTTTTTAGCTTTTGTATGGATAATTTGACATATTTATTAATTTGAGGTGCTACATAAGTAATGTATGTATATATTCGATAAAATAATTATATGGTTATGCTCGTATTGCTATTAGTATCTATTTGTTTCCTTAGAAATGTTCAAAATATAGCAAAGGTCATGCCAAATTTTTTTTCTGATTAAACAAAACATAGCAAATCTCATGCCATATTTGTTACTATTTTTTCTGATTTTTGGGTGAATTTTTTGTGTTTTTTATTTTCATAGAAATTTATAGATTAGGAGTTAATCCGGTCGGTTACCGCTTCAAATTACTAGATTTTCGATCAAAATTGCTCGGTTATTGAGCGTTCGATTTTCTTAAAAAATTGTTCGGCTTATCGCAAAAATCGCTTCGTAACTAGTTCAATTCGACCGGTTACCGAACGACGAATCTAGTATTTTTTTCAAATTTCAAATTTACCGAATAAATTTTGAATAAATTTTAGCTAAATTTCGAACGGTTATCGTGATAATCGTGATTTTTCGTTAACCGCCAGGTTCGGTTACCGTTGGTAAAACATTTTAAAAACCTTGGGTACGGCAACAATCGGAATTGGAAACGAGGAACAAGAGGGAGTGTGTGCCGCCGAATTATTCTACTCGCAGATGCTGCGTATAGTCTTTCGGCTAATAATGAAGTTGAACCTAACACAAATTCCTAACAAAAAAAATATTGTACATTACAAATCATGCTAGTATATATATTATACTATACTAGTACATTAATTAGCATCTGCTAGCACAAGTCTAACACTCCAGATCCATCAAATGATGAGCTGGCCGGGCGGCGTGGTCATCTCTCGTCATAGGATGCGCTCCCTCGCCGACGTGGCCGCCGCCTGTGGTCCCTACGCATCGTACACATATGGGAAAACGCCAAGACCTGCACAGTGCACGTTAGCACATGGTACTTACATGACAGTGGCGACACGATCCATCCATCCATCAGTGGTCTGTAGATCTGGGATGTTCCTTGCTTTGACTCCACATGTCGGTGAGACGCCTACACGTGGTGATGTGGACACACGGCCAGATTCCCTGGTGATCAGCAGCGAAGCTTGGTCAGCAGGAGGGAACACGGACTTGCTCGAAGAGACGGCAGCGTGTGAGATCGACCAACTGAGCTTTAGCGAAACGTTTCAATGCTGGTTGAGGTGAGAGATGCAGCTCAATGAGATACTTAAGTGAAAGTGGAGCCGATAGTTTTCGATCTATACGGATACGGTTGCAGTTATAACAAGCATTTTTAGTTATTCATGCGGATACGGATAAGATATTGTAAAAAATCGGGGGATATAGATTATCTGATTTTTAATCAGATTATCTGAGGTGTTGACAATCAAAATTGGTACATTGTGAAGAGTTTTGGTACTCGAAAGTTACTTGTTGACTAGTGAACAGTACTACGACCAGTACGTAGTAACACTAACCAGATAAATAATAACTGCACCTAGATGAACAGTAACCCTTACCAGTAAACAATACCTGCGATCGGGAACAGTCCTACGTCCATTGAACTGTGAAGGCCGAACTGTAATAAAGAATTCACTGGTAGATATATATGAGGTCGTGTGGTTAACTAGGAACGATATGTTAATTATGAAAAGTTTGGAGATAAGAAGGCAAGCTTAATCATATTTGTAAGTCATATTCAGTTTAAATTAGAAGTTTTGATCTTATACGGTTAAGACCTGCCACTCTTTAAATATTAGATGATCATGGCCAATTGAGAATAATCAACCAATCGATCAAATCAATCTACTTTACCTTTCGTTTTTTTCCTATATTATGTACTCTCGTTCTCTTTTTTAATCTAGATTACTACATGTTCTTGATCTCAACGACCAAGGACAAGTCGCTAGTCATCAGCGCTCCGACAGGGTCCCTCCCGAGCGTGGGTGACGACGAAGGTCTAACGACGCAGTGCCACGATGAGGTATCCTCGGTGCTGCTCGTCGGATATTGCACATGAGGTGCTTAGTGTTTAGCGTGATATCTTTTCGCGTCAATATACTTTTTTGTGACTCCACTGGGGAAGAAACTTTCGGCAACCTTCTAGCCAAATTTTAAGACCTTGGCCATGACGAACGGATCCAAAGTCAACCCTGATAACATCATTGTGCCCGCCATCGAGGAGCTAGATGAAGAGGCACAACAAGAATATGAAAGGCGCAAGATGGAGTTCGACAGGGAATTCACTTTGCGCTACCAAAAGACGAGGCAGGGCATCGTTCAGAAGGGAGGAGATTTCACGCCTATCTATACCAAGCCCGAGGTAACTCCCACTATAAGTAACGCACCTCCTTTTGGAGAGATAGTTGCTTTGATGGTTGATCAACGAGTAGGTGTTGTTATAAGTAACAAGTTTAATTAAGGGTTTTAATCAATCACTCAGTAATCGTTTAGAATCTATAGTTTTTGAGATGCAAAATATTAAAGATACACTAAAACGGCATCTATCACATGATGCTAGTGCTTCAACTTCTAATAATGATGGTAGAATTCAGTAAAGTCTATTTGATTCATCGGTAAAATTTATACCACCTATGTCTACATAACAAAGTATGTCGATGAAACAAATTTACAGATGAACTAATGTTGTAGGTTCGGCCAATGTTGTCACACCACTGCCTACTTCACTAATGCCACTAAACCGAAGGTCACACCATTTGTTTTTCCATTATCAAACACTACATCTAATATAATTAACTCGGTTCCACATGTAGCTAATAGTAACAGCCGAATTAATAAAATTTCAGCAAATATATCGGTAGCTCCATATAATACCGTTGCATATAGTACACCACCTATACCTCCACAAGGCTCTGGTATCCCTTATGGTCAATTGCCGAAAGATTGTTTCAAAGTGCCTCCAATAAGTACTCCATATACGTAGTCCGTTGTGCCGCATTCTCATGATACGCCTCCACATTCTTTTGGGCAGCATCAACAAACTAATGTGATTCCTACTCGATCTCCGGCCGAGCAACCTATGGGGCATGAAAATATTAGAGAGCAAATGACTAGTATTTTTAAGGAACACTTTGAGGTAGAACCTAAAGATAGAGGATGTGTCTATCAAAAATCATACCCTGATTTCTACGATAATATTCAATATCCTAGAGGGTATAGAGTGCCTGAGTTTATTAAGTTTACTTGGGATGATGCTAGAACTACTTAGAACATATGGCTCAATTCATCTTACAGTGTGGTGAAGCTAGTGCTAGTGATATGTTAAAATTGAGATTGTTTCTTTTATCATTGTCTGGCCCTGCATTTACCTAATTTATATCTTTGGCATCTAATTCTATTTATATGTGGCCTCAATTAGAGTAGAAATTTCATAAGTATTTTTATACTAGGGACAGTGAGCTTAGATTGACATATTTAGCATTGGCTAAACAAAAACACAATGAGTCTGTTGCTGAATACATTCGAAGGTTTAGAGATACAAGAAACCGATGTTTTAATTTGACAATTTCTGATAGAGATTTGGTTGACTTAGCTTATTCTGGTTTACTTTCTTATTTAAAGGAAAAGCTGGAGAATCATGATTTCTTAGATGTTAGCCAAGTATTAAAAAAGCTCTGACTCAAGAAAAATCGGGCTAAAGAATCTAGAAATTTTCATAGATCAAATGATAGAGTAAGAGAGGATCGTCCTAATGTGTACATGCTTGAGTATGAATCTAAAAATTTGAATATGGTGATATTGATGTATGTGTGGCCGAATGGGCTTGGTTTTCTAAGTCTAAACCATTCGTTTGCTCTGCTCTTAAGCTGATGCTTTCTAAGAAGCGGCAAGAAAAAATTAAGTTTACTTTTGATGTAGCAAAATGTGATAAAAATATTTGATTACTTGTTGCATGAAAAACAGATTAAGCTACCTTATGGTCATGTGATTCCACCATTAGATGAATTAAAGATGTGAGCTTATTATAAGTGGTATAATTCTTATTCTCATGTTACTAACGATTACAATATTTTCCGTCGACAGATTCAATCGGCCATTAATGAAGGACGATTGAAGTTTACAGAGATGCAAGTAGATCTTCAACCGTTCCCATTAATATGGTTGATCTATAAGATAAGAGCATATAAATTTATCCAACTCAAGCCGAATTAGCTAAAGAGAAAAACGTAATCGTTGGTGAAGAAAGGCCAAAGCATTTGGGGGAGAACAAAAATTTGTTGAAAGATACGTTACTTGAAAAAACTCCTGAAGGTAAAGGATTGGTCAAGACTACGGAGAACACTTCAGCCGCCGGGGGGGCATGTCAATGCTAAGCCAATCCTGAGGTTGGCAAGTGAAATATCAATAAAGTAAAGAAACACGATGAAGTTAAGAAATTCAAGCCCACTTTAAGAAACTCTTGTCCAAAATAAGACAATACCGTCCAAACACATATGAATCAGCCAAGTGAAGCTAAGCAATCGAGGTCACCTTTAAGTCAAGGAATGCACCATCATCATCAATCGAGGGAGGATAATGCTAACGTCGACCCACCACTCGGTATAGCACTATGGTCATGGATGCCTCCTCTAATACCTTTTCCTCCTTGCCCAACTTAAGGCTATAACGGTATGTGGGTGCCACCCCCTCCGATGCAATTTAATCCTTTTTATTTGATGTGGATAGCACCATGAAAGTTAGTATTTGATAGAATATCACGTCCAGTCCATAACCGATTAAAACATACAAATCGGTCTAGTGATATTCAATATGCTAGAGATGTGAAGAACGGGAGGGTAGTGTTTCTACTCAAATTTTAGATTCTAATGTTGATAAAGCATGTGCTACTACTGCTGATATTATTAAGATTGGTTCAATGAAAATAGTGGCCGAAGAACTTGGCGAAGGACCGATTATTTTTTGTGGTAAATCAGTCAAGTCTAAACACGTATCTACTGCTGTCCAAGTTGTTCCAATGGCTAGTGATCATAAAGCAAGTAGCAGCAAACTGCTTTCTAAGTATCTACAGCCGATGTGGTATCCCTCAGGCTTATTCACACAAAGAATAAAGATTGCAGCGGCTACACAAGCAAGAATTGATAGAGAAACAAGCTGAAAAATTACTGAATGCTACTTTCAATGAAATTAAGCCAATACAACCTGTGAAGCAAATAGGGAGACTAAAGCTAGATGTTATAACAGCTCCTACAATAGCCCCTTCACCAACAACAACGACGGCGCCTATGCAAGATGACAAGGAAGATGAAGAATTACTTGATTATAGAGAGTCGATGATGCATGCTAATGACGCTTCACCAACTAAACGTATAGATATTAATATGATTTTTATATTACCTTTGGAGTTTTGGGTAAATGATATAGTGAATCAATAAGCAAAGACGTAAGAATGATGTATTAGTTGCCATCGTCCTAAGGTATTCATAGCTGATGTCTTGATCATCACTCTAAGAAATGTAGAAGCAGAGAAGATATGTTTTTTAGCATGCAAGTTTTACCAAAAAGGGGGGGGGGCATGTATTGACGATCGAAATTGGCATATTTTGAAGAGTTTTGGTTCTGAAAACTTCCTGGTTGACCAGTGAACAGTACTTGCGACCAATGCGTAGTAACTCCGACCAGATGAATAATACCTACGACCAGTGTGCAGTAACTTCGATCAGTGAACAATGCCTGTGACCGGGAACAATTCCTGCAATCACTGAACTGTGAAGGTCGAACTATAATAAAGAATGCTCTGGTAGATATATAGGAGCTCATGTGGTTAACTAGGAAAAATATGTTTGTTATAGAAAGTTTAGAGATTGGAAGGCAAGCTGAATCATATATGTAAGTCCTATTTAATTTGAATTAGGAGTCATGATCTTGTACGGCCAAGACCTGTCACCTTTTAAATTTGAGAGGGTCATGGCCGATTGTGAATAATCAACCAATCGATCAAATCAATCTACTTTACCTTTCATCTTTTGCCTAGTTTCTGTAGTCCTGTTCTCTTTTCCAATCTATATTGCTATATGTTCTTGATCCCAATAACCAAGGATAAGTCGTCGGCCATCCGCGCTCTGATGGGGTCCCTCCCGAGCATGAGTGACAACAAAGGTCCGACGATGCAGTGCCACGACAGGGTATCTTGGGTGCTGCTCACCGGAAATTGTATACAAGATGCTCAGTATTTGGCGTGACATCTTTTCGCATCAACACGATGCTTCCTATTCTGATTATCCGTATTTTATTGGGCCTATTGCCTTTGGCCCAGATCAATACCATGCAATGTAATATTTTAAATTACACTATTAGTGAATGACTACTATATTATGCTATTTTGATAAAACCTATAGTATTTCTATATACTAGTGTATATGCATCTTACTTGTGTGGAAGGAATAGAAGTAGAACTTAATTTCTTTTATTGTAAATGAACCTATGTGATCTACATATCTTGTTTTATATCTACTTTTCTATGGATTTCTTTAGGCATTCCTGGCTTTCTAAAAAGTGGTGATGACTTACTGCCGACAGTACTTTGAGTGAGATTTTAACTATACATGTGAATCTACATACTCACAAAAGTTTATCTAGGTGAAGATGATGTATGGCTTCGGAATGGAGACGACACGCACATAATCCTAACACTAACATGTATGATTGTTATTATGCTACCTGTTGCTTGCATGACCGAATATGTAATATTCAACTATTTTAATCCATTTCCCGTTCAACTTTGAAACAACCCGTAATTGAATCCGTATCCGTATAATATCCGCTTCGACTTCAAATTAAAAAATAGATACAAATATGGTAAAAACGTTATTCGTCCAAGTCCAATCTGTTTTCACACGTAGAGATACTGCTAGCTACAAGCCTACCACCTGTTCGATACCGGCACCGGTTTTGCGTGCAGGCATGGGTACATTGCACGCAGGGATTTGGTGCTGGATCTCTGCAGGGCACCGTCCAACATCAGGATATTCCAGAGATCGTGATGTTGCATGCTAGATGGTTCAGGATAGGAGTTAGGGAGAAAACATGCTCTATCCTGAAGTATGCCACTACTAATAGCTACTGGGAGAAACCTCCAAGCAACTTCCTAAAGTTTCCTAGTTCCTAGTTTATTTTCCAACCAACCATGGTTTCAGTCCCTAGCACTTACCAGAGTTGTGAACCAATCGCACATGTGACCCGAGTTGTTTATTTTCCCAATCCTGTTTTTCCAGCCCTTGCCAGAGTGATGCCGAAAGAACGCAAGAGTAGTGAAGAACACGCCCAGATTCTACTCTCTGTGGCTCTGTTAGCAAGAAATTCAACTTCAACGTGATGAGAAGCGGGACATGACGAACCGGGCGCCAGGGCTAATGGTTGCTGCCGCGCTGGGGCCTTGACGCCGGAGCAAGGTTTGACTTATTGTTTGAGGCTCGATTACCGAGCCCGATCGGTAACCGAAAATGTAGAAAATTCGAGAAAACCGCTCGAAATTCTGTTAAATTTGTACAAAATTCATTTGCTAAAATTTAAAATTTGGTTAAAAATTTGTCAGAATCGCCTCCCGACCAGTTACCGAGCGATTTTCTTCATTTATCGAGCGGTTTTCTCAAATTTTCTGTATTGTCGGTAACCGTTCGGTTTTATCGATTTATCAAGTGGTTTTTTCCATTTTCAGTGAAGTTAAAAAAACCCAAAAATTGATTCAATCTTGTAAAATCAATAACTAATTCATCTGAGCTTAACATCAAGTGAAATAAATTTTGTTGGTTTCCTTGTAACATGATATACATGATAAAAGTATTTATACTCATAAAAAAGTTGAAAATTTTCTGTGAGAAAATATATTTGTTAAACCAAGTTAAATACATAGTTTACTCTTTGCTAATCCAAAAATCATGAAACTAATTTTTTTAGTCTTCTTACATGATCCTATATCTTTTAAAAATACATGAACTCATGAATTAGTTATTTTAAGATGCAAGATTGTGTAAATGTGTTACGACTAGATTAATTCATAACTGACCCATCACACCTCTAAAATTAGTAAAACCACTTTTATTAGTTTATTTATACTATGCTTTATGTTGGAAAAATAATAGTAGATATGAAAAGGTTAAGTACAGTATTGTTTCTTACCATATTCACTTTATGCTTGTGATCTTTGTAAAAATCATAGAGAAATTAATAAAACTCTAAATGAAGTGAAATTAATTTTAAAGATCCTCTTAAGATACGTCCTACACAAGAAAAATATGTGTTTGCATGTTAAGCTTTTCCTTAACATGAGTTAATAACTGAGCCGCACGCTTTAACATTTTTCATTTTTTAAACTTCCTCCTATAGAATATGATGCAAACGACATTATTTTTGAAAACTTTTTTCATAGAAGTTCTTAGAATTGTCTCTAGTTTTTTTTTAAGATTTTTTAAATTTCTTTATTTTTTCGAATTTTTTAATTTAAATTCGGTTACCGATCGGTTTTAATCGGAACGAAGCGGTAAGCTCACGAATTTTAATCGGTTACTGTCAGTAAATTGAACCCGCTGTAAGTTGGCCACTTGTGTATTGTTTGTATCACAAGGGATCGAACGGATCAAACGAATTGGGTGGAGGCCCAGACAATAAATCGGATGGGCTTGCACGTCGGTAGGCATCTCCCAGCTTTGCAGTGTGTTGCTACGACGCACTGTTGTGACTGTGGATTTGCAGCACTACAGCATCCCCTTGTTTCCTCCCGATCCCTGCATCTGGTGAATAGCTTCAGAACATCCGTGTCCCTATCTCAGCTTGAACGAATGACTAGGATATGGAACTCCGTATTGGGCCTTGCAAAATATGGATACAACATTCCCCGCAAAAAAAAAAAAAATGGAAACAGCATAAAATGTTGGGCCACAAATCTCGAAGACAGGCTCAAATATCAAAACCATTCCAATTCGCTCCAAATTGGCCCAACACATGTGCATGTTTTTCTCCAGTTGCGACATGTTCTTGGCCTGCTGCTGCTTTGAAAGGAGAGAATCCACAGGGCACCGTATCCGAATACAGTAGAACGTAGAGCAAATCATATGTTGGCACGCAATAGGAAAGGGATAGGCCTCACAAAATAACTTTAATCTTTTGCAAGAAAATTTACTGACACTTAACATACACGCTGACTTGCTGAGGAGCAGCCCTACTGTAATACCGAATTTTGAGGAAAAAAAAAAGAGAGATTTGACCAAAGATTTGACTTTTTGATCCGTTGCTTGTATGGACTATCGGAGACCGTGGTTACGTTCATCTCGTCGAGACGAACCCATTTTGCTATTCATATGTCCGTTCCAGATACTTTGTGACCCGTAGCAAGTCTAATAAATTTAGACCATTCATTGTTTTTAAAATAAAATAAAAAAAGAAGATAAGTGACGGATGGATCGACCCTCAACCCGATCCATCCAGACACTTCGAGCAGCTAGCATTCGTCTCTCTCTCTCCCTGTATCGTTGCTGTGCGCTGCGCGTTGCTGCCCGGACTGCTCGCCGACGCGTGCGCGTGTGCGTGCACTGCTAGCTGCTCGCCGACGCGCCTGCGCGCCGCTGCTGCGTGTGCTGCGCCGCTGCCGTCGCGCCGGGCCGCCGCCGTCGCGCCGTGCTTTGTGCTGGCCGCCGTGAGAGAAGAAAGAAGCAAGCCAGGAAGAGGGAAGCAAGAAAGAAGGAAAAAAGAAGAAGCAAGGAAGGAGAAGCCAGGAAGGAAGAAAGGAAAAGAAAGAAGGAAAGAAAAGAAAAGAAAAGAAAGAGAAAAGAAAAGGAGAAAAGAAAAGAAAAGAAAAGAAAAGAAAAAAGGGAAAAGTGGAGAAAAGTTGGAAATTTCATAATTTTGTCGGATTCGTCGTCAATGCTTTGAAGGTGATTCCTCGGTAATTTCTAGACGTTTGTGGTTTGATTAAATCAAATCAATCAATTTCTGTCGTATCATTTCATGTGATCAATAGTCTGATTCGTTTCGATAATCGTTATTGATTCAAAGATACGACATCCGAGTCAAAGTATTCTTTTCGTTCATCGGAGCGAAGTCTAATTAGTGAGAAGTTTAGTTCGACTCTGAATTGGAAATAGTGTATCATTTCATGTGATACAGTTTCTGTTCGGTTTTCCGAAATATAGGCGTATACGCGACGTTTTCAGACGTAGGGTTGACGCTTCATATTTTATGTGTTTTAAATGTGCTTTAGTGCTAATAGCATACCTGTACAGGTGGTACCACTTCTGGGCGTTCTTGATCGAATTTTCTTCGTCGCTTTTGGTAAAAGGCAAGTAACGTGGGGGTGTGATTCCGTGCTATGTTTATATTCATGTCTTACTTCTTTTGCAAATAAAATTGAAGTATATGGTTTTCTTTTCTAATTCATTTAAATCATGGATGACGTTGCATTCGATTATTTAAATCAATGCTTTTCTTATTGATTTAGATTGTACCTTTGTCTTCATGAATCAGTTGTGGTTTTTATCATGAGCCATTCAAAAAGGAATAAAGAATTGACGTCAATTCACATGCATACATATGCATTTATGCACTTCATATGGTGATAAAGGCCGATCACTGCCATCGTGCGTGATTCGTACCGGTACATGGAGTTGCATGAGATGTTGGCATCGTCCAGCTCTCAAATGGAGTTGCATCATGGCATTCATACATTTTTTTTTATGATATCTGGAGAATATAGAATTCTGAGGGTTGAATGCTATATTTTTGTGGGAGACCGGGTTGAAGTTTGTCGTTACTTTCTCGACAAATGATCTGAAAGGCTATTCTCTTGAAAACCATGTGTTTTCTTGTTGTTATGAGAAGAATGTTTTTTTTCCAAAAACTTTTGAATGGAGTGAGATGTGTTTATATTCATAGCTGTTACTTGCTGAGCTCGTCTCACCCCCTGTTGAATCCTTTACAGGTATGCTTAGATGCTGACGTGCATCCTTTTGGGGATGGATCTTAGTAGTTGCACACACTCCCTCATCACAATGTCGATAGCTCATCCGGTGCTTATAAGTTGTGGTTTTTGGTGGTCTGTCGTTTGTTTTTGTATATGTTGTGGTAAGACGCTAGTAGCGTCGTGAAGGTTTCTATATATATGCTGGTTATATCATATTCGGTATGCCTGTGATCTTTTTGTGGTCAGTTATACCTCCCTATAGAGGAAATGCTGCCAAAATTTCCTATTTTCTTATAATTAGGCTTAGTTATAAAGTAGGGTGTTACAGCTTGATATCAGAGCCTATGCTTTAGATCCTAGGTAATTGAATGATGAACCTGACACACTTGCACAAATAGAATGGGTATGGGATGCATTGCATTGCGTACGTCTTGTTTATCTTTGTTCGCTTATGTTCACTATCTCATATAAGTATTATTGAAGTTACTTGTTTGATTCTTTACATATTCTTTAGTGTTTCATCATTGATATATATTGTTAAGTTGTGGGAGTCAGTTCCGTTGGAACGGTAGTATTGTCAGGGCATTAAATTTGTTACCTTGGCCATTGGGACCTGAGAAGCTTCAGAGGATCAATAGTATAACTGTTGTATGGCATTGCATATGGGTTAAGTGGAGGGCCCCCATGATGCCTTTTCTGCATTGCCAGGTGAGGTTGACCAAGAGTTAGGTTTGCGATCCAACTATCCACATACAGAGCGAATGTTTTGGGTACGAGATGGACTGGCCCCCATGTCGTTGACCCTAACTATTCGTTCCTGGAATGTCGGAGAAATGGATCGATGTGTACCTTACCATAGAAGATAAGGTGATAATGTTTTCAACCTAACCATTAGAATGGTGTAGGATTTTTTTCCCCATGGAGTCGGGGCGATCTTTTTGCCGATTGTGTGAAGATGTGTTGATAGTGAGATCCTAATAGGGTTCTGGGAGTTTTTTCTAATCTTTTGCTAGACTCGTACCCTAGTTGTTGATGTTTTGAGGTTAGTTAACACCTTGTATTTAGGTTGAAATGTTTACATACCCTATGTGTCAGTTTCTTTAATATCTGAGAATAATCTTTTGTAGTTGGAATATCTATGCATGTTTGAAAATGATTATTCGAGAAGTTAGCCTTTGCGGAATAGTCCACTGGCTATGGGAGTTGGAGTTATCGATTGCGTTGAAACAACTTATTTGCATCGAAGTGATGCTAATGGAGCGACCCCTTCCTTAAGGAGGCATCAGTTGTTTCAAACCTGTCTTGTGAGGTTTCACAATTGGAATACCTAAGGTTGGCCCTTGCGGGGCTGAGGTAGAGATTTTGGTTGAATCATGTTATGTTTCTGATATCGCTTAGCTGAACCTATCATCTTTGACATGGGGATTCGTTTGCTTTGAAGCTTGAAGCCAAGAATATACTTGGGTTGTAGGAGCATTGGCGTTGCAAAGGGTTTGCTGAATAGTCTATGACCTATAACATCATGATAGGATGCTAAATTGGCTTGTCACCATTGGAGCATTATCAATTGAACCTAGTGAGTTTTGCTCGTTGAGTGAATGTTGAAATTTAAGGTCGCCTGAACTTTCCCTGACCTAATAACCAAAGGTATTGTTTGGGCTTGTCGTGGTATTTTATTGACAGATTTTTAATATGATCCATTCTAGAACTTTGTTTCCTATTGGCTCTGGTGGAGTGAATAAAGTTAAAGAAGTAATTGACTAATTTCTGACGTGAGAGTTTTGGATTTCTGTTGGTGACCCAGTTTTCTCTAAGGATGGAGATCTGACTGAGAGATGCCTGAGTGGGTTTACATGTTGGAAGTTTGTCTCTATTGGGAGTAAGTCTATCCAAACCCTGGTTCAAGGGAAGAGTGTTGTATAAGTGGAGTTCATTCCGGAATTTAAGTGCTGAGATTAGAGTTATGTTTTGGAGCTAAGGGTTGCTCCCCTATTTAAAGGAGTGTTGTGAAAGAGGATGATCCATGTTGGGGTGTATCTTTGTAGTTTTGTTGCTGTTCAGAAGAGGGTATGCCTTCTAAGGACCCGGAGAGAAGCATTGTATGCTAACGCTCAACCTGTTGATGGTAAACTGGTGTTGCAAATGGTGCTTGCTAAACTAAATTCGCAAAATAACTAAATTGGAGTTGGATTAACAGGGCTGAGTTTGTAGGAGTCATATTTTCAACCCTCTCCATGAGCTCTCCGCAGTGATCATCTTGTCAGTTGGATTAACCGATGTCTTTCCAACTTTTGAGGAGGATGTTTTTTGCATGCAATTTTACTTTGAAGAAGTTGTGGTGTAGTTACCGATAGTATGACTGGCCTGGGGATGTGAGCAAGATGTGAAGTTCTTTAGTATGCCAGTTTGGCATGTTTCTGAACGTACCGGTCAACACAGTTTATCTATTGGTCCAACTGCCTCTGGATGGAAGTGTTCTGGTATTCAAGTTGGAAAGTGCAAGTCTAAACTTGTACCATGAAGGACAAGTCGTTAGATGTTTAGAATGATTGAATTAGGCAAGTGGTTGTATTCTCCTGATCACCCCTTCTAGACTTGGTGATATATCAGGATGAGAATGACCAACTAGAGGTTTATATCTTAACGTTGTGACTGTCTCTTGTGTAGATCTACCCGCACTCGTATTTTTGGAGTTAGTGATGTTGGTAGAAGAGGTGAAGTGTTGATGTTTCTTTAATCCCGAACCATAAAGATTTTAAATTGATCCTCCCTGTGAAGGAGTTGAAGTCGAAGTAAAGAAGGTTTATATTCCTATTGGGGTTTTGACCCGAAGTTGTGGAGTTAAACAAACAATATTTTTGGTGTGAGTGCATCCACCAAAAAGGATGTTTTTAGGCAACTAATGCCTTGGGTTTAGAACTAGTCAAAGAGAGTGTCTCATAATTGGCTTGTATAGTATTAGCAGACATGTTTTGTGTTCTTGGATTTGTTTTCCCTTCTAAGAGTGAGGAGGCAACGAAATGGTAAAGACCATCCAATGTAATAGAGATTCGGAGTTTTCTTGGATTCGCTGGCCATTACCGATATTTTATACAAGGTTTTTCTTTTATTGCAAAGCCTATGATTAGACTTATTGAGAAGTGTGTTCCATTTGTATGGACTGATGAATGTGAAACCAATTTCCAAACTTTGAAGAATAAGTCGGTGAACGCTCTCATTCTGGCTTTGCCCGAGAGTGGCAAGCGTTTCGCAGTCTACACCGATATTTTCCGAATTGGACTTGACTGTGTGCTTATGCAAGGCGGTCAAATAATTGCATATGCTTCCAGACAATTGAAAACTCATGAACAGAATTACCCCACTCGTGACTTAGAATGGGCTACAATGATTTTTGCCTTGAAGAGTTGGAGGCATTACCTGTATGGTGAGTCATGTGATATTTTCACTGATCATAAGAGTCTCAAGTATATTTTCACTCAAAGAGATCTGAATTTGAGACAGCGAAGATGGTTAGAATTAATCAAAGACTATGATCTAACAATTCAGTATCCTCCCGGAAAGGCAAATGTGGTAGCTGACGCCCTTAGCAGAACAGGTGTATCTAAAGCAATAATGTCCTTACATTCAGACTTGGATCGGATGGGGATATCTTTTTGTTTTGCTGGCACTGTGTAGAAAGAAACTCAAATGATCATCCAATCTGCTATACCTGAACGTGTACGTGAAGCTCAGCAGCATGATCGTCTTCTTTTAGAAGTTCGAAAGAGAATTTCAGTAGGAAACTCAAAAGAGTTTAGTGTGGATGAGCATGGTGCAATACGCTTTAGATGACGTCTCTGTGTACCACAGAAGACAGATGTGAAAATGGATATATTGAGAGAAGCTCACCGGACTCCTTATACGATTCATCCAGGTGAAACCAAAATGTATCGAGACCTAAAAAAAAATTTTGGTGGAAAAGGATGAAAGTGGATATTGCTAAGTACGTTGCAGCTTGTGGAGTCTGCCAACAAGTAAAGGCTGAGCATAAAAGACCTGCAGGATTAATGCAATCCTTAGAAATCCCAGAATGTAAATGGAAATATATCACTATGGACTTTGTTCTTGGGTTGCCTCATTCACCTCGAGGCAAAGATGCTATATGGGTTATCGTGGATAGGCTTACCAAATCCGCACATTTTATCCCAATGAAGATAACCAGTTCGGCACATGATTTGGCTCCCTTGTATATCAGAGAAATAGTGAGGTTGCATGGTGTGCCAAAATCGATCATTTCAGATCGAGATTCCAAATTTGTATCCCAGTTTTAGCAGAGTTTGCTTATAATAATAGCTATCAAGCTAGTATTTGGATGGCTCCCTTTGAGGCCTTGTATGGCCGAAGGTGTGTTTCCCCTTTGTGTTGGGATTCTGTTGGAGAGAGATCATTACTTGGTCCAGATTTGGTCCAGCAAACCTCAGAGAAGGTATACCAAATACGTCAGAACTTGTTGGCTGCTCAAAGTTGACAGAAGAGCTATGCAGATATCCGGAGATGAGACCTAGAATTTACAGTTGGTGACTATGTTCTTTTCAGAGTTTCGCCAACCAAAGGTGTTGTACGTTTTGGTATCTCTGGAAAGCTTAACCCGAGGTACATTGGCCCATTTCTAATCACAGCCCGAGTAGGCAGTTTGGCGTACCGCCTTGAATTACCAGACTCAATGAGTGGAGTACATAATATCTTCCATGTTTCTATGCTAAGAAAATATCCGAGAGACCCTGAGCATAAAAAATTGATGTTGAATCAATCACGATAGAGAAAGACCTGACCGTAAAGTGCCACCCAGGACGTATTCTGGATTCCTCAGAGCGAGTCATGAGAAGGAGAACTATCAAGTTTGTGAGAGTCTTTTGGATAAATCAATCAGAACGAGAAGCAACTTGGGAACTTGAAGAACAAATACGTAAGAAGTATCCTGAGCTCTTTGAGACTGGTGAGTCATAAGTTTTAAAATATTTTACCTCCATTCCATAGTTGCCTTGGAAGCGGCAGAATTCGGGGACGAATTCCTTTAAGGGAGGGAGAATGTAATACCGAATTTTGAGGAAAAAAAAAGAGAGATTTGACCAAAAATTTGACTTTTTGATCCGTTGCTTGTATGGACGATCGGAGACCGTGGTTGCGTTCATCTCGTCGAGACAAACCTATTTTGCTATTCATATGTCCGTTCCGGGCACTTTGTGACCCGTAGCAAGCCCAATAAATTTAGACCGTTCGTTGTTTTTAAAATAAAATAAAAAAAAGAAGATAAGTGACGGATGGATCGACCCTCAACCCGATCCATCCAGACACTTCGAGCAGCTAGCATTCGTCTCTCTCTCTCTCTCTCCATGTATCGTTGCTGTGCGCTGCGCGTTGCTGCCCGGACTGCTCACCGACGCATGCGCGTGTGCGTGCACTGCTAGCTGCTGCGCGCCGCCGCCGCGCCGCTGCTGCTGCTCGCCGACGCGCCTGTGCGCTGCTGCTGTGTGCGCTGCGCCGCCGCCGTCGCGCCGTGCTTTGTGCTGGCCGCCGTGAGAGAAGAAAGAAGCAAGCCAGGAAGAGGGAAGCAAGAAAGAAGGAAAAAAGAAGAAGCAATGAAGGAGAAGCCAGGAAGGAAGAAAGGAAAAGAAAGAAGGAAAGAAAAGAAAAGAAAAGAAAGAGAAAAGAAAAGGAGAAAAGAAAAGAAAAGAAAAAAGGGAAAAGTGGAGAAAAGTTGGAAATTTCATAATTTTGTCGGATTCGTCGTCAATCCTTCGAAGGTGATTCCTCGGTAATTTCTAGACGTTTGTGGTTTGATTAAATCAAATCAATCAATTCCTGTCGTATCATTTCATGTGATCAATAGTCTGATTCGTTTCGATAATCGTTATTGATTCGAAGATACGACATCCGAGTCAAAGTATTCTTTTCATTCATCGGAGCGAAGTCTAATTAGTGAGAAGTTTAGTTCGACTCTGAATTGGAAATAGTGTATCATTTCATGTGATACAGTTTCTGTTCGGTTTTCCGAAATATAGGCGTATACGCGACGTTTTCAGACGTAGGGTTGACGCTTCATATTTTATGTGTTTTAAATGTGCTTTAGTGCTAATAGCATACCTGTACAGGTGGTACCACTTCTGGGCGTTCTTGATCGAATTTTCTTCGTCGCTTTTGGTAAAAGGCAAGTAACGTGGGGGTGTGATTTCGTGCTATGTTTATATTCATGTCTTACTTCTTTTGCAAATAAAATTGAAGTATATGGTTTTATTTTCTAATTCATTTAAATCATGGATGACGTTGCATTCGATTATTTAAATCAATGCTTTTCTTATTGATTTGGATTGTACCTTTGTCTTCATGAATCAGTTGTGGTTTTTTATCATGAGCCATTCAAAAAGAATAAAGAATTGACGTCAATTCACATGCATACATATGTATTTATGCACTTTATATGGTGATAAAGGCCGATCACTGCCATCGTGCGTGATTCGTACCGGTACATGGAGTTGCATGAGATGTTGGCATCGTCCAGCTCTCAAATGGAGTTGCATCATGGTATTCATATATTTTTTTTATAATATCTGGAGAATACAGAATTCTGGGGGTTGAATGCCATATTTTTGTGGGAGACCGGGTTGAAGTTTGTCGTTATTTTCTCGACAAATGATCTGAAAGGCTATTCTCTTGAAAACCATATGTTTTCTTGTTGTTATGAGAAGAATGTTTTTTTTCCAAAAACTTTTGAATAGAGTGAGATGTGTTTATATTCATAGCTGTTACTTGCTAAGCTCGTCTCACCCCCTGTTGAATCCTTTACAGGTATGCTTAGATGCTGACGTGCATCCTTTTGGGGATGGATCTTAGTAGTTGCACACACTCCCTCATCACAATGTCGATAGCTCATCCGGTGCTTATAAGTAGTGGTTTTTGTGGTCTGTTGTTTATTTTTTTATATGTTGTGGTAAGACGCTGATAGCGTCGTGAAGGTTTCTATATATATGCTGGTTATATCATATTCGGTATGCCTGTGATCTTTTTTTGTCAGTTATACCAGAGCCATGACTAGACTTGCAAGATCTTATGTGTTTCATCTTTAGCCTACCTCAATTTGTTTGAGACTGAAAGGCTTTGTTGTTGTTGTATACCTCCCTATAGAGAAAATACTACCAAAATTTCCTATTTTCTTATAACTAGACTTAGTTATAAAGTAGGGTGTTACACCTACTGAAAGAGCCAGACAGAATTAAGTTGTGCAATACAAAATCTTAGTACTACTATAGAAGAGAAAAAGGCAAGCAGTAAATTCTCATCAACTCACAAAAGCTTCTCTTCCAACTTGCAAACAACATCCAACTTTCATTATACCATGCTTTGTGAGTTTTTGTAATAAACACAAGATTCTCCCCTGAAAGTGTTGGTATCAGTTTCATTTGTCAATTTTGAATGGTACAACAAATCGCTCAAGTGTGGATCTTTACTATATTCAACCCCAAAAATCTTGCAAAACAGCAGCTAACCAAGTTGAAGCTCTTCTTCTCAGTAAACTCGTGGCTGTCCTTTCCTTCAGCAGGACAGTTGGACCGAGCTGATCCTCAGTAACCTTGTCACTAATGATACAACAATATACAGCAGCAGAGAAATGAACAGCTACAGAATGAACAGAATAAATGGAATTACAAGAACAACGGAGAAACCCCCAGAAAACACAAAACTATGCTTGTCTACTCTGTCCTCCTTGCCACAAGGATAAACTTCCATTTCAGCTACAGTTACATATTTATACCAATTCCATCAAAAGAGGGTCTCCTATGGACATCAGCCGAATCACCTTTATAAAGTCGATCTCGTTCATAACTTTCACTGGGAAAACAGCAGGTGCTTGAGCTGTATAAATAGTCGAGAACGTTTGATTAGCTGCCAAGTTGGTCTTAAATACTGTTCCAACCAGAGCATCAGAGTCAAAATTTTGAGGCAAGTCCATTGCCAAGAAGAACATTGGGACCGCAATCTTATGGTGCAAATCCAAATCACCAACAAGACCCACAAGGTCACCGAAGTCCTCAACAAACCGCCGGGGCACATAGAACAGTTCACTGCCACAGAATGCAATCTTGTCTTCGCCCATGCTTTCCTTATAGTTTGTCTGGAAATGAACTGGGGAATTGCCAACGACCTGCTTGACCATTGCACCTTGCTTTACAAACCATTCCTCTTTGGTGTCCAATGGAACAGTAATCCAAGAATGTGCAATCTACAGGTTGAGAAAGTATAATATGAATACTACTGTATCATGAGCATTTATCGATCAAATATAAGTGGGGCAAGGACCAAGGTACAGTGTACAAACTTTATTCGTAATCCAAAGTTTTTCCTTGTTAGCCTGCAGCAGGTTCCAATAGTTAAGAATCATGTGGTCTTGGAGGAACAGAAATCCATCAGCACCACTATATCTTCCAAACACCTTGGGCAGATACCTAAAAAAGAAAATGCAAAAAGATTTACAGCATGACTAGCAAAAATGGCAGAAGGCAATATAGTACACTTATCCAGAAAACAGAATCACAGAGAACATAAGAATAATTCCTTATATGCCACTGAATACTTCCAAATCCCTCATTGCCCCACGCAGGTTTGGCCCACAAGTCAGTGAGACAATTGAGGATAATTTTTGGCAAGTTCTATAACTGCTAGTTAATCATGACAAATATCAAACGAATTAAATAAAATTGATAACATTATATTTTATTTCGTTTGGTGTTCTTACATATAAATTGTAGAGAAACTTTATTTGAGGAAAAAGATGAAATTTTATATTCACCCAAAAGCATAAATAAGTCAATGATTGCGCAAAAAGTAGTAAAAAGAACTTATGGATGGCACAATCAACACTACTCCACTACTAGACTACTGTGCAACTGGTCTGGCATAGATTAAGCCCATATATTTTACTATAAGTAGTTAGCAACACTTTTTTTTCAATTCTGATGTAAAATCAAATATAGGATATTTTTCAGGACCCGGTTCAACTTAAATTACAGAACAAAGTCATGTGTGCTGAATTTCAATTCTAATGCACAATCAGATATAGGTTATTTTCAGGACCCAGTTCAACTTAAGTTGCAGAACAAAGAAGTCATGTCTGCTGAATCTAAGGGTTCAGAAGCTGTTCATGGCTTCATGCATGTTGTGTCCTCCAGTGTGACAATAACTATCTGTTAAATGCCCATGGGCAAACCTAGGATCACTCTACAAATAGTTGTCATTTCATGAAAATTCTGGATGATCCATTGTTATCTAGCTTTATTACATTACTAAACAGAGCACATAGCAGAAGAAGGTGCAGCAAGTTGTTCTAATTGATAGTTACTTCCAATAATTTCACAATTTTGTTGCAAGGTTCATTCTATAAACCCTCTCACTCAACCTGCATCTATTTAGCTATTTTAGGTAAAGAGGTGCATCCATGCCACAATTAGTCTAATCAGGTCACCGCACAATTAATTGTAAGGTCTTGATGTAAGACACATGTGGATGATCAAGAAAGTGGAAGCAAGCCTGCCATGATTTGTGCCTAAACATCACAATATCACATATAAGATCACAGTGACAATGACCATAAACAGTGCAGAAAGCTACAATGTGAGACAAATTTTGAGTCTTCTCCACAGTTATTCCTCTCAAGTAAGTTTAATTTATAATGAAATGATAGTACTGCATTTAATGATCCAAACAAACAAGAGATCAACTGAGCAAGTTTATTTGCAGATAGCCTGGGTTCAAACATCAAGATAAGAAGATCCACTAGTACAAATTCTCTGGGCCAACACAGTTATCATCAACTAATTTTATATTGGGTTATTTAAAGAATTTCAGGGGTCATTTTTCGAATGTAGACATGCATATGTTTATGAAATGCAACTTTATAGGTTAAATGGTTAATGTCTCAAGACTTTATTGTTAACGTTCACAAAAGGTTCACCTTACTAAGGAGCCTTTTTCTGATGAATTGATTAAAAAATTACAATAGCATCGATCTGGCTAAATATATGGTAGAACATGAAAAAAAAATGTTCCATTAACATCTATGCAGTTTTATTTTTCTGACAAGTGGAAATCAGTGTTCAAAGAAGAGTTATAAACAAGCCAGAGATGAGTTATTGGGGGTAGTAACACTCACTTATAAGCGTGTGACAGCGTGCAGCGTTCAACAGCAAGCTCTGCATTGCTTTGCTCGGCAAGAATGATAACTGTCTTGAAAATCCTTCCATAAAGCAGCCTCCACTCAAGTGCCGTGCGATCCACAGGCCCACTAACATGCATGATCATCACAACATTTCCAAAGTTTTTTCTCCACTTAATAAGATTTCCAATCTCATAGTTCACTGTGCCAATCTCATCGACACCAAGGTGCACAGATGGCAGCTTCTTGGGCACAAATTCCTTCATGTCACCCTCTCCAATGGTTGCCCGCTGCCTGTCAATCTCCAATGACATGAGCCGAGGCTGCCGGTACCCCACAGCGAGCAGGTCCTGCAGCCAGGCAGCTGTTAGTCTCACATCCTGCTCTGTCCAGAACCCTTCCTCAGCCATGGCATAGCTCAAATCAAGAATCCTCTCAAACAATGCCCTCTTTTTTGACCTCCACTCATTCAGGAACTTGATCAACCGACCAACGTTCACGTGCAGATCCTTCTCCTCTGCGAAGGGGTATGCCTGAATATGATCCTTCCGGTAAATAGTCGGTGGATAGAAAGCCACGTACCCACCGATCTCCCACAAGATCCGTTGCGCCCAATACCCACGGATCACATCTGCCGCCATTGAGCTCACTGACACCGGCATCATGAGCCCCCAGAAAGCTGGTGTGTGGAACAATGTATTGAATGAATTCACTGGTGCCATCATGCCCTGTGGGAGCGCCACCTTTGGCGCCTCCGCATCGAACCTCAGATCGAAGGCCGCAGTCGGTGGCTTCCTAGTGAAGTAGAACACAGCATCTACATCTGGCAACCCATCCGACAACCCCTGCTGAATGAACTGGCGGCCACTGAAGACCTCAGTGTAAAACACCTCGTGCGCCACCTTCCCAACCTTATCCAGAGGCAGCCCCCGCGGCCACACTGACCGCTGGCCAAAGTGCACGTAGGGGTTCACCACCGTCCGGTTGGGATCTGCGTGGCTGTACTGGAGCAGCACGGGGTGATTGGTGGTGCCAGATCCCAAATCCACATCAAAATGCCTCCCCAGATCGTTCCCCGGTACCTCGGCGCGGTTGTCGGCGTCGAAGATCACCTTGGCCCCGTGCTGGATAGCGAACAGGTACCCCGCCGTCTTGCGGACGTGAGACCCGTAGGGAAGGAAGTCGACGGAGCGATAGCCTAGCTGCGCCTGCAACTCGAGGGAAAGGAAGACGGCGCCCTTGAGCTCCCACCCGGCGGGCGTGTGAGAGTCGCCGACGGCGAGCAGCTGCCAGCCCTTAACGCGCGCGAGCGCGGCCAGCGCGGCGGTGGGCGGGGACGAGACGGCGACCACGATCCAGCGATCGGAGCGGAAGGACGCGAACGGGACCCCCGGCGCGATCGCGAGCGGCGGGACCTTCGACCAGGCGACGTCCGGGTAGGGGAGCTTGGCGGGGCCGCCGGAGCCCGAGCGGGAGGAGCGGTCGAGGCAGAGCAGCGCCGCGGCGTCGGGGGCGGCGCCGCGGAGGAGGAAGACGGCGGCGGCGGAGGCGAGCGCGAAGAGGAGGAGCAGCAGCTTGGAGGAGTGCTCGGACGCCCAGGTGGCGAAGTCGAGGTTCTTGGCGAAGGGCCGCGGGTGCCGCCTGTCCGAACCCGGCGCGCAGCGCGGGGACGAGGGCGGCTTGTGGCCTTGGCCGCCACCCGCGGCGGCGTGCGGGGACGGGCGGTCCTGGACGAGCATCTCCTCGGCCTGGGGCGGAGCGGAGTGGATCTGGGGGCAGGGCGGGGCGCGCGCGTGGTATCGTATCGGTTGGGAATTTTGGGGGGAAGGCGCGAGATTTGGGGTGGTTGAGCTGGGCGGGGTGCGGCGGGCGCCGACAGACAGCGCGGAGGGGGAGGGCGGAGGATCGGTGTCGCGGTGGGGTGGGGAGTCGCGATCGGCGCGGGGAAACGAGGGGGGTTTGAGGCGCCGGCGCGCAGGGTGTCGGTCGGCGACGGGGAGTGGAGTGTGCGTTACTCCAGAGGGTGGAGCGGTTGGTGGGAGAGATGCGGAGGGGAGTCCGCCGCTGGCGTGGAAGGCTTTCTGTTTGTTTATTGTACTAGTCAGGACGGGGGCTGGAATCCCGATGTTCATTATAGAAAGGTCGCAGTGTCAGTTGCATTCCTTGCACTTGGGGATTATGGAACGGTTTTTTACAGACCAGTGAAGATCTAGATGTCTGGATATCTTCGACTCACGAGCCACTTGTCATGCTCAATGACCGATCGTCAGAAGGATACACAATGGTGTGTTCAGAGATGTTTATATAAAAGAAAAAGTGTTTTTTTACTATCGAAGAATCACAGTTGTTTATATGGACGACAGTTTTATGATCAAAGTATTATTGGTGTTTATATGGGTGATAGTTTTCACGGTCGGAGTATCACAGGTGTTTAGATATGTTTAAAAAAAAGAGGCTTTTTTACTATCAGAGTATCATAGGTGTTTATATACGTGACAGTTTTTATGATCGGAGTATCACAGGTGTTTATATGGGCGACAGTTTTTACGATCGGAGTATTACAGGTGTTTATACGGGCGACAATATATTTAGTTAAACATGCTGTTTATATTAATATTAATGAGATAACTAACTATATTTAAGTATCTATAGTTTTATTTGTATTGAAAATTATAATTTTTATATAAATGATTAGTATTCTCTTTTCCTAAGCATCTAGCCATAAGCATCTAGCATCAATATATCCTTATGAACTTTATGGGTGTGTTTGCTTGGAGGTGCTTATATTAGTATTAACAAGATAGTTAATTATATTTAAGTACATATAATTTTTGTTTGTATTGAAAATTATATTTTTTATATAGGTGATTAACATTCTCTTTCCTTAAGCAACTAGTGAAGCATCTAGACCTCTAATTCGTATTTTGGTAATTAATGATAATATTTTTTTTTGACTAACATGTTTGAATGAGTTATGAAAAGATTAGTCACAAAGATGTTGCGGAGCTACAAGTTGCATGAGTGAAAAACATGATGAATGACTAGTTCAAGGCAAAGGTATAATTGTAGGACATTTTCTTTTACCGGTCAATGGAGATTAGAGAAGGAAAAATTGACCGGATTGATAGGATAAGTGCCGTACTATTAAGAGGGGTTGATGTGTGTTTACTTAAGATTTCTGTAGTACCAAATTGCTCAAACTTGCATTTCATATAGAGTTAAAAAGTATAGTTTGAGAAAATACATCGAAAAGACTGCATTTGGGTGCTCCTGTATGTTGGTGGTCTGACCGCTGTATAATGAACCATGGCAGTCTTGCCCCTTTGAGAGTGGCGGTCTGACCGGCCCTTTGGGCGGTATGACCGCTGAATAAAATCTTCTCAAAACTCTGAGTAAATCGAAGTCTCGGTCTGATCGAGGGCTGTGCCGGTCTTACCGAGAATCACACAGAGAGTTTTGGGTCCTACGGTCTGACCGCAGGGTCTGCCAGTCTGACCGCCAAGGCTGTGCTGGTCTGACCGAGAAGGATGGCGGTCCGACCGCCAGGCTGTGTCAAAATTAATTTCGACCGTTGTCTGTAGCCGTTGTACGGGGGCGGTCTGACCGCCAGGCTATGTCAAAATTAATTTCGACCGTTGTCTGTAGCCGTTGTACCGGGACGGTCTGACCGCCAATGGTGCTGCGGTCTGACCGCCACTTGCGCAGAGCTGTCAGAACGGCAGTAACGGTTAGTTTTTTGGTAGAGGGTAATAAATAAGGACATGACTGGTTCATTGAATGTACCTCTTGACTCTAGAATATAAATACAACACTTTGAGCCCTAGCCATTCACTCTCCCTCCACATTAACTCGGTGATTGCATCTTTGAGAGGTTGAGAGCAACTAGTGTATAGTTTCAAAGAGTCTGAGCAATTTGGCACTTATGATCCTTCAAGCAAGCATCATCAACTTATTACTCTTGGAGGTTACCGCCTCCTAGACGGTTTGGAGGTTATGACACCGTCGAGCCCTTCAAGGAAGATTGTGAAGGAGCCACGGTGGTGATTGTGAGTGGTTTGAGCACGCCTTGCCGGAGTGGTAAAGTACTTCGCTAGTGAAATCGAGGTTTTGAATAGTTCTTGTCCATTTCTGGCTTAAGGTCAAGTTGCTCGTATGAGCCCTTTCTCGTGTGAGAATTGAATACTTGATAGAGAAGCGGTTTGAAGTTTGACCTCACATCAACATGGATTAGAGGTGATCGGCAAATCACCGATACCACGGAAAAAATCTCTTGTATCATTTTTGAGCTATTTACCTTATCATTGAGTTATTTACTTTCATGCAATTTACTTCAAGTAATTTATCTTCCTAGATTATAAATTTTTGTATGTCACACTAGGTTTGCAAACCTCAATTTAGCTCTTAGTTGTTCTATTTATTGTTCTAGTAATCCTTAATTTGTTTTCGTAAGTTTTCTTAATCGTTTAGCAATTAGTTTTTAAAACCACCTATTCACCCCTTCTAGTCGGTATCCTTGATCCTACAAGTGGTATCAGAATCTAGGACTCCTTTTGTTGTGGATTTAACTATCCTAGAGTAGGATTATGGCTAGTGACGCTCATGTCAATGTGGAAAAATCTCCGTTCTTTGAGTGGTCAAACTACACCTATTGGAAGACTAGAATGACTGTGTATCTTAAGGCTATGGGCGGTAAGTTTTGGGATATTATGGATAAAGATTATGTTATTCTTGATCGCATTAATCTTACTGATGTTGATAAGAAAAATTCTCTTGCTAATGTTCAATCTATGAGTGTTCTTTATAGTGCTTTAGATCTTAATGAGTTCAATCGCATTTGCAAGCTTGAGACCGCTCATGAAATATGGGAAAGGCTTAAAGAGATTCATGAAGGTTCAACCATGGTTAAGGATGTCAAGCTTTTTGTTTACAAAGGGTAACTTGAGAAATTTGCTATGTTGCCAAACGAAAGCATTGAAGAAATGTTCAATCGTTTGAACAACATAATCAATGAACTCAAGGGGCTTGGTATGGATATTTTTTATGTTGATTTTTCTTATAAGTTTCTTAGAGCTTTACCTAACAAATATGATACTATTGTGACTTTACTTGTGAGGTCCAATTTGAAGGAGACAACTCCTATGCAAATTTTCAGTGAAATTCTCACTCATGACATTTTCAAGAAGTCAAAAGAGAATCTTCATGATGAAGCTAGTGATGCCAAGAAGAAGAATGTCGCATTTAAGGCTCAAGCATCAAAAGGTAAAGATGATTATGAAGAGAGTAATGATGATGATGAGGATGATGAAGAGATGGATCTCTTTGTGAGAAAATTCAATAAATTTATGAACAAGAAGAGATATGAATGTGGATATAGTAAGAAGGGACAATCTTCAAAAGGAAATCCCTTCGAAGAAAGAAGATGATTTGAATTTGGCGAAAAAGGCTATATTGCCACAAATTGTAAGAACAAAGAAGAAAAACATTCCAAGAAGAAGAAGGAGAGTGAAGGGAAGAAAGTTTTCAAGAAATACTACAAGAAGAAGAAAGATGGTCAAGCATGCTATGTTGAGTGGGATTCGGATCCGACTCCGATGATGAGAAACCATTTCAAAAGAGTCTTGCCGGTGTAGCCATCAAGGAAGCACCTTCACTCTTCTCCACACCTCATTGTCTTATGGCAAAGGGTGACTCCAAGGTATTAAATGATGAAGATGAATATTCATATGATGATCTAGTTGAGCTAATAAATGGTTTTGATGATTTCATGAGCAAAGTTTAAGGAATTGAAAAAAGAGACACACTTCTCTTGAAGATTCCTATGAGGAGCTAAAGACGGCTCATGAGGGTCTAAAAGAAACTCATTAAATACTTAAGGAAGCTCATGACTCTCTTATTGCTCATGAAACCAACAAATCAAAAGTAGATATGAGTATATCATGCAATATTCTTGATGATGTATCAACTTTCTCTCATATGAGGTCTTCTACCTTTCATAATGATGCGTTTACTTCACCTAAAGATGTATCTTGCAATAATGTCTTGATTATTGATGAAAATATCATGTTGAAAGAAAAAGTTGAAAAGCTAACAAATGATCTTGCAAGATGCTATATTGGAGAGTCCAAAAATAGACAAGTTTTGGATAGTCAAAGGTTCTCCATCAAGAAAGAAGGTTTTGGTTATGTTCCCAAGAAGGATAAGAATGCATTCATTTATCACAAAAACTACTTTTGTGAAAGTTAGTGGTTATTGCATGAGGTGCAAGAAAACCGGGCATGTTGAAAAGAACTGCAAAAATATCAAGAATAATTCATATGCATCTTTTGATTCATGTTATATCCTTAAGAGATGCTCTAATAGTAGTGTTAAAGCTAGATTTATTGGCACTCCTATAATTGGTGCTAAAAATAATGCTATTTGGGTGCCTAAAACCTTGGTGACTAACATCTAAGGACCTAAACAAATTTGGGTACCTAAAAAAGCTTAACCTTGTTTTGTAGGTAAACTACAAGTCTGGTGGGAGACATTAGGTGCTAGATAGTGGATGCACTCAACACATGATCGGAAATCAAAGGATGTTCACCTCTATGAGCAATGATGGATTGGAATATGATAAAATCACATTTGGAGATAATAGCAAAGGAAAGGTAAAAGGATTAGGTAAAATTACTATCTCAAATGTCTTACTAGTTGAATCCTTAAATTCAATTTATTATCCGTTGCTCAATTATGTGATCTTGATCTAACATGCACTTTTTCTCCAAATGATGTGATCATATCTAGCATAAAGGACAATAGTGTTATTTTCAAAGGCTTTAAATATGGTAATCTATATCTAGTTGATTTTTCTTCTAATGATGCAAGCCTTAGCACATGCTTGTTCATAAAGATATCAAAAGGATGGCTTTGGCATAGAAGACTTGGTCATGTTGGTATGAATCGACTAAATCGTTTGTTGAAGTATGATCTTGTAGTTGGATTGAAAGATGTGAAATTTGAGAAGGACAAGCTATGTAGTGTTTATCAAGCCGGAAAGCAAGTGAGAAATTCACATCCATACAAAAGCTCCATGTCAACTTCAAGACCTTTGGATTATTACACATGGATTTATTTGGTCCTACTACATATGTAAGTATTGGAGGTAATAACTATTGTCTTGTCATTGTTGATGATTTTTCTAGATTTACTTGGATATTCTTTTTACATGATAAAACTATTGTATTTAACACCTTCAAAAGCTTTGCTAAAAGGGCCGAAAATGAATTTGATTTCAAGATCAAGAAAGTAAGAAGTGACAATGGCTCCGAATTCAAGAACACAAAGGTTGAGGATTTTTATGATGAAAAGAGAATCAAGCATGAATTCTCTACCAAATACACTCTGGAGAAAAATATAGTAAAAAGGAAGAATTGAACTCTTATTGATATGGCAAGATCAATGCTTTCGGAATATAATGTTCGGACAATTTTTTTGCCAAAGCTATTAATACCGCTTGCCATTCATCAAATAAATTATATTATAAACGTATATTAAAAAGGACTCCATATGAACTTTTTATTGGAAGAAAATCAAATATTTCATATTTTCGGGTGTTTGGATGCAAATGCTACATTCTCAAGAAAGGTACATGTTTATCAAAATTTCAAAAAAAATGTGATGAAGATTTCTTACTTGGTTATTCTTCCAATAGTAAAGCTTATCGTGTCTACAACCAAAATTCTGATTTGGTTGAAAAGACACATGATATTGAGTTTGATGAGACTAATGACTCTCAAGAAGAGAAAGAAAATTTGGATGATATAAGTAATGAAGGCTTGAGAAGTGCTATCAAAAATATGTCAATAGGTGACATCAAGCCAAAAGAGGAAGATAAACTAGAAGATGATCCATCTATCTCTATTCAAGCTATTCCATCTTCTTCCACTACAAACGATCAAGCTCAAACTCAAAATATGGAAGATATGGATGATCATGTACAACAAGCTACCACTTCATCAAATCCATCACAAGAACAAACAGCTCATCCAAGAGTTCATCATACCATTGCCAAGGATCATCCCATTGATCAGATTATTGGTGATCTTAGTAAGGGTGTTCAAACTCATTCTCGTATCGCTTCATTTTGTGAACACTATTCTTTTGTATCTTCTATTGAACCTAATCATGTAGAAGAAGCACTAAATGATCCGGATTGGATGAATGTAATGCATGAAGAGTTAAATAATTTCACCCGCAATGATGTATGGGAATAGGTGGAAAGACCAAGAGATCATAATGTTATTGGCACAAAATGGATTTTTCGAAATAAGCAGGATGAAGATAGAATTGTTGTAAGGAACAAAGAAAGATTAGTTGCACAATGATATACTCAAGTCAAAGGTTTGGATTTCGGTGAAACTTTTGCTCCCGTAGCTAGACTTGAGGCTATTAGAATCTTGCTTGCTTTTGCTTCATCTTATAATATCAAGTTATATCAAATGGATATAAAAAGTACATTTTTGAATGGTAAAATTAGTGAACTTGTCTTTGTTGAACAACCTCCCGGTTTTGAAGATCCTAAAAGGTCAAATCATGTATATAAGCCCTCTAAAGCTCTCTATGGCCTTAAACAAGCCTCATGTGCGTGGTATGAGAGACTTAGAGATTTTCTTGTTTCTAAAGGCTTCAAAATTGGGAAAGTTGATATTACCTTGTTCACTAAATCTATTGGCAATGATTTCTTTGTTTGTCAAATTTATGTTGATAACATCATTTTTGGATCTACTAACAAGGATTTTTGTGTAGAATTTGGAGAAATGATGTCTAACGAATTCGAAATGTCTATGATTGGTGAATTGAGTTTCTTTATTGGACTTCAAATCAAGCAACTCAAAGATAGAACTTTTATTAGCCAATCAAAGTATTTGAATGATTTATTGAAAAAGTTTGGTATGAAAGATGCAAAGCCTATCAAGACTCCTACGGGAACAAATGGTCATCTTGATCTTGATGAGGGAGGTAAACGGTAGATTTAAAGCTTTATAGATCTGTGATAGGTAGTTTGCTTTATCTTACCGCATCTAGATCCGATATCATGTTCAGTGTATGCATGTGTGCACGGTTTCAAGCATCTCCCAAAAAATGTCATTTGATGGCCGTTAAGCGTATTTTAAGATATTTAAAGTTCTCTCCCAGTATAGGGCTTTGGTATCCTAAAGATGTTAAGTTTGAGCTAATCGGATATTCAGATTTTGATTATGCGGGTTGCAAAGTTGATAGGAAAAGTACCTCCGGTAGTTGCTAATTTCTTGGTAGATCGCTAGTTTCATGGTTATCCAAGAAACAAAACTCTGTAGCACTTTATACCGCCGAAGCGGAATATATTTGCGCGGGTAGTTGTTGTGCTCAATTGCTTTGGATGAGACAAATTTTGCTAGATTATGGCATTGTTTTTAAAATAGTGCCTCTTTTGTGTGACAACGAGAGTGCTGTAAAAATAGCCACAAATCCGGTCCAACACTCTAGAACCAAGCATATAGATATTCGCCATCACTTTCTTAGAGATCATGTAATCAAAGGCGATATCCTAATGGACAGTGTTCGGACCGAAGACTAACTAGCAGATATCTTCACCAAACCCTTAGATAAAAGTCGTTTTTGCAAATTGAGAAATGAGCTTAATGTCATCGACTTCTCAAATGTTGCTTGAAACTTTACACACATGATGTTTATAAATTTTCATGATCTAGCATTTGTTTTCAATGCTTTACATACTCATCTTGTTCATGTTTATTTCCTTTGAATATGTGAATTTGTTGCATATTTAAATTCAAGTTTACATTTCAATAATCTGGTTATGTCTTGTTGCATATATTTCTTTCTCTTTTTCCATCTCAAAAGATCATATGTTACCTTGCATCTCCCTTTATAGATCTATCCTCAAAAATCCAAAAGCTCATGTTCCAGCGGTCTGACCGCAGCTCTCTCTCCGGTCTGACCGCCAATCTATACAGAGAGGTTTGGTGTCTCTGAACTCTGGCGGTCTAACCGCCCTGTGTCCCGGTCTGACCGCCACCAAAGATTTTGTCCAGGTCGACCTTATCTCCTCCGGTCCCCATCTTTTTCTTCCACCGAGTATCTTTTTCTCTCTCTCTCCACACAAACGTGCTCTCAGTAAGAATCTCAAGGAAGAAAAATCCTTGGTCCCCGGTCGATTCTAGAGCATCTCCGGTCTCACCACGGATTCCTCTCTCATGGCCTCTCGATAATCTTTGGATCCCTACTCTTTTTACCATCTTTTTTTGGGTTTTTGTGCTTAGGGTTTGAAGGATGTGATCCATAATTAGAGGCATCGATTTGAGATGAAATCAGTTGGAATTAGTTGCTAGCATCTCTATTAGGCTATTCTCAAGGTTTGGTGAGATGGGAATTCAATTTGTCTTACATATTCATCAAAATCGATCGAAGGAGGGTTGCCTGCCTGCCGGCGGTCTAACCGCGGCCCTCATTGATCTGATCGCCAGCGGTAGTAGAGCCAGTTTTTCTCTATTTTTTCATCTTTTGCCAATCTTTTACTTTAACTAATGTATTATGATATATAATATGATCAGTGGAGGAGGAAATGAACTTGGAAGGAAAGTGAGAAAGCTGTTGGCTGGTCGGGGCAAGGGTAAACAAAGATTGGCAGACTCAGAATCAGAAGGTGATCATGGTGATTCTGATTGGGTGCCTTCACAAGATATTGGTGAGGAAGCTTCATCATATGCTTGTAATGTTGCTTTTGATGTGGATGATGCTAGTGGTGAGGATATTGAGGTAAACTGTCAAGCTTATGTTGGGCATAAGAAAAATTGGAATTTAACTGAATATACTAGGGCCCGAAATACATATCAGTATGGTCTTGATAATGATGCAACTCTGCCTCACTTTTATACCATGACACAACAAGATGATTTTTATGGCCATCCATAGCGCAAGAACATATTTGATCATAAATGGATTTATTGGGCTTATGTGAGAAATCAACCTAGCATGATTGTCTTAACTAATATCTTTCAAGAGCTAGGTCTTTATGAGTTTGTCAATTTCAAGTGTGATTAGAATGCAATAATCATTTGTCAATTCTATGCTACTGTTGAGATATCTCACAATTCTCAAAAACATTAGTGGATGATTGGATCTAGGAGATATGAAGCTTCATTCAGGGATTTTGCTCATGCCATTAGAATTCCTTTTGATACTATCTATGACACTATCGATATCAACAATGAAGAATGCTTGGCAGAAAAAGTTTGGAGTGCTTTCTATGAACCAATAGGGGTTGTCCCTAAAGTCACTCTTGGGACGGTTACAGGCTTAAAAGTGCTCCCTGCTACAATCAACAAAATTGCTAGAGCCACCTTTGCTCCAAAGAGTGGTAACAGTGATGCTATTAGGGACTTTTATTGGAATATCATTAACCATATCATGAATAGGAGAAAGATTAACGTGATCAAGTTTATGTTCAAAGCCATTGACGATATAGCGGTGAGCATAACTCCAAATCTTTATTTTGCTCCATACATTATGTCCCTTATTCTTATGAAGACAAAGTTTCGGAGATCTTCATGTGATTGTAAGCATTTGGGACATCGGCCTTTTAAAGTAAACCTAAGTATTCTGCAGAGGGGTCAGGATGCAGCTCAGGGAGGACAGGATGATGAGCCTCAGCACTATGTTCCTCCACCTCATCCTGCTCCAGAACCAGTTCCCCCTCAGTGGGTACCTTCGGCAAGGTTCTTTGATCCCTATATGGCCTCCATTCAGCAGGGATTTCAACAAAGTTTGGACTCTTTCCAGGCCAGTTTTTAGCAAAAAAAAATTCAGCCTGTGATGTCAGAACTCCAATCGACTCGTTAGTCCATTTCCCTGGCTCGTGAGGACAAGGCCGCACTTCATGCTCAGAACAAAGAATTGCATGACATGTTTCACACTCTATGTCTTGGACAGTGGCAGCTTGATGATCGGTTCACTGCTTTCTCCGATCACTTCTACAATGTCTATCCTCGTCCTCCTCCTCCTCAGGGTGACTAGACCTTTTGGTATTTGACGCCAAAGGGAGACAAATGGAAGAAGTGAAGAATTTTTCCTCATTGCATATTTGTTTTACATAATTGTTTAAACATTGTAATGAACTATGTTTGCATCTTTACTTCTTTTTGGTTAAGAACTATGTGATGAACCATATGTCTAAATATTGTAATATGTTGAAGTATGTTTATATGCTCATCTCTATGTTCTAACCTTGTTGGATGTCTCGAAAAAAACGCTCTCAAGTGACATATTGATCTTTGGATATCTTAGTAATTATATCTCCTTCCTCGGATCTATATATACAAGGTAAACTCCGTCGAAATTCTCTTTTAAATTTATAACTTGTGATATTTATCCTCTCTTTAATCTTATGGGCACATGTGTAGGAGGAGCTTACCTTGACTTGAGTTTTTATAGCAAACTATCCTTTTCAATCTCATATTCTTGAAACTCTTGTTATGAAAACTCACCTTAGAGTCTTCTTTTTGCTAATGGCTAAAAGTGGGCTCAAAACTCAATTTACATCACTTCTTAGTTTTATTGTCATCAATTATCAAAAAGGGGGAGATTGAAGCATCTAGGCCCCTAATTTATGTTTTGGTAATTAATGATAACATATTTTTTGTGGACTAACATGTTTGAATGAGTTATGAAATGTTTAGTCACAAAGATATTGTGGAGCTAGAAGTTGAATGAGTGGAAAATATGAAGAATAGCTAGCTCAAGGCAAATGTATAATTGTAGAGCATTTTCTTTTACCCGTCAAAGGAGATTAGAGAAGGAAAAATTGATCGAATTGATAGGATAAGTGTCGTACAATTAAGAGGACTTGATGTGTATTTACTTAAGGTTTCTGTGGTACTAAATTGCTCAAACTAGCATTTCATATAGAGTTGAAAATTATAGTTTGAGAAAATCCGTCGAAAAGACTGCATTTGGGTGCTCCTGTGTGCTGGCGGTCTGACCAGGCCAGGTGGCGGTCTGACCGCTATATAATGAACCAGGGCGGTCTTGCCCCTTCGAGAGTGGTTGTCTGACCGGCCCTTCGAGCGGTTTGACTGCTGTATAAAATCTTCTCAAAACTCTGAGTAAATCTAAGTCTTGGTCTGACCGAGGGTTGTGCCGGTCTGATCGAGAATCACACAGAGAGTTTTGGGTTCTACGGTCTGACCATAGAGTCCGCCGGTCTGACCGCCAAGGCTGTGCCGGTCTGACCGAGAAGGATAGCGGTCTGACCGCCAGGCGGTGTCAAAATTAATTTCGACCGTTGTCTGTAGCTATTGTATGGGGGCGGTCTGACTGCCAATGGTGCTGCAGTCTGACTGCCACTTGCTTAGAGCTGTCAGAACGGCAGTAATGGTTAGTTTTTGGATAGAGGGGTATAAATAAGGACATGGCTCGTTCATTGAATGTACCTCTTGACTCTAGCACATAAATACAACACTTTGAGCTCTAGCCCTTCACTCTCCCTCTCCATTAACTCGGTGATTGCACCTTTGAGAAGTTGAGAGCAACTAGTGCATAATTTCAAAGAGTTTGAGCAATTTGGCATTTGTGATCCTTCAAGCAAGCATCATCAACTTATTACTCTTGTAGGTTGCCGCCTCCTAGATGGCTTGGAGGTTGTGGCATCGTCGAGCCCTTCAAGGAAGATTGTGAATGAGCCACGGTGGTGATTGTGAGAGGTTTGAGCACGCCTTGTCGGAGTGGTAAAGTGCTTCGCTAGTGAAATCGAGGTTTTGAGTAGTTTCTTTTCATTTCCGGCTCAAGGTCAAGTTGCTCGTATCAGCCCTTTTTCGTGTGAGAGTTGAATACTTCAAGTAATTTATCTTCCTAGATTATAAATTGTTGCATGTCATACTAGGTTTGCAAACCCAGGGTTCAAAAAACCAACGGTAACCACTCAAAAATCACGATAACCGACCTTCTCGATCCGGTTCGGTTTCAGAAACCGAACGGTAACCGAATTTGAATTCAAAAAATTCAAAAAAATAAAAAAATTAAAAAACATTAAAAAAAATCTTTAAAAAAACTAGACACAATTCTAAGACCTTCTGTGAAAAAAACAATTCAAAAATAATGTCGTTTGCATCATATTCTGTAGGGAGGAAGTTTGAAAAAAATGAAAAAAAATTGAAGCGTGCGGCTCAGTTATTAACTCATGTTAAGGAAAAGTTTAACATGCAAACACATATTTTTATTGTGTAAAACGTATTTTAAAAGGATCTTTAAAATTGATTTCACTTTATTTAGAGTTTTATTAATTTCTCTATGATTTTTACAAAGTTCACAAGCATAAAGTGAATATGTTAAGAAACAACACTGTAATTAACTTTTTCATGTCTACTATTATTTTTTCTACATAAATAATAGTATGAATAAACTAATAAAAGTCGTTTCCCTAATTTTAGAGGTGTGATGGGTCAATTATGAATTAATCTAGTCGCAACATAATTTCACAATCCTGCATGTTACAATAACTAATTCATGAGTTCATGTATATTTAAAAGACATAGGATCATGTAAGAAGACTAACAAAATTAGTTTCATGATTTTGGATTAGCAAAGAGTAAACTATGCATTTAACTTGGTTTAACAAATACATTTTCTCACAGAAAAGTTTCAACTTTTTTATGAGTATAAATACTTTTATCATGTAGACCATGTTACAAGGAAACCAACAAAATTTGTTTCACTTGATTTGAAGCTCAGATGAATTAATTATTGATTTTACAACATTGAGATAATTTTTGGGTTTTTTTGTTGAACTTCACTGAAAATCGAGAAAACCGAGCGGTTACCGACAATGCGGAAAATTTGAGAAAACCGCTCAATAAATCGTAAAAAGCGCTAAAATCGCGATTTTTTTTTCCAAATTTCAAGTTTTGCCAAATAAATTTTGTCCGAATTTTTTTGAATTTTCGACTGGTCCGCGGTAACCGCGAATTTTCAGTTACCGCTAAAGCTCGGTAACCGAACTCCGGTCGGTAAGGTGAACCATGTGCAAACCTCAAGTTAGCTCTTAGTTGTTCTACTTATTGCTCTAGTGATCCTTAGTTTGTTTTTGGAAGTTTTCTTGAGCGCTTAGCAATTAGTTTTTAAAACTACCTATTCACCCCCCTCTAGTCGGTATCCTTGATGCTACAACTAGCCATAAGCATCTAGCATAGTTTATGCCATTACGAACTTTAAGGGTGTATTTGCTTGGAGGGCAAAGTTGAATGGGTTATGGTCATCATTATTTTTAAGGATAAAGTTATCTAAGTTGTCTGTTTGGTTGTGTGGAAATGATGAGCTAATTTTGTGTTTTGTCAGAGAGATAAGAACGGATGTGATGCGAATAATTAACTAAATTATATCTCTTAATATGAAATAATAATAATTTATCATACACAAATCAGTTCGCGCTAACACATATCAACAAATACTAATTAGTAATTACTAATTAACAAGTATGCTAATTATCACTAATTATACTTTAATTGATACAATCGTATACTAATCAACACACTTAACACTTAGCAACAAAAATCTCATAATATTAGATACTAATTAGTAATACAACATGGTAAGTAGCACTAATCATTTTACATGATCAAGATTAGACAATATGGATGGTCTCATCTGGCAAAAAAAAAAAAAAACTAGCTCACTCTATCTAGCATATATGAGGAATATTCCTGAACATGAAGGACTATATCCTATACATCATTTAACCAAACACCTCAAAAAGATAGATTGTCATATCATATCAACTCTTATCCCACCAATAAAACATATCATATCCACTCTCATCCCACCGATCAAACACATCTCAAGTCTTCAACTCATTGCACTATCTATGTCGAATAAGTTAGGGTTTACAGAAGTCTCCTTTTACCTACGCATTTAGACCTTTTAACTTATGAATCTTCCCACATTTGGTTCTGTTATCGCTCGAAGACTACAATGTACAATGTGCTCCTCACCAAAAGCTCATATCTAATTTTTTTTCTTAGTTAAACATTGCTCCAATTACATTTGTCTCGCACACACGCACACAAATTCCTTTCAATCGTTCATGCCCTCTGCTCCTCCTCTCATCCTCTCAATTTTACTCATCACACCATCAATTTTAATAGCGCTGCAAGGTGTGCAGGACAATAGAGCCAAACTTTCGACATGGTAATGGGATGCTCGAGCCGAATGCATACGACAACGGCCAATACGAATCTCAGCCAAATGACATTACGAATAGTGATGGAGCTTATTTGCGACCAAAAGTGGCCAGACCCGTATCCTCTACAAGGCAGAGGTAAACAGTGAACTGAATCTACAGTATTCATGGTCCTTTTAATGTTAAGAAGATACATGTAGCAGAAGATCTAGAGCGTCTATCCTCGATACAGCGGTTACTAAAGGGGTAAAGCAGATGCACTGTTTGCCTCTGCTTTTTCTACTGAAAGACCGAGGATATGAATCCCCGCTATGGCCCCTCTTATTTTACAAAATACTAATAAAAGTACTTATTTTATCACTTACACAATAAATCAAATCACTAAACATAGCAAGTTTCTTGTAGCCTGGCCCCCTCTACATTCCTATTTTATCGGTGTATAGACTAGGGATCTCTGTTATATGGTCCCATAGCTGGTGATTCCAGCTGGCAGAAGATTTTTTCTCCGACCAGGGTCCCATCGCGCAACCAATCTATGCTCATGTGACCAGTTTGCGCCTTCGCGACCAGGATTCTTACCACAGAAGGAAATCTCGCGACCAGCCTTCGCTGGTCGCGGGGCAAATACTCACCAAAACCAGTACTCAAGTGTCTTTCCTTCCCTAGACACTCCTCTCGATGGACAGGTTGTGACCTGTACAGAGGTGTCATACCCCTAGCATTAAATGCTACGGGACAGGCTCGCAGGCATGGCAGATCACTTCACAGGCGTGCGTGCGAGACCAATGATGGGACAGAGTAGGCCGGTTGACCAGGGTGAGGTCAGCATGGAGGTGTTTGATGGATAGGATGGGCTCAACAATATCTTCAGAGAAAAATGGGTCCACTTGTAAGTTCTCCCTCTCTAGTATAGAAAGAGAGGAGGACCCAGTTTGTAAGGAGGAAGAAACTAATTCTAGAACACAGATAATCAAATACACATGATGTAAGGCTATTATCCTTCTGGAGGTCTAAACCTGGATAACCCCTGTGTTTTTGAGTTCATAGCATACGCACCCCGCAAGCGTTGTTCACATGCCCCTCGATTGATACATCCTGGAATCATTATCAATGATTAACCCTTCGACAGTTGGCGCGCTAGGTAGTGAGGCGTGTTTCTACGTTTCAGTGAGTGTTGGAGATTAGATTGAGTTACTCATAGCCAAATCCATGGTAACTGTTGAGTCCCATTCCGAGGACCCTAGTCACTGCAGGGAATTCATCATGGGATATGATGTTGGGTTATAGGTAGGCTACGCTAGCACAAAACAGATTTTCTCTACCGCATTCAACCAGGAAGCCATGCGAGTAGGGGATCATGAATCGTTACCACTTGACGAGCAGTGCAGCGGAAGAAGAGTTGGAGCAGACCAATCCAACGTCGTGCGCGTCAAGTAGTCGATCGTCAACCTCGTCCCGAGCACGTCCCGAGCACTTTCCGAGCACTCGCGAGTTCGTCCCGAGTACCCCGAGCACAACCCGAGCACCCCCGAGCACGTCCCGAGTACCCCGAGCACGTCCCGAGTACCCCGAGCACATCCCGAGCACCCTCGAGCACGTCAGCACCGCATTAGCAGCAGTGCCTCTATGGTATCCACATGTACAAGGATGGAATCGCCGTGCGCCGGTGTGCTAGCACCGCGCGCGCGGCTAGGGTTTCGAAGGGAGTTTGAGAATAGGAGGCGGTCAGGGTTTTGGTGGCAAGGTATGTTTTCCACGGAACCACACGCTGTGCCTTGGCCTTGCCTCTTCTTATATAGAGCTCACTAATGGGCCTTTAATCAACATTAAAGCCCATCATGACTCTAAACCCTAATGGACCTTTAATCAACATTAAAGCCCATTAGCAGATCCAATCCGCAAACTCGATCGCCTCTAGGGCATATCACCAACAATCTCCCACTTGCACTAGAGTCAGTACAAGTTTCATATCCCATCCCCTTAAGTGTGTGACCCGTTAGGTTCATGTGTAAACGGCCGCTATCCGGAAACCCTTTTCCGAATTGCAAGTCAATGGCGGTACCTAGCAGGACATATTGACTCCCGAATGCACACAAAGATCATATCGGCTGAACCTTGATATACTCATGCACCAATCCCTTTACCACACGATATCAGTCAAGCTCAAGGCGAGATTTGTGCCACCCTTGTGATAGCTCGACCATTCACTCGATCAAGTAGTGGATTCACCATGATTAACTCTTTAATCACATTGGCATGGCCATGCACTTTCCAATCCAACTACCTCGAGGGGCCCAGAGATATCTCTCCCGTTATTTAGGAGGGGTAAATTCCATCTTGATCACTCACATCCCACGACATATTTCATAACACACCCGAAAGCAACCTTTATAACTACCCAGTTACGGAATAGCGTTTGGAAGCCCCTAAGTGTGTTACTACACATTCTGGAATCAATGATGATCTCAGGTCAAAGGACTCTGTAGGTACACCATTTGAGATAACAACTGATGGCACATTAAAAATAACAATCCCAGCAGTATCTCAGGGTGGGTCTATCCAACATCATGTTCTCTAACATGTGTCCACATTACTGATTTGATATCTCCATATCTATGATCCGTGAAACATGATCATCATTCAGTCAAATGTGCTAATCTATAAAACATTATTGTCCCACATAATGATATGAGATTAGGGACTATTTAGAACAACATCATAAAAACAAAGAGTCTCACAAACAAGTCACATACTTGCTGATCAATGTAAATGATAATTATTCATGGAACCAGATAACAATTATCCAAAAGTGCATTAGCATAGACAGAACACATTCTCTCACATGCACTAGAGTCTATCCCGTAAGTATCTAATACCCATAGAGCTCAAGTGTGCCTCATGCTTGGGCTGTGGGAGAGGCTTCGTCAACGGATCAGCAATATTCGAATCCGTGTGCACCTTGCATATCTTTACATCACCTCTATCAATAATCTCTCGAATGAGGTGATAGCGCCGAAGTATGTGCTTGGACTTCTGGTGTGACCTAGGCTCCTTGGCTTGTGCAATGGCTCCACTATTGTCACAATAGAGGTCCATTAGACTGGACGCACTAGGGACCACACCCAACTCAGAAACAAATTTTCTGATCCAAACAGCCTCTTTTGCAGCTTCCGAAGCTGCGATATACTCGGCCTCCGTCGTGGAATCAGCAACCGTTTCTTGCTTGGAACTCTTCCAACTCACCGCACCTCTATTAAGGCAAAACACAAAACCAGACTGCGATCTCGAATCGTCCTTGTCGGTTTGGAAGCTTGCATCGGTGTAACCATTTACAACGAGTTCCTCCTCACCTCCATAGACTAGGAACATATCCTTAGTTCTTCTCATGTACTTGAGGATACTCTTTACTATAGCCCAGTGACATTCACCTGGGTTCGATTGATATCTGCTCGTAACACTTAGAGCATAGGAGACATCTGGACGTGTACAAAATATAGCATACATGATGGACCCGATAGCAGAAGCATACGGGATCGCACTCATCCTCTCGAGCTCATCAGATGTCAAAGGACATTGATTCTTGCTGAGAGTGATGCCATGTGACATTGGCAAGAAACTTTTCTTGGAATCCTGCATATTGAACCGATTCAATACCTTGTCAATGTACGTGCTCTGGCTTAATCCGATTAGCCTTCTCGACCTATCTCTATAGATCTTTATGCCCAATATGTATGCTGCCTCTCCTAAATCTTTCATTGAAAAACTCTTTTGCAATGAAGATTTGACAGCATCGAGCATTGGAATATTATTTCCGATCAATAATATGTCATCCACATATAAAACCAGAAACACAAGTGCGCTCCCACTAGTCCTTTTGTAAACACAAGGCTCTTCTTCATTCTTGATGAAACCAAACCCTTTGATCACTTCATCAAAACGAAGATTCCAACTCCGAGAAGCTTGCTTTAGTCCATAGATGGACTTTTGCAGCTTGCAAATCTTCCCAGCATTTTTCGGATTGACAAAACCTTCAGGCTGTGTCATGTACACATCCTCACTTAGGTTTCCATTAAGGAAAGCCGTTTTGACATCCATTTGCCATATCTCATAGTCGAAATATGCAGCAATTGCTAGGAGAATCCGAATAGACTTTAACAATACGACGGGCGAAAATGTTTCATCATAATCAACACCTTGAATTTGCCTGAAACCTTTCGCCACCAATCGTGCCTTATAGATGTGAACATTTCCATCAACGTCTATCTTTTTCTTAAAAACCCATTTACACTCGATAGTTTTCACACCATCAGGTGGATCGACCAAGTTCCAAACTTGGTTTTCTCGCATGGATTCTAACTCGGATCTCATGGCTCCAAGCCATTTTTTAGAGTCTGGTCCCACCATTACTTCCGAGTAAGTCTTAGGTTCATCATTGTCCAACAATAATATGTCGCGCTGCTCCGTGGTTAGGAACATAAACCGCTCGGGTGCACGACTGAACCTTTCCGACCGACGTGGGGCTGGTATCTCGACAACAGGTTCTGCAACATCTTGCATACCGAGTTGTGGTTCAATAGGAGCTGAAACACTTTCAAGTGGTTCCCGAATTTCTTCAAGTTGCACCGTGCTCCCACTAACTCTCTTGGCGAGAAACTCTTTCTCAAGAAAGACACCATTCCGGAAGACAAACACTTTACCTTCTTCCCGGTTATAGAAATAATATCCTTTGGTTTCCCTAGGATACCCCACAAGGAAGCATTTATCAGATTTGGGAGTGAGCTTATCAGATGACAAACGTTTTACATAAGCCTCACAACCCCATATCTTAAGGAAAGACAATCCGGGACGCTTCCCGGTCCATATCTCATATGGTGTCCTCTCTACAGCCTTAGATGGAACCCTCTTTAACGTGAAAGCAGCAGTTTTTAGAGCGTATCCCCAGAAGGACAACGGAAGATCAGATTGGCTCATCATCGACCGGACCATGTCTAACAAAGTTCGGTTCCTCCGCTCGGACACCCCATTCCATTGTGGTGTACCCGGTGGAGTCAATTGTGGAACGATTCCACATTGCCTCAGATGATCACCAAATTCATGGCTCAAATATTCACCTCCACGATCTGATCGCAGAAATTTAATTGTCTTGCCTATATGATTTTGTACTTCATTCTGGAACTCCTTGAACTTTTCAAAGGATTCAGACTTGTACCTCATTAGGTAGATGTAACCATATCTACTAAAGTCATCGGTGAAAGTGATGCAATACTGAAAACCACCTCTAGCTGTAGAACTCATCGGTCCACATACATCTGTATGTACTAGGGCCAATAATTCATTTGTCCTCTCACTTCGACCAGTGAAAGGCGTCTTAGTCATCTTGCCAAGTAAACAAGACTCGTATGTATCAAATGATTCGAAATCAAATGAATGTAGAAGACCATCTTTATGGAGCTTCTGCATACGCTTCTCATTTATATGACCTAATCGACAATGCCAAACAAAAGTGGGATTCAAATCATCAAGCCGAGGCTTCTTTGTATCAATGTTATAAATAGTTATATCCTCAAGATCCAATATATATAATCTATTTACTAATGGACAATTACCATAGAGCATGCCATTCAAAAATATCGAACAACACTTGTTCTTTATTATGAATTCATAACCATCTTCTTCCAAACATGAGGAAGAGATAATGTTTTTGCCCAAGGCAGGAATATAATAACAATTATTTAATTCCAAAACTAATCCTGAGGGTAGCGATAAGGAGTAAACTCCAACGGCCAACGCAGCAACTTTTGCACCATTGCCGACGCGAGCATCCAATTCGCCTCTTGCACACTTCCTAGTCCTTTTCAGTCCCTGCAACGATTTGCAAGTATGAATCATTGATCCGGTATCAAATACCCACAAATCATCAGGACGAGTAGCAAGATTAATTTCAATAACATTTATACCTAAAGAGGAAGTCTTACTTCCCTTCTTCCTTTTGAGTTCTTCCAAGTACAATTTGCAGTTCCTCCGCCAATGACCAATCTTATGGCAATGGTGGCAAGTGTCAGAAGCGGCAGGGCTAGCCTTGGGCTTTCCAACAGGTTTAGGCTTAGAACTCGAGATCTCATCCGAAGTTTTAGCCTTGCCCTTGCGCTTTCTCTTCTTGCTATCCTTTTGAACCATCATCACATGACTAGAGCTCTTCTTAATGCTTTCCTCAGCAGTTTTTAGCATCCCATGCAATTCAGCCATGCTTTTTCTCCATGCTGTTCATATGAAAGTTCAAAATGAACGGCTCGAAGCTCGCAGGGAGCGACTGGAGAATTACATCCGTAGCCAACTCAGGGCTAAGGGGAAAACCAAGTTTTTCCAGGCTCTCAATGTAACCAATCATTTTGATCACATGAGGACTGACTGGACTGCCTTCTGTTAACCTGCACGCAAACAAGGACTTTGAGGTGTTGTACCTCTCGGCCCGAGCTTGGTTCTCAAACATGCCTCGGAGTCCCACAATCATATCATGGGCATCCCTGTTCTCATATTGATTCTGAAGCTCAGAGGACATACAGGCAAGCATGAGGCAGCTAACATCCAGTGAATCATTAGTGTGCTTCTCATAAGCCCTCCGATCCGCGGCAGGAGCATTATCAGCTGGTTCATCAGGATAGGGGACCTCTAGAACATATTCCTTTTTCTCTTGTTTGAGAACAATTCTCAGATTTCTATACCAATCAATAAAGTTTGTTCCAGAAAGCTTCTCTTTTTCAAGAATCGATCGCAAATTAAAACTGGAAGTGTTATTAGCGGCCGGTGCCATAATCTACAACAGAGAATGCAGGTTCAGCACTATGCCTATGTGAATCTTTTATTAAACAATTTAACAAAAGATACTCCACTATATGTGTTTTCCCTCTAACAACATATATAGGATCAAGATCCATATTCAACTAAGTTCTAGTGAGCTTTGGCATCACTGCTAGAAATTCAGTGACATAGGTAAGCAACGCCTTGCTAATCACATCCTTATGTGACTCTTGTTTGTTGGATGGCATCGAATGCCCCGGCGCCCAACACCATGCCCCAAAGCCCAAAACCGTTTTGATAGCTTTATCAAGTAAACCAATACTATGCGTGTGGATGTCCGACATCCACTCTAACTGGTTAAGATAAATGATGGCACCCTGCTTTGGCAGATCTACCACACAATGATCAAAACCTTTGTAGGTGCAGCTATTGGAAGGGCATCAATTACTGGTGGGTTATAGGTAGGCTATGCTAGCACAAAACAGATTTTCTCTACCGCATTCAACCAGGAAGCCATGCGAGTAGGGGATCATGAATCGTTACCACTTGACGAGCAGTGCAGCGGAAGAAGAGTTGGAGCAGACCAATCCAACGTCGTGCGCGTCAAGTAGTCGATCGTCAACCTCGTCCCGAGCACGTCCCGAGCACTTTCCGAGCACTCGCGAGTTCGTCCCGAGTACCCCGAGCACGACCCGAGCACCCCCGAGCACGTCCCGAGTACCCCGAGCACGTCCCGAGCACCCCCGAGCACGTCAGCACCGCATTAGCAGCAGTGCCTCTACGGTATCCACACGTACAAGGATGGAATCGCCGTGCGCCGGTGTGCTAGCACCGCGCGCGCGGCTAGGGTTTCGAAGGGAGTTCGAGAATAGGAGGCGGCCAGGGTTTTGGTGGCAATGTATGTTTTCCATGGAACCACACGCTGTGCCTTGGCCTTGCCTCTTCTTATATAGAGCTCACTAATGGGCCTTTAATCAACATTAAAGCCCATCATGACTCTAAACCCTAATGGACCTTTAATCAACATTAAAGCCCATTAGCAGATCCAATCCGCAAACTCGATCGCCTCTAGGGCATATCACCAACATATGACCCATATGAGCCTAATGTGGTCCAGAGTTTAGACATTAGATCAGAATCCGAAGGTTTAAAAATTCAAAGAAGACCATGCAACAGAGGTGACATAGGCTCCGATGTCCCAGGCACTTGCAGCGAGCTCCTGGCCATATGCCCCGGGGGTTCTAGCCTTGATAACTATTGCACTTCTTGGAGATATGCCCACCGCATCAGGACAAACCGCCCACAACCTGTGCGATCCTCTTCACCAAAGTGCCCTTCGCAGCATGAATCAGAGCCATCGGCCATAGGAGATTCTCGACCAGGTTAAAGGATGTTTATAAACAGACTGAATGTGTTTTTTCCTTGTTCAGGATCATCTTGTGGACATGAAATAGGGCATTCCACTCTTCAAGTTCTGATAGAAAGAACGATCACTTTTGGCGGATACCAGGAATGGGGGCAGCCTCTAGAGATCTCAACAAGTGACCCTTGACTGACCACTCCTTGACAAGGTGAGGAGTTGTTGCCCTATTTTGTAGCTACCCCCACAGGTCGTGGGAGTGTTACTGGTTGTCAAGCGGTGAGTGCTTTCTACGACCAGAGACTAACAGGTATAGGACCACACTTGTTGGTAGGCCGTTCACGTTGACTGGACTAGGGGCTAGAGCGATCTCGATCTCACTAGCCAGTGACACCTTCAGGTACACATTTCAATTAAATTTTCAAGCCACCAAACAATATTGTGGAGTATGACGACCTCTTATCTGGAATACGAGTAGCATCCGCACGAGAGGTAAAATGCCCACTTGTGATGAGGGACTTGCTACTGGCCGTAAACCGGGTGCTGAGGGTTTCTTGTGCTCAGACCAGATGATGGCGACATACCTCTTCAAAGTGAGAAAGCTAGAGCGACGCTCCTTCAGTTTTGAAATCTAGCACGTCCCTCATAAGGATAACTTCCTAGCCGACGAGCTGGTCCGTCTAGCCTCTTCTTACGCACTTGTCCCAGTTGGAGTCTTTGAAAAAAGATTCACATGACCACTCATCATGGTCTCAGACCAATGTGGAAGGGATGCTCCGCTTAGAAACGGAGTACCAAAGGCAACACCTTTGGAGGTAACAGAAAGGGTCATGTGACAGGACCATAAATACTCCTAGGTAAGGGGATGCCTCTACTGTCAAAGGAGCAACGGTCTTTTACTGAAATACATCACTCAGAAATGAGGAAGCGCAGCATTCCCCAATATCTTTAGAGGCATATGTGGTAGCCGCGCTTCATATTACACTGTGGTCAGGAAAGCGTTTCGGTATGGTTGCGAGCTGGTGAATCGGTGTGGGTCATGTCAGAACCATAGCCGATATGCCAAGCTACCAGTCTAAGCACAACAAACCGTACTACTCTTTTGTCTTTTCACTGTCTGGGGGCTTGTTATTATGGGACCGTTCCCTAAAAGCCCTAGGCGGTTTTGAATTCCTATTCGTGGCAATCGATAAATTCACCAAGTGGATAAAGGCCGAGCTTATCAGGAAGATCACTGCCGCAACAGTGATTAAGTTCATATGGGAGCTGGTACTACGGTTTGGCAGTCTAAATCGCATAATTATGGATAATGAGACTCAAGTCACTAGTCGAAGAATGCACGCCGCCTCGTACGACCAGGAGGCGCGACAAGAGGACAATACAAACCAGAGTGAAGAGTCCCACAAACATGCTCAAAATTCAGGCAACTTGATGCCAACAGAGCCTCAGGCGCTACCGCGACCACAGGGTGCAGATGCAAACACTAGTCGTAGGTGACCTCGACCTTAGACGAGTCCAGGAATAGAGCAGGTCGTGACAGGCTCTTCCCTAAGGGGAGGGGTCCTACAAAGTAGTATGATTTTCCTAACCTGGCATGGTCGACGTGGCCAGAAGCCAGCCGCAAATTACACAAACTCGTGCAACACAGTTTCTATGTGTAAGGCTGCTCGAAGACGAGTCTGTTTTTCTATTTTGCAGGATCTTCCAGACGAGCGTGGAACATAGCTTAAGTTTTTTTTTTTGAATTCAGAAATAAACTCTATTTTGTAGGATAACCCGGATATGAACGGTCTCACCAAATGATAAGTTTTTCCGATTCATAGGATTGACTACCTGGTTGGTAGTTTTTTAGCCAACCAAATGGTCGGGGGCTAGAGCTTTTAGGATATGTTGTTTGTTTTTGTGTAGTGTACAAGTTTTTTCTACCCGATCGATCATATTGTTGGGGTGAGGGCTAAAATTACTACTCGCGCAGTGTCAAAGGTATGGCCATCAGAGGGATGACGACCACGAGGGCATGAGTCCTAAATCGGGTCGAGTGCTGGTTGCCCTCAACTGGCTCGTCGTGCTAAGGGCCATCCTAAGTGCTAGGAACCTTGCTGGTGAGCACTCCGAACCTACTCGTGTGAAAGTCAAAATTATTAGTTGTGCAGTGTCGAAGGTGTGGGCATTCGAGGGATGACGACCACGAGGCAACGAGTCCAAAATCGCATCGAGCACTGGTCTCCCTTGACGGGCTCATCGTGCTAAGGGTCATCCTAAGTGCCAGGAACCTTCCTGACAAGCACCCCGAACCTACTCGCCACTTGAACACAGGCAAAATTTGACACGAAGACCGGTCCTTCCATTACAAAGCAACCACCCGAGCAGCTCCCAGGGGTTGGATCTAAATAGTCTATTTAGTACATGTGAGACCTAAAAACATATGGCAGTGGATCGAACCAGACAGACCAAAGAAGGGAGTGAACAGCGGGCATATATGAGTCTGCGAGTTCATGGAGCTCCTCGGTGGTCTTTATGGCGTTGGCAAAGCCTTCAGAGACTGTTGGGATGAGGTCTGTATCTGGAAGGTGCTTCTGGACGCAGGCCAGGGCAAGACATGCGGTAGTGGCTCTAACATCCAGCAAGTGGTTCGATCGGAGGCTCAGAGCCAGGGGAGGTTCAGTCACTTCGGAACTTCTACGGCCATGGCGGTAATAACAAAACTCATCCAAATATAATACAGAACCTAAGTTAAAGTTTGGTATTTACTCCTTAGCGGCCTCCACTCGGAATATGAATCCCACGAAATCCAACGCCCCTTGGCACTCCTCCTGCAGTCTCTCCTCGGCCATATGTTCGACAACCACAACCCCCTCCCGAATGAGGTCGAGGTTGAAATTGGGATCTCAGCTGCAGTAGCACCGGAGGACGTACCCCACCACATCCCTTACCTCATGTGCCATATCCTCAGCACCACTCGCCCCCAGAATGTTTGGGAGCTTGGAAAACTTCTCTAAGAGAACCCTGGTAGCGTAGGCCCAGGCCTGGGTTGTACGCTGGTCCTTCGGCTCAATAATCTCCAGCCCGAGGCTCCCCAAGGGCTCCTTTAGCGCTTTAAAAGCTTCTCAAAGAATGCTAGTGTGGTGCTCTCGTCCTCCTTAAGTTGGGCGTGGTTGGCGGCAAATGCAATTTTTTCTCGTTGGAGCTCACCACACTCCTGTTGTAGTGTGAGCCGCGCCTCCCTTTCTTCGGCCAGCTGCCTCTCTAGTGTGACTTACCTACTAGCAGCTGCTTCCTTTTCATCAATCAGCTTGTGGATGGAGGCCGAGAGGCGCGTGGCCAGAGAGAGAATATCGAAGGCTGGGACAGGCTCAACAAGCGTAAGAGCCATGATCATTGCCCCTGGGCCCAAGCTGGGGGACCAAAACTTGTGGCTAAGGTACTAGTGGAGGAGTTACAACCAAGGCCGCGGGCGGCGTTGAAACTTGTGGTTGAGGTACTAGTGGAGGACAACAGGTTTACAAAATTAGGAAAAGAAAGAAATCTCGAAGTATCTACGCCTAACCGGAGAACTCACCGTGGCGGTGGAGTGCTAAGAACAAGCCTAGACCTCGTAAAGATGCTGGGTCGACTAGTCAAGGAGGATATTCTAGCAGTAGAGCCATCGGTACTCGGCGTCCTACGAGCACGTTTGGACATCTCCGTGATAGACAAATCCTCTGCCAGCCTCTTACCCCTGAGCATGGGTGCTTGGCCAGTGGTAGCCTAACCGCTGTTGGACTGGTCGGAGCGAGACTGGTCAGGGCGTGCTTGGTTAGAGCCAGGCTGGTTGAGGCGTGCCTGTCGGAGCGGGTATGGGTAGGGTGAGTTTGGTCAGAACAATGTTGGTCGGCCCTTTGCTGACCGGTGCCACTAGCAGGACCATCGCTGTCACACCCGATTTTAACGGCTAAAACCAAGTGCGGCTTATGTGTGCCCAGGAAGTTTAACACACATAAGGACGTCATAGGTGAAGTAACAAAAGCAATACTTTTACCTATAATCGTCAAACTCTTACACAAAGTCTTCACCTAAACAACTCAACTAACCAATCTATAACTGTTAAACGACGACAGCGGAATGAAAGCATCGGCGACCAAGCACTCCACAGGCACTGACTGGAAGACACACTCCTAGAAGACCAGGTTATCATCTTGAAAGTCTTGAACATCTTCCACTGAGCAGCATATGTTTTTGGTAGGAGAAAGCAAGGGTGAGCACATAGAGTACTCAGCAAGTGTGGGAAAATAATGATATGCAGGCTTATATCAAGGATAGGCTGACACAAGGTATTATTTACGTAAATGCGGGTAATGAAAACACATTTGGACTCAAAAGCATTAGACAAATATTAAATGAATGTAACCCAATAATCCATCATCTAGCATACAAGGTTCCCCACCCTGCATACCACAACCGTCTAGTACTCCGTGTACTAAGACCAAGACCCCACCATCTAGTACTCCCTGTACCAGAACCAAAACCAAACCACCATCTAATCATGTGAGGATCCAAGTCTCTCATATCCGTGAGCACGGCTGTTATAACAGTTTTACACTCTGCAGAGGTTGTACAACTTTCCCACGAGTCGTGATTTCATCACCTGCAAGCAGATGACTAGAGTCTCCATGTTACAGTGCCGGCCAAGAACTATACACACGCCAGTGGTGTGTTGCCAGGAGATCACTACGAAGCCTTTACAAAGAATCCTCCCAGTATGTGTCACCAACACTCCAGGTTTTACCACTAGGTACTACCACCTAGAAGCCCCCTCTTGTGCCATGTGGTTTCTGAGAATTACCTTCTCTCATCCACGCCTCCCCTCTGGCCCACACAACACTGGAAGAACCCTAATTAATCGGCTAAGCCTTCCCATATCAGTCTCGTGTTTGTACGGAGCTTCTCGGGTTGTCGCTCCACGAACTGGTCCTTACTTAGGTTACGTGAGCAAATACTAAACCAACGTCATAACCATGACAACCATCAAAACCACTTTGCTCAAGACCTAAGGTTCCATGTTGCTAAATCATTACCATATTAACCATCATTACTGCATATGTTCCTTAGTCAAGATTATGACACTTCCCAATATCTCAAAAGCATGGCTAAGCAATCTACCCACAAAGGACACCTAACCATAAACCATCTAGGTTCCAAGGGATGATAAGGGAAAAATCTAGGGAAAACCCTAACATAGGTGACTACCCATCATATTGACAGACATTGCATGCAGTTTTGTAAAATAAAACATTTAAAAATATAGGTTCAATATGATCAAGGACACTTGCCTTCTCCTTTCTGCTGCTCAGTGTATTCTTGTTCCTGGTCTTGATATTCTTCAAACTGATCCGGGGCATTGACGACTAATCGCACAATAACCGGCAAAGCACACAAACAAAACATACTAAGAACAGAGCACAACCAGAGAAACAACAAGACAAAACCTATCTGGAAAGATAGAGCTCGGAGAAACGAATCTATCGGCGCAAGAATCGCTTAAATCGGAGCTACGACGGAAAAGATATGCTAAAAACAAGATTAGGGTTTATTTTAATTAAGAAAAGGACTTAATTGTAATTATGGAAAAGTATAAGGACCTTTTTGTAAAAACAGAGGGACCTATTTGTAATTATGAAAAAGTTCAGGGACTAAACTGTAAAAAGACAGGGCTTTTAGGTAATTACAGAAAAGTTCAAGGGTCTTTCTGCAAAATTACCATTTAAAGGAATTATCTGGAATTTTTGGAATTATCTTTGTACTGGAAAAGATGAATTGCTGACTGGATAGATGACTGGGCATATTGGCTGATGTGGCGCACATGTGGCACTGATGTGGCAGGGTGACGTAGCTAAGGTGCTGACTGTGTTTAAAGAGGCGACACGTGGCAACCTGCTACTGGCTACTGAAGAGGTATATGTGCGATCTAATCTCAGCCGTTCAGACTAGATCAGACGGCTCAGGATGGATCGGGCGGCCGGAGGGGAGGAACACGGCTGAGCCGAGGGGTTCACGACGGTGATCTCGCCGGAGATCAGCGCAGACCTCGTCGCCGGTGTCGGTCCTCGACGGCGAGCGGCATAACAAGGTGTGGCGGCCATAGGGAGCTCGTTTTAGGGCTTACCGGGGTTGGAACGGCACGGGAACTTGCCGGCGTCGACAAAGGCGTCGGGGAAGCTCGGGGTGTCGTCGGGGTGTGGTCTCCGGCGGCGGAAAGGTGACGACGAGCGGCGGAGGAGACTCTACGCAAGCACGCGGTCACAACGGCGCTCTCAGAAGCGGCGGAGAGGCGGCGGCAACGGCGGACGGCGAGCTTGGCCGAGAGCAATGGCGGGCGGCGGCACAGCTCGGCGATTCGGTGAAAAAGGGCACGGGAGGCAACAGCTTTTGGCAAGATGGGACGGAGGGGTGTCGGGCGCTATTTATAGGTGGAGATCCAAGGAGTTTGGGGCGTGAACGACAAGGAAAAAGGCGGCAGCGCTGCGGTCTCGTGCTTGGTTGGGACTCCGTCCGGAGGTAGGAGATGGTCCTGACCCGCGGGACCCACATGGCAGTTACTCGGGCGAAGGCGGCACGGCAGAAGGCGTCTTCAGCGGCGGGCGCGGGCGCAAGCGGCTGGCTGGGCCGGCTCGGGAGTGGCCCAGGCGGGAAGGGAAAGAGGGAAACGGGCCGGCGCGAGAAATGGGCCAGAGGAAGCAGGCCGGCGTGGCTGGGCCGAAAGGGTGAGAGGGAGAGAAGGGAGGCCTGGGAGGGAATTCTAATTTTTTCTTTTCTTTTTATTTCTTTTTCCTATGAATTCAAAATCAAATTTCAAATTCTAAAACTAGGCAAAAACTCTTCAAATGAATTCATCAAAAATCAAATAAATATCCTACTTGCCTAATTCAGCATGAATGCAAAATAAATAATACTCCTAACTCAAATTTGAATTTGAATTTAGAAATTAGGTTTTATCCTATGCTATTTGTTTAAACTCAAATTAAATCTAGGAAAATTTTATACAATTGCAAAATTTGAAAATCAGGGTGTTACAATCGCCCGCGATCGCTACCCGACTTTGGGCAGTCTAGTCACCTCCTCGACCAGCTGGGTAGACATCGTGGCTGGGTGGGTGGCACGCTAGGGCGGTGCTGGGCGGCAGAGAGGGCATACTAGCAGCAAGATCAATTTCACGGGTGGTCTCCGTGATCTCATCAATTATCGGACGCAAAACATAGACCTCGGGGAGACCCTGCGGCAACGCAAACTATAAAACCCGGACCCAAGAGAAGGCTTGAAGATGGAAGTTCCGAGAAAAGGCCAAGCATATCAATCTGATTCGAGTCCTCTCTAACAGGGGGAGGTCACACAATGCAGGAGTGTCTTTCAGCAGATCGTCCTTCCTCGGGGCTACCGCCATGAGGAATTTGACCCGCAACTCGACGACCTCGTCTGAGAGGTTTGTATAAGAAGGATACTTAGGACACCACACGAATAAACAAAGAACGCTATGGAAGCAGTCGAAGTATTACCTAAAGAGCTCTCTAGTGACGTCGTCGCTCCCAGTGTACATATATGTCGGATGTGCTCTTTTTGTAAGGGGCATAACCGGCGCTTGATGAAGTCGTGAGTGACATCTGATCCGGTTAGGCCGCGAGGCTCAATAGCTCCGGAGTGGTCACGAGTGAGCTCCCCTAGCTATCAAGGACATATGTCGGTTTGTTTGGCACACAAATGTTGTCCAATGAATCCTCTGTCTTGAGGTAGAACCATTCTTTCCTCCAGTCTGACCACGACGACTTGAGGCCCATCTCAAGGTAGGAGCCCGCGGTATCGTCGTGGAGGCGAAACCCGCAGCTCCTGGTGATTGGCCCAGTTTTCAACCGGGTTGTGTAAAAATACATGAAGAGATCGAGGCATGGCTCGACCCCGATGAAGTTCTCGCACATGTGAGCAAAAACGCTCAATATGATGATTGAATTGGGATTGAGGTGGATGTGGCAGATGTCATAGAAGGGGATAACGGTTGTGAAGAATTCAAAAAAAGATGGCACGAGGCTGGCCAAAAAGAAAGAGGCGAACGTCACGATCTCCTCCTTACGAGGAGTAGACACTTCCTCCTCGAGGCGGTATCCAGAAGAGAGGCGGCGAAGGAGCAAATGGTTGTCATATATCTGCTTCAGCTTCACCGCAGTGCACATGGACTTGGAAAAATCTGGCTCTTTGCTGATACGCGGTGCCATTTGGGGCTATAGGGGTGGCTGCTGGAACACGGGTGGAGATGGGGACGATGGACTCTAAGCACTAGGGCTTGGGAGCTTTGGGAGATGGCAAAAGGATTCATGGGCAAGCTTAGGCTTTCCAATTTATAAGATCAGCGCGATATCCCTAACCAACGTGCAGAGCCCAGCCATCTCGAAATTCAAAAGGTTGTGCGTGGGGCTGAAAAATTCCTTTTGCCCAACGAAAATTAATGTCTCTCTCCCATGACGTCTCTCTCTCCCACATTTTATCTCTCTCACATGTTCTCTCTCTCTGGAAGTTTAAAACCTCCCCTCGGGATATGGTTTTGCAGGCCCGCCACGAAAGTGGACTATGTTGATAGCCACTCCCAAGGTGAACTCATGTTGACCTGGGGCCAGATGACACGACCAGTTCCACCCGCGACCACGCAGTAAACCGCTCAGACCACTACATCTGCGAGGAAGCTTAGAGGCTACTGTCGGTGTATACACTAGGAGGTCCCTGTTCTATGGTCCCATAGCTGGCGATTACAGTTGGCAGAAGATTTTTTTTTACCAAAGTCCAATCGCACGACCAGTCTGCGCCTTCGCGACCAGGATTCTTACCACAGAAGAAAATCCCGCGATCAACCTTCGCTGGTCGTAGAGCAGGTACACACCAAACCAGTCTACTCTCGTTAAGTGCTTTCCACTCAAGTGTCTATTCTTTCCTAGGCACTCCTCCCTGGTGGACAGGTTGTGGACAGTACAGAGGTGTCATGTCCCGCCACGTAGCATTAAGTGCTATGGGACAGGCTCACAGTGTGATAGGCTGCTTCGAAGGCACGCGTGCGAGACTAGTGATGGAACAGGGCAGGTTGGCTGATAGGGATAAGGTGAGCATGGAGGTGTCCGACGGATGGGACGTGCTTAACAATATCTTCAGAGTAAAAGGGGTCTACTTGTAAGTTTTCTCTCTCTCTGGTATATAAAGAGAGGAGGACCCGGTTTGTAACGAGGAAAAAAACAGTTCTGAAACATTAATAACCACATACACAGGACGTATAGCTATTATTCTTCTGGAGGCTTGAACCTGGATAACCCCTGTGTTCTTAAGTTCATAGTATACGCGCTCCTCAATCGATATACTCCGAAATCATTATCAGAAATTAACCTTTGATATATTCAAACTCGATTGCGAAGCTCATTTCGTGGCACAAGCCAAGCATGACAATAATGCCTATGCATTTTAAACTCTTTTTAATATAATAGGTAACCATACACAGACGTTCGCCTAAGTGCTATTATTTAGATATTTTGGCTAAGTTCAGCAAAAACGTTTTAATTAGTTGAGTAACGTGTGTTCGTGAAATGCAACACGTCATGTCTTTGCACCTAACATATGTATTAAGATGTTTCATAGAAAATTCATAAGAATACAGGAGAGGCACCTCTTATTAGGAAGAGTAATGTAAGTAAAAGTTTCCGTAAGGCTGAAATCCTATGAAGTTTCTCTAAACGAGAAGATAGGACCAAAAACCTATGAAGTTCCTCTAAAAGAAAACCTTTTGATCAAAGGTACCCTAGCTCTAATGGCTAAATTGGAATACGAGATCATCAAAACTTTGGAAAAATAAGAAAAATCCACTTTAGATACCTGTACTATTGAGTTGGTTCAATTTACTCATGTACTTCAAAATCAGCTGTTTTTAGCTCCGTACTTTCACTACCAGTTCAAATCAGAGTGGTTTTTGCTCACGTGACACGATTTTATTGTAGTTTGACGTGGCAAAGTTTTATTGTAGTTTAACATTTTTGAAAAACATTGAATTCATTCTCTAATTAATAAAACAGCAACCGGTCTTTGCAAATTACTTTTTTATGCTCCCGAGATATGTAAAACATTTATTTTCAAGCTCGTGCACCACAACTTATTTTCTTCTCACCAAAGAACAAAAATGTTCCATATGGAGCCAATTCGCTGGAGCTCTATTAATTTTTTTCTTCTAGAATAATCCATACGTTCAAGAATATCAGACATATTTTATTATGTTACAGTCTTCAAAACTAGACTTTAATCATTATTTTCTAACAAAATAAGTTATTTATAGCTAAAAAATAATATAGTGTGAAATTATTTTCAAATATGAGTCAAGTTGTATAATTTTTATACACCGAGCATATTTATAATTGAACTAATTGTTGATCAAAATATACTACGTTTGACTTTTTTCTAAAATAAAATATATCATATATTTATGAATGGAGGAAGTGCAATTTAGGTGAGAAAGAGCACTGCTACGCAGTATAACTTTTCTTGTATTCGAGGGCTAAGATCTCTATGACGGACCAATGGACTGAAAGATTGAGAATTTTTTATTTTCTAAACCGTTGTTAATAAAAATTAATAGAGCAAGCCTCAACTTTTGGCAAGTTATGGGCCTTGACTTGCCAGTTCATTTAGCCGTACTAAGGCCCATGATGTTGCCAAAATGGTATAAATTTAAAAATAAGTTGAGACAAAGTCTATTAATAAAATTTTATCAATAAATGTTTCAAAAAAGCCTCGAGATTGATACACAGGTCACAGACTTTCCCTCCTGCAATTTTTCATGACCCCAACTTATCAGGCAATTATCATACCGTTTGACTCAAAAGTCAAAAGGCTGTATGCTTTGGGTGTTGCAACAATGTAAGGGGAAATAGCAAAAGGGTCAAGAGAGCAGTTCGCGAGCTAGGCGCTGTCAGACTTTTGTCCGGAGAATTAAATAAGCAAAGATAATTATTAAAAAACATGAGTATTAATATGTTTACCAAATTTAGTAAACTTACATTCAAATTTCAAGTTCTACTCCTACTTAAAAATAAATATAAATGCTTAAACAAAGTCTTTAAGACAAAGTACTAGTCAGAATAAACTTCTCATTTTTATTCTTTACCAGCTTTTAATTTAAACTTGAAATGTTGAAGGTCACCCAACACCCCTCAGGCTCTCTTTTTTTTCTCATTTTGTATTGTGTCCTCAGACAAAGTGCTTGACACAAATCTATTTGTACTATTGCACTTACTTTTAATTTTAATTTCACAATGTATACTCCATCTCTTTCTTCTATTTGACTTAATTGATTTTATGGTCCTTGAGGTATAGGCGCTCTTTTATAACTTTACACTACTATTTCCTCTAGTAAAAAATACATACATTCTTAATATGACAATGTCTCTAATGAGTACATTCGATCGCTATTTTTTATTAGAATATATTTATTGTCACATTTCAAAACACGATATGTTTTATGTGATTAGTTATTATTTTGAATATTTCGGGAATGAAAATGGTATAGTAAGAGATAAGAAGATCCTATATATCTTGGAGAAAAGAAAAAATAAAGAAGAAAGAAAAGAGGGAGAAATTAGAACAAAATTCAGTAAAAATCCTTCTCGCGGTCTAACCGGGCTCAACCGCGGTTTGACCGCCAGGTGGACAACCATGTAGGCTTGCCACGCGGGCTTCCCGTGGTCTAACTGACCCTTCCCACGGTCAGATCACCAGCGCACAGAGGCTCCCTTAAGTGGCTGATCGTCTCTCTCACTCCTTCTCTCTCTCATTTGCCTCTCTCACTCCAACAAACCCTAGAGAGAGAGAGAGAGCTCCAAATCGACATGTCGACGGCTGAAGATCGGAGGTGGGGACTCCCACAAGATTCCCAGAGGACTTTTCCGAGCTTCTTCCCCCTTTCCTCCCCACTGGAGGGGTTTCCTCGCCGTTTCTTCCTCCGCGAATTCATTCACCCTTTGGGAGTCAAATCGGTGGATCGAAGCTTCCCCGGAGGATTTCGATCCAATACAAAGTTCCTCTACACCAAGGTAAGCATCCTCCTACTGTTTTCCCATTGTTTTCTAGCTCTAGGCTATCTCTATTTTGATTTTCGCTGTGAAACCCTAGTGAATACTAGGTCTATATCTCATTTTTAGAGTTTTATGTGTTCAGACCGTGCATGTTGTCTGAACAATCATAGAATATGTTCTCTTAGTCCTATGGATTACTTTGGTGCCCTTTGTTGTTGAAGGTTTCACCGGAGTCCTCACTGGCGACCCCGCGAAGGTGATGCCGGCAGAGTCTGGCGGTTTGATCGTCACTAGGGCCGGTCTGACCGCCAGTAGGTCAGTTCAAAATATCTTAATTTAGGAGTCAGACCGTCGTTATGGCCGATCTGACCGTTGGTCAATGGTCTGACCGCCACCATGCCTTAGGTCTGATCGCCAGGGCCCTAAACTCTCTGCACGCTTGTGGTCTGACCATCACTTGTACATCAGTCTGACTGCTAGCCATTCAAGGCTATGTGTACTCAGGTACCTTGTCTGGGGTTTCAAACTTTGAAACCCTAATCATTTGGTGGTTTTTTGTAAAAATTTTTGAAACACGACGCTCTAGTATTATCCAAGCATGCATCGTTTACATATTTTTTCATCGTTCATTTGTTTATGCAATACGTTCTTGATTTGTCTAGAGAGCGTTGCGACGACGGTCTAAGCGAGTGAAGGCAATGTCCAGCTACCGGAGTTTTGTGAGTGTTATGCGGACAGGATCAGACAACTGCCAGAGTAGCAAGGCAACCATCTAAGCATATTACACCTTGTTTGAATTGAATAGAGTCTAAATTGATAAGTTGTCACTTACGTATATTTGCATGGTTAGCAAGTCGATGTCAGGCCTATATGGGTAGAACCTATATTGATTTGCATTACCTCTTCCTTGAGTTGTTGATTATCCATATCCTTGTAGCCTTGATCACGTGATTAATGTCTAACTTACAAATTATTTGAAATACTTAGCAATGCATACGTCCTCAGTAGAAGATGAGCAATGATTCAATCATTGTTTGCAAGCTTAAGGCTTACTTATTGTTCATAATTACAATGATAATGATATGGGATCTATGAGATGTGAGATGAGGCAAGATGTGAGCGGTGCTAGGGATAGGTCGAGAGTTTAACCCAAATGCTATAGACCGCTTGCATCGTTTAAGCACCGTCTGTTGGTGCCATTGGCTTTAGCACTTTCCGCACAACCACATATTCGGATAATGGACGAAGGAGGCAGGGCGCTTTGGAGAGATCGATGCCTTTGAAGATGAGGCTGGAGTGATGGGGGCAGCGTATATGGTGGGGAGGATGACATGGGAACAGTTGTGGACACAGTCGAGGTTGGCTCCAGTGGTCTTTAGCGCTGGGGCACAGGCATGGGCAGCCACTGCGTGCCACCTAGGACGGGCTGGAGGCCACAACGACTGGCATCTTGGAGCCTCAAGGCAGGAACACGTCAGCGGCCACGACGGTTCGTGTACCGGTGGCACGGATGGGTCGCCAGGAGGGGCCATGTACCGGTGGCGACGCAGATCAGCGGTCGCGGAGGGTGGTACTGGAGCGGAGGTCGGTGGCAGAGTGAGAAGAGGAGAGGAAGCCGACGAGGCGCGATGAGGGCGGCGGCTCAGAGGAGGGGCAACGACACAGGGTCATCGGATGAGGCAGAGGTGCTACAGAGCTATCCCCCAGTGGCCTCCAGATCCTTTCGTGGAGGCCAACGAATCCTTCCGTGATGAAGAGTAGAGCTAGGCCCACATGTCAGCACAATAGCTACAGTGAGGGTGGATCGCTGAGGAGCCGACGATTCTTGGCCTGTTAATATATGTTATAGATTACGGCAACCCTTTAGCGCGCTGTACACTCCCCTCCGTTATCCTATCCTTTTCGAACCTCCAATAATCCAATTTCCAAAAAAAATCATGGGTAAATACTCTAATAGGATCGGGTATAGGTCGCATTTGGTATCCATAGGTATGTTTATGGGCTAAAAATATTACCTGATAGGTATACAGGTATAGGTATAGGTAAGACATACTATACCTGTGACACCCGTTTACCTGTATGGCTCTCTAATAGATGGGCTCAATCCTCCAAACCCTAATCTGTCACATCCACATCTACCCAAGTACCCGACCCAAGTCCCAGGCACTTAGCTGCCAGCTGTCAACATAGCACATTGTGTCCATGCGCCACGCCTACCTCAGAGCTCAGATCTGACATTTCGATCGTCGCCCAGCCTTGGCTCCCCCCAACCAACCCTGCCCCGTCGCCCCTCAGCACAACCCCGTGCCGCCACCCTACTCCATCGCCTAGTCCCGCCTTGGCTCGCCGCCGCCCCAGCACCACCTCACCGCCCCAAGCTATCGTGCCCACGCCACCGCCCAGCACACATCGTCGCGCCGTTGCTCAGTACATCGCATCACGCTGCCAAGCTCACCGCATTGTCACCCAGTTCACCATGTCATCGTCTAGTTCATCACGTGGTCGCCGAGCTCCCCACCGCCTAGTTCACTGTTGGCTGTTGAAGATTTTCATAGACAGGTGAGAAAATGCAAACATGGTTATTTTCAGAATTTGTTCTTTGATGCAAAAATGCCAGTGAGGACCACAACTGTTCTTTTCATTTACAGTTTTACTTTCCAAGTGCAGCTTTCTCTCAGTACTATGTGTGTCTTTGGGATGTCAGGTTCATAGATTGATGAGATACAAGAGGATAAATCATTTAGCATTTCAAAATTTTATCTTCCATGTTATATTTGTATCCATGGTATTGCCCCCATCTTGTTCCCTTTAACTGATATTAGTGTATTTAGATTTCAGATCTTATGTCTTGCAGTTAAAATTGATAGCTTCTTGTGGTCACTTTCAGCAAGACAATAATAGATCTTATGTCAAAATTGTTCAGACATTGTCTTGTAATTAAAATTGTTCAGATCTATTAAAAATTTGTTTCAGTTAATTGGTTTAAACAACCCCGGTATCTGAAAAGGTCATATTCTTAAATTTTATCATGACCAGTTCAAATACAAGGTTATTATTCAAATGAGTATGCATATGACTGACGGATAAATATGTATACCGCGAAGGATAGGTATCCACGAGTAACAGGTTTAGGCCATGTTTGGATCAGCTAGAGATTATAAGAATCTAGATTTGGCTAGAGATTATAAAAAGCTGGATAGTAAAAAGTTGGCTAATAATAATCTGGGAGCTGTTTGGATCACTGGATTATAGGTGCTGGATTATAGGTGGTTGGATTTTAGTTGTCCATAATGTCCTTGCTGATTTTTCCTAATTTCCTGCTGCCCCTGCAGTTTAGCGCCAACTCTTTGGCCACCTCGCGTGCGTCAGCTCCCGCCCGAGGTCACCCAGGTTCCAGCAACCTCGTGTCCGCATATGAGTCCCCAAGCACCCACAGGGAAGGAGGCTTGGCGTTGCCGCAGCCACTGCTGCTAGTATTGCTGTGCTTGCGCAGCTCCTCATCCAACGCCTCCGCCGGCGGCAACAGTAACGCCACCACGACCTCATGATTGAGTTGGCATGTACAGAGATGTAGTGAATAAGCCAAGATCGGAAGGAAGGGTTGATGGTGCATAGAGAGACCGATTGAGATGTATGTAGCAAAGTTATGTACAGAGAACAAGCGCCAAGGCTCTTGCAGCCCGAGGTTCTCGCATACAAATGTCCATACAGGGATTTTAAAAGTAAAAGTTGTAAGATTCATACAAATTTAAATATATGTCCATACAAATAGCCTCTCACAATCACTCTCGCATAGCAAACAAAGCATTAGCAAGATTATCACGGAAGACATTCATGTGTTGATCTTCGTCACCTATTTGACTATTAGCACTACTTCGTTGAGATGAAGAGACCGTCGGGATTGGCATGTAGTTTTCATCACGATCACACATGTCAAAGTCTGCATCCGTCATTGCACTTTCTTGAATGAAGTTATGAAGGGCCATGCATGAAAGTATGATTTTGGTTTGCTTTATCATTGGATACCTTGGTAAGTCCAACAATATTCTGAGCACAGTAGCTGATAAATAGACACACACATGGCAATATATCAGCAAAGTTATAAAATTACAGACCAACACAAAGATTGTATATTCTGAGCACAATAGCTGATATGTACTCCAAGGAATACGAAATGCACATCTGTCGGTGTATCAGGAACCGGGGGTCCCCGAATCCCGAGGCCAAGCCAGCAATCCGCCACATGGCGCCATTCCGCGGAGTCTCTCCCGCAAAGTGAAAAAGATCGAGTCCCGGGAAAGGGCGCTCGGGGCCACAGTCGGTGGCCCCCGAGCACCCCAGTTCCCCGATGTTCCTTGAAATCTAAGTACCGGGAAGAAAGTGCTCGGGAAGGTGTACGGTGACTTCCAAGCACCCTAGTCCCCCGACGACCAGGAGAGCTAAGTACCGGGAGAAACGTGCCCGGGGCCGCTAGCGGTGGCCCCCTGGGCACCCAAGTATCCCAAGGACCCACCGAAGGAAGTTCCAGGAGAGAGTGCTCGGGGCTGCGTGCAGCAGCCCCCGAGCACTCGGTTCCCCGAGGATCCGTACAAGTGTGCCCGGGAGAGAGTGCTCGGGGAGGTGAACAGTACCCCCGAGCACTCGGTTCCCTGAGGACAAGAAAGGGCATTCTCGGGAGAGAGTGCTCGGGGAAGTGAACAGTGACCCCCGAGCACTCGGTTCCCCAACGACCCAGAAAGCCCCCTGGCAATGGCCCCCCAGGGGCCCACCGATGAGGTGTCTGCCAGTCAAAAGTCCGAGGCCGCATTTAAAGAGCGTGTGTGGCCTGTCACCTCCAACTGCTCCCACCGCGCTCAGCGTCAGTTCCTGCCACGTTCTGGCAGAGGGGCGTGGGGTTATTAATTGCACGGGTCCCATCCCGTGCCATCCGGCCCGTCTCGGGATAACGTCGTAAGGGCCGAGGTGTTCCGTCTGCCGCGCTGCTGTGGCAGGGGAACAAGACAAGGCGGGCACGCCGGGCCGCTCTGCGGCTGCCCGGTGGGCCCTCTCCACGGCGCCTGTTGCCAGTGCATTTATGGTGACGGATGACCGGGCGTGGGACGCATTTTCCACCCCCGGTCACTTCGCCCAGAGGAAATGATGACGCCCTTTCCATTTATGGTGTCTCGGAACTCATGCTCCCCCTCCCGTTCGGGGCACGCTGCTGCCGGCGGGTATTTAAAACGGCCGGCGGCACAAAAGAAAGGGCGGCAGAAAAGAGGAAGAGAAGAAAGGGCAGAACGGCTGAGAAGTGAACTACACAAGACAGGCCGAAGAACAAAGAGCCCCAGGCTCTTAGATGGACCAACATTCTTGTAACCAGCAACATCCTTGAGGGACTTCTTCAAGGTATTTATAGTATCCATACAGGAGTAGGGTGTTACGCCCCCGTGCGGCCCGAACTTGTCTAAACACTAGCGCATTTACTTCACACCGCACTAGCTCATTCCACCACCGCCGGCCATTGCATTCATTCCCATTTATTTCTCCGACGAACATACTTAGGATCATCCCCCCGGCCGAATCTACGAAAAGGGGTCCCTCAGGATCCCTGCGACAGGAGTTAATCCTCCGACAACATCCATTATAAAGGACCATGAGGAGAGTAGGAGAAGTATATAATGCATCATTTATGATTTGCAAATCTCAATATAGGCATATCCATATATTGAGATGGAAGGGCCAAACAACTAGCTAGCCTGTACCAATCACATTCTCATGTGCTGAACAACTCTAAAGCTTTCTGTCCAACTCTAAACCAACAATTATCATGTATCCATCAGTTATGAACATGATCATAAAGCTTTCTGTTAAACTCTAACCCAACAAGCATATTGACCACATGGCTGAAAACCAATAAGCATATTTGAGAGAAAGGTCATCAGTTCAAATATTTGAGACAAACAAACTTGACCACATGCCTACAACCTTTCATTTGAGAGAAGGGTCATCAATTCAAATATTTGAGACAAACAAACTTGACCTCATCAGTTACAACCTTTTCATTTGAGACAAAGGTCCTCGGTTGACATCAAGTCAAGAACACATGCCTACAGCACGACATCATCAGTTCACAAAATCAAAAGGGCAAGAAAAAAATTGCTCACCGACGATCTGTCCCCAAATCCTTCATCCTCATCCTCTGGACCACCATCTGCATCGGCCGGCCATGGAGAGGCACCACTCCCACTTGTGCCGATGCCAAAACGAGGAGTGCCACCACTCCCACCTGTGGGGGCGCCCACCAGAGGTGTGCCACTACTCACACCTGCGACGGCGGGCACTCGAGGTGTTCCACGACCCCCGGCTGCGGCGGCGGCGCCCCGAGGAGTTGCATGCCCTCCTCTGGTAGCCGCTGTAGCCGTCCTAGGAGCGCGGAAGGACCTTGCCGCCGTGCGTGCAGGATCAACGCTCCATCCGGTGCGTGTCACCGCGGCCCCACATCCAGCACTGGCGGATCGACTAGGCCCAGTGCACCGATGACTACCTGCGACCTCAGCCTCGCCGATGTTGGGCAACGATGGAGAAAGGAGGAGGTCGCTGTACGACATCATGTTGGGGAAGTTGGAGGCCTGGGAATTGAGGTCGATGCCCTCTGTTCCGTCGGAACCGCGTCGAGGAGGAACGACATGGCCGCCAAGGGAGGTGTCGGGCTCCAAGAAGATGACCCTGGCGGCGTGATTGGGCGGCGGCGTGATGGGATCCACGAATTCGGAGTCATCGCCTTGCTCCCCAAACTGGTCCATCGGCGGATAACAAGACTTGGGCGGCGTCAGCGAGCTGGGATGGGCCGGCGGCGGCGGGATTGGGCGGCGGCGGCAGGAGCACGCAGGGAAGCGGGGTTTGAGGCGGCGGCGCCCTACTGGGAGAGCACGCGACCGAGACAGAAGAGGCCGGGATGCGTGAGGGAGAAAAGCTTGGCGGAAAGGATAAGGTGCGGGGGCAAAAATGTCTTTTTACCATCTATTATCTGCTTTTAGCTGGGTGGAGCCAGATTATGGGATTATAAGAATCTGGATTGTTGGATTTTTATTATCTGGACTATAATCTAAATTGATTGGATCAACTATAGATTTTTTTAGCTGGTTTTTATAACCTCTAGCTGATCCAAATATGGCCTTAATACCGCTCCTCCTCCGTGAAACTTCGCAGGCATACAAGCTGATAGGTAAAAACTGATTCTCCTCCCATGTCCCACCCGAGACCCATCCCGTAACGGCGTCATCGCCTCCGCAACTCCACCCCGCCCCGTGCCGTGACACAACCGGCAGCGTCCGCCTCCCTTCGGATGTCACTCCCTCAGCCCCACGACGCTGCTCCGAGCCCACAGATTTGGAGGCCCGCGCCCTCGGGAGCACGCACACGATGGTCGCGGGGGCCGTGGGGAAGCGGGTGCTCGACACGGGCTGGCTCGCCGCGCGCTCCACCAAGGTCGCGCTCACCGGCGTCCAGCTCACCACCACCCACCCACCCGCCGGCCGCCGACGCCGACCCCGCCGCGCCCTGGATGCGCGCCGCCGTCCCCGTCACGCACCCACCCGCCGTCCGCCGGTCGGTAAAATATTGCAAGTGTGGTCCTCGCTTAGCTAACTTATTGTTGGATGCTTCGGGATGCAGCGTGCTGGGGACACTGCTCAAGAACAAGCTGATCCCTGACCCCTTCTACGGGCTGAACAACCAGACCATCGTTGACATCGCCGACGCCGGGAGGGAGTACTACACATTCTGGTTCTTCACCACCTTCCAGTATGCCCCGGTACGCAGCAATGCACGTGTTCTCCGAGAATTTGTGAGTCGTGTTTTCCTATAACGACGAATGTAGCATGAATCCTACTGTGCCCCTCCAGTTAAAAAGAAATTGTTTTACTGCAGATAATTTTTATTTCAGCACTGTTGTACTGTACCAGTGTTTAGTGTGGCAAGGTGGCTGCTCTCTCAGCAAGCTGTTTAAGCTGTCTGCTGCTGAACTGAATTGTGCGTATTGATATACTTCTCTTGTTGCATTGCCTGATTGCCTTGTAGTTCATTTTCCCTTTTGGCAGAATAACATTCCTTAGAGTAGAGAAGACTATTGCATGAAGCGTGTAGCTAGCGTAGAGTACTCTGACATGACTGTATAAAATATGTTTTGACCTTACTTTAACACAAATCAAATTCGTGCAACCTAACAACACTTGTTCAATTGATAAACTTTTCATGCACTTCTGAATGTACATAAGCCTTTCTTCAAAGTGATATTGCAGTAGTAACATAGCTGCTTGCCTTTTCCCTTGTTCAGACTATCAGCTTTAATGAATGCCAAATACCGGGACTACCCTTAATTGATGTAACACTTGATGCCTTTTACAACTGATATTTTTGGATACTTCAGCACATATACTTGTTATGGTGAAATCCTTGTGCTAAACCACTTAACATATCAGTATCTTTTTGTTACCTTCATCTTTAGTCAGGAAATCAGCACATGACTTTAAACTTCCGTGGAATAAACTACTCAGCAGAAATGTACTTAAATGGGCACAAGGTGGTACTTCCAAAAGGAATGTTCCAAAGGCACACCATTGATATTACTGATATTCTCCATCCTGATGGTAACAATCTGCTTGCTGTCCTTGTTCATCCTCCTGATCACCCTGGTAGAATTCCTCCTCAGGGAGGTCAGGGTGGCGATCATGCGGTTAGTCTCATGTCCTTCAGATTGATTTAATGTAGCTTTATCCTTTCACACATGATTTGCAATTTTGTGGAACATTAAATATCTCATCAGATTTGTAACATGCAAGATTCGGATTACCTTTTGTTTCTTTTTGAGCAAAGCTTAAACGAGATTTGATTTGCCTATTTTTCCATATCTTTTTTCCCTCATGGTTATGCAGTTCAGGAGTTCTGTCATATACATAACTAATTCCACTTTGCTTGAATTCTAATATTTGTTATTTGAGATGCCACTTTCATCAAAGTACTGAAAGCTAAGGTGGAACACAAAATGGCTTGCACATAATCTGTTTTCAGCAGTCATGTTCCATTGCTAGGTATTCTGATGAGTTGGGATATGCTTTGCAGTCTGTATATGTAGCTCTATAGGCTGCATGTTAGGATAAATACCCGCCGGGAGGATAGACAGGCGACACCGGCTGCTAGGAGAGGGATTAGACTATAGATTGGGGAGACTGAATATTGGGAAAGACTTAGGAGAAGGGGATTTGGATTTAGATTGATTTCTCTTGCTTCATTAATCACGGCTGATGCCGTGTATATATAGCTGGCTAGCCGGCCTACAAAGACTCTTTCAAACCAACTCTCTCTCTCTCTAATCTTATCTCTGGTTTAAATCCAACTCTCTCTAATTCTCTTCTAATTTAAACTAACCAAACTCTATCTTATCTCCTAAACCGGACCCGATTCAAACTAACCTTATCCCTAACCAATCAGTTCCTGTGCTACAGTACCGCGCATGAACAGTGTTTCATCACCTAACATTTCACCCCTACTTGCAAGACAACTCATCCTCGAGCTGTTGTGGCAGCCATAGTTGCAGCCCCTGAAATCCCTATGTTGATGAATAGTTGTAGCATCAGCATCCCTTCACGTGACAGCACCAAGTCCTCTTTTTTGGAGCAACAACAGCCACACTGTGGTTGACGTCGATGATGATCACTGGTGACGACGTGGTTGCAGCACTAGCGGTGCCGTTGCCTCCACTCAGGCATAATGTCGAACATATGGCAGGTGGCTCGGTGTCAACGATGGTGTCCGCTCTTGACTAGTGGCGACGCCCGTGGTGGTGATGGTGGAGTGTGTCGGCGTGGCAGCTATCGTGTCGCGTGAGGCCTCCATGGATATTGAGGTCTCTGTCGGTGATGGAGCCACTGCACTGGATGACATGCTAATTTGCAGCGTGGCCAGTTGACTCGTAGTATCTAGCGAACACTTGTCGATGGCAACCACCTGTTGTGCTAATTTGCAGAGTTGCTTCTGCATGTCGGTCATTAGTTTGGTTAAAGCTTCGATGGCTTGAGAGCTGGTGCCCTCACTGGAGTCGGAAGTCGGAACCTTGCAAGGTTGTTGTCAGTGAAGTTGCTGGTGTTGATTACATGTGCTGGATGTCCAATCGGCAACAACCGTCGTAGATGCAGCGCACGTGGAGTGCACCATGAGTCGTGTGCTGACCAGAACTGAACAAACACCCCCACATGTGTTGCCACCACGAACAACTGCACCTCCTAAGCGCCATATGGGCTGAAGACCCGGTGAAGCACCTCCTCGGTCACTGGGCATAGCAAATAGTTCACCGTGATGCTAAATGTTAGGGTAAACACCTGTCGGGAGGATAGATGGACGACGTCCGCTGCTAGGAGAGTGATTGGACTATAGATTGAGAAGACTGAATATTGGGAAAGACTTATGAGAAGAGGACTGAGAACTAGATTGATTTCTCTTGCTTCATTAATCACAGATGGCGTCGTGTATATATAGCCGACCAACCGGCCTACAAAGACTCTATTCAAACCAATTCTATCTCTAATCTTATCTCTAGTTTAAATCCAACTCTATCTCTAATTCTCTCATAATTTAAACTAACCAAACTCTATCTTATCTCCTAAACCAAACCTGATTCAAACTAACAAACCAACCAAACGATGTTGAGCTACAGTACCACGTGTGAACATTACTTTCAGCACCTAACACTGCAATACAGTACTAGGTAGTTGCACTTGTGGAGAGAGAATATTCCATTAGCTGGTGGATAACCCTTCGCTCATCTAGAACTGAATAATAATTCCATTATGGTCCTCTTGCACAAGTGACTATTACTCTTTTTTGTTTGCATATATTTATGCTAATAGTAAATTATACTTTATCACGACTACTCTTTTTTAAAAAGGAATATTGTTGGTTAAAGGGACTACTAATGCATGATTATACCTTTCAAATGGTCATTTCAGATTGGGAAAGATGTTGCTACACAATATGTTGAGGGATGGGATTGGATGTGGCCAATAGTGTAGTTGGCGATTTCTGTTTGGTAATGCTACATGCATGATAGATTGATCTGTGGTCACCTTAGAAGTATCATCACATGGTTTGGGTTTCTAAAATTCTTCCAATCGATTTCAACAAAGATCAGAACCCATATACTGAAGACTACCGTCAGTATCTGATTTCTTGTTATGTTTTCAGTACCTGTGACAAATAGTTCAAAATATCTGCTAACTTTAGTTCTTCTGCACTTATGCTAACATCACAATAATTATGTTGCAGCATCACGTTTCTGTTTTCCTGTTTCAATCTGGTTGTACTTATAGCAATTTGCAACATCAACTTTTTCCAACATTTCTCTCTTTTTTCGCATTCTAGGGATCGAAACACTGGTATCTGGGATGAGGTATCAATTTCCATAACTGGGGTGAGTCCATGAATCCTTGTTCTCTTTTATTAGTATTTTATCCATCTTGTTGTCCTTTGGGATATCACCATGGATATACGAAGAGTTGACCATGGATATCACCATTTAACCTTTTAAAGTACTCTTTTTCTTTGTGAGGATCTTTTAATGTAATTCAGGGACTTATATCAGGTTTTTTTTTCTACTGCAGCCTGTGAATATAACGGACCCCCATCTGGTTTCAACATTTCATGATGATTTTAAGAGGTCATACCTACATTGTACACTTCAGTTAGAGAACAAAAGTTCCTGGGTTGCAGATTGTGCATTGAAAATACAGGTTTCAACTGAACTCGAAGGGAACATTTGCTTGGTGGAACACCTTCAAAGTTATGCAACAACAGTCCCTCCTCACTCAGATCTAGAGTACACTATTCCTCCTGTAAGTTAGTTTTCTTAGTTTTCAAGCTACACAATATTTGTTTGTTCTGTTCTGCTCAAATAATTTAAATGCCCACGAGCTTGTTGCCACTGCTTACCTGACATAGAGATGATAGAAACTATAGATGACATCAATATTTTTTTATGGTTGTTGCCCATCAACGATGTACATTACAGCACTACAACACCAGAGACCAGACTGGCCCATATTGTTGTGTACTTGTGTTAACTAAGGAAGCCCCTCCAATGTTGCATAAACCATGGTCGCACAACTCTCATCTGTAGGAAGGCAAAAGAACCCAGGTGTAAGCATACTTTTGCCTTCAAATATTCTTCAGTGATTGTTCTCTCTAGCCGGGGGGGGGGGGGGGGGGCTTTTAAAAGGCTGAAATATGCAAATTGGTTGACTTTTGTTATATATGAAATATGAACATTTGTAGTTATTCTTCTATAAGCCAAACCTGTGGTGGCCAAATGGCATGGGAAAGCAATCCCTCTACAACGTCGAGATTAGTTTGGATGTTAAAGGATTTGGAGAGTCTGATTCCTGGAGCCATTATTTTGGATTCCGCAAGATCGAGAGTACAATTGATGATTCTACTGGTGGGAGGTAACTAGTTTTTTATGGAATGCCACAAAAAATGTGTCTAGTGAATATTTGAGCTCTTGAAAACATGCTGATGCAAATGTAATTCATCTGCAGGATCTTCAAGGTAAACAGTGAACCTATTTTTATCCGAGGAGGGAACTGGATATTGTCAGATGGCCTTCTTAGAATAACAAAGAAGCGATATATGACAGACATCAAGTTGCATGCTGATATGAACTTTGATATGCTTCGCTGTTGGGGTGGTGGATTAGCTGAGAGGCTTGATTTTTTATCATTTTTGCAATATCTATGGTCTGATGGTAAGCTTAAGTTTATCTCCCTGCCAATTGGTTGTTATGTTTTCTTATTGAAATTATGAATACTAGGTAGTGATGAAGAATGCAAAGTTTTTTTTTTCTTTTGAAATAATGTTAACCAATCTTTACTCCCTTAAGATTCTGTGAAATGCTGGTAACTAGCTGGTTGCTGGGACTGGCTTTCCTTTACTTGTACAGGATTAGGTAAACCTGATGGTGTAGCGATAGTCGTTAGGTACTCTTAAATTTAGTGCTTGGCTCAACATTCTCTAGTTAAATTTTTTATCTTTAAACAAGACATTGTTTGGCAATATGTTTTACTCACTGATGCACCCTGGTTTGCCACCATGTCTGCATGATTGCTTACAGGATGGAACCATTTTGTACAGGTTTGGCAGGAATTCTGGATAACTGGAGATGTCGATGGCCGTGGAATTCCCATATCAAACCCTGATGGCCCTTTGGCATGATCTCTTCCTTCTATGTGCTAGAGATACTGTCAAGCTACTCAGGAATCATGCTAGTCTAGCTTTATGGGTTGGTGGTAATGAGCAAGTCCCACCAGTTGACATCAACAAAGCACTGAAGAATGATCTGAAGCTACATCCTATGTTTGTAAGTTGCCAGACATAAAAAAATCAAGAAAAATATTTAACACAAGAACCAACTGACCCTGACCCAAGTAAATACCTTGATGGTACTCGGGTGTATGTCCAAGGATCAATGTGGGATGGTTTTGCCAATGGGAAAGGTGACTTTACTGATGGCCCATATGAGATTCAATATCCAGAGAGCTTTTTCAAGGACAGTTTCTACAAATATGGGTTTAACCCTGAAGTTGGGTCTGTGGGGATTCCAGTTGCTGCAACGATTAGGGCCACAATGCCTCCAGAAGGATGGAGCATTCCAATTTTCAAGAAAAGAATTGACGGGTACATGAAGAAGTACCAAATCCAATATGGGATCACCACAAGTACATTCCCTACTCAAAACCAGGGAAGGTCCATGATCAGATTGAACTATACGGACACCCAAATGACCTTGACGATTTCTGTGAAAAGGTAATTTAGTACTATAATATTTTCATATCTTGGAGCTTTATGCTTCAGGATCTGAAGCCTTGTAGTTTTGTCTCTAATGGCATCTTTAACTTTCAAGCACAATTGGTCAATTATGTTCAGTACAGAGCATTTCTGGAAGGATGGACTTCCTTCATGTGGACAAAGTTTACAGGTGTTTTAATTTGGAAGACACAAAATCCATGGACTGGACTTAGAGGGCAGTTCTACGATCATCTCCAAGACCAAACTGCTGGGTTTTATGGTTGCCGTTGTGCTGCTGAACCTATTCGCGTCCAACTGAATTTGGCCAACTACTTTATAGAGGTATGTTCTGCAACTTACATTTGCTCCAAGTCAAATTTCCTAGAAGTTAAAACGTGAAAAGTGATTTTGTTAGGTGGTAAACACTACAGCCGATGAATTTGCATATGTGGCTGTAGAAATTTCAGTATGGGATCTGGATGGTGCATCCCCCTATTATAAAGTTACCGAGAAAATAGTGGTACAACCAAAGAAAGTGAAGGAATCATGGAGATGAAATACCCTCAGATGAAGGATGCCAAGCCTGTGTATTTTCTGCTACTCAAACTTTTCAGGCTGTCAGACAATGGAGTACTCTCCAGAAATTTCTACTGGTTACCTCTCCCTGGGAAAGACTACAAGTTGTTAGAGCAGTATCAGCAGAAAACAATTCCACTAAAAATTTATTCCGAGGTTTCCATCTCAGGCGCCAGACACAAGGTACGAATGACAGTAGAGAACAAGTCGAAGAAAACAGTAGCAGAAAGCACACGCCCTGTATCAACGATGGATCTAGGTGATGGAAATAGTTCCTACATTAATGTCAGCGAAGCTACTCGGGAGGGACAAGAAAATAGTGGTTTGTGGCGAAAAATACGCAGTGGCCTCTCCGTCGCAAGATCAGGCAACCTAAGAACAGTTGAGGTGAACGGGACAGGAGAAATACAGGGACACAAGAATCCTTCCGGTCCACTATTCAGACAACTTCTTTTCGCTCACACCCGGGGAGAAGATGGACATTGACATCTCGTTCGAGGCTCCTCAGGGATCCAGTCCCAGGGTCGTTCTCAAAGGCTGCAACCATCATCTGAACCATGCCGTCATGATGTAAGACGTACCTCGTCTTTTGAGATCCGTGTAAAATAAGTGCATACCCAATAAACTGCAAACATCAGATCGTGCTTGTGAACTATAGTGGTAATACAGGATAATTTAAGGTTCGTATGTGCTGACGACGTTGGTGTTGAACGATTCTGGGGCCCATGAGCACGACCATTGAACGGGCAGCTCAGCTCACATAGTTACATCTGTACTTTTTCCATTTTTATGCCCTGGAAGCGGCATGAGCAAAGTGGTGTAGGTACAGGGCATCTCCAAGCACTACTTTCGGTCTTCAGTACGCATCGTTCAGAACATTTTCGACGATGCTCGCTCGTTTCTGGTGCGCTGCCGTGGTAAAAGCATTTTTTATAAAAGCTCGTTCCTGGTGCGCTGCAGCTGCGGTAACTCTACGGCGCATAGTCTCACAGTTGCTTATTCCTTCTCTTTTTTGTTGCGCTCCGTAACTTTTCCCACTCATCTAATTAATACTCTTCGTTTCTTTTTATAAAGTGCGCACGCATTTTAATATTCAAACTTCTTTAATTTTTATCAATGATTTATTTAACAATATGTAGATTTCTGGTAGACAATGATATTTGATTTGCATTGGAAAATATTCTACTATGATTATAGTTTTATGGGCAATTCCTTATATGTCAGCGGTAAAATTCACAAATCTATATGACATCGTGTGTCTATGACGTATAGAGTCACCTTGATCACTAACATGTAGGATTTGGTATATTATAGATTTAAGTTTTAGCTAGTGACATATGAAGAATTATACTTTATATTGCCGTAGACATTAAGATAAATTAACGACAAGTGCAATTTTGAAGCGTATGCCAAATTAAGCGTGCTTTATATTTTGAAACCGTTGGAGCGTTTAACCTTTTAAAAGAAATCAAATTCTAATATAGGCATCCTCGAGAATAATTTCGTGGAGTACAGAACCGTTTGATCACCCAATGGACGGTTGAGGATCAATCTCACGGGTAAAAGATAACCATTCATATACATGGGGGATCTGATGGCCAACTGCTTGCAATTAGGGCGGATCCCAGGCCAAATTCCACGGCACTCATCAACCAAACCAAAGAAGAGGAGGAGAAAAAAAAAAAAGAACGAAGGAGAAACCAAAAGGAGCTCAAGATCCGCACCTGGACACCATGCGCTAGACCCGGGCCCGCGGCTCCGTACGGAACACCAGCGTCCAGGTTCGGCCTCCGGAGTCCGGATGCCTGCGGTCGTATAGCTGTCAGAGTCTCCACTTTACTACGGGTAGCTCGATGACTAGATTATTTTCACCCGTTTTCTTTCGCGAGTTATATTTTTTAACGAACATATTCTTACTCATTTTAACGTTTTAATGATTTTTTCACGGTTTTTTACAAAGAATTTTTTTTTCACGAATCCCTTCGAATTGAAATTGTAAAAAATAAAAAAAATGTATGTGAATGGAAAGATAGATCAGGGAAAAACGAAATAAAAGAATATGATTAAAGATAATCTTAGGTGCTAGTTCTCTAACCATTAAAAGATAGCTGTGAGCAACGAAACAGATTTCTCAGTACATCTCTTCTATGTAAGATACGAAAAATTGTAAATAAAAAATCCATATAAATTTTAAAAAATAATCTGATAATTAAAACTAACCGCTAGCTTTAACCATTAAAACCGCTCCGCTTCCTTCCTTCACCATCGTGAACCGCCGAGGCGCGAGCAGCATCAAGTGGTGCCCGCGCCAGGCCTTTCCTCGCCGACAGCGATTGCTGCCGCGTGTTCCGTTCGAGGGGCAGCGGCGCAGGAACGGACGTGAATGGCAACGGCAACTTCCCCGGTGGCACGTGCTGATAGTGCCTCGGTATTCACGACGGTGAAAGGCACAAACAGACAAACTAGACCATCCTCTCCATGTGTAGTTCCTCACGCTGACCCTGCCTGCTTTCACTTTTCCTCTTTTGCATCAAAAGGGACGAACGGTAGTAGCTGCACTGTAATTTCGAGCTGGCGTTTGATTTTCGTTTCCAAGCTGAAAACAAAATGGCACCACGGTCTGGATTTCTATTGCTCTTTGTTACAGAATGTTGTTTCTTACATCATCAGGACACCCAAAGAATGAGAAAGAAAAAAAGAAACAAGAAAAAAGAAAAAGAAAGAAAATAAAAAAGATGCTACTATGAACTACTGTAAACAAGAAGCTGTTTCAGGAGAGCCCGCCCCTATCATAAACTATTCTTCCTCTTCTCTAATAATAACATGACGAACTGAACGAATGCACTGTGCAGGGAGGCGATCCCTACCAATCTCAACCAACCCAATCATATTTACAGGATCTCATCTCCTTTTTATCCCTCATTTATACCCCTCCCTTCTCCCAACCAAAAGAAAGAAGGCACAAAGAAATCAATAAACAACATGTGACTAAGTAATAAACATCTAATGAAGCTTGATTAGCATCTTCTATCTCAGTGCCGCGCTCGCGCCCTTGGCGCACGCCACCGTGCTGTTCTTGAGGTGCAGGCGCGCCGCCCTGAGCAGCTCGCCGAACCTCTTGATGTTGACAGTAACGTTCTGCCGGTCCATGTACACCTTCTTCATCTCCCACCAGCCGCGGCTGCTGATGACGGAGGGGTCCCGCACCACAGTGCTGTTGAGGCCGTACTCGGCGGCGAGCGAGCTCTCCTCGGGCGCCACCTTGTACTCGAGGTACCCCAGCCCGAGCTGCTGCGCGGGCTTGCCGTAGAAGGCTCCGGCGGCCCAGTCGAGCCCCACGGGCACGATCTGGAGGAGTACGGACCCCGGATGCATGAAGAGAAAGTGGGTCACCGCCGCGCCGTGCACGGCGACCATGGCGTCGGCAGAGGCCAGCGCGGCGTGGATGGCGGGGAGAGGGGTCTGCCGTCGCAGGTTCATGACGTGCGGCGCGAACCCGGCACGGCGGCAGGCGGTCACGACGTGGGGCAGGTTGAGGAGCACACGATTCTGCTTGCGGATGAAGATGACCAGCTTCGGCTTGGCCGGGCGCGGGCACGGGCGGGACGGCGGCGCGAGAGGGAGCGGCACCGGTGTCTCCGCCGACGAGAACGATGACACCGGCTTCCGGCTGTAGCCCTGGTGGAGGAGCGCCTGGAAATCCTTGATGCTTTTGCCTGCGTATCAGCATTTGCGTTAGTTAGTTTACCAAGCACAATAATGTGAACCGAAAATTCAAATATTTAGCCTCAAAGTGACAGTTTGAATTAACATTCGCCGCGCCATTTTGCAACCCACTCGATCCAGCTAGTTCGCGCTTGCACTACTTCCATGAATCAAGTACGTGTATTTTCGCAACTTTCACATGGCAACACCGGCAGAACGGCACCTGAAACACATGAGACATGACGGCATCCTTCCAGAACACTCACGCAAGCGGTAAACACAGTCTGAACTAGCACCGGCGATGTCCGTTATTGGTACAGTTTTGTTCCGTGGCGAATGACACAAAGCAGCGCGCCTCCGCTTATGTCATTTCTAGTTCCTATTCGAGTATGTGACGTCGATCCAAGTGGTTGCTCCAGCATGAAGCAAAGCAACGCGCCTGCGTGACCACACTGCGTCCACTGACAGCACAGCACGCACACCTAGTCACCTCTATTGCCCCGGCTCACAACCACCAGCAGATGCATCCCCGTTGCCGATGCGCTTTGCGCTTGCGCGCCTTGTTAGCCTCCGGCACGACAACGATCCGTGACCTGGCCGCACGAGGAACAGGCGCCGGCCGCCCCAGCTTGGCTTGGCGCACGCGTGGTTCTTCCGGATGGCTGCTGGATCCATGCAACAACCGTAGGACCTGGCGGGCCCGCGTTCTACATGCCACCAACCCTGAACCAGGAATCAATAGAAAACTGGATTCGATCGGGATTGCTTTGGTGGCCTTAAAGTCCCAAATGGGGCCACGTTCTTGTGAGAGATTGACGAGAAGCTTAACACAAGGAGTGGGCAGGAAGGTTAATAATGGGAGTCAGCTGATAAAAGAAACAGATGACCCAAATTTATCTAGGAGCCAGATAAAGAAGTACAGTACAGGGGACATTTCTCAACTAGCAATGACTCTGTCCACAAGTATCGATGATCCAAGATCTTAGAAAGCAACCACGATTGCCCAACGTCAAAACACTAGTCCCCCCCCCCCCCCCCCCACCCAAGCTGTTAGTGAGCACACTCAGTCAGTCAAATAGGAGTAGTACTGTTTACCCAGTCCGTACTCATTTCTTATTCTGCAATGCACTGAAAATGTTGTGCGCACAAATACTGGTAGTGCACATGTCCTGCAGATTCGGCAGCCAGCTGATACTGGCCGATATATATTTATATCATGTTCTTTCAGATTCGATCAATTAAACTGAAACTCAACTCAAGTTATGTAAACAGATACAACCGATCAAATATTTTTATTTTCAATAAAGATGACTCCGCTTAATCTATTTTCTCTCAATCTACATATCCATTGCATGTGAATAAGATTCATACGGGCAACTAATCACACCAAAGACTACTATGTCACTCATCCTTTAGCAAAGGTGATGAGAGATGATCGCTCACGAAGCCCTTGGGTGGTGGTTCTGGTAACTAACCGACCCTCTCTCCCCCATCTCTCTTTTTTGTTGCTTTCCTTGTATCTAAGTCGCATGGTCCCAGAAAATTTGGTCGCCCTCCTAGCCTTCCCATGCTCGCACACATCACACTATCACAGGCGTGTCAAAATTAAAGATCTCTTGATGCTTTGTTCGCTTGACAGTAATGTCTTACCTGCCAATGTCCATCCGAGCATGCATCCTCTCAACTGGCGCAGGCAGCAACAAATCCACTGGCCGTTTACGACACGAGCCTTAGGGCATCAAGAGATCTTTAGCTACCCGGGCCAGCAGCTACAAATCCTTACATGTCCTAGTCAAACCCAGAGCATGCATATCCTCTTATCGCCTCATGAAAGGCCTGTACTTTATTCCTGAGAACCCAACATTTTGATATATCTCATACAGATTCTTCCGCAGCTACAAACAATGCCAGGTACGGACAAAAGCTTGATGTCTTGCTACATGGTATTCCCTCTAATGGTTTAGATATTCGAATCCATCAATTCAGACACATAATGACGCATGGGAGTAAGATGATCGGGACTAGAACCTAACCATAGTAGCATTTAGGACGAAAGGAGACAGCGAGCCACATTTTAGGCCTTCCTTTCGGCAATGTACTAAGACACTAATGTTTTAGATTAATTGATGTAGCACGCATGATGCTGTAGCACCGTGCCTTTCACAAGTCACAACAGCAGGTCTAAAACTCAGGGATTAGACCTGAGTTTTAGACCTATTGGCAACCAGCAAGCGCCAGATGGTGGATTAAAAGGAGATGACCTTACTGTACCGGACGCTCATGCCTCATGCCGCTCTACTTCATCGCGAAAGGACTGGTTATAAATACTTGGTCCCCAAAAACTGAGCAGCTACCTAAAGAGGGCATGCATGCGGCCGTAAAAACTAGAATAAATCTAAGATGAGCACCAATCACAAATGTCCTGCCCATGAACCCATGTTGATGTATTTTAAGAGCAACACCCAGTTTAATTTAGTTGGAGGCACCAGCACTTACCGCCAGTTGTTACTTGCTGCAATATGTTAATACGGTTGCCCGCGACATGAACCGCGAGACGATTCTTTGCACAGACAAGGCCTCGCCCCCCTACATGCCCGGTCGATTTCAAAAGAATTCTAACGCACATGCAGCACCTCCTCCTCTGCTCCAGTTTGCTGCCACACTATTATAATTTACCGTGTCAGAGCACTAGTTTACTGCTAGTCCGCTACAGCATCGGCTCCGAGATCTGGCGCCGTCGCGATATCGGAGGTTCTTTTTTCATTGCTACCACCAGTACATGGGTTTTAATGGGCCATAAACGGATGTGAACATCTTGTAATAACTCAGGTCGGCCAGAGCAATTGGACTGCAACCGTCTGGGTTGTGAGCTGAGCGTGGAGGCAGGTACACCTTCGTGGAGCCCCCTTGTATTTCCTACCTAATCAATCGATGCACCAATCTGACCTAAGATTTACGAATCCGTTACTTAATCCCTGTGCTTTCATCAAATTAGCGCGGCCACTTTCAAAATCCAAACGGGCTCATGTTCTCCTATCACTCTCCATCCCAATTAAATTAGCCCACTGGCCACTAGAAGAAAGGGCTTGTCGATGCGTGCCCAACCCAAGTGGTGGCGCACGATGCCCAGGCGTTTCCATTGCCCTTATCGGCAGCTATTGGCCGGTCCGTCGTCCATGCACGAAAACGGCAGGGCACAAGCACGCTCGAATCGGTGGTGGTGGAATGCGAGCGCCGGTTGTGTTCGCCGAATCCCATGAGGCATCGGCACCGGCACCGGCCCTCATTTGTGAGGAGCAAACCCGCTTTTTCGCTGCCGCTTTTGCGAAAGCCGCCTTTTCCCCTATCTCGCGTAATGATTTCTCGCGGTCATGATCTGTCGCCGCAAGATTCCCGCGCGCCCATCGTCGTGCTCCATCTCCTTTTAGCCGTGCCGCGAACGCGCCTGTTCTTAGGCAGGCCATGCCATTTCCCTTGCGGACAGAGCGCCTAACGCGAGCTGGGGCAGAAACGCGCGCGCCGTGCCCGGCGGAGAGCGGAAAAGGCGAGAGCCGACCGTACCGTACCGTACCGTACGCCACGCGCCCGTGCAGCCATCGCTTGCCAAGGATTGAAGGAATCGGCGAGCATATTAGAGGGTAAGAATGTAAGATGACGGATCATGGAAGCGGTGGGTGGCCGGCCGGCCATTGCAGGGAGTGCGGCAAGGACAGAAGGTTCGGAAGCGTCAGCAGCAATCTATCGCCCCTCTAACCACCCCAATGAACTAGCACTGCCACTCTAACAACTTCCTCCACTGATGAACGAGCCTAGAGGTAAAGGCTAAAGAATGATTAGGACATGGCGCTAATTGGGAGGGAGGGGGCGAGCCTAGAGGCTAAGCACGACGCCTCGAGCTGTAGATGAAAATGATTTCTCCTCTCCGACCGGCATTAGCGGGCACGGATCTCGACCGAGGCGCACGGATTTTCACACGCCTTTTTCCGCGCCCCCCCCCCCCCCTTCTTCACCAGCAAGCTAAGCTAGCGCCAATTAAGCGGCCGATCCCGAAATCCTAACGAAATTGTAACGGAACAATTGGGAGACATTCGTAACTAACAAATTGACAGCCAACGCGGAGAACGCAATGCAATCAGCATCTGATGCGAAAAGGGCAGAAAGCAAGAGGAATTGGGAGGGGGCGTACCGTTGGGCATGAGCTTGGGGTCGACGACGAGCTCGCCGTGGATGCGGAGGCCGACGATCATCTCGGAGAAGCAGTGGACGCGGCGGTCGTAGCGGAAGTCGACCACCTTGTAGTTGGTGAGCCGCTCCAGGACGGCGCCGTAGCGGCCCAGCCACCAGTAGTGGTACTCGAGGACCACGAACACCACCTCGCCGGCGAACCGCTGCGCCGTGATGAACAGCGGGATCAGCCCGTCGCTGAACTCGTGGTACACGTTGCCCGTGTACCCGCCCGTCGAGAACACCACCGCCGGCACGCCGCGAGGGTGACGCACGTCGCACCGACGCCGCAGGCTGCCGCCGCCCGCGCTCGCGTTGTAGGCGCCGAGCACGGGCAGGATGGTCACCTCGTCGATGGTGCTCATGATGCCGTCCTCGAACTTGCGCGTGTACGGCCGCACCTTCTCCGGCGCGCTCCCGCGGGGCGCGTTGTACAGGAGCACCGACGAGGTGGACGGGTCCGTGCGCACGTCGCCGCAGAGGTAGCACACGTCGCTGCGGTATTGGCTCCGGTCGCAGCAGAGCACGCCTTCCTCGCGCTGCCCCGCCTCACCTGCGCACAAATTCGATTTGCAATTAGCTAGCTAAGCGAGCGAGCATCTCGAACCGGATAGCTAACCGATCCCCAAGCAAGCAACTCACCATTGATGAACGCAGAGCACGGGAGGGAGGCGACGGAACGCGTCTCCTCGCGGGCCTCGAGGCTGTTCTGGTTCGACGGCAGGTGGGTCTTGAGCGTCTCCACGTCCTCCCGCCTCTCAACGCGCTCTGCAGAAGCACGAATCGCCATTTCAGCGCACAAGGGGGGGGGGGGGGGGGAGAACCGAGCATCCAGCAATTCATGACGGCGAGAGCAAGAAGGATTTGGGACTGGAGCCCCGCGGTACCTGAATCGGCGGTGTTGACGACGAGGGAGGAACTGGGGATGCGGAGCACGGTGAAGACGCTGTACACGGTGAGCACGAGCAGCGGCACGAGGCGGCACGCGTACCGGCTCCTCCCCCCGCCCCCGCCGCCCTTCTTCTTGTGCGGCGGAGACGGCGGCGGGGACCTCCGGATCCACGACGAGCAGCAGGAGGGGGCGGAGGGCTTGTGATGCTGCAGCAGCTGCATCATCCTCTATCTCTCGCTCTCTCGGTTCCCTGCTCCTCCTCCCTTCCTCTCACCGCCGCATGCTAAGGAGCCGCCGCCGCCGCCGCTCTCCTTGCTTGCTGCCACGCGCGCGAGCTGTGAGCAAAACACCTGGCCAGTTGACCTCACACACGCCACGGGCCGAATTGGGGCGTGGGATATATACAGCTCGGGGGATTCCGCGAGGTGGGTGGGATGGCGGAGTGGAAGCGAGAGCTGATGCTAGCAGCCTCTCACGATCATTTTCATGGGGTGGAGTTGGAGAGGGGAGAGGAGGTGTGCGGTGGAGGAAATGAAGAGAAGAATACAGAACACCAAGGGTGAACTGGGTGTTTTGATGACGTTAATTATTTCGCCCGCGGGTGCTAATTGGAGTTTCCCTTCCTCTTCCTGCCCGCTGTCTGGAGGTAATCCGTAATTCCAACCGGTCAGAACCAGATGGTGTGCGAAATGTACAGCTGCTCAAACACCGGGCCAAGTGGAGCTTCGAGGTAGACCGGGAAAGAGCCTGGCCCTTAAACACCAGGGCCCAACCGGGCATGAGCTGGCAACGCCGGACCAAAGCCAGAAACAAGCCCTTTAAATTACTACAATTTCATTATTGAAAAATATTGGTATTTTTATTTGATTAAATATTGTTTTTTTGTTTCTAATGTGATATATGCATAAAGTATGAAACATTATTTTCACTATTTTTGTCAAGCTGGTCTAATTCCACGAGCCCAGAACATAGTTATGTCATCCTAGGCGTGTCTCCTTTTAGAACATAGTAAAAGCAATAGCTAATTTGTTTTCTATAAGACCGTGGTTTATAATGTTTACCACGTAAGGTGTGTGTTATGTTATAAGTATTTTTGCACATTACGTTCTTCGCATTCATATTATCATAATATGGCTTTTGTGTAAGGTATCTAGCTTTTGTTTTCTAGCTAGTTGGGACACTAAATATTTTAGGTGGTGACATCTGGCTCATGACAGCTGAACATCTACATTTGTATCACTATTTACAATGCCGTAGAAGTACTCGAACTTACGGTGATAGAGAATAGTGCTTTATATGCATAAAGTGTGAAACATTATTTCCACCATTTTTGTTAAGCTAGTCTGGTTCGGCAAGCCCAAAATGTAGGTATGTCACCCTAAGCGTGTCTCTTTTTAGAACATGGTAAAAACAATAGCTAATTTGTTTTCTCTAAGACTATATTTTATAATGTTTTCCACGTAAGGTATGGGTTTTTATTAGTGGTATTTTTGCACATTACTTTCTTTGCATTCATATTATCATGACTTTCTTATAAGATATCTAGCTTTTGTTTTCTAGTTGGGACACTAAATATTTGAGATGGTGATGTCTGGCTCATGATAACTGAGCATCTACAATTGCATCACTATGTACAATTATGTAGAAGTACCCAGACTTACCAGTGAGAGAGAAAAGTGTTTTATATTATAAAGTGTGAAACATTATTTCTACTATTTTTGTCAGACTGGTCTAGTTTGGCGAACCCGAAACGCAGGTACGTCACCTTAAGCGTGTCTTCTTTTAGAACAAGGTAAGATCATTTTTAACAAAAATTTGAAAAATCTATCTCCTATAATACTATTACAGCACCCCTAATACTATTACAGCATCTCTTATTTTTTCATCTCCAACAGCTACTTTATTTCCTACCTTCTATTACTCTTTTCCTCTCTTCGGACCCACATGCATACGCTATAAACAGTAATAGAGGCAGCCGTATCGTGCCGCAAAAATGCCGCCGGGCAGCTGCCTCCCGTATCACTGTTTGCTCGATACTACCTCCGGAGAGGGGTACGGTGCGGGAAGGTGCGGTATTTTACTGTAGCAGAAAGAAAAAAAGTACAGATGCTATCTCGGTTGGAGATGGCCTGAAAGCATAAGCTAATTTGTTTTCTATAAGACTGTGGTTTGTAATATTTTTCACGTAAGGTATGATTTTTGTTATTAGTACTTTTGCACATCACGTTCTTCACATTCATTTTACCATAACGGTTCTTGTCTAAGATATCTAGTTTTTGTTCTCTAGTAGTTGGGTCACTAAATGTTTAAGGTGGTGATGTTTGCCTTATGATCACTGGACGGCTGCATCACTATGCACAATGCCATGTAAGTTCCCGATTCATCTTGAGTTAAGCTATACATTGACATATCAATTGTCCGACTTACCTCAGAGAGAGGAAAGTGTTTTTCTTTCCTGAGAGTCCTCGAATACAGAAAGCTATTTTTGATCATTTGTTGTTGGTGACATGGCAAAAGTTACCTCGAGGACCAATTGTGTTGCTTGATCAGTTTCAAGACAACTAAACATAAGCATGCCCCAACCATGGGCTATTATGTACCTCAACTAACTTTATGAAGACTTTAGGATAATTTGGAGCAGTGCTTACTATATATTTGTAAAATTTTGTGGCAAAGCATGATTGCCACGAATTTTGGAAATCTTTCTTGTTTATTACACTCTTCCAGACTTCTTGTTCCAAAAGTGTGCAAGACATAACTTTTGTGACACCCAAAGTGTCCACCACACTTCAAACAAGTTCCCGCTAGAAAATATGTTCACCATGATTCAAGTCGAGGACTACAAAAGTCTAGCAGGTACAACTATATATGGTCACGATTCGAGTGCTAATTGTTTGGTCAAATGTGCCTAATTTTGTTCTACATGGTATAATTGTAGACAAAACACACCTTTGTAGTTCTCGAATTAGACAAAAAAAATGTGGCATTTTTTTGAAAAAACGTGGCTTATATCAACTAGAGGGGAGAAAGTGTGATAATATTGTGAAAGGCGCTGGTCACTATGCGAGCAGTGGGATGCGCTGCTATGCACTAGAAAAAGTATGAGAAAGGAAGGAGGAGAGGTAGGAAAGTAGGGGGAGGGGAGATGGGAAGGAAAGAGGGGAGGAAGGAGAGAGAATATAAAAATGATATAGATGCCAATGGTTTTATCACTTGGTCTAGATAAAGAAAACTCTAATGGATCCACCCTTTGGTTATGTCCATATTTCATTTACCGCACCTTAACTCCCATCTCTTCCATTTGTCACCCCTTCTCTCCACCCACTCTTCTATCCTTCTTCTTTTAATTGTCTCAACCCTTGATTTGTATACTAGCGACTGGGAGGTGCACTTGACAGCTGTATAACAAAATCTTGCGGCATAAGTTCTTCAATTGGCTTTGGAGGCCACACGACTCAGCCTCTAAGCATAGTGCATCGGCAACCTAGCCCTTTGTATTCAATCTATGGCAAGTTTACCTCTAATGAAGTAATTTCATATTCATTGATTCTGTGACAATTAAATGTCTAAAGTGATATCAGTTCAATGCTCGTGTGTTGCTATTGGTAAAAAAAATATGGCCTACATTGTAGTGTTAGCTCAAGTATGTTGCCTACATAATCTCCACCTCAGTCGCAAATCACCTGCATTGCCATGCTCAACATACAACACATGCCTAATTGAGGTATGTTGAGGCACATATGACATCTCCATCTCCATTCTTGACTTGCATCGCAACCCTACTCGGCGTCATGACTAGAATGTTTTGCAGTCATCACCGTAGTCACTTGCAACTAAACGAGAACCATCTCAACTGGGATATGTGATCTCACTCGTTGTTGAGGAAAAAAGATAGGAGAGTTTAGAAGTGAATGTGCAAGGATGACACTTGGTTACTCAATGAATGGCCTAGGGATGACTACCTATTACTCAAAGGAATGTGCACACACAAAAACATGCAGTAGATAGAACAAAATAAATAGACTATAAACTCAAACCCACTTATCCCAAGGACCCCAACCACTTAAAAAATAAACAAACTAATCAACCAAGAAGAAAAAAAAAGAAAAATGTTACCAAAACCTTATATCAAAGGAAAAACATACATTCTAATTTATAAGCAACAAGTTTTCCTCAACAGGGCCCTATCCCAGCTTAGATATGCTAGATGTATCAAACATTACCACATTTGTTGTGCCAAAAAAATGTTCATGCTATAAGTTGTGTTTCTTAATAATGCAAAACAATTTCAGCCTCTCACTACTACAGAACAGATCATAAGTAACGCCTCATCAGTATCAGTTCGAGCGTAACTGGTATTGTTGACGTATCAGTCTAGTTCTCAAACTCCCGCGCGTGAACTATGATTGAGGCGCCAAGAACCGATACTGATAGGCACTATCAGTGTCGGTTCGTGGCATGAACCGACACTGATAGTGCCTATCAGTGTCGGTTCTTAGCGCCTCAATTATTGCTCGCGTGTGGGAGATTAAGAACCAGCATTGATAGTTACTATCAGTGCTGGTTGGAATTAGAATCGACATTGATGCCGTGTTATAGTTATATCCAGCACTTAGCTACTCTCCTTGTTTGCTCCATTCAGCCTTACACCGCTCGTCCTCCCCGACCGCCGCCTCCTCCCCGTCCGCAGCCTCCTCCTCCCACGTCGGCTCGTAGCCTCCTCGTCCTTGTCCTCATCGCGCGCCGACTGCCGCCTCCTCCTTCTCGTTGCGCGCCGATCGCTGCCTCCTTGTCCTCGTCATGCGTTGGCCCACCGTCGACTCCTTGTCCTCGTCATGCGTTGGCCCACCGCCACCTCCTCATCCTCATCGCGCGCCGGCCCACTACCGCCTCCTCGTCGCCTCCTTGACGTCCCCACATGGCAAGCAGCAGTGGCAGTGGAGTTGGAGGACGTAGATCTAGGTAGCATGGAGACGGCCTCTCCATCCTATCCGGCCGCGCGGGTCTGAGTGACCACCCTCGTACTCTCAGCCTCCAGATCTTCAACGGCGTATCCCCTTCCTATTCGGAAGGGTCACGAAACATCTGGGTTAGTTCTCATATTCAAGTTAGCAAATTGTAGTTAGCAATTTTTGTTAGCCAATTTAGGTCCTGAAATTAGATATGTATTTTAGTTCAAAATATGTTGGCTTATTATTAGATGTGTATGTCATGATATTAGATGTGTATCGCTATATCGGTGTTTTAGATGTTACCATCACTTCCCAGTGAGTAACTAGTTTGTTACTTCCTTGTTCTGCAATTGATGACTTGATATAATTACTAGATTATTCACATGTGCCGATTGATATGGCATTGACGTTTTTTCTTTGAGCATGTAGACATACCTGTGACTTGTCTTAGGTACATTTACATGCTCAGAGATGAAAATCCCTTTGCCCTCGTACTCCTGACCTCCAGATCCTCAATGACGTATCCCCTTCCTACCCGGAAGGGTCACGAAATACCTAGGTTAGTTCTCAAATTTAAGTTAGCAATTTTAGTTAGCCAATTTAGGTCCTGAAATTAGATATGTATTTTAGTTCAAAATATATTGGCTTATTATTAGATGTGTATGTCATTATATTAGATGTGTATCGCTATATCAGTGTTTTAGATGTTATCATCACTTCTCAGTAAGTAACTAGTTTGTTACCTCCTTGTTCTGCAATTGATGACTTGATATAATTGCGAGATTATCCACATGTGCTAATTGATATGGCATTGACATTTTTTTCTCTAAGCATGTAGATGTACCTGTGACTTGTCTTAGGTACATCTGCATGTTCAGAGATGAAGATCCCTTTGCCATAAATTATAAGAAGGTCAGTTAATATTGTAGTTTGCAGTTAACAAATTTAGAAACTAATATACCGATTGATGTAGATGCTTCCTTATCTATGCAGACCTTGGTGGCACACCACCTGTGGTGACGACCATATTGGCTAATAACAATAAAATGAAGATCACTATCTCTTTTAACATTGCTTTTCCTAAAGAAGGATATATCACTTTAACAGCATCAAGCTCCAAAACAGACCAAAGACTTATGGCTGAAAGATCTACTATTTATGCGTTTCTACAATCGGTTAATTTGCAATTTGGATACATGTTTCCGGATTACAGTTATTTCAAATTGAAAGTGCTTGAACAGAATGAGGATGTGCTTGCAATGACTCCTAGCCTCTCACGGTTACATACAGCTGAAATGGTTGGTGATATGAACCTATAGTTTGTAGCTAAGATTATTTCAATAATATTAAATTTTTTCTCTATATTGTTACTCTTTGTCTACTGGAACACTCGGATACGGATAGATCGTAGCTTGACATTAATCCTACATCTTCTTGCCTAGCAGTGGGGGTACACATTACTTGGTCCTCAATGCAGGAAGGTTCGAGAAGAAAAGTACCAGTCAAACCTTAAGTTTTAGTGTGATAGTAACAGTTTCGTTATCTACAAAAGTCCAATGGAACTTCCGTTTGAAGCAATAGCTAGCGCGCTCATTTATGCACTGAATCATTTTGATGTAATATTTAGAGTTAAAATTTTAGAAATCAACTATACATGTAATGATATTTGATGTAATTTTAGAAATGCCTGTAGTTTGAATTAATGTATTAAGTATTTATCGTGACTTAAATATTAGAAGAATGGATGCATGTGCATGTGATGCATTTTGGATTATGCAATATTTTTGACAGCCGAGATCTATCAGTGTCGGTTCTATTTTAGAACCTAATCAGTATGAGTGTCGATTCCTAACAGGGAACCGACACTGATAATTCATTATCAGTGCCGGTTCGTGGATGAAATCGACACTGATAGTGATTTTCAGTGTCAGTTTTGTATCCGACACTGATAGTCATTGACTATAAGTACCGAGTAATCAGTATCGGTTCAAAACCCGTCACTGATGATGATTTTGAACTGACACTGATGAGGTATTCTGCAGTAGTGTCTATATCATGAGATGCACGCAACCTATGTCATAAGTTGCATGGTGTTCATCTTGTTTGCTACACTTAGAAAGTTTTGGCTGGAATTAATAGAGTGCAACATTTTAATACGGCTGAGTCCCACATGATCCAAACACATGTTATGTAGAAAAGATTGCTACGGTAGTGTAGAAAGCCACTACGATGGCCATGATCCAAACACTATGTATAGTTTGTAAAACTTGCTTCATTCAAATTTGTTATGGCTGCGATAGTGAAATAAGCATCGTTTGTGGTGGCCAAATCGACTACTCAATTATGGCAAGTTTTAGCTAAAGATGTTCCGCAGGTTCGCTATGCATTTGTAAATCTGTCATTGTATGTTTTTATTTACTTATTGCTCATTAGGAGACAACATAAATGTCTGATTGTTGTTCACAATGTTGAAAGATCAATCTCACAAGACCTAATAAGGTCAACTTAACCTATATTTTGTTTTTGTTGTTTAATCTAGTAATCCTAATAACTGTTCAGAAATTTAGATGAATTAACTAGGTTAGGGTCAGGTTTGCAAGGCTTAGTTTGACCCTTTTTCTTAGCCACCCATAAACCCATATCGATGTTTGGCAAGATAAACAGCTAACTCACCCCTTAACCCTAAACCAGACGCAGTCCAAGAGTTACTCGGTGAAATTATTTTTCTTTAATTTCAAATCCTCGGTAAAATCATGGGATATGCTACTCAAAGTCTTCATAGGGACAGACAAAAGTACCTTTAAACCTCCCCTTCCAATTTAGCACGCACATTGAATTTACCCGACTAAATATAAAGCAAGCTTATCACTGTTTAGCCGTTGCTACCAGTTCCGCTGCAGACAACTGCTAACAAGTGCAAAACTGGGGGATGGGTTGGCTCGTCGCGATGGTATTCCACTCCACTCCATTCCACAAACCGCATGGCTACATATATAAATGAGTATCAATGAATAGTTCTAGATTATTACTTAGTTTATTTTTCTTAGCTTAACTAGGTAAAATTAAATTTTTAGTTTTGAATTGATCTAATAACCTAGTAGCTACTAAATTTACATCCCCGCACACTGTCATGGGCGTCAAGAGAGGAATTAAAAAAAAAGCGGCTTTCCACCCTTGCCGCATCGTGAAATTCTTGGATTTTGACGGGCGTTCTACTCCGGCCAAATTTTTACCATACGGACTGGACAACGGCGTGCGAGATGGGAAGCAACGTTGGCGTCTGGGTCAGGGAGTTGGTGGGGCGGCGACGGGCTGCTAGTCGGCCGGGGAGAGGTGTGAGTGCAGCGGGCTTGTAAATTGGGTAGGGGTGTGCTAGGGATTTAGGAGCGGTGAGGATTTTGGGAGGGAGTGGCACGCCGACAGGGGTTGTATAATAGGGAATTTTGGTAGTGCGCTAAGTTTATGTGTTAGACGTGCGGTCCAAGTTTTATTGTCCACCTAATTTTTATTTGTGCGCGGGTTAGAATCAGCGACTCACAGTTCAAGCATCTATTTTTGCTAACCAATCAGTCGTCGAACATCTAAATTTTTTTCGATAGATAGATTGATGCTGAACATCTAACAAATACCAACTGATTATTTATTGATAAAAATTGGATTACCAACCGACCACTTATCACTACACTTTGCCGATCAACTGTGTATCGTCGATCATCAATTTTTACGACTGATATCCGAGGCTAATATTGTACCGTGGTGTAGTGGAAGAAAGCACGGATGCGTTGCACTGGAATCATCGCAGCGTGCCACTCATTGGCAACGTTCTGCTCCTTTCCTTCCCGCAGCGGCAGCAACAGGTGCAGGGCCAGCTGCGTTCCATGCGCGAGAGTGCTACGTGCTGTTGCACGCTCCACCACGGGGAATAACGCACCCGTGCGAAAGTGACAGGATAATTGAGAGAAAAAAAATCAATAAAGCGAGCTTGTTAGGCATTTGTTTTTTATTTTGATTATAAATTTTAACCCCAAAGGTAAAAGTACAAAGATCACGTTATAAAAATTGATTTTCATAATTCGCCAACCAAATTATAGTTCGAAATATATAATCCATAATCTGATGGAAAAAAATTCCATAAATCCTATAGACTTATTGGATTCTCACCATTTAATGCCAAAACAAAACAGCAATTTCGCCTTAGCCATGGGTCCGATACGGATTAGGACCGCCCTCTGAAAAACGATGATTGATTAGCGGTGGGTGCGCGCGGCCAGGGCGGGTAGATTATTCAACAAGATGGTGGTTGGCCGGCGAATTGGAGAGCGGATTAGAATTAGATTCCTGGGTTTGAGGAGTTAGTGACGCATCGGCTTAGAATAATGGCGGCGAGTTAGTGACGCAACCATACTGGCCTTTGTCATTGGGAGTTTTTTATTCCAAGGCTGCTTTCGTTTCTCGGAGAGTGAGGGTGTCTGTGTTGTTTCTAGCGAGATGGCGTAAGCTAGTGTTGTTTGTTGCAGGGAAGTTGTGGTTTGTGCTGAGAAGAAAAACGGTGGGCATGATAACTTGAGAACAGATGAGGACAGCAGGTGAAGTCATTGCCCAGTGTACCCGCCTGGCTCTGCATGAGAGATGAAGTTTCCATTAGGGAAAAGACAGTGTGAAACTCTCCTATAATCACTAACCTGCTATCGGGTTCTCGTTGACAAGGACTACGTGTGTATGATCCTAGCACCAAAATGGCAGCCATGTAGATTCCCAACACGTTCTTACGGGATCATATTAAACCAGCACTAGGTGATCCATTCCATGTACTCCAAACATCAGCGATTTCTTGACTATTTACAGACGAACCACCTGTGCGAGCAGTACTTGTTGCTACCGTACAGTGGAACTGTACACGCCTGGCTCCGTGGCGCCGGAATCCTTCCGTTCACGCCACCAGCACCGTCATCGTCTCTTCACTTCGCACTCGCTCCGGCCACCACCTGTAGTTCACCATCCCCTCTCCGCACACGCTGGCAAACAGTAGCACTGGTGCACGTCACGAGCCTCGTTCCCGCGACTCCTCCCACGGCTGACTGCATCGGCTCCTCACGCGTACGGTGTACCGCGCCTCGGCGAGAGATCTTGATCGCCAGGCGTCGCAGCGCGGAAATTATTGCCGGCCTGCCGCTGCCGGTGGCCCCACGCCCGTCGAGCAATGAACCGAGACACCGGCGGCTGCCGTACGCTGCACGAGGAACGGTTGGTGCCTGCCGTTCGCGCCGAATTCATTTCACCGGAGTGGAGTGAAACAGAACCGAAGCACTACCACCTGCAGTGACCCTGCAGCCTGCAGCCTTTCTCGCCCATCCCAACAGTAACGACTCGCGTCCCTGGTCCTGGCTACGTGCGATTCCTAATCAGAAGCCTAATCATCTTCTCGGGCGGGTTCGATTTCTCGAGCTCGGACGCCCGCCGGTCGACCTGTTCACGGGCGACGGTGTGAATGTCGTCAAGCTTGTGGCCAGTGCCGGCAGGTCGTATGATTGTGCGGCTTTTTGTTTTGACGGGCCTGTGATCCTGTCCTACTGTCCTAGCAGCTACCACACTGACCGGAAGCTGGAGTGGAAGCATGCAGGGTTCGGTCCGGTTGTTGTGTGCGGACTGGTAGGGTACATGATCTTAGCTTCAAGCGCACACCATCTACTAATTCCAGGTGGGTTCGTGGGCGCCACGCGCACCTGCTCGGTTTGGCCTTGGCACAGGTGAGCCGGCCGCAGGGCGACGCCAAGACCCGATCGACCGGTAGGCGGGTGCACAGAATCTGGTGAAATCGTGGAAGTTTCGGTGCTTGCAGGCCACTTTTTCACAGCATTTTTACACTCCGAGTCTTACTACCATGCCGTCATCGTCCCCTAATGCCTATCCTTCAGTTGCTAGTAGATTGCCATCGGGTCCTGAATGGCCCAGCTCTGTCATAAGAATTTCAAACTGGTAAGTAAGATCGAGAATAACGATTAGAGAAGATAAATAGTTGTCTTATTAAATTTTTTTAATCGGATGGTCTTTTTTATTTTATCTAACACATCTTAAAATTTAAGCAGAAGTAAAATCTAGAAAGAAACAAGTATCAATTAAGAACGTTGTCGGGGGTAAATCCTTAACAGTGATTCCGGGGTATGCTGGATAGTGGGCGCGTGGATGGTATTTCAGGAATCAGATGTGTGTGTTCGAAGAACTAGGGGACACAAGAAGTTATGCAGATTTGAACCTCCCGGAGAATAATAGCCCTATGTCATTTGTGTGTTATGAAGGATCTTAGTTGAACTACAGATGATATCTTAGCCCGGCCTTCCCTTCCTCCTCCTCGTCTCCTTATATATGGCAGGGATGATGAGAACTTACATGTGGGTCCAAATAGAAGACCTCTGTTCATCCTGATATCTAACCCAAACCATCATTACAGAGAACTAGGCATGCCCACTTGCTCTGAGGTTCCTAGGAAACTTGTGTCGTGCGTCGCCGTGATGGCCTGCAAAGTTCCGCCTCGTAACAATTAGTGTTACGAGATGGGATAAGGTCCTCTTTCGCTGACTCCATCCACTTGCCTGGTCGGGCTGCCGTTGGCGTCCCATCCGTCGTGCGCCACAGTGTCGGCCAGCAAAGTTCTATCTCGCCGCATTTAATGCTACGGTATGAGACAGTGCCTTTCTCCGTCGACCCCATCCACTTGCCTGGTCGGGTTGACAACAACGTCCCATCTGTCGTGCGCCACCGTGCCAGTTAGCAAAGTTCTATCCCGCAACATTTAATGCTACGGGACGGGACAATGCCCAATTACGCTGTCCATGACTTCGTCCACTGATGTAGGCGCATGGGGAAAGAAAACACTTGAGTGGTTTATCAAAAAATGCACTCTGGATAGGTTACGTCAAATCTGGCCCTACAACCAGTAGGGCTGGTCGCGGGTATATACGATGGTGTAGAGAGAATAGTCGTGCGGGTGTTAGACTGATCATTATAGCCACACCCTGGTCGTATGACCGACCAGACCTTGCGTAGTATGCTCCTCTAGTTGCTGGGTCCCCAGCGGAGTCCGTTTAGCCAAGATACCCCTTTACTTAATACACCGACAAACGTAAATGAATCATAGTTCTCTTAGTTATATATGAACCTCAGTTTTCATTGAAACCAATTCTACGAGTCATAGCCACAAAAGATTGCAACTTGAGAGAAAAAACACTTTGAAAGGATAGACATCGCGGGAAGAACTCTCTGAGTTAATGATTTAGAGGAATTTAATACCTAATTGTGTATGTTTGTACGTGAATTTTATATCTCTAGCAACAAGAAGAATAACTCCAACAAGGTGAAAATTTTCAGCATAAGCACAAAATGATAATCACAACCGAAAACCAAAAAACTTGTAAACTTGCAAGGGAACCAATATAAGAAAACTAGAAGGAGTTGAATACAAGCATGGAAAAAAAACTTTATTACTTCCAAAGGTCAACTCTAGTTTAGACAGATTACAAAGATTTTTTTCTCACAAAGCTCTCACCTAATACATAGGCTAAGTACTTATCTTCCACTCTTCTAAAATCCTAGCACAATACTCTCATATGGATAGCTCGAGAAGCTCAAATGGCTGGTTCAACATATCCTAAAGCCCTACCTCTATTTATAGACCTAGGTTCCTTGATCCCTAAGCTTCCTAACTTTTTGTTTTCAAAATATCCATCTCTTGTGGTACACTCCTACCTACCACAGAGTGCATTTTGGTTTATTTTTGCCTCCATCCATTAGACGGCTATGGTGTCTCCATGACTTAGCTTCGCTTCGACACAAGCTTCTCGATGATGCAATATGCACTCTACCATTCTACGGTTTTGAGACCAAACCGTGAAAACCGCCTTGCATGCTTCTCAATGCGTGACTCCCTACAACTTGCTTTGACCCTAAGCAAGCATCCTGATGTCGACACGTATACTCTGTCTTGCGATCTTGACCATCGGTAAGTCTCTTCAGCTCCTGATCCCTCGGACTGCCTTGTCACTTATACCAGCATCCCCTTCATTTGACTTTGTCAATACTCTATCTTGGTTCTTCCTTCCAAGCTTTGCTTGATTTCCATGTGCATTGCTAGGACCATGCTTGACTCCGCCCGACCTCCTCGATCGTTTGGCACCAAGCACCCCGTTTAGTTCCGATCATCCCATCGTCGATCGCCAAGTTGTATCCATCACCTGCACAACTTTAAACAAGCAAACACATATCTCCAATTCTATTATAGATCAGTCTATAATCAAAATCATCAGTTAAAACACATCTCAGAGAAATTGTGAACCCCGGATGGTCTGGCGTGCACACCTCCTGAGCGCCGGACCATCCGACGTGTGCAACTCTTCAGACCATCCAATCTGAAATCCTCTCTACAGAAAAATACTCCGGTGTGCTCATCAACCCATCGCCGAAACATCCGGTGCGTATAACTTTGCTAGACCCAAATTTTACATCCTCTCTGCAAGAAATGCTTCGACGATCTCTCTGACGTTCATATCCAACATCGCCAGATCATCTGGTGAGCACTTGGCTCACCAGATCTAACTTGCAAGCTCTCTGCAAGAAATACTTCGGCGTTCATATCTCTCAATCACCGGATCATACGGCTTGCACTTGAGTTTTTCTTCTGAGTTGCATTACTTCAGCGTGTACTAGGTCTGAACGACAGACCATCCGACAAATTTATTTTTCACAGCGTCAGATCATCCGGCATGCACAATCTTTCTGAACTCAGAAATGGCAACTCCAATTCTTCCGCAACTTTGGTTAATCAAAATCAACATTACAATACATATATATGATTAAGCAGTCTAAAAATTATCAAATCAAATTCATACAAACTTATCAATTATTTATCACGTATAAACGAGCCATATTTGATCTTGTTTCTCGCGATCTCGTTCAGTTGAAACGATCTGATGATACGTATAGAAAACTGCTGATGGCCAGCACGTTGCCATTGTCTCCGTACACCTCGCATAAATTGCCTTCAGCTTTCATCGGCAGGGAGAGCGATCCAACGGAGGGGACCAAGCATTTCAAGCCCTGCTGCTGCTGCTCGATCGCGACACCTTCTGATGCTCTAGGGAATGGGTTAAATACATATACATGCATCTTTGCGTCAGGCTGCCCTAACGGTAAAATATTCTCCCGCCACCCCTTGCCCGGTTCACAGCCTACCTACCACGCCGAATCCATCGACGACTTATGAAGCATGCGTACACAGGAGAGGAAAGGACAAGGCAGCACGAGACTGAACAATGCCTATATGTTTCTAGACCGTCGTTGGTCCTGGGATATGCTGGTAGGTATGGGGACCTCTGCTGCCACGGTGAAGCGATCAAGCCACTGCAAGCAATTCCAAGCCGACAAGTTCTGCCCGCACAGGTCACCCGAATACGCTGTGCTTAAACAATTGCTAGCGATTTCATCCATTTAGGCCCAACAGGGAAGTTTTATAGGATGTTCACCAAAACAATGTAACTCCCACTGGGATCTCGTAACATTCCCGTGTTTCAAATGAGGCTTTACCCGACAAACTGACTTGTAGTTGGGGATTGTACAATTAACTACTTGTGCAGGAGAAATGGCAGAATACTTAGTTTTGCAATGAAAAATATATATAAAAAACTCACCTGTAACTTTGGGGGTTTATAAAAAAACCCTGCAACTTCTTATTCTTTGGTTTCCTACCAACAACTATTCCATGTTGTCAAATACTCCTCTATGATTGTTGATCACGTGATATGGTGGATACGTAACTTCCTAATGTTAGTAATGTGGCATATTGATATCTAGCTTCGCTTGCAGCAGCTAGGAGACCATTTACACTAACCAATGGTTTCATTATTTGTGCTCTCTACTCACATACTTTTGAATGCTTATTCTATTTATGTGTGTAAAATCATAGTAGCATATCTAATTTATTGGTCCATGAGACTAAAAAATCATTCTAAAAGCCACCGTGCGATTTTAGAAGTCACACAAGTACCATATAATACAGTCAAACAGTGCTAAGAGGAATTTGACATCAAGTTAGAACTGCAGTGTGGTAGACAAAAAGGAAGTTGTAGTTTTTTTTTTGCCAAAACCCCCCAAAATTGCAGGTGATCTTTTGCAATTTTCTGTTTCGCAATTGATAGGGGCCATCACTACTCACACCAAACCATATGCCACGAGCCAGTCGGTGCCAGCGGGATCCAGCAGGAACCTTTAGTCAAGTATGAGCCACATTTTCCTTAGACAGCATGATACTAATTCGAGGGGTTAGTCAAACGTACGACTTGCAGAGGAAACACTTGATATCCTAATGGAAAGGAATGAGATACACTACTCTATAAACTCTTTTCACTGTTAGCTCTAAAACCATTCATTACCGGTTTTAGAGTCAGCAGTGGGTAACAGACAGTGATAATCAAGAATTATCACTGCCGGTTTGGTGAACTGGCAATAAAGGGGGTTATCACTGCCGGCTAAAGGATTTGGACGGTAGTGATACCCAAGGTATCACTGTCGGCTGAAGCCTTCGGCCGATAATGATTTGCTGGAATCACTGCCGGCTGAAGGTTTTACCAGGTAGTGTTTTCCCTCTTCTCCCTCCTCGGTCCTCCATCTTTGTCCTCTCTGTACTCCCTCTCTCTCATCGATCTCTCCATCTCTCTCAATACATGTATACAATGATATATATATTTATTGTAAATCAATAATAAAAACACATTCATTAATACATAGTAATGAACACATATTACAAGTCAGACATCGACCATCACACATATATACATAATAGTTCTCACATGTCACCCCTGAAAAGCCGGTCGAGTTAAGCCAGTCCAATATCCCTCTACCTCTCACACGATGAGGACCGCGTCTCCGCACTGACGACTGATGGCGTGTGTACGTTCGGGGACGCCGAGGGGCCGATGGTGGTGGAGTGGAGAACCCAGCCACGTTTGATCGACCGCAGCGTCACCTATGCTCCAGGCTCGCTGGCGCGTCAAAGACATCAAAGTTTGACGCCTGAACGCCTCTACGGATTGAGCCTTCAACCTCCTCTGCAGCATACTGATGGGCCACCCTCTCCTCCTCCTCCTCCTGGGTGTGCTTACGGGACGTTGCTTCTTGCTCCTCCGCAGTGCACAGCTGACGGGCCAGCCTCTCATCCTCCTCCTCTTGGGCACACTGCTTCTTGCTCCTCCATCGCATCATCGTTGAAAAGCCATTATGTCAGAGAGTCGTCCGACGATACCAACTTCGCATCATACATAGTAATTCATATCATTCATTAATAAATAGAAATTAATGTCATTCATTAATATTGTGTCAATTGTCAAAATATAATATGTCGTCAAGCCCCTTGGTAGCCTTCTTCCTTGTCGCATACTCTCTACTAGAAGGTACAGTGTCATCTGAAGGTCTCTTACACATGGGCGGCACAATTGGTTCATGAAACTTGTCGTTTGGGTTGATAACATATTCCAAAAAGAACCTGACCATAGGCATGTATTTCTGTAGGTTGTAACACACTTGTGCGTAGTTTAGAGCGCTGTGTTTGAAGAATCAAAAGAATTAGTCCTTGAACACATGTAGAAATTGAAAAGAAGGCATCGATATGTTATTTCATACCTCAAGATCATTGAACCTAACAATGTTTCTGTCCGGGCTGAATGCGTGCATGAAAGTAAGAACATAAAATGCACAGATTGTTGCCGGGTGGCTGCCTCATACACTTCAGGAGGAAAGAATTCGTCAGTGGAATTAATTGAACCTTTTAGTAGGAAATGAAAGACATGGATATGGATTGTATATCAAAAAGTCAGTTTTTACATCGTACTGCTTCCTGAATGGAAAGTGGATAACACTCTTTTTTGCGGTATCTTGTGTGCGCCCTGTATGTGAATATAAATACCAATTAACTTAGATGCAATCATCAAGAAGATTAAATGATTGAGTTAACCTATTTAGCATGTCGATGAGGTGTTGGTAGTCATCTTATCTCTCTTAAGTGAGTCCAAGACAATGATCTTACTCAAGTCTGGGTGGATGACAAAGAGGATCCAATGAAAATTACAGAATATGTCACCATAGTAAATTAGTACTAGAATCGAGTTGCCCATAAAATGAGGATGCCCTAGCGCGCAAACACGTACTCATAGTTGTAGGGTAAGAGTATGAATTTCTTGTATTGGTGGTGAAGCAGACACTTCAATAAGTAGTCATCGGTAGTCTGGATTCTTTGTTACAAGTTTATAGTTCACAATCCCATGATCGATAAATCATACTTTCTTATCTAAGTCTTATCCGTATGCCTGGATCTCCATTCTACGAAAGAGAAAAGTTAACTATGCAATTTCAAGGTACAGGATCATATAACGTGAATTATATGCATAAGTCATTTATAGAGTCTACGCTCTGACTATACCCACATCGAGGGCATCTTCCTTGTACAGTTCATACAAGTGTAAGAATTCCAATCAGAAGAAGCCATCCCCTGTTGAGGAAATATTCATCACTGTATATTACGAGGAACGTCTGAAAACCCTGCCTGGACTGCTCCAAGTACCACTGATGTAATCGGCACATTTGAGTTGTAAGGTTTCTTTCTATATTTGGTTTGACCAAAGGTTTGCTCAACTCAAACAGCCATGTAACATCCAATTTTGATATATCCACTCCCACAGTAAGCTGTGCTAGTTCCTCTGCTGTTATTCTCGAATTAGCCAGGAAGTCCGCAATCCTTGGAGTATCCTTAATGATTGGGCCTAATTTGTTCTTGGCCTGCTTCTTGCTGATGCATTCATAGTCAGTTGGTGGCTTACTTGAAGCCACCCCCGTTTGTTTAGCTTTGACCATTTTCATGAAAATTTTCAAGGCATCTTCAGGCACAATAGGCTTTGGTGGAGGTGGTGGAGGATGGACATGAGACATGACACCGGCGTCCACAACCTTTTTGGTTTCCTCATTAGTGAGTGAATGGACATCCTTGGGTTCTGCCAACTTCTTGATGCCGCCGACTTCTTAGATGATGTCATATGCTTGGATGTTGCATAACCTAATCTTATTTTTTGAGCTGATGGTTGGCTTCTTGATGGTGTGGCTTCTTGAGCGATGGACTTCTTCGAGGCGATGGCTGAGGGGGTGGACTTCTTTTGGGAGATGGCTGAGGAGAGGGAGATCTTCAAGGCATGACGGCCCGGGGTGTATTGGAGAGTAAATATTCTCGGGATCTGTCCCTGGTGGAAACACTATGTAGACCTTCTCCCACACGATGAATGTGTGCTCGTTCTCTCCTATAGTGTTCGCCCCCTCCTCTGCGAGGTAGTCCACCTCAACATGGTGGTACTGGTCAACTGCCTCGTCTACTTTGACCATGGCGTAGCCCTCCGGTATTGGACGCCCATGCAAATGTTCATGGGAGCCACAGGGATAAGCCACCTTGATAGTAATGTTCCTAGCACCAATATGTAGTTCACATGGTGTCCGTGCTGTGATGAGGTCCACAACATAAGCAATGGATTTTGCTCCCGAAACACCTATGGACTCATAGCTACTCCAACGACCACTGGGGCTGGAGCGCACAACATTTGGAGACGCTGCTGGATGTTCCTGTTCGCTCACAATGGCACCTTATTCACGCATGAGGGCTTGTCATACTGCTTGTGCTATTTTTTCTTCTGTATGCTCCCACTCCTTTTTTAGCTCTTGTTCAAGCATTTCTATCATTCTATCTTGTTCTGCCTCTGGTTTTGCATCTTGTTTTGCTTGGGATCTCTTTCAATTCTTGTAACTACCGACGTCGCCCAGCAATCCATATTTCCAACCCTTCATCTCAACGCCTCGTGTGTGAACACCATGCTCCTTGTTTCCCAGGGCCAAGGTGAGCTCGTCCCTATCCCTGTCTCGTGGGCTTACTTAAGCATTTTTACAAGATCTTGCGTTACTTCCAGGTCTTTAGAGGTCGTAAAGGATAAGCTTCCATCAGATGAGTAAGAAGCACCCCTCTCAAGAAGGAAGTATGTCGATCGTTCGCTCTATCCCTCCGTCTCGGACGTGACACCTCTGTGTCACATTTCATCTAGCTATTGTTGCCACTGCCTTTCTTTCCTCACATACCCACGATAGCCAACTTTGTGGGGGGGGGGGGGGGGGGGTACAGGTTCTTCTTCGAGTTTGCTTTGTTCACCTCACTCAACCTCTATGCTTCTTTCGATAACTTATACTCCGCAAAGGCTTGCCAATGATTTTTCAGTTACAATTATTTATTGAAATCTGGCACTGTACCTTTCTGCACATATGTTCTGTTCAGTGTCCCTTCCAGTTCTTAAATGAAAGGCCCATGATCATTAGCGTCTTACGCTTAACTACCTCCATATCTGTCTCTTCAGGGAAGTCGAATTTCTCTAATATCTTGGGCCACAAGATGTCATTCTTGATCGAATTAGGAACCACTTGCAGATCACCTCGTTCGTCAGTCCAAAATTTGTAGCTGATGGGCACGTGATCCTTAACAGCAATCCCACAGATTGACTTATATGGCCCCAGAACTCTCTTTGGTGCAGTTGGCTCCTTGCTGGTGAGACCTCCGTGATCACAAATCGTCCTGTAGGCATCTTCGACGGACCTTGGACACGATACAGCTCCTGAGATTGCTCATTGTTGTGACCCTTCTGAGCATCAAGTATCTACACATAAGTGAAAAAACTATTAGGAACCTATATGATAATATGTAGAACAGATGCATTCATCTACTTATGAATTACCTCATCGCTTCCATAGGCGTTTGTTTGGTCCAGGTTTAGGTAGTGGCTTGGGCTACCTTCTTCAATATTTGACGGTGGCACTACATCTCCTTCTAGCACTAGGCTGGATCGGCGGTTGGTGATGTCATCCCTTCCTGGGAGTTCTGCATATGATGACGACGAGTAGTTGAGTATTCTATATATAAAGAGTAGAGGAAGGAGGAAAATAGAGATAAAGATGATGAGGGAAGGAGGTAGGTTGTCAAAAGAGTGAGATAACTATGAAGGAGTCCATAGATAAATTGTATAAACATGTAATATTTTTAATGAGTACGTTAAGACCACATTTAACAAAAAAAGTCACATCTTACATAGCAAAATAGGCATAAAGATACTAACAGTTGATACATTGATCTTACAACTCACATCATCTTACATAGAAAAATAATGATGATTACAACCAGAACTAGGATTATGACATCTTTACATGTGAAATCACATTTATTATTTTCAAAGTTAGCCAATTTTAGCTCAGCTTGGATAACTTGACTATTGTATCAATAGCTTCATGTTTTGACTTCTATCGTTTGTTACATGCTCCTTTGAATCCATTAATTTGTGCATGGCATTCCTCCCAACTGGAGAAAACTCCACTTTGTCAACCACGATAAACAACATACCATGTCATAGCAGTCCTAAATTTCAGAGAATATGCAAAAATGATATACTACAAACCAAACTAACACCAAAGAATATTCTTGCAAAAAACTATTAGGCACAATGGCTCTAGCAAATAGCCTTATTAGGACTTTAGTACTGATTACCTGTTCAAAGAGAAAGCATTCTTATCAAGTCAGCATTTATGTGCCAGTCCTACTAGTTCAGGGAGCAGCTTCTCTCAAGACGAGCTGGACACCCTTCCTCTCCGAACAGGTAATTAGTACTGAAGTCCTATAAGAAATAAAGAAATATGGTCTCGAGCCATATCATCATCGCCACTTTTTATTGTATAAAGAAACGTTTGCTTCTCCGTAGAGAGTATTTACCTGAAATGGTGTATAACAACTCAATATTAATGTAAAATCTAGAAACCTAGCAACATTTGCATCAGATTATGGAGATAATTATCTCCTTTAATCATTTTCTCATCTAACAATGAACATCAGAAGGTAACAAAAATTTACAGAATAGGCTCCAGGAATAGGATCATAATCGCCCTTATACATGGCCTAATGTTCTCAGCTCGAATTGGCATCAATGTGCTATTACAATGTAACCGCTGCGACAAGAATATTCCCAGGTGTTTAACTTGCTAAATGAATAGGAGTACAAACTCCCAATTAATGAGCCTGACTTTATCACTATACTGGATCATACTTGCTACAAATAATTCTGTGCATCTTGTGCGATTAGAATTCTAATTATATTATTATTAAGTTATTAAGCATTAATGAAAACTGTCATTAGATACATCTAAGATATGTCTAGCACCATTAATGATTCATCAATACATAAATTCATCTTGATACATATAACTTGTCATATAAGCATACAACATTTCCACTTTTGCTTTCTTTACCATCACAAAATTTTGTAGATTATTGTGCATATTTTGAAACAGAGTTCACACTAATGCCAAAGGACATGCTAATTATAAGATAATATTTGCTACTTCTATCACTCATTTCTTCATCTACCTTTCACTAAAAGGATCATGATTTCTACATCTTATGCAGACCATCAAATTAAACTTTGCAACTTCATTCACATCTCCCACTGCAGTAAAGGAACAACCTCAAGTTCAATTACCTAACTATTGTCATTCGCTACTTTTCTAAAGAGTACTGGCAATGAGATCCCTACATGACTATGCGAGATATAATCATCATATTTGTTTAGTTAGATGACCTTTTATTCAACTAGTTTCTTACATACCCCTTGGCCACCCCCAGAAAACACCTACAGCCCTTTGCCACAATATGCTTCCCATATTCAAAAGATTGTAAGATGGTGAACAGTTATGTAATGAGAAGAACACCTTCACAAGCTTAGCAGCAGTGAACTATGCACACATATTTACCCCACTGCAAGTGTATAATCCCAAGGCAAGCACCAATTTGACCTTGATAACAAAGCCAACAAAAAAGAAAATACAAACTCAGTACTACTACTACAAAACACAAATACAATCTTTTTTAAAGAATTGATAAAAAAAGTTAATGCCTGAATTTCAACTAAGGATTATATACCACTCGCCTCAATTACAATAGCTAGGAGACAGGGAGGTGAGGTAAGAAGGTCAGTATGAGGTTTAGAACGATCGGTACCTACAAGACAACAAGGGTCTGGGCGGCAGGGTGCGTGGGCTGGGCGTCAAGGATGATGGGAATGGTGCCGGGGAGGAGGACGGCAGCGTCGAGGATGACAGGGACAATGGGCACAGGCTCGTGATGCACATGGAAGGGGAAATTTTTTCAAAGTGTCAAAAGACGCAGGGCGTCGAGCCATTTTATAAGGGAGGACTTTCACTGTCTGCTCAATATGACCATAAGCAGTGAAATGGTACCTTCACTGCTGGTTCAAAAGGACTACCGCAGTGAAACTACTTTCACTGCTGGCCCAATAAGTCTACCAGTAGTGAAAGTAGTTTCATTATCGGCCCAATATGTAAAACGATAGTGAAACCCTTTTCACTGCTGGTGCTGCTGGGTGCAAAAAATTTGTTTTCGCTTCATGCGCGCGCAGAGACTCGAACCCATGACCTGCACCAAGTAAGACCAAACAAACCGCTGCACTACTCAAGTGATTTCGATTGAGTTTGTACTATCTTTATTTATTAACATTCTGTTGCCCTAAAATCATAATACATGTTTATTTAAATTTGAACTTGCTATATACCAAAATTAAGTTTTGTATATACCTAAATTTTTTGGTTTAATTTTCTAATTCCATACAAAATTAAAATAAATAAGTTCATACCTAAGTTTCTATATTGGGGTTTGCTAATTAGTGAAATGGTACCTTCACTGCCAGCTCAAGAGGACTACCGATAGTGAAACTACTTTCACTGTCGGCCCAATAAGTCCGTTGACAGTAGAAGTAGTTTCACTGTCGGCCCAATATGTCCACCGGTAATGGAACCTCTTTCACTTCTGGTGCCGCGGGTGCAAAAAATTTGTTTTAAATTCGCGCACGCACTGAGACTCGAACCCATGACCTGAACCAAGTAAGATCCGAACAAACTACTGCATTAGTCAAGTAATTTTGATTGAGTTTGTACTATCTATATTTATTAACATTCTGTTTACTAAAATCCTAATACATATTTATTTAAATTTGAACTTTCTATATACCAAAATTAAGATTTGTATATACCTAAATTTCCTGTTTCAATTTTCTAATTTAATAAAAAAATTAAAATAAATATGTTCATACCTAAGTTTCTATATTGGGGCTTGCTAATTAATTAAAAATATAATTGGAGATTCCTATATATCTTAATTTCATCGATAAATATTTTAAATCATTAAGAATTGAAAATAAATATGCTCATAACTATAGGTAATTCATCAAAAATAAAAAATAGTAATACATAGCAATTGTGCTAGCTTGTGCTATTGCTAATTCATTATTAAAAATAAAAAAATCAATTTGCTTAATAATAAAGACATCTCCCACCATAAACTACAAATTAAAGCTTCCATAACAAAAGTGAGGTATAATTGAATATAAAACAAATTCATACATGAGTCACCGTTCATTATGATCACGATGTACATAGGGAGGTTCATCGGTATCTTCCATGGGATCTAGGTTGACGTCCTCTCCGAAAGGAGGTAGCGTGTTGAAATTGTAGTCTTCCTCATTAACAACATTCTCCACTTCGATAATCCTTCTTTTTCTTTGGAGAACCACATGGGGCTTCTCCTTGTTAGCCATGTCTGGGTCCTTTACATAGAAGACTTGCAGAACATCATTTGCAAGTACGAATGGTTTTTCTCTGTATCCAACGAGTTTTTGGTCCACTGTAGTCATGCCATACTTATCAATCTTCACACCCCCTAGGAGTCTGACCCATTGGCACCGAAAAAGAGGAACCTTTAACACTCCATAGCCGAGCTCCCAGATCTCCTATACGAATCCATAGTAGGTCTCCCTATTTCCATTGCAGTCGAAGGTATTTATACGGACACTGCTATTTTGGTTGGCACTCTTATTATCCTAAGCTCTCGTATAAAATGTATAGCCATTTATGTCATATACTTGAAATGTGAGGATTGTAGTTGATGGTCCGTGAGCTAACATAATCAACTGAGTACACTCTATCTGCTTATACATCACCTGTCTACGTAACCAGGTGCCAAAATGATCTTGGTGCTCTCACGCGATCCAAACATCGGACTTCCCTAGGTTTCTGGTGCGTAGCATCTTCTGGTGTTCTTCGACATATGGGTCCACTATAATTGATTGTTGCAGAACTGTGAAATGTGCGTGTGTGAATAAAACAGGGTCATTAGTATGGAATGAGTTTGCACCTATTGTCCCTTTCCCCAATAGCCTCCCCTCATGGTGAGATACATGCGCACCAATAGATTTGAGATTCCTGTAGTCGACGTAGAAATCAATGACCTCCTTGGTTCCCAGCCCTCGGCCATGCAGACTTTTTTTCTGATTTTGGTTACAAACATATTTCTTCAGAACTCCCATGAACCTCTCAAAATGGTACATCTAATGTAGAAATACGGGGCCAATAATCCTTATCTCTTTCACAATATGAACAATGAGACGCACCATGATATAAAAACGATTGGAGGGAACAACGCCTCAAGCTGGGATAGAGTCTCGACCACATCTTCCTGCAGCTTATCTACCTTGGTTGGATCGATGGCCTTCTATGATATCGCGTTGAAGAACGAACATAGCTTTATGATTGGGTTTGGGACCTTCAGCGATAGAATACCTCTAATTACAATTGGAAGTATTTGTGTCATCATCATATGAGAATCATGAGACTTCGTGCCAGTTAATTTCAAATCTTTCATTTTTACTAGTCTCTTTATGTTGGTGGAGTAACTGGATGGAACTTTGATTCCATGCAAGCACTTATATATTGCAATTTTCTCCGCCTTGCTCAGACTGTAGCTAGCGGGATCAAGATATTTGTCACATTCTTCCATATCTTCGGGATGTAGATCCTGTCTGAGTTTCAAACATTTCAGGTCCTTCCGTGCTTAGAGTGTATCCTTTATTTTGCCAAGTATGTCTAGTAACGTACCAATCAAGCTATTATACACGTTCTTCTCAATGTATATTACATGTCGAACCACCAAATCTAGCCAATAAGCTAAGTCATAAAAAATAGATTTCTTTATAACATAGGAGCTCTAAGATTAGATTTTGGAATCGGTGTACTCCCGCGTCCCTTTCCAAGGATAACCCTAAGTCTCTTTACCATCTCATATACCTATCAGTGCGATGCTTAGGAGGGATCGAGTCTCAATTTTCCCATAAAAAACTCTCTTGTTGTTGCGGTACGGGTGATCCTTACGAAGAAATTTATGATGATCTAGGTACACCATTTTTTTGGCTATTCAGCCACAAGCTCTCTGTTTCATCCAAACAATGCACACATGCACAATAGCCTTTGACAGTCTAGCCCGATAGGTAGCCAAGTGCTAGCTAATCCTGGATTGTTACGAACAACATTACACGTAGGGTGAAGTTCTCTTATTTGTATGCATCTCATACATGCACACCATCGTTCTACAGTATTACAAGATCTTCAATTAATTGTTTAAGGTAGACATCGATATTATTGCCTGGTTGCCTCAGCCCTGGTATCAGCACCGGCATCATAATGTACTTTCGCTTTATACACAACCAGGGAGGAATGTTGTAGATACATAGAGTCACAGGACAAGTGCTATGACTACTGCTCATGCTGTCGAATGATTCATCCCATCCGTACTCAACCCAAATCTTATATTTTTCACATCTTCTACAAATGGCTCCTTGTATTTTCTATCAATGTTTCTCCACTGCGTAGAATCAGCGAGGTGTCTTAGCATTCCATCATCCTTGCACTCCTCGGTGTGCCACCGCATCAGTTTGGCATGCCTTTTGTTCATGAATAAACGCTCCAAATGAGGACTATAGGAAAATACCACATCACCTTGACGGGAGGTCTTTTATTCTTTCCTTCACCATTGATATCATCACGGTCACGCTTGTACCGTAATGCATCACACATGAGACACACTTCCAAGTCCGCATGCTCTCCGATACAACATACAATCGTTTGGACATGCATATATTTTTTGCACTTCCAACCCTAATGGGCACACAACCTGCTTGGTCTGATACAAATAAATTACCTCGTTATCTTCTATCGGCAATTAGCCTGGTTGGAGGAGCCGCCTTTTACATGCTTTTGCGTCCACTTTCGATGAGTATTTGTTGGTGCCATCACTAGAATTTTTATTATTATTTAACCCCTTATCTATAACTAATTAAGGAAACATGAAAAATAAATATGCTCATACAAAAATTTCTATATTGGAGCTTGCTAATTAAATAAAATATCAAAAATACAATTGGATCTTGCTACATACCTAAATATCATGGTGACATTTTCTAATTCATTAAAGATCAAAATATAAGATCAACTTTGGTTTTTAAGGTAACATTTTGAGTTAAAATGTTAAATATAGGATTTAACTTAGGGATTTCAACTTACTTGAGCTCAAGAGGCTCTAGAAGCTTGCTTGTTGTTTAAAAAAAATCCAGGGTTCACTTGGCTAAAAAATAAAGGAAAGGCAAATGAGCAAATGGAGAGGAAAGAAATGATTTTGTTTGGATAGCTAGAGAGAGCTCTAGCCCTTCTTCTTAACCGAAAATGAGCTTAAGTGGTCGGAGAATCAAAAAGGGAGAAGGAATGAAGTGGGTGTTGCCATGTGAGAGTTTGTGAGGGGGAGAGAAAGTTTTAATCAAATTGTCTGTTAGCTCAAGCTTAAAGAAGGTGAGGAAATAGGGCATCACTGTTGGATCATTTAATCATCCGACAATGATGTTATGCTATCACTACCAGTTGGTGGATTAAGTCGGCAGTGATGAGGGAGTAGGGCATTTGTCGGCTTAATCCATCGACTGGCAGTGATAAGCGTCATCACTGCCGGTTCATAAGTCACGATGGCTGATTCTTCCCACGTAGCTTACGAACTGGCAGTAATACCACATCGTTATCGGCCCATTAAAAACTAGTAGTGATAGACCGGCATATAAGCCTGGTTTTGTAGTAGTGCATGTGCTCTGTGCTGGTATAATACATTGGTCTCATTGTTTGGGTGCCTGGTCTTTCGCCACGTATTGTATACCAGCACATGATGTATATCGGAAACTATTGACATGTGAGAATAGGCAATCATTTCTTCTTCTTTTTTCTCTTCACAATCCATAGAAAAAGAGAACATTAGATCAGTGCCATCAAACACAAAATCGTTGAGAGATATATTTTGCCATCCACATTGATCCCATTACTTGCTGCATCGCACGCTTGAAATCCATTTAACGTAGGATATGTCTTTTTTTTTCTATTTACCCGGTGCTACCTCTTCAAGGATCATAAAATTTCTTTTATTGTAGCAATGCTATCCTATCGATTTCCAGCTACAATATCATGCATGACTAATGTTAAAAAAAAGAACCATGCATGACCTGTGAGGCCGTGATCTCCGGTCAGCTTTGCAGACTGAAAGTCACTGCCGGTGAACCGTCATGCTCCAGCTAGCATATATGCCATATGGCCATATGGGGCCCTGTCAGGCTGCTACGCATGCATGAATGATAACGATAGGAACGATGCGGCCGGCGATGCATCAACTTCGTCCAAGACTCTGATCGTCGCCATGCGTTCCAAGATTGAGTACGGTTCCGGATGTTGTGCTGCATGCATCACTACTTATTCTTCTTATTGTTGCTTGCGACACGAGAGCCTGTCACATGACTACGTGAGCACCTGGAATTTGTAAGCTTGTAGGTGCGGAGTCCTACATGGAGGGCTCAAGCACAATAATTTGGTTTAAGTTTCAAAATATTCAGAAAAAAATGGTTAAGTGAAATTCCATAATCAAGAGGTATCCCATGTGGATGCATGCTGCATTTATATGACAACTGATATATGACAACTGATATATGACCATGAAGCAACTGAAATAATAGACTATACAGATACTCCCAACCAAAGCATTTGGGGCAAATATCCAAAAATAGACAATATACGCTATCGTATTTGCAAAAATAGATAATATGCCGATGTATTTGCAAATTTAACATATGTATTCGGCTCCTCATTCACCGAAAGTTCGATTTCAGTACCTGAGGAACCGAAAAATGGTGAGCCTAGCTGTATTCGGCATCTGAGGTACGAATATGATATACAGTGCCGTATTCGGCATCTTAAGTGTTGAATACGGTTGGCCTTTGTCACCTGTGCCGTTCACACGTCTTGTCACCACTTTCACGCGTTGTGCTGCTTTTGTCGATTTTTGCAGCCCACACGTAGCTATCCCTGCGGCTTTTAGCCCACATGCTGTTGTCACCGTGCTGCCGTGTTTTGCTATAAAATGAGAGCAGGTTGTTAAGGTGCAGTAGTGTGAGAAGAGAGGAGATGAGCAGTAGCGCGAGCAGAGAAGAAGTAACGCGATGCAAGGAGAAGCAGCAGCGTGAGGAGAGGAAAAACAGCGCGAGGCGAGGAGTAGCAGCAGCACGAGGAGAGGAGAAGTAGCATGAGGAGAGGAGAATCAGTCTTTCTTAAGTTTTGTTGTGATGTTATGTGTTGGAAATGCATGTGTTCCGATCTTGGGCACAAAACACGTGCTGGAACTACTGGGATGATATTCTGGTTAATTATCGTGGTCGTGACTAACCAAATGATTATGCTGATGATTAATTAGAATACTATTTAGACAGTTCCTCATATAGCACTTTGTGCAAGTGGTGGCATAGGGTAATGGCCTAGTACATGCATGCTCTCTATATGTGTAAGTAGGGTGTCGATATATTGAGAGAAAAGAGAGAAAAAGAAAAGAAAAAGAATGGAAACATAAAATAAATTTTAGAAAGATTAAAAAAACTTGGGTTGGAAAGAAAGATTCGATTAAAATCACAATGCACCAAAAAAATTATCAATTGAAATTATGTAAAATGAATTCTGGCTAAAAGCATTAATATTTATTAAATATTTAATCACAATAGTTGTATATTAGTACTTAGTTAATGTTTAATTAATATTTTAATTCAATCTTAAATATTAATTATTTCATTTTAATTCAATATTAATGATTTAATTAGCATTATTAATTATTTAAATATTTAGCTTTGTTAAGTGCTGTACTAGTTAATTTGCATTGTTTAGTTATTTACATGTAAATAATTAGCTGTGTATCGTAATATCTAAGTCGTTATTTAATTACATGTATGTTTGTGCTAGATACGGTATGACTATCCAAATTTATTATGGGGAACGTCCCGCTGCTTTGCACGGGAGGCTCGTAACAATTCAGAACTGCTAGCATATAGATGGTTTGGTTGAGCTACCTATTGGCCTAGATGGCCTGAAATCACATGTTATGAGACTTTTACGTGTGAACCAGCAGTCACCTACTATTGTCTTGGAGGGTATGCGGCTACAACTTGTTCCAAACAACTCAGTCATTGTCCATACGTTGTTCGAGATGAAAAGGAATAATGCATGGGCTTTGTACTCATGCAAGACATCGGAGGAGAAATTTGATATGGGGGTGTGCGTAACATAGTGCCACGATTAGTGCAAGGTGATGCAGTGACTAGCGTGCAAGGATTATACCAAGAGGTGATGCATGAAGAGGAGGGAGGACATGTCGGGGAGGGCAGTTTCGGTACAGAGGGAGTTGGAGTGGACCCTTTTGAGGTAGATGCAAGATGCATGTACGATGAAGCCGGTGGTAGCAGGGATGAAGAAGCTACTGAAACAATGACACAATGCCGGTGATCCAATACTTTCGTGGTGCTAGGCTGTTAGATTGTGCCGTTGTTGAGTATAGCACTTTATCTAACTAGAGATACGAGGATAGCGATATTTAGGTCAGACAACATTTTCATAACATGGGGGAGGTCATCCACTTTATTTGCAACTATGCTGTAATGGTAAGAGGAGACTACACTTGCGCTTGGTCTAACCCTACGAAGTATGAGGTCAGGTGTATCAAGCACCCGAATTGTCCTTCCTTTGTACGAGCACATAAGCTGAAATATGAGCACTATTTTGTGATCAGTAGACACACCCTACATACATGCAACAAAGAGGTTGTTAGGGTGTGAGCCACACCATTGATGCAAGGTTCATAGCTAAAATCCTCATCACCCTTATTGGCATGAACATATATTTGTCGTCAAAATCGATTATGGGGGAGGTGCAGACTAAGATAGGTATGCTGATCAATTATCACACCACGTGGTGAGCGAAACAGAAGTGTTGAAGATGCTATTTGGAAGCTTAGAAGAGTCTTACATATATGCTCTGAGGCTACTACCGAAGATTGACATGACGAATCTAGGGACTCAGCGGGCCATGACGGATGAGCCGATCAAGCTAAATGATGGGTCATACAACACCACTGACCTATACCTCATTAGGTTATTCTAGTCCTTTGGACAATGCATTGAAACTTTCAGATATTGCAGGCCGGTTTTATGCGTGGATGCTACATTTCTAAGCGGCAAGTACCATGGAACCCTTATGACAGCGATGGCAGCGGATGCAAATAATTAGATCATTTCTCTCGCCTTTGCAATGGTTGAGAGTGAGAACAATGATAGTTGGTTGTGGTTCCTCACCTTGGTGAGGACACGTGTCGTGGGCAATAGAGAATGAGGTTTGCATCATCTCAGACCACAATAAGGGCCTTCTGCATGCGTTGGACGTGTCGCATAATAGCACAAACAACTCCATTGCATGGCCTGATGTGGAGAGAAGATGGTGCATGTGACACTTGGGCGTGAACCTGTACGCAAGGTACCACAGTAAGTCTCTTGTAAAGAGATTCAAAGGCTTGTATCTTCAGAACCAGCAGAAGAAGTTCAATGAGATATGGATAGAGTTAAATGAGACCACTCGCAAGATAATGACAGAGCTGGAAGCACAGAGGACCATCTGTGGATGCAAATGGTTGGGGGCCAAACTATTGTTAGCCGTTCACGTGCTACATTTAGCCAGTGGATAGCGGGGAAGGCGGCATAGCGTTGAACCCTAATACATGACACTGACAGTGCCAGGTTAGCACATAGATTTTTAATAATCGTATTTTACCCATTTTTTATGTAAAAAACCCTTCTAAAATTAGCGTATCCCATGTTAGGTACACCATCATAATAACAAACATAGCGGAGGCATTCAACAATATCCTAATGGGTCTGTGCGGCCTTCCATTGTGTGCCATCGTTGAGCTCACATTCTATAGAATGTCGGACTACTTTTGTGACCGTGGTAATACTGCTATGAAGTGCACACACGGTTCAGACTTGAGGTGGAGGAAATCATATCCAGAAGGAGTAACAAGATACAGTTTCATTAGATCAAGATCTATGACCTGGCCAACAAAAATTTGAGGTCATGTGTCGTCGCAGGTATGCTTCAGAGTATAGCGCAGGGGATAACATGCATCAATATCAACTTAAGCCTCACAAGGTGAAGTGCACATGCAATAAGCCAAAACTGCATCATATCCCGTACTCCCATGTGTTTGTTGCTTGCAGGGACGTGGGCGACAACAATGGATCACAGTACGTATCATCGTACTTCACAATCGATGCATTGAGGAGCACATGGCTTCCAAAGATGCGGTCCTTCAACATCGGAATGGGCTACAAAGCGGTTGAGGGGCCTAAGTGGGTACCCTATCCCTGAGCACGATACATGGATCCTGGAAAACCTAGAGCCACGAGGCTACAGGGTGACGTGGATGAAGCAGATGCTATTGACGGCCTACGCAAGTGCAAACTTTGCAAATAACTTGACCATGATAGGAGGACTTGCCCGACTCGATAGTAAACTATCAGGACACTATCGAACTGTACTATATTAGAGTTGTTGCAATTTAGTTTATTCCTTTAAAGTTATTCGCAGACATGATTTGTATTCTAGATTGTTATTCATCTATTAGTTGTACTACTTATTTTGTAATATATCGTATGGTACTGGCATCACATATGATGTTTTTTTATCGAACCATGCAACTTTTTATTCACCTATTTATTAAACCATGAAGCTTGTAATATATTATAATTTTTTATTCACCTATTTATTGAACCATGAAGCTTGAAATCATTGTCATGCCTCATGGTGGTCTTCCCGAGCTTCTTCAGCAGTAGTATGACGAGAACCATAGGGGAAGGATGATTTTCACAAGATAGCAAGTACCACGATTATATGTGCTTCTTAATTGCCATAATAATTTGCTATTAACTCTGTACATGTATTGGATACCTTTTGCAGTTGCTTCCGTTGCAAGTCCGGAGTGTCAACACGATTAAGGAGTTAGACCATCGATTCCATGAGGCACTTGCACGGGTAGGACTACTACCTTTCACTCTCATGATGGCCAGAGCTCCAATGGAAGGCGGTGGCACGACACCTCTCCTGCCGATTGAGGAGCCACTGCTCACAGGGCTCGTCGACCGGTGGCGTTCTAAGATGCACACGTTCCACTTTCCTTTTGACCAGATGGCTATAACATTGAGGGACGTGGCTATGCTGACCGAGCTGCCAATCAGAGGTGACCCATTAATAGTTTCACGACTAGCAATTGAGGGACAGTAATTATTTATTATGTAATACACTTCAAATGTTGTAGTGCTATTCAAGCTTCATTGACCCTCTGCATCTTGTAGGTTTTGTATGCAATATGACATGAAGGATATTGGGATCTCCATGTCCTAGATTCGTGGGTTCCACAGTTCTATCTATGCCCACAGGATGCAGACGAGGCTACAATTATGCAGTACTATGAGGTTTACTTGTACCTCCTGCTGGGAGGCATCATGTTTTGCAACACGGTAGGCGATTATGTCGTCCTCCGTATTGTATGGTTAGTGAGTCATCTTGCGTCATGCCTTATGAGTTGACATCTTACAGTTAGAGATATGCTATGCTAGCTGTAACCTACAGAGGATTATGTGCTACAACCTAGCGATCAAAGAAGAAGGGATATGTTACAGGCTGCCTACACCTCTTACAGCTATGGAGCTGGGTGTATCTCCCAGTTTGTCGGCCTTAGGTGCTCAAGAGCTACTATATAGTCCCCATCTCTGATGACATTACAGATGACATGAGACCTACAATAGGGTATCAGTGGATTCATGCCAGGCTGAGATGGAGCCACCAGCAAGACCATGGTAGCTACTCTCGGGTGATCAATGATCTAGACGTCCTCAGCACCGATCTTGTGGAGTGGGATCTATGGCGTATGGCACGAGTGACCAAAATTGTGACTGGAGGGCTCATCACATCCTCTTGTTGGTGTGACTCAGACTTATGGATGACCAGATGCTTCTTGTTGTACATGAACAATGTGAAAGTATATTATCCTGAGTGTGTACAGTGGTAGTTAGAGTATCGACATGTGGTGCCACTACCTCCCCCATGAGACTTCGGACGGGCGCACGATTAAGTGTGTTGTATTAGGCAGTATTAGTACATTAGGTGATCCATGTTAACAAATTATAATTGTTTATGTCACGTACATGAGGAGCGAATAGGTGGGCGGTGGCATGCAGGACTAGGCATCTGTGAATACTGAGCACATACAGAGGTAGACGGAGTCAGCCGCGGTGGATGTCGTCGTTCCTACCGGATAATACGATGACACCACGTACTGGGAGTACCTTTCGTGGTATTGTCAGCGCATGCGTGCCACCTTACTCAGCGGACTTGTAGAGACAACCCCGGACTCTTACCCGAGGATCGTGTCCGCCTTCTTCATGTTGTGGTACTTATAACGATATTTATTGGTTAAACCTCTTATTACGGATATGGCCCTCATCTTATGCAGACCGATGAGGCGTACGAGATGCATACGTAGGCGGAGGAACCTTGTGGGGAAGCAAGTGGGTCATTAACGCAGAGGGATCAGAACCCTTTCTGTGACTACATGATGACGAGAGGGTCCTGCTTTCTGTCCACTATACGTGGTCTAGGTGGTTGTGCCCCACGTTAGAGGGGATATGACCTACCAACCTGGACCCATCCCACGCCTCCCACAACAGGTGCTCGTCAAGTGCCCGTGACGAACCCATTTGGGCACACTCGCGAGAGAAACCTTTGGCTTCGGTGCATCATGTGTCATGTTCCAGTGCTGAGGACGAGAAGTTCACGTAGACTCCTGAGCTCGAGCAATGTACACTGGGTTCACTGGCCCTGCAGTGGACACAACTTCCTCAAACTACGATGATAACTCTGCCTGTAGCATCGCATCATCACTAGGATGTCATTGACTGCACGCAATAGACGCTTGACTGGAGCGGCACGTATGATTTTGACTGGGCTGCTGTAATGCAGGCCGTAAGCTTCACTGATCTCCTTAGCGGACAATATCCCTAATATACTGATGAACCTAGGGGTTCACTGTGGTACTAGCAGGGTGAGCCTTCGGCACATCGGACTCCATCGGAGCATGTGCAGTTGTTCGGTGCATTTGTATTTGTTCATGACATGTACTATTCACTTTAATGTAGTAGTCATCCTTATTATGTCTTATTCACTATATTGTTAATCTAATTACTTTTAATTTATTTAATATTTATCAAATAATTATGACATATAACTTTATTTATTAGTTATTTCTTAAGCATTGTTACATATTAATTGAGACTACCACACAGGTTTGCCACAACGACCATCCTCGGGTGGAGGAGAAGGCAACTGTCCAAGCATCAACACGTAGGTCAAAGCGTGCTAGAGGCAAGGTTCAGGATATGGGTTAGGGTACGAGCCAGGATAGGGGTCAGGTGTAGTCTCTTTTACTTCTATGCTTAGGTAATGTATTTTGTTCAGACTATTGCATGACTATTTATTTTGTTTACCTTTCCATTACATTAGTTCAGTTCGATAGGTATATGGTTAGTGTTTTATATTACCGTACTATGTTATGAACTATTTGTGACCTTCATGTCTAATGCATGTGATAGTTAGTGTATTATATTAACGTACTATCCAAGCATATTTCTTTCCAACTTCTGAAAATCATCACTTAGCCGCTTTCGAACGTATCTGTGTGCCGTCCTATCAGGCAATAAATCGTCGGCTTGCAACTTTCCACGTCAAAACCATTCGCACATGAATATAATGTTACATGATAGGGTATAATTTATTCAATTACGAACAACATGGTATAATGAAATATTACATTAGGCTAAGGCAGTACATTAGAATACATTGCTTCTAGTCATACAGAACTGACAACACACGTAGCATACAACACATGAATGCCTTTCATGAAATACATTGGCGGTAATAAACTCAATGGTCTACACTTGTTGAACCACCCTTCCCGTGAGACGACATTTCTTCTCCGCCTCCCACCTCATAAAGTCCTCACCCATTTTCTTCAACCTCTCCTTCGTCTCCTCCGCTTGTCGCTTAATCTTGAGGTCTTCCATGTCCCATTTCTTCAACAAGTTCACCCATTCCTTGTCCTCGGCTTTGATGTCAAAGTCGGTCCACATTATGAAGTCACAAATCCTAATGGATGATTCTACACATTATTTAGTTACTATCCGAATCACAAGTTGATGAATCATGCGAAATATGACATAAATTAAATACCCCATGACACACGGACGAAGGATCAAAGTTTGAACACCGGAAGAATCTCCTCCCATAGGTTTCGAGCTCATGGGATACCTTCATTTCGCATGCAGTACCACACTTGCATAACGGCAGTGGTATAGCAAACATACGCATACCAAAGCTCACCATCTCTTTACTTCATCTTGTGTTTGGGGCAGAGATAACATACGCAGTTCTACGTTGCCTTTTATAGTCGTTCCCAGCATCACTTGCAAACACACACTGCTGCCAAAACAATACCTCTGTCGTGAGTCAGGCTTTAGACATGAAGTGACTAAACGACTCAGCTTTAAGCATGAAATGACAACACCTTCCTGCCAGCACATCATCTCTGTTGTGACTCACACTTTAGACACAAAGTAACCACACGACAAAGCTTTAAGCATGACAGGATAACATCTCTGTCGTGAATTAGGCTTTAGACACGAATTGACCACACAACAGAGTTTTCAGCATAAAATGACTACACCTTTGTCCTGACTTAGGCTTTAGACACTAAGTGATCACACAACAGAGCCTTAATCATAAATTAAATGACAACACCTCTATCCTGAGTCAACCGTTAGACAAGAAGTAACCACATGACAGAGCTTCAAGCACGACATTACAACACCTCCATCGTGAATCAGGCTTTACACACGAAGTGACCACACGACTTAGCTTTAACCATGAAATGACAAAACCTCTGTACGGGCTCAGGCTTTAGACACGAAGTGACAACATGAAAGAGCTTTAATCATAATTAAATGACAACATCTCTATCTTGACTTAGCCTTCCATGCAGAGGCAACAATAAATCCTTGTTGAACTTTTGCAGAATGAAATGACCACACCATGCAAAAATTTTCACAGGGAATCTATGCCAAGCATCAATTCCATAACTTTTTCAGCTTTCATTGGGAATCCCATGCTCCAGCCCCCACCCATGCCATACACTCAGTCCATGCACTAGCCCTCAACCACCATAAATAACCCCACTCTCAACCATGGATAGATCACTCCTTCCTTAGCTCTCTTAACTGCAATGTCTTCCTCAGCTCCACAAAGCTCACCGAAGAAACATTGGGGGATTTTCATCCCCCAAGGGGTCAAACCACCAATGTGCTTCTGTGGTGACCCATGTAGGTTTCGTGTGTCTGAAGACATCTCCTAAACCTATGTCCTAAGCTTTTTCATGTGTGCCAACTACTAGTACGACAAGCCTCGATATGGACTATATGAGTACCAACCAGTATAGAGACATAGATCACTCATGTGGCACTTTCCATATGACTTCATGCATTGTCTTACTAATATCCCCTCTTGTTTCATTTGTCCTGAATGCCGAGAATACGAACAATAGTAGGAGGAACTACGACTCAAGAGTCAGGAGGAGGAGCGCATGAGGAAGGTAGCGTAGGAGCACGCCGTGACTGAAGCTCACAAAGAAGACAAAGAAAGAAAGTGGGAGAGGGCCCGTCGTGTTAAGGCGGAGGGCCCCGATGCTCTGAGGAATGGCAAATATCCTATGTGCAAATGTTTGTCGTTGTCATCTCTTTATGGTTAGGGTCCATTCGCGCAGCGTCGAAAAACCCCATGTCCCATATAATGTTTATCAACATATATAACCTCTGTGCCGGGTTATATGATAATTGTGCTTCACAACTACTATTGTTCACTGAAAAATTACTCACACAAATTTACATTAAGAGAATAAAAACTTGTTGACAAAATTACGTCGAAACAAATTTATAGCAGCAGCACGCCGCTACCAACACAAGAACAGATATTGGCCAGTATTGCTGTATGACCTAATGAGCAAAATGCGGACAACATCATCACACATGATAGATGACAAGAACGCTGGCCTATATTCGGCACCTGAGGTGCCAAATACGGTACTGTGCATCGTAGTCGACACCTCAAGTGCCGAATACAGGGTGTTTTCAGCACCTCACGGTGCACAGTGGCGTATTCGGCACCTTAGGTACCGAATATAGCTGGGCCCACCATTTTTCAGTTCCTCAGATACCAAAATTGAGTTTCAGTGAACGAGATGCGAAATACATATGCGAAATTTACAAATACACCAGTATCTTGTCTATTTTAGCAAATACGATGGTGTATGTTGTCTATTTTTGGATTTTTGCCAAGTATTTGGTTTGTAACAACTAACAAGTATACCTTGCTGCATGATTGTTCAGGGTATGTATGTATGTATGTGTGTGTATATGTATGTATGTGCAAAGCACTGCATGCTGCAGCATAGATGCAGGTGGATGCAAACACCTGCTAAACTAGAAATAGTGCCAACTGAATTAGACAACAATATAAGGAAATATATTAGAAACCACACGTATCCCATCATCCACCAGTAGCTAGCTACCACATGTCACCCTTTAAACATAGTCAGCGCCTCGGCCACATCATCCTACCACATCAATGCCACATGTGCGCCAAGCCAACAGATCTGCCTACGTGTCTGTCCACGTGTTAGCCTAGTCAGCCTCTACGCAATAATTAGGACTTTTAGTATAAAAATAATTCCAAATAATCCTGATAATTAGCAATTTTGCAAATAAACTCTTGAACTTTCCTATTTTCACATAAAGCCCTATCTTTTTGCACTTTAGTCCTTAAACTTTTCCATAATTACAAAATGTCCCTCTATTTTACAAAAAGGTCCCTAAAATTTCTGTTTATTTCAAATTAAGTTCTTTTCTTTTTAGATTAAAACCTAAACTTGTTTTTAGCGTAACTTTTTCGTCCTAGCTCCCTTTTCAATGATTCTTGCACCGTTAGATTTGTTTTTTGGAGCTCTATCTTTTTAGATAGGTTTTTGCCTTGTTGTTTTTTTTTGTTTTGTGTACTGTTATTAGTGTATTTGTTTTACTTTGCTAATAATTATGCGATTAGACAACAATGTCCCAGATCAGTTTGAGCAACGTCAAGACCACGAGCTAGAGTACACTGAGCTCAGCAAGGAGAAGGTAAGTGTCCTTGATCATCTTGAACCTATGTTTTAAATGTTTTTTATTTTACAAATTGCATGCAATATCTGTCAATATGATAGGTAGTCACCTATGTTAGGATTTGTCCTTGTTTTCCCTTATGATCCCTTGGAACCTAGATGGTTTACAGTTAGGTGTGTTTTGTGGGTAGAAGTGCTTAGCCATCTTTTTGGGATACTGGGAAGTGTCATAAACTTGAATAATGAACATATGTAATGATAATGGTTAATTTGTTAATAGTTTAGCAGCATGAAACCTTAGGCCTTGAGCAAAATGGTTATGGTGGTTATTGTGGTTATGTTGTTGGTTTAGTTTTGCTCAAGTAACCTAAGTAAGGACCAGTTCATAGAGTAACAACCCAAGAAGTACCGTACCAACCACGAGGCCGATATGGGTAAGGCGTGACATACTAGTTAGAGTTCTATCCAGTGTGTGCAGGGTCAGCACAAAAGGGGGCTTCTGGGTTGGAAGGTTCTTTTGTAATCCTTGGTGGTGAAACCTAGTGGGCAGGTGCATACTGGATGAGACTTTGTTTAGTGGTATATGTCATACAATGATTTCTTGGTGGCACACCACTAGCGTGTGTTAAGTGTTTACGCGACACGATAATATGAAATTCACTGACTCGTGGGGAAAGCTGGACAACCTCTACAAAGTGTAAAATCTGATATATCAGCTGTGCTTACGGTCATGAGGGACTTGGATCCTCACATAATTAGTTGATTTTGGATTTGGTGGTGGAATGGTCATGATTATGGTATGGTAGTATTGGGTACTAGATTGTTATGGTTTGCAAGGTGGGTAGCCTTGGGTAATAGTTATTGGGTCGTCTAGGTTATACTCACTTAATAACTGTTTAATACTTCTTAATTACATTACTGTTCTTTACTTGCATTTATGCAAATATACCATGTGTCAGCCTATTCTTGTTGAAATCCTGCATGTCATTACTTACCACACTTGCTGAGTACTTCATGTGATCACCTTTGCTATCTCCCACAATACATATGCTGCTCAGTGGAGGACTTTGAAGATTTTTAAGATGACAACCTGGTGTTCTACGAGCGTGTCTTTCGGTCGGTGCATGTGGAGTTGCTTGGTCCCCGATGTTTCGTTCTTCTACCATCATTTACTTCAGTTGTTTGGTTAATAGAGTTGTGTAGTTGAGGTCTTTTTGTAAGAGTTAAACGGTTGTAAGGTAAAGTATTGCTTTTGTTACTTCACCTGTGATATCCTTATGTGTGTTAAACTTCATGGCCACACATAAGCTGCACTTGGTTTTGTCCGTTAAAACAGGGTGTGACAGAGGTGGTATTAGAGCCATACTGACTGTAGGACCACAAGCCTAACTAGAATGGTCGTCTCTAAGGTTTTCTCTGGTCTGTCTGAACCTATAGAAGCTTTTTCTTAGTTCTCTTACTTGCTTCTTGCTATATTTAAGGCTAATTCTTATATCCTATCTTCTCCTTTATAGATGGTTCATCAACTGCTCACTGCTCCCAAGTCAACTGGAGGCTGTCCGCCTGTTCTTCATTGTTCTAACCGAAGAGGAGATTGATGATCCCACTTTCCGTAATATGGACCTTGTTCTCGACGTCTGTGAGAGTGATGGTCTTCACACTTGACACCTTCCTCACTTACTATGGGGAATACTTTCTAGACTTGGACATACGTCGAAGCCAATCTACATGAGAGTTAAGAAGCAACACTCTGGATATGTAGAATGGAAGGTCAAAGTCACTATGTACGACCATGAGAGAAGCCAAGATGAAGGTCTAGATGTTCATCGAGTTTTGGGCATTCACTTACCAATGTCCCCAAGAACAACCTTCACCATCGGCGTTCGAGGTGCAACAGGTCAAGCTATATCCCGTGTCCGTGATCAGTACAACAACAAAATGGTTGACTCTCCTTATGCCTACTGCCCTTGGAGAACTCGTGGAAGTGATGAACCATATGTGAAGCACACCTTTGGAGAAAGCTCCAAGCTACGTGAGCAAGTGGCGCTCACCATAGCCTTGGAAGATGAGCTGGACTGCGCCTTACGGGAGTTGGTAGATGTTCATCGTCACCTAGCTTTTGTCACTTCATTTCTCAAGGATGAACAATGTGCCAACCAAGAAGAACCTGTAGAAGATGAAGACGAAGATGAAGATAAAGCCTTGTCTATCCACTCACCTCCGCGCAAGAGAACCTGCCTCAACACCCCCGCCATACAAGAAGAAGGATCAACCGATTCCTTCTCTGGATCCCACATAAGAGAGGAGTCCCAGTAGTAGAGTCTTTTAGTATAATCGCCGTAGTGTCATTAGAGTCGAGCGTCGATGTAATTGTTAAGGATAATAATGATAGTGTGAGAATTGTTATGGTGCTAAGTGTGTGATTTGGATCTTTTGTTTGAGTGTCGGTATGAGCTGTAGAATGTGTTGACACCTTGTCCATAGACGCATCTTTAATATCTCTATAATATAATACAGTTGGGTTTTCTTAGTTAAATCCTTCTCAGTTTTGCTTGTCTACTTCTATGTTTTCAACCCCAATTAGATGGTTAACACAAGAAGGAGAACCGGTACCAGTGAGGAGGACAAGAACAATCAGAATCCACCTCCACCTCCTCCAATGACCCTGGAACAACAGATGGCTATGCAGACTCACATCTTGCAAGCTTTGGCTCAAACCATGGTGCAGATGCAGCAGCAACAACCAATTCATACTCCTCAACCCCACCAACCATCAAGACTTGGAGAATTCAAGAGAACTCAACCCCCAGTCTTCAGTCATGCAGTGGAGCCTATGGATGTAGATGATTGGCTGAAGGACATAGAAAGGAAGCTACAAGTCGCACAGTGCACTAACAGAGAGATGGTTCTCTATGCTTTGCACCAACTCGCCGGTCAAGCTTTGGACTGGTGGGAAGCATATTGTGCCACACATGATAACCCAACAGCTATCACTTGGATGGAATTCAAATCCAGTTTCTGCACTCATCATGTGTCATCAGGTGATGTCCGTGTAAAGAAGAAAGAATTCATGAGCTTGAAGGAAGGACCAATGACTGTGAGAGAGTATATGACCAAGTTCACTCAGCTGTCTAGGTACACACCAAGTGAAGTAGATATTGATGAGAAGAAATAGGAACACTTCTTGGAAGGTTTGAATGATGCTATTGAGTATGCCCTACTACCTCAAGAGTTTGCCAATTTCAAGCCATGGTGAACAAAGCTTTAGTAGTTGAACACAAGCGTTATTAGCTGGATGAGAAGAAGAGAAAGATGTCATTTCAAGAACAAGGAAGCAACACACGTCCCCGTGTGGCAACTCAAGCTCCTCAAGAAGGACCTATGTTCCGCTCCAACAACCAGTACATGCCTCAACATCAAGCTCCTATTCAACGCCCCAGTTATTAGACACCTCGTTCAACTCCACCATCTACGCAAGTCAAGAATAGCCCAACTACTCCTGGTCCAAGCAAGCAAAGGATGTTTCTATTGTGGAGATAAAGGTCACTTTGTGAATAAATGCCCTAAAAGGATGCAAGCTCAGGCCAACCCCAATAACATACCAAGGTCAACTCCAGACCAAGCTCAGTCACGCAGTGGAAATCAGACCCCTATTCAGAACAATCGTGGACAACAGAACTTCGTCCGTGGGAAGGTCAACCAAGTTACAACAGAAGAAGCTCAAGATGCTTGGGATGTGGTCTATGGTATGTTCCGTGTCAACTCTTAGCCCGCATCAGCTTTATTTGAGTTTGGAGATTCATATTCATTCATAACTACTCAGTTTGTTACCAAGCAAAGTTTGCCTATGGTTATGATGAAGAGTAATATGCTTGTTAGTTCTCCTGGTGGAGATATGAAATCATAATATATGTGTTATGGGATGAAACTTAAAATAAGGGGGGAGGGGGTAGACTTTCAAGCGAATCTTATAGTCTTGGAATCTAAGGGTACAGATGTTATCCTTGGAATGGATTAGTTAGTCAAGTTTGATGGAGTAATAGAGTGTGCCAGAAGGGCAGTTCACCTAACCAATGGAGATGGAACTAAAGTTGAGTTTGTAGCTACTGTCCCAGCAACTGAAGAATGTTCTCTCAATTCACTGGATGGTATCCCATTGAACAGATCAAAGTTGTTCGTGAGTTTCCTGATGTTTTCCCCAATGAATTGCCAGGTATGCCACCGGATCGAGATATTGAGTTTGTTATTGAATTGGTACCTGGTACGTTCCCAATAGTTAAAAGGCCATATAGAATGCCCACTAATGAACTAGTTGAGTTAAAGAAGCAAATCCAAGAGCAGTTAGATAAAGGTTTTATTAGACAAAGTGCATCACCTTAGGGAGCCTCAGTTCTTTTTGTGGATAAGAAGATAGTACTCGAAGGATGTGTGTAGATTACAGAGCACTCAATGATGTGACCATTAAGAACAAGTATCTGTTATCCCGGATTGAGGATTTGTTTGATCAGATGAGAGGAGCTCGAGTGTCCTTGTAACACCCAGTTTTAAAATAACAAAACTGGGCAAAACACATGTATGCCAGGATCAAGTTTCATACATGTGCTTAATTCATTAGTGTATTATCACAGTGCCAAGATTACAACGATAAATAACTCTTACAAAAGGACCCGAGGGTCTAGAAGAAAAACACAGCGGAACTAAAAAGAGGTCTTCAGCGCCAGCTGGGCCTCCATCTTCCACAGGCGTCGACCGGGGGCACAACAGCCTAGAAAAGAAGCTCCGAGTCGAAGTCGTCCTCGTCGAAGGTAGTAGCTTCATTGCCGGCTTCTGAACATTGGTAGAATGCAAGGGAGGGGACAACAAGTGTGAGTACAAAAATGTACTTCGCACGTGGAGGGAAACATGATATGGGGTTTAAGTCAAGGAAAGGTTTAGACACAGGTTAACTGCACTAAGCAACCTGAACCTATGATTCCAACAACAGGCATCCTATTTACTAAGTGAAGACACAATTATGACAAAAGGATTGACTCATCAGATTTCATCCGACTACCAAGACTCACCAGGTAAGTCCATTACCCGGCTACCCGATCAACCAGACCAAACCCTAATTCCAACTAATCCTGAAGAAGTCCAAGTTCGCTCTTGACCATGAGCACGGCTGATCAATCAGTTTATACTCTGCAGAATTTGCACAACTTTGTCCACAAGTTGTGATTCCCGTGTTGCTTCACACTTCTGGGGTGTGGAGTCAGGGTTTCACTACAAGGCCTTTACAAAGCTCCCACTAACCTACAGGCACCCACTGAGGTTTCACCGCTAACAGACGATTCCATCGCTGTAGAGGCCCCCTCTTGTGCCACATAACCATCCAACGGTGCCCACAGAACCAGAGGGGTGGCTAATTAATTGGCCAGGCCGTACCGATTTAGGCCTCATGGTTGTGCGAATCTAACTTGGTTACATGTTCAAGAACCAGTCCTTAGGACCCCACACAGGAACAACCACAACAACTGTGCACTACCGGCACACGTGCATTCCCGCACCAACCTCGACAACCATTCTGTTGGGATCCCTATACCATGTTGCTACAAAATTACCCTTTCCCGATTCTTGTTCCATAATTCATTAGTCAAGATTAACATTTTTCCCAACCATGACTGCACTAGCATACACTACCCATTTTATCTCATGGCTAAACGGCGAAAAGGAATATTCAATCAGAACTAATAAACCCTAACATGGGATTTCATATTTAGACAAGCATGCATGTTGAAGGATAAAACTACACCTGCAAATCCTAATATAGAGACAAAATGCTCAACAACACTTGCCTTCGACGGAGTGTTGCTCAAAACCTTCGAAAGCTTGGTCTTGGAGATTGCCGAACTGCTCAGCTCCTAATTGACAAACTGGAAAAAGCACACACAAAGGAAAACCTAAGAACAGTACACCAAACAGTGCTAAATCTAGATAAAAACCCTATAAAAAGATTCTACACACTGCTACGAACATCTGGACGTGAAAATCGCCCAAATTGGAGCTACGAGCAAAAAATATTGAGCTTTTGAAGTTATAGGGGCTATTCTGCAAATTTTACTCGAATTTCAGAGAAATACCGAATTGTTTTTATACTGAAAAAGTGGATTTATGACGTCATAAAACAAAACCGGATTTATTTTCCAAAAGAGAAATGCATGGATATTGTCCACGGGTTCATGGACAATGGCCCAAAGGGCTGGTCCATGTCCGCGGTGGACCGGATTCAAAGGGGTATGGGATCTGGGCCACTGGATTGAGATCCAACAGCCAGGTTTTAAAAGGGGTTATGGCCGGCGACGCTATACAGGAGGGCGGCGGGGGGGGGGGGGGGGGGGGAGGGGGCGCCGAAGCTCGCCGGAGATGCGCCGAAACGCGCATCAGGCCACAGATCGAGTCGGGGATCGGTGCAAAACGAAGAGGGGCTCATGGGGAACTTTTACCACGGCTCGACGGCGGCGGAGGGAGACCCGAGGGTGGCCGGCGTTGAAGAGGAAGACCGGCGGCACTTGGAGCACGGTGCGGAGGCCACCGACGACGGGAAAGGCTCCAAACAGCATCGGGGTGCGTCGCACGGGGACCTGCGACACCGAAAGAGCGAAGAACAAGATCAAAAGGGGTTCAACACGGCTGAATTTGGGGTGGCAGCGAGCTTCTCACCGGTGACAATGGCGGAGACGGTGGCGAGCTCGAACTCGTGCGCCAACAAAGGGGAAAATAGGTGGTTCGGGTTGGGAACGGCGCAAGGATGGCGAGGGTGAGCTTAAATAGCCGAGGGAGGGAGAGGGGCGGCCAGATTTGAGAAAATATGGCCGGCGGTATACAAGGAGATATAATGCGACAGTTCCCGAAATTGAAAGGGAAATAGATGGGGGAAACGATCGGAATCAAGAGAGGGGAGGGAGAGGATCACGACCATGCAATTTAATTCACGTGTTATGGCGTGGGAGGGCTCTGATTTGAAACGGCGGCCGAGAAAGGGGGAGCCTGGGCATTCGGCGAGGGGAGGAAGAAGGTGAGCCGGTCGGGGGGCGGCTCGACTTGGCGACTCGGGGCTGGGCCCACGCGCAGAGGGAAGCGGGGAGCGTCTTGGGCGGGGAAGCCGGCTCGGCTGGCGGCCCACACGGCAGCGAGAGGGACGGGGAGGGGCCGGCTCGACGGATTGGGCCAGCGCGGGAAGAAGGGGGCGGCCCACGGGAGAGAAAAGAGAGAGAGAGAAATTGGGCCGGTGGGAAAGAAACGGCCCGAGAGAGGGTTTTCTAATTAGAAATTCCTTTTCTATTTTGATTTTCAACACATTTTCAAAAAGGGTTTAAATGAGCGGCTTCTAGCGAAATTTTGCAAACTTTTTCCACGCATAAAAACCTTATTGCAGCTACAACAAATGCAACAAATATATAACCTAGGCCAATTTAAATTTAGAAATTAATTTCCCCTATTGAACAAAATTGCAACCACCTATTTAAGTTCTAACAAAATTTTAAATTATTGCAGAAGTTGAAATTTAGGGTGTTACAGTTCTCCAAGATTGATCTAAGGTTTGGATATTATTAGTTGAAGATTCAATCGTCAGATGTACCTAAGACCGCTTTCAGTACTCGATATAGATTATATGAGTACATTGCCATGTCATTTGGATTGACCAATGCACCCGCCTACTTCATGAATCTTATGAGCAAGGTTTTTATGGACTACTTTGATATGTTTGTGGTAGTGTTCATTGATGATATTTTGATTTTCTCTAAGAGTGAGGAAGAACATGAAGAGCATTTGAGAATAGTGCTACAGACACTCAGAGAGCATCAGCTATATGTCAAGCTCAGCAAGTGTTAGTTTTGGTTAAATCAAGTTGCTTTCCTTGGCCATATCATAATAGTTGGAGGTATAGCAGTAGATCCAAGCAAAGTGAAGGATGTGTTGAATTGGTTACCGCCTACAAATGTGTTAGAGATTCGGAGTTTCCTTGGTTTAGCAGGATATTATCGCCACTTCATAGAAAGATACTGAAAGATAGTTCAACCTCTCACCTCATTGCTATAGAAAAACATGGTTTTCAAATGGAGCCTAGCTTGTTAAGCAAGTTTTGAAGAGTTGAAGAAGAAATTGACCACAACCCTAGTGCTAGTTTTTTCAGACATTAACAAGAACTTCGATATCTACTATGATGCTTCACGACAAGGACTTGAATGTGTTCTCATGCAAGAAGGTCAAGTTGTGGCCTATGCGTCAAGGCAGTTAAGGAAGCATGAGGAACATTATCTTACTCATGACTTAAAGTTAGCAGCTGTGGTTCATGCATTAAAGATTTGGAGACACTATCTCATTGAAAAACGATGTGAGATAAATATGGATCGCAAGAGTTTAAAGTACATATTCAGCCAACCGGATTTAAAACTTCGTCAACATCATTGGTTAGAGTTAATCAAGAATTATGATGTGGGAATCCATTATCACCCAGGAAAGGCTAATGTAGTAGCCGATGCTTTGAGTAGAAAGAGTTATTGTAACTCGGTGATGGTTCAAGAAAGTCAACTTAAGTTGTGGAAGAGTTTGAGAGGCTCAACCTTGTATTTGTGGCAGATATGGAAGCATCTACCACGGAAGTTGATTGCACACTTGAACAAGATATTCGTAAGGGTCAACTTGAGGATGAAAAACTCAAAGAAAATAGGAAGCTTATCAAGGATGATAAAGCATAAGGCTTTACAGAGGACAATCAAGGTATTGTGTGGTTCAAGAAAAGAATCTGTGTGCCAAATTAGAAGGCCATTAAAGAGTTTATTCTGAGACAAGCTCATGACTCAGCATATTCCATTCACCCCAGAAGTAAGAAGATGTATCAAGATCTTAAGGATCACTATTGGTGGTATAGAATGAAAAGAGATGTTGCAGAATATGTATCCCTGTGTGATACTTGCCAAAAAGTCAAAGCAAAACATCAGACACCAGTAGGATTGCTACAACCCTTGAAGATACTTGAATGGAAATGGGAAGAAATTGGTATGGATTTTATTGTTGGATTACCCCGTACACAAGGAGGATACAATTCAATATGGGTTATAGTCGATTGTCTGACTAAAGTTTCTTACTTTATCCCGGTAAAGACTACATATAGTGGAGCTAGATTAGCAGAGTTGTATATGTCAAGAATATTGTGTTTGCATAGTGTGCCGAAGAGGATTGTCTCAGATAGAGGAACTCAGTTTACTTCCAAGTTTTGGCATAAGCTACATGAGTCCATAAACATGAAGCTAAATTTCAAGTCCGCATATAATCCCCAAACAGATGGTCAAACTGAAAGAGTAATCAGATACTCGAGGATATGTTAAGAGCTAGCTCTAAAGTATGGCAAGAGTTGGGATAAGAGTTTTCCATATGCAGAGTTCCCGTACAATAATAGTTATCAGGAGAGTCTTCAAATGTCTCCGTTTGAAGCTTTGTATGGAAGGAAGTGTAGAACACCGTTGTTCTAGAATGAGACCGGAGAAAGTCAAGTATTTGGTGCAGAAGTTCTACGAGATATAGAAAAGAAAGTTAAAATAATTCAAGAGAATATGAGGATTGCTTAATCAAGATAGAAAAGTTATGCGGATAATAGACATAAAGAATTGGAATTTGAAGTTGAAGATTATGTCTATCTCAAGGTTTCACCCATAAGAGGTCTTCGTAGTTTCAAGGTTAAGAGAAAGTTGTCACCAAGATTTATTGGACCTTACAAGATACTTGATAAAAGAGGAGAAGTAGCTTATCAGTTGGAGTTACCACATCAACTGTGGGATGTTCAAGAAGATCTTTCCTATACAGAGTATCTAGTGAAAATCATTGAAAGATCATAAAGAATTACTAGAACTAAAGAAATACCGATCTACAAAGTACAATAGATTCATCACTCGGAGGTTGAAGCTGCGTGGGAAAGAGAAGAAGACCTGAAGACGTAGTTTCCCCATCTCTTTTTTGATATGTACGAATCTCAAGGGCGAGATTCATTCCAAGGGGGTAGGTTTGTAACACCCTGGTTTTTATTTTTTTGCGAATTCCTAAAATTTTCCTAGATTTAATTTGAGTTTAAATAAATATCATAGGATAAAACCTATTTCCTAAAAGTAAATCCAAATTGACATAGGTTATATTTGTTTGATATGCATTCATGCTGTTATTAGGCATCTAGGGTTTCTTTGATTTTGTTTGGTTTTGAATTGTGGATTTTTAGTTGAATTTTGCCTTGCTTTGTTTTGCTTTTGAAGAGAGGTAGAATTTAGAAAAGAAAAATGCAAAAGAGTGAAACCAAAACCTTATTCGGGCCTCTCTCCCTCACCCTCTCTCCTCGACCTACATTTGGCCTAGTCAGCCAGCCGGCCCGCTTGCCTCCCGCTTCCCCACTCTCTCTCTCTCTCCCACGTGGGCCTGTTTCCAGCCTAGTTCGGCATGCCACTCAGCCCGTGCCAGCGTTCACAGTCCACCATAGTGAAGACGCCTCACCCGATTTACGCCTTCCCGTTGCCGTCATCTTTGACTTTGAGTCGATGCCGCCACTGTGTTTGAGAGGAAAACGATGCGGCCTAAGAGTCCCGGCCCACCCTGAGGCCTCTCCTAGCCGCCTATATAATCACCGCCAACCCTTAGCCCTTTTCCCACCAATCCAACCGCTGAAAGAGCTCGAGTCACCGAGAACCAATCTTCATCGCCACTATTAGTGCTGCCTCGACCGAGCTCGCCGCCAAGCCATCCCAGTACATCCTTGCGCTGCCTGAGCCCACCAACAGAGCCGCCTACCATTCCTGAAGGTCTAGCTGTCATCGCCTTTGCCTTTTTTCGCCAAAGCCGCTGTCCCGACAAGATCCAAGCCCCTTCCACCATCTTCGTCGTCGCCAACACCTCCCCAGTGCTCTTTTGCCGAAGGCAAGCCCCAAAATGGAGCCGCTATCATCTTCTCATCATAGTCTACCGCTTGTCGTCGTCGCCGGTTTGTCAGAACACGTTTCTGATGAGGTTCCGGTGGAAACCCCGCCGCAATCTCCTCGGCGCTGGCATGTTTGTCGTCTCCGGCCGTCCCCTTCCCTCTGAGCCATCGGATCCAAAACCTACGACCTAGATTAGAAACCATCCATACCCCTTCATCCACCAGTAGCTAGCCACCACATGTCGCTCTTCAAACATAGTCAGCGCCTCGGCCATGTCACCCTACCACATCAGTGCCACGTGTGCGCCAAGCCATCAGATCTGCCTACGTGTCAATCCACGTGTTAGCCCAGTCAGCCTTTGCACAATAAATAGGATTTTTGGTATAAAAATAATTCCAAATAATCTATAATGGAGTTGGTGACATGTGTTTGCTTGTCTTATGATGTGTAGGTGATGTATGCAACTTGGCGGTCGACGGCGGGATGATCAGAGCTAAGCAGGGTGCTTGGTGCTGGACGATCATGGATGTCGAGCGGAGTCAAGGGTGATCCTAGCTGCACATGTGGAGAGCAAGCAAAGTGTGAGAAGGCGGATGAAGACGATGTGTTGACAAAGTCAAGTGAAAGGGATGCTGATGCTAGTGACAAGGCGGCCTGAGGAATCGGGAGTGAAAGAGACTTGCGGGCAGTCAAGATTGCAAGATGGAGTATATGCATCGACATCATATTGCTTAAGTTATAAGCAAGTAGTAGTAAGTCACGCTTTGAGAAGCGTGGAAGACGGTTTCGTGATTTGGCCTAAAAAAACATGGAAGGATGGAGTGCATGTTGCATCGTCGTGAAGCTTGCGTCAAGGCAAAGCTAAATCATGAAGGCGCCACAATCGTTTGATGAATGAAGAAAATTTTGGATTAAAATACCCTGATGGTAGGTAGGAGTGTATTGCCATTAAGGGATATTATAGAAACAAGGAAACTTAAGAGCTAAAGACCTCCTTAGGCCTGTAAATAGAGGGATAGGACTGTAGGAGAGAGGTGAGCCAACCATTTGAGAGACTTGTGCTAGGGTTTTAGAAGAGTGAGAAGATAGTTTAGTCTATGTGTAGGTGAGAGTTTTTTGTGAGCAAAATACATTGTAATCTGTCGGCTATCCTTTGTAGGAAATGAAGTTTATATTTATCCCCATACTTAAGTTCATCTACTTCTAGTCTCTCTATAGTTGTGAAATGAAGGTTCCATTAGGGAAAAGACGATAGCAAATTCCACTGCAATTACCATATCTACTCACGGGTATCGGTTGACAAGGATTCTGAGTGTATATACCATATGATCCTATCACAAGTTACACGTACACGACACATGAGCTTACAGCTCGATCGCACCAAACATGCTGGCTACGCGTTCACAACACCTTGCGGAATCATTCTTAAACTGACTCTAGCTTGCATATCTCTAGTAAAATGCAGGCGTCTGGGCACGGAAATCTGGCTGGAAGCTGCAGTGGAAGCATGCAGGGTTCGGTCCGGTTGTTGTGTGCGGACAGATAGGGTACATGAGCTTAGCTTCAAGTGCACAGCATCTATTTCCAGGTGCATTCGTGGGCGCCAGGCGCACCTGCTCGGTTTGGCCTTGCAGGCGAGCCGGCACCGCCAGACGACCCAGGCCGGTTGGCGGGTACACAGAAACTAAACCTGTTAACATCGTGGTAGTTACAGGCCATTTCAGGACATCAGTGACCAAGTAAATACTCTGAATTTTGCCATGCTATGATCCTCTAATACCGATCCATCAGTAAATAAATTAATCACCATCGGTTTCTTGAGTATTCTCAGGGTTACGTGCATACATACACATAACGTAATCTTTGTGTCTGGCAGCTCTAACGGTAAAATATTCTCCCGCCACCCTTTCAGTGGTCCCGAGTCCGGCACGGCGGCACCTACCTGCCACGCCAAATCCACCGACGGCTTAGAAAGCATGCGTGCACAGGAGAGGAAAGGACAGGGCAGCACGAGACTGAATAATGCCTATATGTTTCTAGGCCATCGTTGGTTCTGGCATTCTGGGAAGCAGCACGAGGCTGAGCAATTCCTATGTGCTTGTAGGCCGTCACTGGTTCCGGGATATGCTGGTAGGTATGGGAATCTTATGTTCTGTCATGGTGAAGCTACTGCACATCTACTGCAACCATTCTAAAGCCAACAAGTTCAGCCATAAAATATGTCTATTCCCGCTCAGGGCCCCAATTTGAGTGGGTTCCTATTTTTTATTTAATTGGCAGCACCATGTTTAAGTAGCTTAGTTGTAAGCCTTGTGACATGCAAAGTATATGTAATTAGAATCTATTAACTGATCGAAAAGATAGCTGTGGCTCACATATGTTTCATGTATATCTATGTAGCATGTGCATATCAACGTTACTTTATAAGCGCTCTAAATTTTACACCGTATAAATTGATTAACCTCACAACCTTTAAACAATGCTCACTGGTTCCAGGTAACCCTTTTGGATGAAGCGAGGGCTATAGCACAAGAAACGATGCCTATGATATGTTACTATTGAGATTATTAGTGATGGGTAATTGACATGTTATTATTGATTGAATATTAATGATGTGTTGTAATTTTGATCCGTCACTAATGATCAATGAATATTTTTCGTATTTTTTGACAAAAAAGTCAAAACAATATTTTTTACCGAGTCATCCTAACGCAGGCTTATCCCATATGTATCTAAGCCACACTTTTTCACATTATTTTCAAGTTTACGTTCCATGGGAATCGAACCCGTGACCTTTTCCTCGAGCGTGTAGCCACCTTACCACCTCTGCTATCACATAGTTATGATAGAAGTTGGATATTTTATATTTTTAACCTTTTTTGTCAAAGGTCATTAGTAACGCGTCATAACCATGACCCGACACTAAAGACTAATTTTGCCAAATTTCGTATTCTAGTGCTGCTGAGGTGAGAAAAAAAGAGAAATATAAAATAAAAATAAAAAATATTTGCGAATGCCGTCATTAGTGATTGGAGTTAGTTATTAGTGACGGATTACAAGTTGACATATCATTGATGAGTGGATCATTAGTGATGGGTCAAGTTATGACCCGTCACTAATGACTAGTTTAAAACGACCCGTCAATAATGACTGGCCTAGAACGACTCGTCACTGATGACTGGCCTAGAATGACTAGTCACTGATGACTGGCCTAGAACGACTCGTCACTAATGACTGGCCTAGAACGACTCGTCACTGATGACCTTATTATTAGTGACGGGTCACAACTTGACCCGTCAATAATGACTGACCTAGGATGATCTATCACTAATGACCTAGTCATTAGTGACGGGTCACAACTTGACCCATCACTATTATCATCAGTGATGGATCATGTTACGACCCGTCACTAATGACCACTCATTAGTGACGGGTCTATATCTGGTCCCAATCAGAAGACACATTAGTGACGCATCCTTATTGGACCCGTCACTAATAGGACATTAGTGAGGCGTGTTAGGCAGCCGTCATTAACACGGTGTCTTCTTTGTTGGTTTCTTATGTAGTGGAGGTTTTACACTGACTCTCTCTTTAGAATTATTCTAGTACAAGTTTTAATTCTTGCTGCTTTTCTAGATGCGTAAATCATAATTTTGAATACAAGTGCCTTGAGATAGGGCCTAACTTCAGATTTTGGACATGCCCTTTCAAGGGGACGGCCTTGTCTATTCTGCTTATGCACACACACATTAGAACTACAATAAAGATAGTCATATTAGATGTATTGTCTTAGACAGTTTCGTTGGAACCTGTGAGATCGATAAAGTATCTCAAATGATCTATATTAGGAGCCGTCTAGGATAAGCCACACGGCTGGAGCCATCTGAGATAAGTTTCATCCTACATAGGTACAACCCAGAGCCGTCTAGGATAAATTTCTCAGATGGATCACACTGGAATCGTCCGGATTATTCTAGAAGGCATGAGGATATTGAGGGGCAAAGCTTATTTCACACAGTTCCACTTACCAACCATCAGTAATAAATGCTCTGCATTGTCTTCCGCATTAACTCCTTTTAATTCCCCCTGGCTGATGGTGGACTTCGCCCTCTTTCCTCCTAAAAAACCTAATCCCATCCGCATTCCTCCTCTTTCCTCCCAATCCAGCCTTCGCGAGCTCTTCTGCTCCTCCTCCTCCGCCACCATCACCAGTACCCGCTTCACCCTCTCCTCCGCACGTGGATCCGGTGTGGTCGCCAAGTCATCCTCATCGGAGGAGGAGGCAATGCCAGTCTCCTCCAAGGAGACAATCTCTGACCTCTCCATTAACGAGGAGGAGGCCGGCGATGACAACATTGACGAGGCCTGGTGGTGGGATGGCACTCGACCATTGCCGAACTTAGAGGAGGAGAACACGGATGCTAATGAGGAGGAGGAAGAGGACGATGAACAGGAGGAGGGCGGCTTGTGGAGGAAGAGGTCGGCAGCAACTTGGAGCGTTGGAGGAGGAGGAGGCTGGTGGTGAGTACGAGGGTGAGGGCGATGGTGAGGGCAACATTGGTGAAGCTGAGGACAATAGTGAGGCTGAGGAGGAGGATGGTGATGAGGGCAAGGAAGACGATGGCGGTAATGGCAAGGGAAAAGGCAACACCAACTCCCACTCCAACGATAATAGCGATGTCGCCAGCATCTTCTTCCTCATCAGAAAATCTGCCGCCCTTGGTGCTAGGTTGATGAAGATGTGTAGGCTAGCATGGTATTAGTGTTAGTGTAGGTGATTCATGCATGGTAATTCGAATTTACCAATTCTGATTTAGCAGCCTTTTGTGATCCAGATGAGGGATTTTTTGTAACCCAGATCTTTTGTAGTAATTATTCTTTCTTTTGTGTAAATTAATGAAAAAATTAGTTAACAGTTGCACCAACGGCACCGACAAAGAAGGCTAGGATAGTACATGCAGGATAGTATAGTGGTGAAATACTAAAATGTAGTAATCATGTACCGATCTTCTTTTGTGTATAATGAAAAGATTTAGTTTCTAAATTATTTAAATTCTTCATTGTTGTGTTTAAATGCATTTCCTATGTAAACATGCACCTACATGTCTTATATGCACTTCCAAGCATTGTAGTGTTAAATTATCTTTTGTTTGTGCAGTTAAATCTTGTGTTTAAATTTCTAAGCGAATGCAGGATTTAAGTTTTTTGTGTGTTTAAATAGGAATATATTCTATAATCTTGGTATGAAATACAAGCTAGCTTAGTTGGTAAGAAGGTTGGGACATTAGCGTGAGGTTGTGAGTTCAAAGCCAAGGTGACACACTCATGAAAATTATGAGAAAAAATAGGGGGTGATTGGGATGATGCAGTTTTACTCCCTCTAGTCCAAAATAAGTGTTATTTTGTGTTGCGTAAACTGTTTCAAACTTTGGCTACAAATTACTTGTTATGTATTAAGTTTGTATACATGAAAATAATATGGGTAGATTTCTCTCAAAAAATACTTTTATAATAGTATACTTTTGCTACTAGCAACCACGCACGTGCGACACGCACGAGCAATTGTACAACTACGGTTTCTGAATTATGTGGACACTTGTTATATTTAGAGTTAGCGTAAATCAAGTAACCAAATATGATGATGCATGTTTTGAGAGCAAATCAAATTGTGTAATAACACAACTTATGAAGTATAAGATAATCAAATAGCTCATTACAACTAGCTAAAATAGCACCACCAATTGAAGGAACCATATTACAGGTAGCAATACCAAAATATATCGTATCTAAAACTTTTTGTAGCCACTTGCAGTCATGAAACAAACACTTCCGAACCACTTGCCCTACTATATACACCTTCAATCTACATTCATGTAACTTCCTTCTAGAGATTCAGTCGAATCCAACCTAGAGTCTTGGAATACTACATCTTCTGGTGGAAAGCTGCTACTTTCGATATGCCTGTAGCAATGTCAACGGTCTCCAAACGATGGGCCAAGTTGTATTGATCCTATCGGGGGATAATCCCTGACAATGAATCCAGAGTATACTGGTCAATGGGTGCATTGATCAACGTTTCTTAGGGTTAGATCTAATGGACTCAAGAACACGAGGGTTTTATCCAAGTTCAGGCTTCCCATGGGGTAATAGCCCAACATCCTATGTATTTTCTTATGGATTGGATGAACTTGTTATAGAATGTGTTTCTTCTCCTCTTCTACAAGTTAGGTCCTCCACCCTTTGTACAACAGGAGAAAAGGTACCCATACAAACGGATAGTGCTAAACTCTATGGCAGACCTATACCTGATGAAGCCAACCACTCCTAGCTCAACATGGCGAAGGATAGGTACGCATGCCCTGCTCTGGTCATCCTGCATACCGTCCCATCACCGAATGATGTCACGCTTGTCTACGAGGCCATCCCGTCGTATGAAATGCTATAGGATGGGTCACTGCACCATCACGCCTACCCACAACCTTGCTTGCCGAAAGGGTGTGCATAGGGAAGGAAAACACTTGAGTAGGTGGCATTAAATGTCATTCGATTGGTTAGGTGAGTACCTACCTTGTAACCAGCACCAAGGTTTTGCTCTGCGACCAGGGGACCCTTCGCAGGGGCCCTGTCCTGGTCGCAAGGTGAGGCCATGGTCTTGAGGATATCAGTCCATCGATTGACACTTGGCAACGTGAGGCCCACCTGGTGGGGCACCCCCTTACCTATTTCACCGACAGTACCCCAAGCTTCATTGCCAATGTGGTGGATTGTGTGGTTTGCCACAGTATGTCGTGGTCGCCATGAGACTAGTGGTCGTGGTCGCTGTGTTACGTTTGGTCATGGTTGGGTCTGGTCACGCCACTTGGGTCCCAGGTGAGCTCATGTCCGTCGTGGGGAGTGGTCATCAACGCGGCCCGCTTTTGGTGGTTGACACAGGAAACCACATCCCGAGTGGAGGCTAAATGTTCGGGAAGAGAGAGAGAGAGAGAGAGGAAAACGAAATGATGCCAGACTCGAGGGAATTTTGATTCCCTAAGATCGGCTTTTCAAAATTTGAAAGGACCGGACCTCACGGTAGTGGAGATACCATGGTGACCCTTTAAATTGGAAAACTAAGGTGCTTCACGAATCTTTTCACCGCCTCCCTTAGCCTATATACTTCCACACTCAGAACCCTTCATCTCCACCTTTGTTCCTGCCACTGAAGCATATTTCTCCATCGTCTGATGGCGCATACCCGCAGCGAGCCTACCTTCCCCAAGTCCAAGTGTGGTGTGGTGCGGCTGAAGCAAATGCACGGCACTGGCCTGCTCACCCACCGCCTGTCCTTGGGGTATCGCTCCAGGGAGAGTGCGCTTGCTCCCTACCAGGGGGAGGTCATGATATTTGTCTCTTTCTTCTTGGTTGGCCTCGTGCTACCCTTCTCTGAGTTATTCACCACTATCATCTCCTTCTACGACATCTGTCACCTCCATCTCAACCCCGATTCCATTCTTATGCTGAGCATTTTTGCTCATCTATTTGAGAACGTTGTCGGGGTCGAACCATGCCTCGACCGCTTCTGGTTCTTCTACACATGCTGGTCTGTGACTGGGCCAGCCATAAGAAGTTGTTGGCTTTATCTCCATGATGGCGCCACGAACTCCTACATCGAGGTGGACCTCAAGTCATCACAATTGGCTTAGAGGGAGGATTGGTTATACCTTGCGGCAGACAGCTCCTTGGACAACCTCCGTGTGTTGAGGGCATCGGCACAGGTCACTGACAATTGGGGGAGCACCTCATCAACAACTCCGAAGCTATTGACCCTTGCCAAATGGACCAGCTAGCTTGGAGAGGTCAGGCTGACGGTATCGGACGTTGTCCGTGATTTCATCAAGCGACGGTTGTGCCCCTTGCAAAGGAGAGCACATCCGGCATTCCAGTACGCTGTGCCCGATAACATCTCTCGAGAGAGCTCTGCATGTAATACCAGAGTCATTTCCTTGGTGTTTCTGTTAAGGGTGTGACCTCTCAAGTCTCTCTATTATGTAGATCTTACTTACGAGGTCATCGACTTGCTTGTCTGAATCCTAATGTCGGTTGACTCGAGGAAAGATGGCCCTCCATCCGGTGCTCCTCTGCTGTGCAATCTCCCTTTGTCTGATAGGGCACAACTCAGGAGGTTAAGTTTGGCATTTTCCCAAAATTCCTACCTCCAAGCCTTCTCCTGGGTTAGGGTTTCATGGTTTGCGCCCCTACAAGATCTTTTTGAGGTCGATGTCCTGCGTCCGATAGTCGATGAGGTCATGAGGGTCGTTCAGGACATCAATCTTGGCACCCAAACTGTCCCCCCATCTCCAAGTACTGCCTCGGTCAGCAACCAATCTGGTCGCGGTGCAGACTCATCTGGTCTCGGCTACGACCAGACTGCTCAGAACTGGCTATCGACCACTGGTGAAGGCTCTGCGAGGAGTGCCGGTTAATTAGGGGATGACCAGCCTGGCCCCAAACTAGCCAGAGATGACCAGGCTTGATACGTCACGATGTCCCGATCTTCACAACGTAGGATCAATCACCAGATAACTAGCTTCAAAGAAGCCAAGATAACTTGCTGCAAGCAGCGATAACTAGTGCAACCTGGCAAATAAAACTCGAAGCCAACCACCGTCTTTAACCGGCAACCTGAATCGAGGATTCGCCCAACCACACTCTCAAAGAACCAACCAACACAACCTACAATCAATCAAGGCGAACCTTGAAGGGAGTAGGAGCACCAATTGGGAGCGGATGAAGCCGCCGTTTCTGTAATCCCATGAAGGAAATCACAAGAGCAAAGAGGTAGAGATCACTCTCAATATTTGTTAGCACACAGCTGAACAAAGGGGTTTTGTATTTCGATTATCAAAAAAAGTCTGCGTTTGCTATGAAGCAATGGGGTATTTATACTAGGAACAGCCCTCCTAGATAGGTATAAATACGAAAAGAAAATAAAAAGATAGACTATGTGAATAGGCTTCCACGAAAAGAGTCTCTGAGTAGTTCCCGCGTGGCTGTTGGTCTTCTGCGCAGTCTTCAGTGTTTTGGCAATAACTCCATCTTGGAAAGTCCAAATGATGTGCTGTTGGTTGAGTTGGAAAGCTAACTTGATAAGCTTTCACACCATGTGCAGAATGCACCACAAAACTTTCTAGAGTGGTACAGGTTTACACGGGAACTTGAACATCAGGATGACTGTTGACTTTCTGACCAGTCTTCACTAATCCAGTCGAAACTCAGCATTGGAAATTCCAAAGTACTCGGCCCTGGTGGAATTGAAAACTAGACTTAATAATCTTTCCAAAATGTGCTCATTCACCTTCATAGCCTTTGGAAATCAAAAGTTATGAATGTTTCTTTCCGACTGTTCTGCAGGACTGGCCTGGTTCGAGTGTGGTTCTTCTCTGTAGTCATCGCCTTGTGTGTTCTTGCCATCCTCCTTGGTGAACCTGAGCAATAGCAACGTGCACGACTTAGGCAGTATATACTTCTCATTAATATTAAGATGAACTTCATAAAGTAGTGCGTTCACCTCTTGTTGTAGCTTCTTTGCTCGACTACGTGTAATCGGTCCATCAAAGACTTGGGCTGGTGTCGATGTAGGTGGTACTTGAGTTGGTGTAGCTTGAATTGGAGGTTGTAACATGTTGCTTGATGGCGTGGTCATATCAAGGCTACTGCTCAGAGTTGGCTATCGACCAAAGGTGGAGGCTCTGCGATCTGTGCCAGTCAGCAGGGGGATGACCAGCCTCGTTCCAATCCAGCTAGGGACGACCAGTGGGGAGAGATCGGTGGTGGATTTGGCCTCCCTATAAGTGTCCAAATGCGCTAGTGGGATGCTGACCACCGGTGGCTCTCTTGTGGTTACGACCTCCCCCTGCGTACTATTAGTGGCTTTGCGAGGACGAGTGGTTTGCTCACTGCTCTGACCACACGGTAAGCTCTCCGACTAGTCGTAAACACTTTGAGTTCTTTTTTTGACTCCGTAATTCATGGTCACTGGAGGTCCTCGACCCCGTCAACAACCCTGACCATAAACACTCCTTCGCCACCCCAACCAACTATTGGTTGTGAAGCCGAGGTAAGGCTGCAGGCGGAGTGCCAAGGGCTAGTGGAGTACGTAGGGTCTCTCTTCCTGGTGGAAACCACCGAAGAGTAAATATCGTATTGTACTTTAGGTTTGTAATATATTTGAATGAAGTTTCCTTTTCTTTGATGGGCTTGTGTTGCTACTTTGACCGTAGTGCTTCTGCATTAACTGTCCCTTTTGCTTGCTTTGAGCCCGCAACCACCCTCATCGACGAGAATCTGTAGAGCGATCTTCAAGGTGCGCCAACCCTGCCATAGGCTAAGTCACATGTAGTCTCAAGCTAGCCAAGTAAGATTCGACCAGCTGACCTCTGCATGTTATGTGACCTGTTTATTTGACCAGCTTGTCGGGAGGAGCTGCTAGCAGTGCAAAGGGAGCTGGAGCGGATGACGAGGGAAAATGACCAGCGGTGTGCGTACTTCTACGATTGCTTTAGTCAGATGTTTTCCCCCTTCGACTCGCTTCTTCGTCCGCCAGCATTCAAGTTTGCCCAACTCCCAAAGACACCGTTATTAGTCATATTGATTGGCTCTTGGCAGCCTCCGAGGAGGTAGGAGTGCTAGAGCAGAGGCTTCGTGAGACCGTCGATGGCCACCTGTTTGAGGTCAAAGTCTACGGCACCTGCCTTGCCCTTGCCTGTGTTAGCAAGCACTTTCCTTACCTCAACCTTGCTCTCGCACTCTCTGAGAGGCTTCACCAGTGCCATGAAGACCACGGAGGAGCTTCATGATCTTGCACAATCATATCTTTTTGTAGCTCACTCCCTTATTTGGACCATCTAGTTCGAACCAATAGGAAGCATCTTCAGATCCTGGGGACACTGAACAAAATTCTAGAACTAGCCCTCGGGCGTTACCCGAGGGTCATTTTGTGACCAAACTTGTTTATGAAATTGTTTTCCTATGCTTATGTGGTGAGCAGGTTCTAATTGCTTGTTATTCCTAGAGGGTGCCAAGATTTTTTGTGCCGCTTGCTAGTTAGGTTTGTGGTGACTAGGCCATCTTTTAGCACGACAAGCCTTTCGGTGGTGACCATCGCTCGACCCGAAGTGGGACATGAGACCACTTGGCCATTTTCCACCAGCCACCCACATTTCTGATGTTGCACAAGTGGCAATTTTCTTTCCCCTCTAAGCGACTTGGTACTCACAAAATGCGCGAATAGGCAAAATAATCTAGGTGCATAAAAAGGTAATTTATGAGTATGAAAAAAGAAAATAAATCATCATTACTCTAGCCCTGACCATCTGGTCGGCAGAAGGGCTGCTAACTAAGCGGTCTAACCTTTAAATTGGAAATACTTACAATCCGAGGGCAGTCTAGTCTTGTTCGGGATATGCCACAAAATAGAGCGTCTGATAGGGCAGGACCTTTGAATTGGAAAAACTTACAAGCCAAGGACAGTCCGCTCTTGCCCGAGAGATCCTGCAAAATAGAGAAAAAAAGAGCTCATGCTATAGCAGTCTTACACATAGAACTTGTGCAATTGGTTTATGTTCCATGAATTGTAAGGTTCACGACCATCTTCCTTGTATAGTTTGACTACACCAGGTCTGGTAACCTTGACCACTTGTAGGGCCCTTCCCACTTGGGGGAAAGCTTGTTCTGGCCTACCTTATTCTAGATTTTCCTTAGGATGAGGTCACCTACAACCAGGGTTCGCTCCTACACCCAGCGGTCATGGTAGTGCCTGAGGCTTTGCTGGTATCGGGCTACTCAAATTAGAGAATGATCACGGAACTCTTTGATCAGGTTTATGTCATCCACCCGTCAATCAGGTCCGATCGTTCAGGATGCTCCAAGCATTGGGGATTTCCTAGCTTCTTCTAGATTAGTAGTAGAAGAATTAGCACGGCTTGCTGTGGGAGCGAATATGTCAAAGTCGGATGTTATATGGCCGTTTGAGTTGGGCAAACCTTTGGTCAAACCGGATATAGAAAGAAACCTTACAACTCAAATGCACGATTACATCATTGGTATTTGGAGTAGTCCAGACAGGGTATATAGGCGTTCTCCATAAGGTACCAAGATGAATATTTCCTCAATGGTGATGACTGCTTATGGGTGAAGTTCAAGTGCTTGTATGAAAGGTACAAGGAAGAAGCCCTCGATGTGGTCATAATCAGACTGTGGACTATGTAATTGACTTAATGCATATAATTCATGTTATATGATCTTCTACATTGAAATCGCATGGCTAACTTCTCTCTTTCGTAGAATGGAGATTCAAGCGTGCAGAAAAGAATTAAATAATAAAGTGGGATTCATCGATCCTGAATTCGATTCTTCAAACGCAATGCTCCAAACAATGCATAGGTGCGTTACAACCTGTAGAAATACATGGCATTCAAGAATAGGTCATTGGGTTCTTCATGGAATATGTTATCAACCCAGCCAGTGAGTTTCATGAACCGATTGTACCATTGACATGTGAGAGATCTTCAAATGATTCCATACTTGCTAGTAGAGAATATACGACAAGGAGGAAGGCTACCAGGGGGTTAGATGACTTATATATCACCAAATGACACCATTTCAATGAAGGATATTAATTACTATGTATTAATAAAGGACATGAATTACTGTATATTAATGAAGTTATATTTATTATTTGATTTGCATTAAATATGTGTCACATTGTATGCATGTCAGTGCACTTGGTCCAGAGGATCCTACTGTGTCCTTCGATCTGCTTTTGGAGTTGGTACCATTGGACGACTCTTCGATAGAATGGCCTTCCAATGATGATGTGAAGAAGGAGCCAGAAGCAACGGCCCGTAAGCATGCCCAGGAGGAGGAGGATGAGAGGCTAGCCCGTCAGCTGTGCGTTGTGAAGGAGCAAGAAGTAGCATCCCATAAGCATTCCCAAGAGGAGAAAGATGAGAGCATGGCCCGTCAGTGTGCTGTGGATGAGCACAAGAGGGTGGCTCATCAGTGCATTAAGGAGGAGGTTGAAGGCTCAACCGTAGTGGCATTCAGGCATCAGACTTCGATGTCTTTGACAGGTCAGCGAGCCTAGAGTATAGGCGACACTATGGTCGATCAGGCGTGGCCAGGCCATCCACTCCACCACTATCGGTCTCTCGGCGTCCCTAGATGTACATGCCATCAGCCGTACATGTGGAGATGCGATCCTCATCGTGGGAGAGGTAGAGGGATACTGGATTGGCTCAACTCAATCGATCGACCTGTGAGAACTATTATGTATATGTGTATGTTTGTCGATACCTATGACTTGTAATATGTATTCACTCGAATATGACATGAATTATTATGTATTAATGAAGGTGCCTTTATTATTTATTTAAATTAAATATATGTCTCATTATATGAATGTATTGAGAGGGAGAGAGACAGAAAGATCGAGGAGATAGAGAGAGGACGGAGATAGGGAGCACAAGGAGGGAGGAGAGGTCAAACACTACCAGTTGAATTATTCAGCCGGCAGTGATACCTTGGGAATCATTACCAGCTGAAACCACCAGCCGACAGTGATTCCCGAGGCATCATAACCAGATGAAACCACCAACTGGCAGTGATTCCCAAGGCATCACTATCGGGTGAAGCCTTTAGCCGGCAATGATTCCTCCATCATCAATGCCGGGTGAAGCCTTCAGCCGGCAGTGATAACTCCTTCACTATCGGTCCTCCATGCTGGCAGTGATAGTCCCTGACTATCACTGACCGTTACCCACTGCTGGCTCTAAAACAGTAGTGAAGGGGGGTTTTGGAGACAACATTTATATGTTGTTTTGTAGTAGTGCTTGATTTTATGAGCCTGAAAGTACTGCCTAAGCTTACGAAAGGCCATCAGCATGGCATACAACAACTTTTGTGCCTGCGGGTAATGAGCCTTCGTATCGTGTAGGACTTCACTAACATAGTAGACTGCTCATTGAAGACTTTCACGCTCGACGACCAGGACCGCGCTCGCGACCTGTGGGTAGTTGCAACATAGAGTAGGAGCTCTTCATCGGGTCGAGGAGCGGTTAGTACATGAGGGGAAGAGATGTACCTTTTGAGATCTTGGAAGGATGCCTCCGCATCTAGCGTCCACATGAAGCACTCACTTTTCTTCAGGAGCTTTGAGAAATCGAGTTGACATGTATCTTGGTTTATATGTGATGAGTGATTGACAAGGTTGTTGATCGGGTTTGATGAGTTTTGGTATTGCATAAGCAAGGTTGTTCTTGTCTATTTTTGGGACTAACCAAACATATTGGAGTTAAAGCTTTTGTCTCTAAGCCAGGAAAATACACTCCCCAGATGGTTTGGTGCTTGGGATTTTGACCACACCGGATGGTCCGATGTTCATATGAAGTTCATGCTAGAGCATTTCAATTCAGAGGCAAAAATAGAAGTTTTCACTGGATGGTCCAGTGTTCAAGTGAGGAATACACCAGACTATTTTTAGGAGGTGTGTCAATGTGTGTCTGGTGTGGTTACACACACTGGATGGTCTGGTGTTGGATGGTGTGAACACCGGATGCTTCACTAGAGCATTTTCCAGGAGATCCCTCTTGGCTCGGTGGAGAGAAGCTTTGTACTCACAGGATGGTCCGGTGTTTGATGGTGTGAACACCGGATGCATCACCTGAGCTTTTTCTAGGAGGTTTTTTAGAGGGGATATGACTTGTACACACCTGATGGTCCGGTGATCAGAGGCTGTACACACCGGAACATCCGGTGTTCATGAATTTTCTGGGATGCGTTCTTTTGACAGAGAATTCTTTATCTTGACTAATTGGAGATGGAATTGGAGAAACATTGTGCTTGTCTTATGATGTGCAGATGATAGACGTATCTTGACGGTCGATGGCGGGATGATCCTGGCTAAGTGGGTTGCTTGGTGGTGGACAATGAAGAAGTTCAAGCAAAGGATGAGAAGGCGAATGAAGACAGCATGTTGACAAAGTCAAGCGAAAGGGATGTCGGTGCAAGTGACAAGACAGTCCGAGGAATCAAGAGCGGGAGAGACTTGCCAACGATCAAGATCTAAAGACAAAGTACACGTGTCGACATCATGAAGCTTGCTTAAGGTGTAAGCAAGTGATGGTGAGTCACGCTTTGAGAAGCGTGCAAAGCGGTTTCATGGTTTGGCTTCAAAACCATGGAAAGGATGGAAGTGCAAGTGGCATCATCGTGAAGCTTGCGTCGAGATGATGCTAAGTCATGGAGGCGCCACGATCATTCGATGGACGAAGGAAAAGTCAGACGAAAATACCCTTGGTGGTAAGTAGGAGTGCATTGGATGAGAAGGGCAAGAAAGGAACAAGGAAACTTAGCGGCTAAGGAAGCTCCCAAGGCCTATAAATAAATAGAGGGGGTGGTGTTAGCCTCTTGAGCCAGCCATTCGAGAGTGTGTGCTAGGATTTTTGAAGTGAGAGAGATAAGTGCTTAGTCGATGTGTTAGGTGAGAGCTTTGTGAGCAAAATACTTTGTAATCCACCAAAATTAGGGTGTTCCTCTACAAGTAATGATGATTTTTTTTACTCTTATGCTTGTGTTTATCTCCTTCTCATTTCCCTCTCTTGGATCCCTTTCCTATTTGCAAGTTTTTTTGGGCTTTTTAGGTGATTTTCATTTTTTTTGAAGAGCTACAATTTTCAATCATTTGGGAGTTGTTCTTCTTGTTGCTAGAGGAATAAAAATCATATATGAGTTAGTCTTGAACTATCCCCCACCTCTAGAACCATCAACTTGGAGAGTTTCTTCAACTGGTGCCTAGATCCTTGTATCTAAGTGTTTCTTCCTTAAGTTGCAAGATTTTATGAGCAATGACACTTGGATTGGTTTTCAATGGAACCTAGTATTCAGATTGATCAAGTAGAGCAATGTTATTCTTGGAGATGTTTCAGTGTAACTTGTTTCTCTCAAGTTGTTGCTTCCACATGTTGATTTGATGCGCATTGGGTGAAAGATTAGGATAGGTCATCCAATAAATTGGTGAGACTCCTATTCACCCTCCCCCACTCTAGTCGCTTTTCTTGGTCCTACAAGCTTGAAGAGTTGTAGACCCTTCTCTCCCATCCTCGAGATGACCCTGCTCAAAGCTGCCACACACCCTGTTAGATTCTAGACTTCCTTTAGCCTGGTCGGGGATCTCATATGGTCAATGGCTCTGATCTTGTCAGGGTTTGCTTCTCTACCCCAACTAGATATGAGGAAACCGAGCAACTTCCCTGATGGGACTCCGAACATGCACTTCTTTGGGTTCAGCTTCATTCGGTACTTTTGAAGGTTGTTGAACAATTCCAAGAGGTCTACGACCAGATCATTCTCGGTCTTGCCCTTTATGACCATGTCATCAACATATGCCTTGACATTTCTACCAAGTTTTGGTCAAAGGATGAGTTGAATACATCGCTGGTAAGTGACCCTGACGCTTTTTAGACCAAAAGGAATATTTACATAACAAAAGACTCTGAAGGGCGTTACAAAAGCAGTTTTCTCTTCGTCTACCCTATACATGCTAATCTAATGGTACCCTAAATGGGCATCCAAGAAACTTAGCAGATCGTTGCTGGCAGTCGAGTTAACAAGCTGGTCAATTCGGGGTAGGGAAAAGAGATCTCTCGGGCATGCCTTGTTGAGGTTGATGAAGTCGACGCACATACTCCACTTACCATTGGGTTTTTGGACCATGACGGGGTTAGCCGGCAACTCTAGGTATTGCACATCCCAGATGAAGCCTGCTTCTAGGAGCTTATTGATCTCCTTACGAAGTGCTTCCTTTCGGTTGGGTGTGACCTAATGTGTCTTTTGCTTTACTAGTCGTGCATCAGGCCGTACAGACAACTTCTTCTCGATCACGCCCCTAGGGACTCCAGGCATATCAGAAAGACTCCAAGAGAAGACATCCATGTTTCCTCGGAGGAAAGTGACAAGCGCGAGTTCCTATTTCAAATCTAGGTCCGCCCCGATTTGGACCATTCAAGATGGGTCGGCATCGTTTAGGCATATTGCCGTGAGTCAATCGTCAAGATTGGCAATGATGTGGACCTTCTCTGAATGACCACTAGGCCTAATATTCTGGGGCTGTGACCCAAGAGTTAGCTCAACCATGTCAAGGCTGCTCTTGTTAGAGTGCCGGACCATCTTTTGGTTGCCCAAAATGGTGATGTGATGCGGACATCCTAGCCAGTCATGTAAACCAAAATGTTTCACCCCCAGTCCAAGGACCAATTACATGAGGCCATGCCAAAAAGTTACAATAAGAGGTGAACTCACTTCTTACTGAGTTGAACTTCAATATCGATGAGAATTTTATACTACCTAAATGTTGTACATTTATTTTGCTAAGGTTTACACCTGAAGAGAAGGACATTGCTCTGGATGCAAAGGGTTACGAGTAGCACCGCATGATCCTTGTCCAGCTCCAAGCAGCACCATGTGATCCTCGACTAGCTCTGAGTAGTGTCGCGTGCTCATCAACCAGCTTCGAGCAGCAACGCTTAATCCTTGACCAACCACGAGCAGTGCCGTGAGATCCTCGACCACAAATAAGAGATAGCAACCACGAAGAGCAAGTGGTCAATCTCATTGACCACCTCGTCGACCACGAAGAGGAGGCCTTGACTGCCTCCACAACCTTCCACACTCTCAGTCTTATGGTAACTACTTCAATTTCCATGAGTTACGCAGCCAAGTCTGTGACGATTCAGCATGCATGATACACATGGTTGGAAAGATTATCAAGACTACTTTCACACTGAACAAATGGCTTGTCATTTTGAATTCATAATAAGGAGTAATGGTGAATCTACTAAAGACTACCATAAGCTAAACAAGTTGCGTGAGGCTCATCGGCTTTAGACCTTTCAGCAAGCTTATCTTCAAAGAAACTTAAGCAATCTTTCACACCTAGCTAGGAGGGTTGTTCCTTGTATAAATAACCCTTGTATCACTATTATACATAGAATTTTGGTAATTGAACCCCTCCCTTTAGCTTTGTGCTAACAATTTCAGAGAGAGTGATCTCTACCCCTTTGCTCTTGTGGTTTTCTTGTGGAATTGCATAACCGGACATTCGACATCTCTCAATTGGTGCTCCTACTCCATTTGATTGCAGGTTATGTATGTTGGTAACTTAGAGTGTGGTTGAGCGAATCCTCGATTCAGGTTGCCAGTTAAAGACAATGGTTGGCTTCAAGTTTTATTTGCCAGGTTGCACTATTATCTGGCTGCTTCCAACTATTTATCCAGCTTCTATGAAGCTAGTTATCTTGTTCATGATCCTACATCGTGAAGATTGGGACACCATCTGTATCATCTGGTATCAGAGCCTCTGTTGCCACGGTAGGATTATTTACCCTTATTTACATATACTTTGTGTTCGTCCTATTCACTAAAAATCCAAAAAAAATTAGCCAAAACCCTTTGTTTGCATCTGTTATTTTGGTGAGTTTGGTTAAGTTTTTGTCCATTAGAGTCTTTGTTTTAGTTGCTGATCATCCATCTTTTGTGTATCCTTTGTGTTGTTATATATTTTTGTGTCATTTCATTTTTATAAGTGAAAATCCCAAAAAAAATCATAGGCCAAGTTCATCCTTTGCGAAAACTTTGATTCCATCAAGTTCTAGCTGCTGGTTGTGTTGGGTTTTATCTTCTATCTGTGCTAGTCATATATCTGGTATTGTGGTGTTAGAGTTCAAAAAAAAGTGTCCAAAAAAAAGAGAGAAAGAAAGTTGCTGAAAAAAAAGATAGAGAGATTGGCAAAGAAGTGAGAAAGGTCGGTTCGAACAAGTGTGTAAATCTCGAATCGAGTAGTGCAATCAGTTGTAATTCTTTTGTCAAAGTGTGCAGAGTGATCTCTACCCCTTTGCTCTTGTGGTTTCCTTGTGGAATTGCATAAGCGGATGTTTGATGTTTCCCAATTGGTGCTCCTGCTCTGTTTGATTGCAGGTTGTGTTGCTTGGTAACTCAGAGTGTGATTGGGCAAATCCTTGATTCAGGTTGCTGGTTAAAGATGGTGGTTGGCTTCAAGTTTTATTTGCCAGGTTGCACTATTATCCGGCTGCTTACAACTAGTTATCTGGCTTCTTTGAAGCTAGTTATCTTGTTCGTGATCCTTCATTGTGAAGATCGGGACACCATCCGTATCATGATGGCTCCCTGGAGACCATTGATCTTGATTGCCTTGTATGCATAGTGGGCGGTGGCAATGAATTGGGCCAATGTTGGTCGCCCTAGGATCGCGTTGTAAGCGGTCCCAATATCTGCCACATCGAACAGGACCCTCTCGGTCCTGAAGATGTTCGGTGAATTGAAAGTGATAGGCAGCTCGATGTTCCCCAACAGCTTGACCGAAGAGCCAGGGATGATTCCAAAGAAGGGAGGAGATGGTTTCAACACACTCCTCGATATTTGCAGGGCATCTAGAGCATCAGCGAAGACGAGGTTGATGGAGCTTCGTCCATCGACCAATACGCGCCCCATGCGGACATTATGCATTATGGGCTCGACCGCAATAGGGTAACATCTGGGGCGCTTGAAGCATGCGGGGTGATCCGCCTGGTCGAAGGTGAGAGGTACCTGCGACCACTTTAGTCATAGACTCAAACCCGTGTAAAGAATTGGTGATGTTCTAAGAGGGGGTGAATTAGGACACGTAGAAAACCTAATCGGCTCCAAAAACTTTACAGGATAAACCCATCTCAATTTCTATCTAATTTTGCTCTAGATTTATCTAGTGTGTCTACTCTACCGCTCAAAAGAGTTTTGCAACCTATAGCCAGTCCTAGTAAACTACTCTAGGAAGATAAATGCGCAAAGGTATATTACAAGTATGTAATTTGGAAATGTAAATATGGTAGAGAGAGGAAACTCAGCACAAGGATTTTTATCCTGTAGTATCGATGGCATAAACGCCACCCCTAGTGCACATTGGAGCTCCACCAAGGATATGCTCCTGGTCGGCACCCGGTCACGACTCTTGAGCCAGCAAGCCACCAAGGTAAGGTCTCACAACTAGCCTCTCTTCCAGTCGCTTGCAACCGTGATCACTTCAGAGCTTGAGCCACCAAGGCAAGGATCTTTGTGTCCCCATACACATGTTTTGCCGCTCCACACCGAGTCAGAGGGTCAACAAGCTTGAGCAACTCTAGCTCAAGTTGCCAGCGAGTCACAAAGACTCCAAGACATCGGCGTAAAACTTGCTACAAGCTAGGATCACTCCTTGATCCACTCTCTAGGTAGCTATCACCTAGCAACACTCTCTCTAGTCCTATAAGCACTAATCAGTCTCTAATTGTGTGCTTAATCATCTTGGATGATCACATTAAGCACTATGGTGGCTTGAATGTCTTCTCAAGTGTCTATGTGTTTCTCAGGACTCCAGCAGCATTCCACCCCTTCAAATGACTAAGTGGAGGGATATTTATAGCCTCAAACCTGCCAACTAGCCATTTTTCCAACTACTCAGAAAAGCTGTTAACACCAAATGATTCGGTGAGAACAGTAGTACTAACACCGGATTATCTAGTGAGTACATCTTCAGAAACTAGCTTTTGGACACCCACTCAAAGCCTATGTGAACACTGGACACTCCGGTGTATACTTCATCTCCATCACTAGACTATCCGGTGAGTACATTTGAGCCATCCGAGCCTCTGCAGCCTCTCTGTGTAAATTGCTCTGATATAATCCTCTGATGCACACAACACCTATCACCGGACCATCCAGTGAGGTATTCTTCGATCTTCAACTTTTGGCAATGCTTTTGCAGGAAATACTCTGGTGTGAATCATCTGGTGTGTACAACACAGGCATCGAATATCCCGGTGAGTTGATCGTTGTTGTTCTATGCTTGGATTCTTCTCTGCAAAAATTAATCCAGCGTGATCCTTTGGTGATCACCGGACCATCCAGTGAAGCCATCTACATTCTTCCCTTTATCAACAATGTTCTGCTGCTTCTACCCATTTGATACTGGACCATCCGGTTAGGTCTTCAGCAATCTATCCCCTTTTGTCAAAATGCTCTGGTGAGTTCAACACAGAGAACACCAGACCATCCGATGAGAGCAATTCTCCTGGGACTTCTCGAATTCAGTCAATCTTTGTTCCACCTATGGTGGCTTTTTTATATACTTCATCTATGAGACCTACTAAAGCATATACTTGACAAACATGTTAGTCCCAATGACTATGTTGTCATTAATCTCCAAAATAAAAAACATGGCCTAATAGGGCCATTTTTGCTACAGTCTCCCCATTTTTGGTGATTGATGACAACACCACCAAAGCAAATGGCAAATAATAAATGATACCAATTGTAGATCGCACAAAGCCTTACCACATTGCTTCGATGCATGCTCTTACCACTTAGTCCCCCTTTTTGTTTGGCTCTCCCTTTCTCTATTGCCATTATCTCCATTGATGGACCCATGCAAGAACTTCTCCATTGCATGCTGTTCATAACCAATGTAAATGAGTCCCCCTTTGTTAACCTTTGCATCTTGCTTATTCTCCACTAGGCATGCCTCTTGCTTTGGTCTTCAAACTTCTCCGCCTTTATCAACAATCTCAAAAAAGGCTACAAACACATGTTGAACTCGAGGAAGAGCGTTAGAGCACATGAGAGAGAGAGAGAGAGAGTTTTATAAATTATGATCCAATGAAATGATACCAATTGAAAAGATATACCACTTGTAATGGTAGGAGAAATTTATATCAATTGAAAAAGACAAACAAGGATAATAATTTATGGTCGAGCCATCGTATTTTTCAGCTAGGATCGACCAAAACTTGTTCGGCCAGCACACCTCTTGCAGCTGAGCGGAGAAAGCATTACACCCCATCCCTTAATGGGGAGCCACTAGCCGATGGGCCGTGTCTCATCCCAAAATGCTAATCACATGATTAAGCATGCATAATGATCATGGTATTATGTCTATGTGTATTCATTTGATAACTTGAGTTTAAACATGTTTTAAAAGTACTTGCAGGTAGTTTAGAGCCCTTTAGAAAATCCCTAAATACCTTGAAGATGAAGAAAAATAGAAAAGGGGAATAAAATCAAGTTTTCAGTACAAGATCACTCTCGCGGTCTGACTGGGATTCCCCACTGTCTAACCGCCAGGAGCAGCCACATGGGCTTACCGCAGTCTGATCGACTCATCCCGCGGTCTCACCGCCATAGCGCAGAAGCTCCACTTAAGGAAATCAGCCAACTCTCTCACATTCACTCTCTCTCATACACACACACTCACTCTCACTCACTCCTTCACCCACACCAAGAGAGAGAGGGAGAGATCACCTCGACGTCCACAATTACCGGAGATCGACGGAGGGAACTTCCTCGAGCTCCCTAGATGTAACAGCATGGTTTTCAATTTTTGCAAATTTCTAAAATTTTCTAGAATTTAATTAGAGTTTACATAAATAGAATATGATAAAACTGATTTTCTAAATTAAATCCAATTTGGCATAGGATATATTTTTCTTGAAATGCATTTCATGCTAGAGTTAGGCATTCAGGGTTTTATTGGTTTTTGTTGGCTTTTATTTGGAGTTGTTTTGCTCTAGTATAGAAAAGATTTGAAATAGAAAAAAAGAAAGGTAAAGAAACCTAATCTACTAGGCCATTTTTTCTACCTTCTTCCCGGCCCAACCCTCTCTTCCTCGCCTGGCCTGCTCCCTTTCCTGGTCTGTCGGGCCAACCTGAGCTGCTCCCTTCCTCCATTCATTTGGGTTGCGTTGCAGCCCCATGCTCCCGGCACAGCTTCGTAGCCACCCCGCCAGCACCAGCAGCTACCCACACCTTTCTGCATCCTGCCTCATGTTGCCGATCGCGGCTGTGCAGACCCGCTTTCACCCGTGCCAATGACGGGTGGGACCCACCTGTCGGATCCATCTCTGACCCGGAGACTACCGTGCTGCCGAGCCAAACCCTACCGTCGTGCCATCCCGCACCTAATCCAAGGGGAATATCTTCTAGAAGCTCAGGGAATCAAGTCTGTATGATCCCCGCATCCAATTCTCGCCTTATCCCTTAGCGAATCACTTTTAAACAAGGAAAGTCAAGCTCGAATTCTATCTGCCGCCGCCGAACCCAAATTGAACTCGTCCTGGCCTCCTCCAACCTTTATGCCTATAAAGAGGTGCCCTTATGCCCTCCTCGAAGCACGCCACACCTTTTCCCCAACTTCCTGTCGAGAAATGGACATCGTAGCACCCTCACCGCATAGCTCCGCCACCCAAAGTAACTTCCACTCGTTGCCAAGCCACTCCAGTGGTTCGGCACCCCTGCCTACATCGTTGCCGAGTTGCCCGAGCTCCCGCACCTCTGTTCCGCCGCTCGCTAGAGTCCTTAGCCACCGGAACCTGATCCCGACGAACGTCTGGTTTTCTGCCGCCGCACCTGAGCCATCGCCACCTCTTGGTCCACGATGAGTAGCGTGAGACGAGTCCACCCTTTCCCAGTTGCCGTGTTCGTGCATCTGGTCCATGAGCCGAGACTGTTAGATATATCCGAAGGCCCAAATTAATCTGAGAATTATTAATTTGTTTTTTCTTTTAAAAACAATCTTTAATCTTTACTACACCCCCTGCTGACATAATAATTCAAGGTTTTCCAGTATAAAAACAATTCCAATAAATTTGAAAATTCACAGTAATTTTCTAGAAAGCCCTTGTTTAGTAAAAAGCTTATAATTTTTTTTGTCCTAGCTCCTTTTTCAACGATTCGTGCGTTGTTAGATTAGATTTTCAGAGCTCTATCTTTCTAGATAGGTTTTGTGTTGTTGTTCTTTTGTTTTGTGTATTGTTCTTTGTATATTTGCTTTGTGTGTTTTGCAGGTAATTGTGCGATTAGACAACAACACCCCAGATCAGTTTGAGGAACGTCAAGACCAAGAGTTAGAGTACACTGAGCAGCTGTAAGGAGAAGGCAAGTGTCCTTGATCATCTTGAACCTATATTTTTAAATGTTTTTGTTTTACAAATTGCATGCATTGTCAACTTGATGGAGAGTCACCTATGTTAGGGTTTACCTAGATATTCCTTTATCACTCCTTGAAACCTAAGTGGTTTATGGTTAGGTATTTTTATGGGTAGAAATGCTTAGCCATGCTTTCGGGAATGTCGAGAAGTGTCTTATACTTGGCTAATGATCACATGTAATAATGATGGCAAATATGATGATGAATTTGATATAACTACATGGAACATTAGGCCTTGAGCAAAGGGGTGTTTATGGTTTGTCATGGTTATGTTGTTGGTTAGTATTTTCTCAAGTAACCTAACTAAGGAATGGTTCACGGAGCGACAACCCAAGAAGTGAAGTACCAACCACGAGGCCGGTATGGGTAAGGCTTGGCATACTAATCAAAGTTCTTTCCAGTGTGTGTCAGGTTAGCACAAAATGTGGCTTCTGGGTTGGAAGGAAATTCTGCAATCCCTAGCGGTGAAACCTAGTGGACAGATGCATACTGATTAGGCTCTGGTTAGTGGAAAATGTCATACAATGATTTCTTGGTGGCACACCACTGGTGTGTGTTAAAATTTTGCGAACACGGCAACATTGAATTCACTGACTCGTGGGGAAAGGTGGACAACCTCTGCAGAGTGTAAAATCTAATATATCAACTGTGCTCATTGTCATGAGAGACTTCGATCCTCACATGATTAGTTAGTTTTGGATATGGTGGTAGAATGGTCATGGTTATGCTATGGTAGTATTGGTAGTACTAGATGGTTATGGTTTGCAAGGTTGGTAACCTTAGACAATTGTTATTATGGGTTACATTCACTTAATAACTGTTTAATGCTTTTCAACTATATTACTGTTCTTTAATCGCATTTATGCAAATATACCATGTATTAGTCTATTCTTGTTGAAAGCTTGTGGGTCATTGCTTTACCACACCTGCTGAGTACTCCATGTGCTCACCCTTGCTATCTCCCACAATACATATCCTTCTCATTGGAGGACTTTGAAGATTTTCAAGACGACGACCTAGTATAATAGGAGTGTGTCTTCCAGTTAGTGCCTGTGGAGTTTCTTGGTCGCTGATGCTTTTGTTCCTTTGCCATCGTTTAGTTCAGTCGTCTGGTTAATAGAGTTGTTTGGGTGAAGTCTTTTTGTCAGACTTAAACGGTTGTAAGTTAAATTATTGCTTTGGTTACTTAACCTGTGATGTCCTTATGCGTGTTAAACTTCTTCGGTACACAGAAGCCGCACTTGGTTTTTTCCGTTAAAATCAAGTGTGATACCGAAGGCTTCCTCAAGTTTATCCCCTTCACCCTCATCGTCGATGAAGTTTCCACGTGAGTTCGTCCACCTCAAGCCCCTACACCACCCCGAAGTCCGATCTCCAAATCGGAGCTTCCCCGGAGTGAACCCCTCCAATAGAAGGCTTCCCTATACTAAGGTGAGGCATCCCCTACCGATTCTCCATCATTCCCAAGCTCGAGTCAATCCCCATGTCGTTTAGACCCAAGCTTAACCCTAGCCTAGGGCTTATCCATGGGGTATTTTGAATTTAGCTCAGTAAATATTGTCCAAATTACTTTAGAAGCACTCCACTAGTCCCTAGCCTAGGGCTTATTCATGGTTGAAGGTTTCTCTGTAGCCTTCACCGGCGGCCTTGCAAAGTGGTGCCGGCAGGGTCTCACGGTCAGACCGCCACTAGGGCTGGTCTAATCACCAAACAGCAGTCTAACCGCCAGGCGCCAAAACCTTCTGCAGGCCGACGGTCAGACCACCACCTCCACGTCGGTCTAACCGCTGGCCCTTCAAGGTTGTATGTACTTAGGTTACCTTGTCCGGGGTTTCAAACTTTGGAACCTAATCATTTGGTGGTCTTTTACAAATGTTTTCGAACCACGATGCTCTACAAATATTCAAGCACGCATCATATGAACACTTTTCTATCATTTGATTATTTTTGCAATGCATTCTTGATTCATTTAGAGAGTGTTATGCCACCGGTCCAAGTGGTTAAGGGCAACACCGGACCCCCAGAATTTTGTGAGTGTTGCGCCGGGAGTACCAGACAACTGTTAGAGCAGCAAGGCAAGCATCTAATTATACTCAACCTACTACTTTGGATCTTATACTGTATAACTTGATAAATTACACTTTATGTATATTTGCTTGTAGAGACACTTGTGGTTGCTCCAGGAGTTAACCTAAGTGGGCTCCACACTAAGCAATGCCTGATTCAAATTGCTGGGGCTAATTAGGAAAGGTTGGCATGAGTACCCCCTTGGGTGGACCTGTGTGGTCACTCAAGCCGTATGGTTCTCGAGTCGTGTGAGTAAAGTTGTACCCCTCTGCGGTATGTAAGAACAATTTGAATTACCGCGCTATCAATCATAAACATGTTTCTATCCATTCGCAACAGTCGTAGAGTTGTGAATGTGGGATGTGTGGTATGGTTAGATGAGATTTGTTTGAGATGGTTCATTTTACAGTTATGTTCATGGGATGGATCCATTTACAATTATATGCAAGTCAATTGTTACAGAGAAGAAAGGTATATATGGTTAAGTTTATGTGCTCACATATAGGTTAAGGTTGCTTACGCATGCAAATGTACTTAACTTTGTGGCCTACTCCTTGCTAATGGCCCAATGCATGATCCTTGGAGTCAGGCTATTATATGTACCTATTATGGATTAAGTCTTGCGAGTACCTCCATACTCACACTGCTCTTGCAAGTTCTACCGGTGAGGAGGAGCTCGTGTTTGGCTACTTCACGTCCGTCGATGTAGATGGCGGGAATGAGTAGTGCAAACTACTCATGGGGTGAGGCTTTGGGTGGAACCTAAGGGCACATGGCTTCACCTAGCTTTTGTTGGTTCATAGATGTTAATGTTCTCTTGCATAGTTTCTAGTTTTGTTTAAGAGGTGAACTGTTCTTTATCCTCCTAGTTTCTTTCTGTTGTAAATTGTGTAAATGGTTAAATGCTTAAGAACTTGTAATATAATTTAACTACTCACTCTTTCATAAGCTTGATTGTGATGTTATGTGTTGAAAAGATATGTGTTTTGATCTTAGAAACAAAACACGTGTCGGAACTACCGAGATGGTATTCTGATTAATCACCATGGTAGTGATTAAGCAAAAGATCACCCTGATGATTACTTGGAATACTATTTGTATGGTTCCTCACAGGCAGCTTCATGCGACCAGGGAGAGAGCCGACGATCTCACAGCTCTAGCAAGGGGATAGAGGAGTTTGACGTCTCCCTGTGAAGGGAAGGCAGTGACAGGGCTGCTTGCACTTTTCCTGCTCTCACTAGGTGCAATCATCCTGTTTCCGGGTGGGCCTATGGTCCCGGATTACATCGCAGAGGTCACGCTGGCGAAGCGAGTCGCGTAGGTCTACGGGTGGACAATCTTGAGACATTGGGGGTCTCCTCGTACTCCATGTTCTTGACATAGCACGGGTTCCCTTCAGCTGTGGAGTCCATTGCGAACCCTGACAACCACCACCTTGACCACTCCTTGTAGTGGATGGGGTGGCAGCTGCCACGATCTAGTGCCAAGCGGTCTCTACCAAGAGGGTGAGATCTCCTAGTCATGGCGCTACCGGTGAACTCTCCAATACCACCACCGGCGAGTGGCTAAGAAGTGCTCACATAGTCTGTAAGTTCTGCGCGGGGATCATGGCCTCATAGTCGAGCCGCTGACTATGGAAAGGTGAGACATCTTGAGGGGTGGGGGAGCCCCCGGTGCTCGTGTTCCGCGTGCAGTATGATGGCCTTGAAGACAACACCACCAAGGTGTCAACCTCAGGCGGGCGTTCCTCCAGGTTGCGTTGCATTTGCTGGGGCAATATAGAACAACCTCAATGCCTGGCACTGGGCTGGTTTCCCTGTTGCCCTGCGTCTTGGGTCTCACCTCCAATTTCTATGACACAAGCATCTCTGTTGCCCCCGACTGCATGGGCCGCCATGCAAACTTCACGTTTGGTCTCAGAATCCTCTGACCCTGTCTCGATGTCCCGTGCTTGGAGCACACCGGGCTCATCTGGGTCATACCCCATGACAAACCTCATGGTGGTCGGGGTCCTCAAAACAGGACTCCGAAGCCATCATGGATCTGAACATGGGTAGCCCAACCATAGTCTCCAAATCTGAAGAAAACACAAAAAAATGTGCCCCTACCTAACACGCCAACTATCAGGATATAATCCCTGACATTGAATCCGGGGTATACCAATGGGTGTGTTGATCAACGTTTCTTGGGGTTGGATCTAATGGACTCAAGAAACAAGGATTTTTATCTAGGTTTAGGCCTTTGGTGGGATAATAGCCCTATGTACTATGTATTTTATTATGAATTGGATGAATTTGTTACATAATGTGTTTCTTCTCCTCTTCTATAAGCTGGGTCCTCCCCCTTTATATAACAGGAGAAAAGGTGCCCATACAAATGGACTGTGCCAAACTCTGTGGCAGACCTACACCTTATGAAGCCAATTACTCCTAGCTCATCATGACAAAAGCTAGGTATGCATGCCCTGCTCTCGTCATCCTGCATGCCCTGTCCCATCATCAAATGTTGTCACGCTTGTCTACGAGGCCATCCCGTAGCATTAAATGCTACGGGATGGGTCACTGCGCCACCACACCTATCCATGACCTTGCTCACCGAAAGGGAGTGCCTAGGGAAGAAAAACACTTGAGTGGGTGGCATTAAATGTGATTCCACTGGTTAGGTGAGTACCTGCCCTACGACCAGCAGGGTGGTCGCAGGGTTTTGCTCTGTAAGCAGGGGACTGGTCACAGGAGCCCTGTCCTGGTCACAAGGTGAGGTCATGGTCTTCAGGATATCTATCTGCCAGCTGACACTTAGTAGTGTGGGGCCCGCCTGGTGGGGCACCCCCTTGCCTATTACATCAACATATCCCCATACAAATGCTCAGAAAAAGTAGATGTTGTTCCTCTTGTACTTGGAGATTCTGAAGGGTTGCGGGTAGGCTACGCTAGCACAAAATAAATTTTCTCTACCGCATTCAACCAGGAAGCCATGCGAGTAGGGGATCATGAATCGTTACCACTTGACGAGCAGTGCAGCGGAAGAAGAGTTGGAGCAGACCAATCCAACGTCGTGCGCGTCAAGTAGTCGATCGTCAACCTCGTCCCGAGCACGTCCCGAGCACCTTCCGAGTACTCGCGGGTACGTCCTGAGTACTCCCGAGCAGATCAGCACCGCAATAGTAGCAGCGCCTCCACGGTATCCACACGTACAAGGATGGAATCGCCGTGCGCCGGTGTGCTAGCACCGCGCGCCCGGCTAGGGTTTCGAAGGGAGTTCGGGAATAGGAGGCGGCTAGGGTTTCTAAAGAACACCATGCGCCTTGGCCCCTGCCTATTCTTATATAGAGCACGCTAATGGGCCTTTAATCAACATTAAAGCCCATTATGACTCTAAACCCTAATGGTCCTTTAATCAACATTAAAGCCCATTAGCAGATCCAATCCGCAAACTCGATCGCCTCTAGGGCATATTACCAACAGATTCTTGTTCCACTTAAGCTGTCACTAAAATGCTTTGATGTGAATAGTGCCAGATCACCGATGTCATCATCCTGCACAGCTCTAGCCTGCGATCTAAGAGATTGCACTTGTAGATCACACTGCTATAGGTAAAGCGCAATGCCCTATGTAACATGTTCACCATTGCGCCTACCATGTGTAGCTCACCATTTGAATCTAGGTAGCTACGATGGTTGAGCTGCATAGGTGGTGCAATCAATTGCCAAGAAGCTATGTTTGCAGTGTACGAAGGAGTCCATAGAGCCTTCTAGGTAGGTGTCGAACAACGTTCACACATTGTTGGCCCTGACTCGGCAGAAGGGGACCTCTGTGGAGCTCGTGAGCACGGCCATGGCCACGCACTCTCGACATCAGCGTCAGGCAATGTGAAGAGCACGACCTCATTGAAGAACACATGTCTCATCTTGTCTAGCATGATGGCTCTTGTTTCAACCGTGTTACCATAGTTGTCGTCGGGATGGAACACCTACCGGCCATCTACTTTAGACGCGCATGTTAAGGAGGACGCCATCGCGACATGCTCGTCGGTCGGCATGAGCTAATTGATATATTGACTAAAGTTTCTAAATTGATAGTGCATGCAGAAAGAAATCCTAGAGGCTATGGTTTCTAAATTGATGGGCTAATTGAATAGGAAAGGGGATGATTGTGTGTGATTCTAAATTAATTAATAGGAAACTGACCATGTATAGAGGGATTAGGAGCCGAGTATGATCTCCATTTGATTATATGATCTTTTTTGGAAGGAAAGTAATAACCGGGATTAATGGGTGCAAATTTTAGGGAGCATATAAATGAAATCAATGACTCCGCAAGTGAGTAAGGGAATGATGAAGGACAACGTAATCTTAGCCTTTGGATTCAGATCCAAGGATTTAGATAGTTCTGTGGACGCTTGTTGGGGTAGATATATGATTTCTAACGGTTGATGACAACTCATTCCCGGCCATTGGATTGAATGAAATATCATCAAACGAATCTTGATTGTTGAATTTTTGGATGTTGATAGATATGAGGGTGCTAATTGTTCCGTGAATAATTTTTAAGGTGTGCATAGGATTATTTCAACTTGTGTTTTTATAGTTTAGATGTTCTGTCAATATAGTATAACAAAAATAATAGTTAAAATTATATTTTAGGGAATATGTCGATATCCAAAATAACATTTATTTTGGATAGGAAGGGTAATATATATTTTTTTTGTCTTTTTTTAAGCTCTGGAACCAAGTATCACGGATAGAAATACAGTTCCTGTCTGAGAAAACCAAGTATCTAAAAGAGCCCACTACTTGCCGGATCGCAGGCTCGAAAACCATTCGACACGCAAATATAGTATAGTTCTATTTACCTAGTGGTACACACTCCAAGGATCATAAAATATCGTTTCTTCTACCTATTTTGTTCTGTCCATTACCAGCTAATTTGGCATGCATGACCCATGACCACCGGCCAGCATAATTTGTAGACTGAAGTCACCACCGGTGAGCCGTCATGCTCCACCATATATGCGTACGGGAGCTTCTATGTCAGGCTGCTATAGGCATGATAAGTATAGCACCGATGCGGCGACGCGTCAACTTCCTCGAAGATTGTGATCGTCGATCGATCGCCATGATTTCCAAGGAACCACGTGATCGATCCTCCGGAGGTTGCGCTACATGCATCACTCGTACAATCTGTTTGACGACAGAAATTGGTATGTTTTAAAGAATTTTGGTTCTGAAAGTTTTTTTTAATAAACAGTTTTTCAATCGTGATAAATAGTATTTTGACTATGGTAAACAGTACTTTGATCACAGTAAGCAGTACTTGACTAGATAAACAGTAACTCGGACCATATAAATAATAACTCTGACCAATAAATATTAACTCTATCCAGTGAATAATACTTCAAAATCACGAACAATGACTACGATCAGTGGTCATAACCAGTGAGGTGATCAGTGATCATAGTTTGTTTCAGCAGTCGGTCTCTGGACAGGTGGAAGAGCTTATCGGATTCAAGTGTATGGATATTTCAAGCATGTAGTCGCATCCAAGAAGATTGAGTTGCAATAAAGATACTCAGGTAGATATATGGAAGTTTACGTGATCGATTAGGAAATATATGCTAATTATAGAAAGTCTGTATATCAAAAGGCATAGACGAATCATACATGTAAGTCATGTTCAGTTTGAATTAAGATTTCTAATCTCTTACGACTAAGATATGTCACCCTTTAAATATGAGAGGGTCATGATCGATTGAAAAAATAATCAATCAAAACACAATCTATCTTTCATCATTATCTATTTTGCCTAGCTTTTGTAGTCATATTCTCTCTTCTAATCTACATTGCTATATGTTCTTGATCTCGGCCACCAAAGATAAGCCGCTGACCATCCGCGCTCTGACGAGTTCTTCCCGAGCATGGGTGATGACGAAGGTCCGACAATACAACACCCCGACCGGAATATCATGAATGTTGCTCGCTAGATTGTGTACACAAGATGCTTAGTATTTGGTGTGATATCTTTTCGTATCAACACAGTCATACTGGTTGTTATCGACATGAGTAGTCTATCAGGCTGCTAGTCCATCAACACAGCGTGAATGATGACGAAGGTCCGACAATACAACACCCTGACCGGGGTATTCTAAATATTGCTTGCTAGATTGTGTACACGACATACTTAGTATTTAGTGTGATATCTTCTCGCATCAACACAGTCGTACTGGTTGTTATCGACATGAGTAGTCCGTCAGGCTGCTAGTCATGCATGAATGATAAAGATACCACTAATGCGGCGAGGCGTCAACTTCGTCCAAGATTTTTATCGGCGCCATACGTTCCAAGGGACTACGTGATCGATCGATCCTCTGGACGCTGTGTCACATGTATCACTCATACTTGTTGCATGTTATTGACATGATCGAGTCTGTCACATGAGTACGTGTGGGCACCTGAAACTTGTAAGCTTGTATGGTACATGGAGAGGGCTCAGACAATAATTTGTTTAAGTGAAGTTCCTAAATCAAGAGGTATCCCATTGTGCATGGTTGCATGCTGCATTTATATGACAGTTGATATGACCATTTAGCAACTACGTACAATGATAGACTATACAAATACTCTATCCCAACTAAAACATTTGATGATTATTTGTTCAGGTTATGTATGTATTTGCAAAGCACTGCAGCAGCGTATATAGATGCAGGTGTATGCACACACCTACTCCACTGAAACGATGCCCACTGAATTAAACTACAATAAAAGGATGGACAAAAACCACATACAAAATGTATGTGAACAATCAGAAGATTCTAAGAACTTGTCGCAAGGATGTTCATCATTGATAAGAAGCACCTACCCGCCGGGAGTTTTCCATTTCCTTTGTCATGTTCTGCTGCTATATGCATAGTTAACTAGTACCTAGCTACATCAAACAGCTTCAATCAGAGATGTTTGGTAAGCTAACACAAGTCAAGCCGGACATGCACTGGACTAAATGACTATGGCGAAAGACAGACAGATTCATGTCATATTACAAGCAATGATTTTCATGGGAAGCTTCTATACTTCCCAACTACGAGAAAGGAACTGTTTACGCAGTAGGTGGTGCAGTGTAGGAGTAGTCGCCCAGCTAGTCTTTAAATCTTTTTTTGGGCAGCAAACTATGATGTCCTTCTTGTTATAAAATGTGTTGCACAATGGAAATCGTACACATATGAGAGGTCGCAAAATCGATCGACGGAGATACGAATGACCGGGAACATGTATCCAATCAGAATTCAACAATGTTTCTGATCATTTGATTAAACTTTATGATATCTAGGACTGAGAGTATGACGGTTAAAGGGAGGTGAATAAGTGTCTCATAAATTTCTTTCAAAACTGATGATCTTCTCCTATTATATTCATATAACACATCTCAAAACTAAAGTGGGAGCAAAACTGGAGAGAAACAAATTGCTGTAGAAATCATAAAGAAAGTATGGCTTTTATGGTTGGAATTAAACAGTAGGTCCCATTAGAACCCAATTCATATGTCATCGACATAAACGCTTACAACTTAAAAAACAAACACTTAGAACCAAATAGATAGGCTTCGGGTGAATAAACACTTAAAGTTGATGATTTAGAGACAAGAGAATTCAAGACCCAATAGTATACATCATATGTGAATTTTATGTTTGTAGCAACAAAAAAAAATAACTTCAACAAGAGATAAAATTTCATCTCTTAAGCAAAAATGAAAATTGCAACGGAAACTGAAAAACTCACAACGAAGCAATAGAGCCAATCTGCAACATCTCTGGAACAAATGCTCTAGCGTGCACTGCTGCCTAATGCCGGACCATCCGACATGTACTTTAACTTTTTCTTCTAAGTTGAAATGCTCCGACGTGAAATCCCTTTGAACGCTAGACCATCCAACGTGTTCAATCCAGAGTGCCGGATCATCCAGCATATACAATTTTTTAGCACAGAGACAAAACACTCTAACTTCATTTCTCTCTGCAACTTTGGTTAGTTATGATCATAATTTCAGTACAAAATACGTTCATGCAATCCAACAAATCATCAAACCAAAACAACAATCTTATCAATCACTCATCACATATAAACCAACGCATATTTCAACTTGGTTTCTCAATCTCCCCTTTGATGAGTGCATTGACAACTCTCAAAACACAAAGATTTTGGTTTGAAGAAATCCAACAATAGAAGCTCATTCAAGTGAAAAAAAACTCAAGAAAGAGCATAAAATATTACTTGGCATTAGAAGGATTGCAAAAACCCGAAAAGAAAGACAAAGAAAAGCTCAATGCAAAGCTTCCCCCTGATGAATGCACAGGATAAAACACAATACAATGCATAAACATACAATCCTAATAAGCTTTCACAAATATCACAAAATATTTGCAAAAGTTAGAAATATCAAAGGGTTATAAAGAATAGAAAGTGGAGCTCAGAATTACACAAAGGCACAAAAAGATATAGTGTCACAAGAACATAAAGCTACACAAGCTAAATCAGAAGAATTATCGGCTTATTTAAGTTCATATAGCCGAATCATGAAAAAAGTATCCACCACATAAGCATCCACTCGTATTGAGGCAAGACAAGTATTAAGAGCCAGCAAACTTCAATCTCAAACTAAGCAGACAAGCATTCATGATAGTAGGCTTTGCAAACGCTCACATATAAAATCAAAACTTAGTTAGATCAAGTGATTAAAGCAAAATTGATCATTTAGGCATATTTCTTTGTAATTCACTTTATCCTCAAGTTGACTTGAACTACCATGGGTTCACTTCTTTGGCAAACCACATGAAGCATCAAGACAACCGCATTGATCACATTTTAGCACAAGAAAATTATTCAGGATTATTGAATTTGCACAATTTATTAAGTTTTTCATAAGATCAAATCAAGAAGTGTCTTTGCAACACAAAGAACATATATTCCCCCAAGGTTCTATCATAAGCTAAATATTTGATAAAGAAAAAAAATATAGTGCAATATTCCCTAATTCACTATCTTGAACCAAGAAGCTTAGAGCCAAATCAATTAAGAATATGGTGATCAAGAATGTAGCATTTAAGAGTCTACATAATTCATAAAGTTGCCACATTTCATCTTTACGAAAGCTAGCTTTCTTGAAATATTTAATGTCAAAGCATCAAGAGAAGTATAAGATTAAAATCTTGCTCTGCACAACTACTCAATTTAGTCCCAATTCAAGTCTAGCAACAGAAAATATTAAAGACATACAAGTCAAAGTTCAACTACTATGATTATCTTACATAATACTATGCAAATGCAACAAAAATAAGATAGAGAATGTATAAAGATAACTCCTCCTCACACAATACTATAGGGGTAACACACTCCAAGCTCTCCCCTCATAAAAGCAAACCTTGTTGTATCTATAGGCTTGGTGAAAATACCGGCAAGCTGGTGTTGGGTATCTATGCGTCTTAAGTCAATGTCTCCCTTCTCATTGTGGTCTCGCAGGAAGTAAAATCTCACATCTATGTATTTGGTTATGAGTGCTGCATTGGGTTATTGGCTAAGCTTATGGCACTAGTGTTGTCACACAAAAGTGGCACACTCTTGAATTCTAACACATAGTCTCTCAAGGTAGCAACCATCCATAAAATCTAAGAACAACGGGTAGCAACAGCAACATATTCAGCCTTAGCAGTTGACTGCGCAATACTAGACTGCTTGCGAAAAGACCAATACACAAGAAATGATAAGTACCTGAGGTACTCCTATCAATTCTACAACCAGCAAAGTCGGCATCCGAAAAACCTCGAAGGGAAAACGAAGAAGATGCAGAAAACCAAAAACCATACTCAAGGGTGTGTTCGAGATACCTCAAGATGTGCTTCACCGCTTATTGATGAGATGTCCTTGGTGATGCTTGGAAGCGGACACACAAGCAAATGGTGAAATGGATGTCGAGTCTTGTCACTGTTAGGTACAGGAGGGAACCAATCATGCGCATATACTCCCACTGGTGTACCACCTCGTCATCTTCATCTGGATCAAGTGCGGTCGAGGTTGCCATTGGTGTCACCAAGGGCTTCACATGCTCATGTTGACCTTCTTCAGTAAATCATTGGTATGCTTCCTCTGATGGACGAATATACCTTGCTTGTATTGCTTAATTTGAAGCCCAAGAAAAAAGTTGAGCTCACCCATCATCGACATCTCGAATTTTTTACTCATAGTTTCTGCAAACTTGGCCATAAGAGTATGAGAGGAACCGTCAAAGATGATCCACCCACATATATCTAAACAAGTAGGAAATCATTGTCATGCATGAAGGTGAACAAAGTTTTATCTTTCGACCCTATCTCACACTCATGCTCTAATAAGAAGGACTTAAACCTATCATACCAAGCCCTAGGCGCCTGCTTAAGCCCATACAAAGCCTTCTGAAACTTATATACTCTATGTGGGTATTTAGGGTGCTCAAAACCTAAGAGTTTCTTGACATAGACCTCTTCTTCTATGAAACAATTTATGAAAGCACTTTTGACATCCATTTGGTACAACTTGAAATCATGGGTTACCGAAAATGCAAGGAGGAGGATCCTAATGGCTTCTAGTCTAGCTACTTGTGCAAAGATATATCCCCTCTATTTGAGTGAACCATGGACCACAAGTCTAGCTTTTATTTCTAACAACAAACCCATTTGGTGCCTGTGGTGTGCATTTTTGGGATGGCTCTACAAGGACTCAAACTTAGTTTATCTCAAATTTTTTTAGTTCTTCGTGCATGGTATTGACCCAAATTGAATCAAAAAGAGTGTATCCAACATCATGGGACTCAAAAGAAGTAACAAATACTGAATCAGTGAAATGAGCATGTTGAGCACATTTGTACCTCGTTACCTTTTCATTGAGATCACCGACCATCATCTGTGGAGGATGTCTCCACTGAATGAGACGATCTCCCCCTCAAACATTGCTAGTGCAGGGCCGAAAGCAACTTAAGTGGAAGTAGAGGTTGCAGAACCCTCTGCTGGTGTAGAAGAAGCAATAGCCAGCTCTGAAACAGGTGTGATAGTAAGAAGTAGTGGATCAGTCTCATCATCAATGAGAGCTGAAAGGTCTCCATCTACGAAGATGCTTTCACTCATTTCTTGATCACTTACAGACTCAAGAACAGGGCTAGCACAAGAGGTTGATTCATCAAAGATCACATCATAGGATTCTATGATGGTGTTAGTCTCAAGATTATAAATCCTATAAGCATGACTATAAAGAGAATAACTCAAGAAAATCCCATTAGAAAAATGCAACTCGAATTTGTCAAAATTGCCACACTTTAGGATGAAGTAACGACATCCAAAAACTCTCAAATGAGAAACTTTTGGCTTCCTCTCAAAGCGCAACCCATAAGAAGTTACATTCAAAATCAAGCGCAAGAAAATCCGATTAGAGAAATAGCAAGCTGTGCTAATAGCCTCTGCCCAAAACTTTATAGGAGTCCTATGCTCATCAAGCATCGTCCTAGCCATCTCCACCAAAGTGTGATTCTTCCTTTTAACCACGTCATTCTGCTGAGGAATGCATGGGGCAGAAAATTAATGCTCAATGTCATGTTCAAGATAGAAAGCATCAAAGAGATAGTCCTTGAACTCGGCGCCATTATCGCTGCAAATAAATCTCAATGCACCAGGGAGTTCCTTGAACAATCTCAAAGCTCAGCTCTGAATGTGTGAGAACACTTCATCCTTGCTCACAAGAAAGAATTTAGTAGTCATCAACAATGACAAGTACATATCACTTCTCACCCACCAAATGAACCCAAGATGGACCAACAGTGTCCATATAAAGAAGTTCTCCCGATTATTCAATCATCGCCAAATTGACTGGTGGGTGAGAGGTGGTAACTATCTTGCCATGTCGATAAGGAGCACAAACAAGGTTCTTCTCAAACTTGAGCTTGAGCAATCCTCGTATAAAGCCTAGGGCACTCAAACCAGTGAGCAAATCAAAACTCATATGCCCTAGCCTCCTATGACACATCCAAAGCTCAGAAAAAGGTTGAGCAATTAAACAACAAGAATAACCAAAGGACTCAGCAAAATCAGCAAGAATAACCAAAGGACTCAGCAAAATCAGCTCTAAAAACTGTCCCAACTCTAAAAATCTGACAAATCAAAGCACTTGAAGAATCAAGAACTCAAGGAGCATCACGCTTGAAGCGTACTTCCAAGATCTCATCCAACAACTGAGATATAGATTACAAATTGTATCTCAGATGCTCCACCAAAACCACATAATAGGGAGTGAAATCTGGAGATCAAATCCACCCTCATTGACCAAATCAAGGAAGCACAAAAGGAAGACACCGAAATGAAGAAAATCCATGACAAGACTGAGAAAGGGCAAGCTAGATGCTTTTATGTGGATGATCAAGGCACTTTGTGGTTCAAAAGACGTCTAGTAGTTCCTAAGGTTCTTGAGCTAAGAAAGAAAATTTTGGATGAAGCCCATAATTCTTTGTTATCCATTCACCTGGGGAGCACCAAAATGTATCAAGACCTCAAACAAAGAATTTGGTGGACCCGCATGAAGCGTGAAATCGCTCGATATGTCACCGAGTGTCATGTTTAACGGAGAGTGAAGGCCTAACATCTCAAGCTGGCTAGTATGCACCAACCCTTACTTATTCCCTCTTGGAAATGAGAGGAAATCGGTATGGATTTCATTACCAGACTACCTAAGACCTCTCGAGGATGACTTGATTTGAGTCGTTGTGGACCGGTTGACCAAATCAGCTCATTTCCTTCCTATCAAAACCACATACTCTGTCAAGCAATATACAGAGTTATACCTCTTTCGAATAGTTTGTCTCCATGGTATTCCTGGGAAGATAGTCTCCTACCGTGGTTCCATCTTTGTCTCATATTTTTGGAAGAGTCTTCATGAAGACATGGGAGCTGAGCTTTTCCATAGCACTATCTACCATCCCAAAGCGATGGTCAAACAGAGAGGGTGAACCAATTACTTGAAGACATGTTGCGGACTTAGCTCTCACACATGGAAACTGATGGGCTTCTCCTATTATGATCACCCAACGTACCTCAAAACTAAAGTGGAAGTAAAACTAGAGAGAAACATGTTGCTATGGAAATCACAAAGAAAGTATGTGCAATCACACACAAAAGCTTGCAACTTGAAAAACGAGCACTTAGAATCAAATAGATAGACTCCGGGTGAAGAAACTCTCCAAGTTGATGATTTAGGTATAAGAAAATTTAAAACCCACTTGTATACATTCGTATGTGAATATTATGCCTCTAGCAATAAGAAAAACAACTTCAATAAGAGACAAAAATTCAGCTCTTAAGCAAAAAGAAAATTGCAATGAAAACCAAAAAACTTGCAACAAAGCAACAGAGCCAATATAGGAAGACTAGAAGGAGATGAATACAAGTATGAGAGCAAACTTAATATTCATTACTTGCATAGGTCAGCTCTATTTTCGGTAGATTATAAAGTATTTTGCTCAAAAAAGCTCTCACTTAATACATAGGCTAAGCTACCCTCTCCCTCTCCTCTAAAACCCTAGCACTCAAACTCAAATGGTTGGCTCACAGTAGTGCTACCCCTCTATTTATAAGCCTTGGGAGTTTCCTTGGATGTCAAGTTTCCTTTTTCCCTAAAATCTCTCTCTTGTAATACACTCTTAACTACCATCAAAGGTATTTTGATCTATTTTCTCCTCCATCCATCGGACGACCGTGGTGCCTTCACGACTTAGCTTCACCTCAACGCAAGCTTCACGATAAAACCACATGCACTCCATCCTTCCACGGTTTTGCTAAATCGTGAAACCGTCTCACACGCTTCTCAAAGCGTAACTCACTGTCACTTGCTTTCACCTCAAGCAAGCATCCTTATGTCGACACGTGTGCTCCGTCTTGCGATCTTAACCGCCGGCAAGTCTCTCCCGCTCTCGATCCCTCGACCCGCTTTATCACTCGCACCGGTATCCCCTTCGCTTGACTTTGTCAACGCATCGTCTTGATCCATCATCTCATATTTTGCTTGATCCCCATATGCACAGCTAGGATCACCCTTGACTCCATTCGGCTTCCTTGATCGTCCAGTAACAAGCACCCTGCTTGGCACGGATCATTCTGCCGTTGACCGTCAAATCACATCCATTACCTACACAACATGAGACAAATAAACACATATCTCCAACTCCATTATAAATTAATCACAATGAAAATCCTTAGTCAAAAGCATATCTTAGAGAAAACGTGAAAGCCGGATGTTCTAGTGTTCACTCCTCTTGAGCGCCGGATCATCTGACGTGTTTAACTCACCAGACCACCCATTTTACAACCTCTCTGCAAATATTAGTCTGGTGTCCATTTCACCCCTATCACCGGACCATCCGGGGAGTGCAAGTCCACCAGAGTCGATCTGCATCCTCTCTAGAACAAATGCTTCGACGTGCACTGTCGCCCAATGCCAGACCATCCGGCATGTACTTCAACTTTTTCATCTAAGTTCAAATTCTCTGACGTGAAATCCTTCTGAACGTCAAACCATCCGATCTGTTTAATTTTCTGAGCGGTGGATCATCTGACATGTACAATTTTCCTACCACAGAGACAAAACACTCCAACTCTATTTCTCTCTATAACTTTGGTTAGTCGTGATCATAATTGCAGTACATAAACATGTTCATGCAATCCAACAAATCATCAAACCAAAACAACAACCTTATTAATCACTCGTCATATATAAACCAAGATACATTTCAACTTGATTTCTCAAATATCCTGTTTGAACAAGTTTCGGCTTAGGTCTCTGACATTATAACCTAGATTCCTGAGAAGCTGATAGCCAAAATTAGGGTGTGAATCTTCTTCTTTTTTTTTTGAGAGCATGGTGTTAAGCTTCTATGGTTTGAGTCACAAGGTGCAGGAGCAAAAAAAAACATCAAATAATTTCCCCCTCCCTCTCAGTTCATTTTGGGCTGCTTCGGAGCAAGGTTTACAATATCATTTTGACCCTGAAAACCAGTCGCCGACGGTAACCGAAAATTCGCGGCTATCACAAAAACTACTCAAAATTCAGTGGGAACTCGTTCAAAATTCACTTGATCAAATTTGAAAATCAGAGAAAAAATCAATTGAATCGACATTCAGTAACCGGTCGAATTGCACTGATAACCGAGTGAATTCACTGATTTATCGACTGGTTTTTCTGCATTTTCTGCATTGACCGTATTTCTTGGTAACCATTCGGTTTTCCCGATTTATCGAGCGGTTTTCTCGAATTTCAGTGAAGTTTAACAAACAAAAAATGACTCAACCTTGTAAAATCAATAACTAATTCATATGAGCTTCAAATCAAGTGTTGTTGATTTCTTTGTAACCTAATCTATGTGATAAAAGTATTTATACTCATAAAAAAGTTGAATATTTTCTATGAGAAAATGTATTTTTTAAACCTAGTTAAATACATAGTTAACTCTTTGCTAATCCAAAAATCATGAAACCAATTTTGTTAGTCTTCTTACATGATCCTATATGTCTTTTAAAAATACATAAACTCATGAAATAGTTATTGTAACATGCAGGATTGTGTAAATGTGTTACAACTAAATTAATTCATAACTAACTCATCACACCTCCAAAATTAGTGAAACCACTTTTATTAGTTTACCTATACTATGCTTTATGTATGAAAAATAATGATAGATATGATAAAGTTAATTACAGTGATGTTTCTTAACATATTCACTTTATGCTTGTGAACTTTAAAAAAAAATATGGAGAAATTAATAAAACTCTAAATGAAGTGCAACTATTTTAAAGATCCTCTTAAGATACGTCCTACATAAGAAAAATATATGTTTGCATGTTAAGCTTTTCCTTAACATAAGTTAATAAATGAGCTACATGCTTCAACTTTTTTCTTTTTTAAAACTTCCTCCCTATAGAATATGATGCAAACGATATTATTTTTGAAAAAAAAATCACAGGAGGTCTTAGAATTCTCTAGTTTTTTCAGGATTTTTTGAATTTTTTTAACTTAATTCGAAAATCATTCGCATTATGAAATTGGTACGGACCGATAAGCTCAGTAACCAGATAATCGCTCAATAACTGTCACATTTTGGTGGATTTTTTTCAATCTCTTACGAAGAAGCTCAGCTTTAGAGCCAGGCCGAGTCAAGCTCTTCTGCGGACGTCGGTGCGGTTCCTCTCAAATTCCACTTTCTTTGTGATGATAATGAGTTGATATTCTCTTGACCTCTACCCTAAAGGTACATTACTACATTAGTTGTTGTACACTCTTAGAAAGTCAAAATAAAACGGAAATAAGATGTGTACGCAACATGGACAAGAAACTCTACATGTGTATTAAACGAAATACAAGAAGCATAATGTAGTCCTTCTGTACAGTCAAGGACAGAGAAAAGCTGCATGGGAACTTCTGTACACAGTCAGTTCTTATTCGAAGCGTCAATCCTGAGAATCATACACTCGCTAGATGCTCCAGTCAAGTAGTGCATTGGATTGATGTACAAGGTACTCTCTGTCATTCACTTGCGCATGCATGTGCCATGGTCGTCTTTGCAGCAACCGAAAAGGGTAAAGAATGCTCAAAAGGATAAACAAAAGACAAATTAAAGAAAGCTAAAAGATTATCAACAGCCGATCAGTTTTTAATTGAACTGGTGGTCTCTTTGGGGATGGCCCAGGTTGTTAGGAATTGCTAATCAGGTAAGCATGCTCGTGGCTGCATTAACACACCCTGTGTCGATCTGACAGCGTGTTACATTCTGCTTGCATGTTTGCCTCCGTTTTGAGAGACTGGTACTCGCAAGCTAGCGCCCATACACTACAGAATGGCACAGCTGCTTATTGCTAGGACTTTGTAGGCAACAAACTGTGAAGGATATCCTCTTTTGAGATCGTGCAGGAGAATGAAACTTGATAGGACTCAAGTGTCACATGTTTGCGCTTTGGTCAGGATAACAAAGGGGCCTCAAATTGTTTGCACCCAAATTTTGTTCCTTGTATTGCCCTTAGCTTAGTAGACACAGCCGGCATCTTGCAAGTAGGGTGCAATCACAACCAAGCAGTGCAATGGCAACTAACCAAAATTTCCCAACAATATACCTATGTGGCCATGTATATGCTGCTACCCTACTACTATAAAATTTCACATGATTCACATTTCACAGCCCACGCACCAATCTCAGAGCACGCAGATCACTGGATCAGATGCATCACACGTAATAAACAGCGCACTAGATAGTGATCCAAACAAAATGCATACCAGTGCAGACTTGCAGAGCATTCAAATAAATGTCACACCAAGGATTCGGTACAGTGCGTGAGGCCAAAAAAATAAACTTGTTTTTTTCCGTGGAGCTGATTCCTTCTTCTAGTCTCCCGTGCATGCATGGCCTCTGGTTTTGCAAAGGAAAATGCAGTTGGTAGCTTGCATTTTTGTCTCTCCTTAGGGCAGAGACACCTACCTTCTAATTAACAATCAGAAAATTGTGTAACCTGATCTCTACTACTGGCATAAGTACTACCAAAAACCAAGACCACAATTTCACATTGTAAACTAAATTTGAGGTGCTTGGGTACACACTTTTTCTTTAACAAAATGTGTTGTGTAAAGCGGTGGTCGGATTGAGTGGGAGTCCCAGAGGATCCATATTTCACTTGTGTGTATGGTTGGTTGGTTAGTGGTAGTGCAGCTAGGCCCCATTTAGTACGAGGAATTATACTGTTCTTCATGAAAAATTCTGCAAAGTATGTGAGAACTACTGCAGAATTACTACGAAATTCCTAGTACATTCCAAGCAGGGCCTTATTAACATACAAAACATTGGTCGTATGAATTTTGAATTTTAAAGCATAAATGTCAACTCTAAGATATGGGCACTGATAGCAGCTTACAGTAGCAGTTAATCACCAGGGTCCCAAGCCCCCACTCAATCTTGCAATCTTATCTCATCTTCAATTTTAATATCACTTAAATGAGCACTGGTAGGGTTTAGTTAGTCTGGTTGTTTTATGAATTAAGCTAGGTGATCTCACTAGATGGATGTCTTTGTCCCTGTTGGGATAAAGAATTACGTTTAGACTTCGTATGTGGAACTTAGGGTCCACCTGTGTATACGTAGCAAATGATGTGCACTTAGTATGGTCTGACGACCGTTGTCATACATATAGAATTCCCTGTGTGCGATTGAAAATAATCTAAACTTCTCCATCTATCACTGAAAAACTTCGGGTCGCTTCAGGCGCTGCGTCAAATTTTTAGTTCCTCTAGTACCACTTCCATTAGCTCTCTTAGTTTTATTAACCGTTAGCTGTTAGGTTTTTAATAAATGGCCAAAATGCCCCTTCTCAAGTGGCCCATAAATGATGTTAGAAATAGAAACTTACATTCAATGGTAACTCATAAAGGCAATATATAGAGTACATAGAACTAGGAGATTATCATAATACTCTTCACTATTATACCCTTAACACTCCTATCAAATACAAGGTGTATGCAATAGCATTGCATTTGAAAGATGTGACACTAAGTAATAAACTTAGACACAATATAAAACTGATACATCTTAAAATTGTCTCTACAAAGCCGTCGTAGAGTGGAGCTTAAATAATCATGTCGAATTAAGCCGAAAAAGTGCAAAACTAAGCACAATAATAGAGTTGTGATAATGATAACAAAAGAATACGCTTGGTCAAGAATCACAACAAAACGATGACGAGTAGCAGCACAACAAATGAAGTTGTCATTAAAGGTACGCAAAAAAACTAGATGCCATAGTTGCATCTATAAAGACCGGAAAAATAAGCTAAACAAAGACATACATTTAGCTAACCAAAAAAAAAATGACTGATATAGACAAACACAAAGAGGAACTGAGACTTGGATGTGGATGCAGAAAAAAAACAACTACTAAAACTAGATGCAAATGAAGCTAGTGGTATGAATCATGGACCACACAACTGCTAGCACAGCAATAGGCCACCACACCTATGATGCAACAGACCGTCATGCAATCTCCAGGAGCAGCCCACAACCTAGATATAGAAGAGCAGAGCAAGCTATACGACCAAAAATAGAAGACCAAAACGATGGTGAGAGGCTTGGGTGTGAATGTGAAAAGGAGTGTGCAGCGCAAAGCAAATCCACCACCTTCATGTAGAGCAGAGCATCTGCAGCACACAAACACACACGAGTGGAGCGAAGCAGAGCACCACATAGAACAGAGCAGCTACCAGACCCAATGTTGTACTTCTAAAAGGGTCCAATTGTGATATGTTGAAGCGAAGTGCAGAATACAACCACGCAGGCACAGATGAATCCCTTGGCATTGACCATCTGATCGTGCAAATCCCAACACCCGCCGCCACGACAACCATCACCGATATGGCCTTGGTGCTGTAGTGCTTGTTGTTCAGCACCAATTCCATGAAGCAGACCACCGGAATCATGCTCAATTTGGAGATCTGGTAAGCCAACTGAGTTGAGCATGAGGCTGACGTTCATCCTGGTGATGGAGGTGTTGGCGACAAGCAAGAACCAGACAAGCTTCCAGAGCGGGTGGGGGAGGGCGACGTGATCTAGGGCAGAAGCCGTCCGACAATGCCGGCGAGCCTGAAGGCGGTGAGGATGGCGTCGGTGAGTGCGCTTGCAAGCAACGATGGCTGGAGGCCCTTACGGGACAAGCAGCGGTCAGTGAGGTCAAGCCAGAGCAAATCAGGGACAGGGGAGGCGGCATCGGGCAGAAGACACGCCTAGGTGGTGCGGACCTGCAACATCTCTGACTACTGAGAGGAGGTGGTGGGCCTAGCGTGCGAGCGGCCATGGGAGCGCATTAGTCGCATCTCCTCGATGGCCTCTACTGTCGAGCTGAGGGCAGACAGTGGCCAAGGATGGGAGATTAGCAGTCAGTCGTTGGGCGGAGTGGAGCCACTGGGGTGAAGTGAAGCTGGCTCAAGTCATGCACGGGGCGGCAATTGGGTTTTTAATGCAATGCTCTGCGTGATTGCTTGATGACTATGATGTTCTCAACACAACTACTTTCTCAACGTCGACTGTATCTGAGGACCTGCTTCCATGACACTGAGCAGATCATCCTCGCAGAAGCTTGTGTTCTTCAGCAAAACAAGTATGTTGTGCGTGTAACTTTGAGTCATGAGAATTATCTTTTCGATCTGAAGTATATGATAGATCTTCTAGTTCTAGTGTATACACCATGTTTATCTTGTGTAGTATTACTCTTAATAAAAATCTGGATTTAATATTTGTCACAAATTTTCAACATTCCAAAAACCTGATTGTAACTTGTTTTGTGCACTAGCAATGGTTTGTGCATCTGATGTCATGAAACCTGAGAGGTTTTCTAGTGAGAACTTCTGTAGGTTGCAGGCATGGGCTAAATTTTGGTTCATGTCTTTGGGACTATGGTGGGTGATCCACCCTATGTTCTCGTTTACGGTTGAAGAGGATGGGTAGTTTGAGAGCGAAAATAACACTGCACTAGGCTGCCTTCTCACCATACTTGCAGATCAATTGTACGACATGTACATGAATTTCATGTCGGCCACAGAGTTGTGGGATGCCCTCGAGCAAAAGTACGCAGAGGCCGAAGCGGGTCACTAGCTGTACACGTGTGAGAAGTTCTTTGATTTTCACATGGATGATGCAAGGTCTATTGTTGTGCAAGCACATGATCTGTAGCTCTTGGTTGGCGAGATCTCACACTTGGGTTGTGTGTTGCCTCCTAAGTTTGTGGTTGCAGCAATTGTTGCCAAACTTCCTGTGGCATGGCGGGATTTTGCAACAAGTCTGAAGCACAAGAGGGAATGGATTGCTATTGAAGATCTCATTGCTGCCCTTGATGTGGAGGAAAAAGCTAGAGTAAAAGATGCACCAAAACAGAACAACTAGTGCAAATGTCATTCAAAAGAAATCATATAACAAGAACAAGGGCCCCAAAGTGAATAAGACTCGCTTTAAGAAGAAGAAATAGAAAAAAAAAAGGACTTGAAAAACATCACCAATTACGTGTGCGGTAAGCCAGGGCATATGGCCAAGGACTGTCATGATCGCAAGGACAGGAACAACGATCTTAACAAGAAGTTCGCTAATGTGACCATAGGCGAGGCCTCGACTTCTAGAGTGTACAATAATTCTCCTATTTTTTGTTCTACATTTTAATCCATCAACTAGTGGGTTGATACTGGTGCTAATGTTCACGTATGTTCTGATGTTTCCTTGTATACTTCTTACCAGGCTGCAAGGGCTTTCTCCGTCCTGATGGAGAATGGTTGTGTGCTTCTATTTTTGGTGTTGGTATGGTGGATCTAAAGCTTACTTCAGGGAAAACCATCCACTTGAAGAATGTCCAACACATGCCTACAATAAATAAGAACCTGATCAGTGGTTCTCTCCTATGTAGGAGTGGTTTTAAGCTAGTGTTTAAGTCAAATAAATTTGTAATGTCTAAATTTGGGACCTTTATAGGAAAGGGATATCAAAGCGGAGGTTTGTTCTGCCTATGTAATGTGGATTCTTGTTATAATCTTAATGTTGCTATTGGTTTGAATAAAAGTGTGGGCAATGTATGGCATTCATTGTTTTGTCATATTGGTTTTGATACTATTGCTAGAATGTCCATGTTAGAGTTAATTCCAAAATGCGAAATAGTCAAAGCTTTTTAAGCGTCAATCTTTCGTGCAAGCTAAACAGCCTCGATAACCTTTCAAGGGGCTAGAGATAGAGGAAAAATTGGCACCATTAGATCTTATTCATTCTGATTTGTGTGAGATAAATGGAGTTTTGACTAAAGGAGGAAAAAGATATTTTCTTACTTTTATTGATGATGCAACACAATATTGTTATGTGTATTTGCTGAAATATAAGGATGAAGCATTGAGCTACTTTAAAATATATAGGATAGAAGTTGAGAACCAATTAGGGAAGAAAATTAAAAGACTTAGGGATGATCGTGGAGGAGAGTATACCTCTAATGACTTTTCTAATTTCTGTTCTGAACATGGGATTATCCATTAATTTATACCACCTTACTCACCTCAATTAAACGGGGTAGCTCAGAGGAAAAACCGGAGACTAACAAATTTGGTGAATGCCATGTTGGAGAGTGTTGGTATGCCTAAGATGTGATGGCAGGAAGCAATCTTGACTGCAAACTTCATCCTTAATAGAGTAATCACCAAAAGGTGTGAGAGTACTCTGTACGAGGGATGGAAGGAAAGAAAACCTAATGTTAGTTTTCCACGAATGTGGGGCTGCTTGGAGAAAGTCAACATACCAAAGCAGAAAAAGAGGAAACTTAGGCCAAAAACAGTCGATTGCATTTTCCTAGAATATGCTCAGAATAGTCCTACCTATATATTCTTAGTTGTAAAATCTGAAACTCCTGAGATTAATGTTAATACAATAATAGAGTCTAAGAATGCTTCTTTCTTTGAGAATATCTTTCCTATGAGTCCAGCATGTAGTACTTCAAAAATTGTGAAGAACTAACTTGAGAACAATAGTAATCTTGACTTTCCTCCCTCTGAACCAATTGAAAACGCAGCACATATATGAGAGGTTTTTGAGGAGGACAACAATCTAGTCACAGATGCTCCACGCAGGAGCAAGAGACAAAGGGTTGAGAAAACCTTTGGTGATGACTTTATTGTATACCTTGTGGATGATGTAACAAAAACCCTTTCTAATGCTTATGAATGCATTACCTGATGCTGAGCATTGGAAAGACATAGTCCATAGTGAGATGGACTACATCATGGCAAATGAGACTTGGGAGATCGCTGATTGTCCTTATGGGTGTAAATCCATTGGATGTAAGTGGATTTTCAAGAAGAAAATGAGGCCTGATGGAACATTGAGAAATATAAAGCAAGATTTGTGGCCAAGGATTTTATGCAAAAGAGGGGGAAGATTATTTGGACACTTATTCAACTATCGCCATACTAACCAACATTAGGGTCCTCATTGCATTGGCTGCTTCCTATGGTCTACACATTCATCAAATTGATGTAAAGATAGATTTCCTCAATAGAGAGTTGGAGGAAGAAATCTATATGAAGCGGCCAAATGGTTTTGTGATTAAGGGGCAGGAAAATAAAGTGTGCAAATTATTAAAATCCTTGTACAGCCTAAAACAAGCACCTAAGCAATGGCACAAAATTTTTTATAAAACCTTAATGTCTGCTTCTTCTTTTTTGTAAACGAGGTGGATAAGTGTGTATACTATCGTAATTGTGGTGGTGAAGGAATCATCTTGCACTTTTATGCCGATGATATACTTATATTTGGGACTAGTGCTGCCATTATTGACGAGGTCAAATCTTTCTTAACTCAATGCTTTGATATGAAGGGTCTAGGAGAGGTAGATGTTATTTTGAATATTAAGTTGATCAAAAATGAGGATGAGATTATTTTAAATCAATCTCATTATGCTGAAAAACTATTGAGCCATTCTGGCTTTAAGAATAGCAAGATTTCCCCTACACCTTATGATGCTAGCATAAAGCTTAGAAAAAATCAAGGCATGAGGAAAGATCAATTGAGATATTCACAAATAATTGGGTCCCTTATGTATCTTGATGGTGCCACATGACCTGACATTTCTTTTGCTATGAGCAAATTAAGTTGGTTCACATCTAACCCAAGAGATGATCACTAGGAGGCACTTGAGAGAGTGTTGCGCTATTTGAGAGGCACAACCTCTCATGGAATTCACTATTCTGATTACTCTTATGTGCTTGAAGGATATAGTGATTCTAATTGGATCTCTGATGCGGATGAGATCAAAGCCACGAGTGGCTATATGTTTACTTTGGCTGGTGCTGTAGTTTCGTGGAGGTCTTGTACACAAACTATTTTGACACGGTCAACCATTGAAGTTGAACTTGTATCACTAGACACTACCATTGATGAGGCTGAGTGACTTAGAGAGCTACTCATGAACTTGCCATTGGTTGAGAAACCAATACCGATGATCCTAATGTGCTACGATAACCAAACAATGTTGACTAAGGTTATGAGTACTAAGGATAACATGAAGTTCTCGAGACATATGAAAAGAAAGCTTAAATCTCCTAGAAAGTTGAAAAACTTTAGAGTAATTGCTGTGAATTATATTCGCACTGAGAAAAATCTAGGATATCCCTTTACAAATGGACTTGCACGGAAAGCGATTTCTGCTACATCTATGGACATGGGGATGAGGCCCACTTATGTTACAGTATAATGGTAACCTGTTTCTTATTGATCATAGATCTTGTGAATTAGATAATGGGAAAAACAAGTTATTACTATAACTAGAGAGTACAAAATTAATTATAATTTATACCCATGTACCTAGAGAATGTGCTCTCTATTGTATGGAAGGTTGGCTTATAGCCTTAATATATTCTAGTGTCCAATGAGTGAAAAGGTGTCGGCCTATAGGATACCTATAATGAATACTCCTATGTGAGCTTAACTGTGCGATCACAGTTCATGAGAATGGGGATGTTCTATAGAAAGCTCATGAGAAGATCAGGGAGCATGACCAATTAACGCTCTATTAAGACTTGGCTCTTTGGCAACCTAGTACCAATTGGATTTTCAATAGAAATCTAATCGCAAAAGACTATGGATTCAAGGCATAGTCCATTCATCAGTCATGAGAAGATGGATCTTGTTAATCTAGACACAAGTTCAATCCATACGGGACTCACCAAAACACTGGTATATAAGAACTTTTCAGTGGAGCAATCTTTAATCTTTTCTACTTACTGCTTTCGAATTGGTGGCGGATTGTTTGAATTTAGCCCATTTATGGCCCATTCTTGAAATTCCAAAGCATACACACTTTAGTCCTATACTGCTAGTCAAAAAAGAATTGGACATACTTAAATAGTTAGCTCTTCTTTTGTCTAAAATGGAAGCACGTGGGAAAGAGAACGAGAGGGACTTTGGTTATACATAGACGCACGCACGTGTATTTTTTGCGTGAAAAATCGAGTGACTTGTGTTGCAACAAGCGCGGCGCGTATGTGTAAATTTGACAGTCATTCATGCAATATTCTTTTCCTTTTATTGCGATGATTCGGTTTTAAAGGGATTAAAATTGATGTTTAAAATCATGGATAAATAAGGTAGTTTCTGCAGTGATTTAATGTGATTAAAACGCCTAATTTGATTGCCATTATTTGTCATTAGTGGCAGACAAAAAAACTGTCATTTCATGGCTATATGAGAACAAGAGACGTCCTGGTTGTTGAGGCTCTGATTTCGTCTCCTCATTTTCCTATTTTGTTTCTTCTCTCTCGCTAGCACACTGTATTGTTTGTTATGCTGGCGCAACCTTGTCGTTCTCTTCTTTCGGTGTGCACCGAGGAGGAGATTGGGATCTCTGAAACCATTGCCACGTAGAGTCCTACACGGGGCGGTAAGTTTTTGGACAGCGCTGCTCTGCACGACCGCTCGGTGACTACAACATCCTCAACAACAACTACTTCCTCGGCGTCGACTATGTTTGACCTGCTTTCACGACACCGACAAGTCACGCGATTTTTCACGTGAAAAACACACACGTGCGGTTCTTTATACTCAAACCCACAACCTCTCAACTCACGTGAACACTTATTAACATCTCACCATAGAACTACTAGTAATACTAATAGCATATACAATCCTTTTGATATCTTCTATCTGAAACTTCAAATAATTATTTGGACATCTAAATGATTTTAAATGAAAAAGTTTTCACGATAAAGTTATAGATCTCGTTGAGGGCTATAATTTTTATATAAAATTTATTCTCATTCGACTTTGTATAAAAAAGTTATGAATTTTTTAAGATAAATTATCATTCATTACTAAGACGTCATTGGTAATCATCATATTTTCAAAGAAATCGATTATTAAAAATTATTTTCACAGACGGTCTAAAACCAAAGGAGGGCCTATCACTGCTCAGATGGCTTTTTATAAGAGTACTCTATGAAAAAAATATTCTAGGTATTCTGAAAAATAGTTTTTTATTAGTGTAAGTTGTGCACCTAACTTTTAATCATGAAAATTATCTTTCTCTATCTAAATTACAGATAGACCTGTTGATTCTAGTATATATATCATATTTATCTTATGTAATATTTCTCTTAATAAAATCTTGACTTAATATATATCGCAAATTTCCAACATCCTCTCTTCCTCTCCGTTTTGGCCTTTTGCTATAGTCTTGGCTAATTAGCTGAAGGGAACGGGGAGACCGAGGAGATCGAAGCGAGCTTCCCGCTGTGCCGATTGTCGATTTCTACCGCCGGGCCGCCCGCCAATCTCTGATTTTCGATATTGGACCATTGATTTCCGCCGTTTGGTGATGATTTCCGCCGCGGGGTGTAGACCTCCGTCGCCAACCTTCGATTTCCGCTGACGCCTGCTACCAAATCCGTCGGGCTTCACTTTCCGCATGTGATGTCGAGGCCGTCTTCTCGCGAAGCTGAGGGAGTGGGCAATGATAGAACCAGCGCCATGCAACCTTGCTCGACGAGGCGAGGCGATCAAGGGGGGGCAAGGGATCCAACTGTGTTCTTCACGGGCAGACTATGGGACAGAGAAGATGGGAGGAAGAAGGAGGGCAAAAGCGTCTTTTCCAGTCAACTTAACAGCGTACTCACCTTTGGTTGACAGAAGTGGCACAGCAACACTGAAGGGATTAGAAGTTTTCGAGTGGCAGGTCACAATTTTCGATTATTTTCAGTGGCACACAAGAATTCTCTTATTATATCATATATAGCATCATCCGAACCATCTTAATTAACCGCCGGAGAAGCTGCCGTGTACGAATCGTTCTAACGTCAACTTTGAAACAATAGCGAACCTTTTGTGTTGGAATTTTTTTTTTTCTATATAGCATTTGTCAGTTTGTCACTTTTTAAGACGAATATTTTCCTTTTTTCTGATGGTAACTATCGAGACTTATGTCAATCTGGAAAAAGAAGGGGTCTTCTGTCGGTCGTAAAGGAATTAAGGAAAGCGTATAGCTATATAATACTAGTATGGAGAATTATATCGACTTAGAACTAGTGATGGGGATGAGCAAATAATTGCATGGCAGACGGTATATTTTTATCCTCCTCACAGTAGCAACTTGCTTTCGCCAGTTCTTAACTTTCTGCGGAAATGAGATGATGTCATACAAAATGGATAGAGTATATGCTACACATTCTTCCAGTTAAAGGATAAATCGTTAGATGGAGTAAGCTAAAAGTGACAAGGCCTTGTGCATGAATATCCTCACATTTCGTGTTGCAACTGGCAACATGTGCCATATATAACCAAGAACAAATGGGTGAAAGTAAACGACACTAGCATCAAACATGTGAACGTGGTAGGCGCGATCTGACACTAGGGGCCTTGACCTAGCTAGCTGCATAAAAGTGAGTAGATTTAGGGTTCATCTTTTCAGGTTGGGAGATCCATCAATTGAATTGTCTTCCTTTCGTGTAGGCAGACATGAAATCATGACCCGATCATGTACTGGGGACAGTACAATAGTTGTACATCTACTACCGAAGACGTAGTGAATGTGCACTACAACAGAACATGTCATTTGAACCAGGTTATCAATGTCGGCTAGGCTAGAACCGGCACTGATGAAGTATCGGTGTTGACTCATAACTTCTCGCGCTCGATCATTGATCAAGCCGAGTTAAGCCGGCATTGATACTCTCGAGAAATTATGAGCTGATATAAACTTCTGGACCTGAAATTTTAATACAGTCTAATTTTAGCTCATGCCTCAGGTTCGGCCTCCTCCTTATCTTTTTCTCTCTCCCTTATCTCTTCATGCCCACACAGCCACTCACCAGCCTCCTCCTCCCAGCCTCCCTCACCGGCCTCTCTCTCCGCTCACCAGCCTTCCTCCCTCTCCTGCCTCTTCTCCCCTCACCGGCCTCTCTCTCCCCTCACCAACCTCCCTCACCAGAAGGGAAAAAAAGCAAAAGGGGGAAAACCATGGTTCAAGGTTCATCAACATCTGGTGATTCCTGAGCACCACTATTTCCCCTATTTCTTGGTGTCGATTTCTGAAGAGGGGTTATTTCTTCATTCTTGGTGATGAGGAAGCATAGGTGGCAACTGCCATACCATCCTCTTCAGGTCCACTTCTTGCTCGGTGCCCTTTTATCTTTTATTTTTGTTGATGCTCTCCTTGTTCCTAATGTGTATTGCTTTCCTGTTGATGTGTGCAGGTAGTGGCGATTGCGGTCTTCTTGGTGCTAGGTTTCACCTTCTATGCCTTCTTTCTGCCATTTGTCGAAAGAGATGTGGTTCAGTGTGTGGTCATGGGTCTCTACACACCACTGGCAAGTGGCAAGCAGCTACATTTTTGCTCCCCTTCTGTTTCAGTCAGTCCTCTTATGTGACCCTTCTTTAGAGTAGTTAGATCCATATTCCTTCCGTATTTTGGTATGTTAGTATGTGATACTAACTTTAGATAAATTTATTATATAAGGTGGAAACACAAGGATAAATAACTGGTTACTTTTTTTCAAGAAAGTACTTTGTTCTTCAGATTAAGTTCATAAGGTATGCTCATTTATCCTACCAGGGTAGTTTAGGTCAGCGTAATTTTGTATTGATGGTGACATTGTGGAATCAGTTGCCAAAGTTTGTATTGGAATTGGGCATATAAAAATCAGTTGCAAGAATTTCTTTCCTGGAATGAATCATTTCAATTCCTGTAAAAGGAAATGTTTCAAATATCCCACATTCGGATTGGTTTGCTGATGTTATTCGATTTGCTTATGTAAGATGATTGTAATATGGTATGATTATTGAATGCTTTTGATTGGTTCACTGATGTTATTCGACTTGTTTCTGTGAGATTATTGTAATATGGTATGATTACTGAATGCTTCTAATTGTGCTCTGTGAGATGATTGTAAGCACTGTTATGAGATGATTCAACTTTATGGTATGATTACTTAATGCTTTCGATTTGCTTCTGTGAGATGATTGGTTTTCTTTTTTTCTGGAAAACAGTAATACTATCAGCTGAACTTACAAACCGACACTGATAACGAGTATCAGTGCCATTCATAACAAGGAACCGGCACTGATACTCTGAATCAGTGTCGGTTTATAAACCGGCACTAATAGTTCATGACTATCAGTGCCGAGTAATCAGTGTCGGTTCAAAATCAACACTAATGGCATATTTGAGCTGGCACTGATGACCTTTTCTGTGGTAGTTGTGGTCAAGGTCATGTCTCGATGGTTTATCAAAGTGTCAATAGCTAAGTGTAGGAGCTAAAGGGTTGTTGAGGCAGTCAGTACCAAGGTTCAAAAATGTGTTTGAACCCCTAAACGCGGAGGTGGGAGATTTTCCAATATTCATGATATTCGAAAAATGCGGTTACAATTCGGCGAGAATTCAACCAAATTCACTTAGTCAAACTGGTTTGACCACACAAAAATCGACTAAATTGTATATTTAGTATTTGGGTGATTTCACCGATAAATCGCCCAATTTCATCGGTAAACGATCGATTTTTTTCAAAATTCAATGACATTGAAAACCATTCAAATGTAATGAAAACCGACCGAATCGGAATAAAAATCGAGTGGACAAAACAGTAACCGTTAAAATGCAGAAAAAACAGGGGGAAATGGCAAAAGAAAAGGTGTTAAAAATTAAAAAAAATGGCATTGCCATTGCTATATTTTTGATATTTCAAAGGAAACAAATAGATATTGATAGCAATATGAGCATGCGCATACAATTGTTTCATCGAATATATCCATACACTACATAAGTAGCACATCAAGTTAACAAATATGTCGAATTGTCCATACAAAAGCTTGAAACACAATCACATGGCACACAAGGTAGCACATTAGTAGCATCCATCCATCAATACTTAACAAAGTGATTATTGATGTTTGAAATGTAGTTTCCATAATATCCACGCCACGTGCAACCTATGAGATGTAAAAAAATAGTACAATACCCATAGTATGCAAATACAGTAGTTGCAGAAAGTAAATTATCATCACCTTCAGTACCACCAGCTTCTATCAAGACGATTACATTGGGTTGTATTATACTCCTCAGTGGATATGAGCATTATTCCTCATGTAGATAGCAACTTAGCCTTAAACTCTACCCAACTTTGGCCCGACCATACAGAAGTGGTTGACCATTGTCCTTGCAAAATAGCATAAGTCTTTTTACTCATAGACTCACTGAATAGGAGGTTGTGACTAAGCATTAGGGACATGATAGTGATACAGATACGATCCAAAACTACTCTCCATGCCATACTTGCTGCAAGAGCTTGCACTATCTTGTGGTCCATCATGACCACCTTGCATGACATGCCTTTGTGAGGATGGGGCATGTGGTTCTGGTCTTGTGTGGCATGCGTAAACTAACTCTCACTAGTGAATTACACGGGAACAATGGCAGAGGATGGACGTGGAGGAGCACTACTTCCCTGCCCGTTATCGTCACTGTTATCTGTCTTTAAGCTGTTGTTATTAGACTCTTGGTAAGTTAGGCTCTTCAAGCCACTATCCGTGCTCTCATCACTTTGCACTTGTCTTTTGCCCTTACCCTTAATCTTCTTGGTCTTCTTTTGATACGCATTTTGCTGTTTTATCTTTCACGTGTGTGTATCACCAACCACTTTAGCAGCCCATTGTGATAGTATAGGTTCCCCAGTCTGCCATTGCAAATCATGTGGGTTTACTATGTCTATCACTAGGTGAGTTGGTAGGGGTATGTCACTATCTGTGTCCTCATCATCAAGCTCTAGGTAGCATTTGATCTATCGGTCTCCATCCAATCCTGCAACGGATTGTTCACCTCATTCAATGTGAGCTCCATAAGGCGTTGAAATGTATCATTATCAACAGTCGACCTGATGCCTACATCCGAATTATTCTGCATTCTCAGATTGTAGTTTACATATACCAACTTATGAAGCTTCTTGTAGCTCAAGCGGTTGCAAACTTTTGTGTGGATGAATGCAAATGTACTGCAATTCCTCTCACACCCGCTAGATGAAGCACATTGAGACACTAGGCGCCTGGCAAGCATCATTAGTGTAGGTATAGACAAACCAAACATAGACCACCATTACGCTGCAAGTAGATAAAGTGATCTAACATTTAGAAAATAGCATATGTAATGGTCAGATATGTCAATGTAATGCGTACTAGGTGGAGACTTGACGTCACATGTCATCCATGAAGCGAGTGGACTAACGAATGACTGAGACTTTGTCCGATATATTTCAACCTCATGAAGTGCTTCCATGATAGTATTAAGATCGGTCATCCTCTCGAATGCATCCCAGAGATCTTCAAACAAGGTTAGTCCCATGCCATACACATAGTGCGTCCGGGGATTCAATTCGGTCATTGCAAGTTGATGATCAAATCATTAGTACCATAAGCATTATTACTATAAGAATTAGAACATAAATCATCCTATTAGTTGCACATGTTCCTCCTCTCTAGACTGAGCCATGGCACGCTGCACATGTTCCTCTTTCATCTCCTTATTATTGCTTGACAAATCTATGTGGGCAGCTTCCTCTTGCCTCTGTAGCCTCTCCTCAGACATTCCCTTCTTCTTATCTTTATCCTATAAAGCTCATGCCTGAAGAAATCATGCACATCTGGAGTCACTCTATCGCAACTTATAACATTCAATCCATGACCAACCAAATGTTCTTTCAAACTTGTGGCACCACTGCCTTTCTATTCTTTCTTGCAGTAATTGCACCTAAACTCCGGGTACAAGTTGTCCTCATGCTCCCACACCACATATCTATCTGTCATCGATTACTACAAAACAACATATATCATCCTATTGCACTCCAATAGTTCATATTGTCTTCAACGCTTATAGATATACTAGCTTGCAACACTGAACAAAACCAAGTACTGGTGCTAACTAATGCTATCCGACACTAACCAACCCTAACAAACTAAAAACAAACCATAACCGACACTAACCACTTCAAACCAACCCTAACCGACTGCATAAGCTCGATAACCGACCACAAATATACGAATATCGAGCGAATATGGCTAAAATGTGGTCGGTATGGCACGAATTGAAGCCTAACCGACTTGCCTAGGACCACAAACTAATAACCAACTGCATAATGTTAAAAATTGGACGACTTTATTGGCTTACCGAGCAACTTACCTCAAAATTTGATGGCTCCTCAGGTGGTCAATTTTTGCATACAAAACCGTGAATATCGGTGAAGGTCCGTCGGTATGCATCGTAAACCAAGCGATTATTGACCTTGGGCTGCCGGATTTCCCTGGGTAGGCAGCGGATCTAGTTGTTGGGTAGATGGTTAGGGGATGAGAAAGGTGCTCAGGACCGAAGACGTTCTGGACGAAGAGGATAAACTCCTCCCTTTTTATCTATCTGCATGGGCCGAAACAGACCGTTTGTACTATGCATTTGGCCTTTTTCAAATTTTGGCCTTTTTTCAATCCATCAATGTTTGAGCACTTAAATCCTGATGAAAACGATTTTTTTGAATTTTTTTACATATAGTCTTAGAATTGTCTCTAGTTTTTTATGCCAATTTTTGTGAATTTTTTTCAAATCCGATTTGAATTTTTTTGAATTCAAATACGAATTTCGGTCACATTAAAAATTCGGACCACACCGATTTGACCGATATTCGCGATATTCGAGCGATTTTCGATGCATTTTTCAACCCTGGTCAGTACACCATGTTACTGTACATTAACCAAGCCTAAGATATGTTGGGCTAGTTTCTGGAATTGCCATAAATCTAGGCAGCCTAGCAAACCTAAGGAAAAAGTCTATATTGCCTTCCTCAACTATTGCTCGAGTCTGTTTGTCCATCTAAACCACAAAACTAGATATCCCACCTCCTCTAACTATTAAAACCATTAAAATTTACCTTCTTAACTGGTTTTAATGGTGGTTTCATCTTACGTGGTGACAACTCAGCCTGCCCTGTTGGCAGTGTTTCGCTGACGTGGCATCAAAAATTCAAAAAAAATAAAAATCATAAAAATCACAAAAATTCTAAAAATTATAGAGACAATTGTAAGACCTTCTGCGGAAAAAAAAAATAATGTCATTTGCATCATATTTCATGAGAGGAAGATCGGAAAAAAAGAAAAAGCATGATTTAAAAAATGCAAACACATATTTTTTTTGCGTAGGATGTACCTTAAGAGGATCTATAAAATTAGTTTCACTTCATTTAGGGTGTGATTGGTTGCTCGCGTGGACCGTATACACAGGCTAAGGGGAAGCAGGCTGAGCGGATGCAAGAGTTTTGAAGAGAAGAGTGTTTGGTTGATTGTATCTGTCTGGACAGACTGAACTGAGTTTTTGTTTGGTTGATTGAATTTGAGGTCGCATGAGCGGATGCAAGAGCTGAGATTCTGATCGGTTGCTCATATAAAGGTGATTTTGTGACACTGACAAGTGGGCCCGCTTGTGAGCAGATGCAATAGCTTACATCCTCCCGGGCCAGGCTACGGGCGTACATTTGCATCTGTAGGGCTAGGTCAGAATAGAGCATCCGCGGAGCCGGGATCCATTCGTGCAGCCAACCCCCTTAGAGTTTTATTAATTTCTTCATGATTTTTACAAAGTTCACAAGCATAAAGTGAAACTAATTTTATAGATCCTCTTAAGATGCATCCTACACATAAAAATATATGTTTGCACGTTAATATTTTCGTTGACGTGAGTTAATAAATGAGTTGCACGCTTTTTAAAGCATGTTTTTTCTTTTTTTCCAAGCTTCATATGCATGGAATATGATGCAAACAACATTATTTTTGAAATTTTTTCACATAAGATCTTAGAATTGTATCTAATATTTTTAGAAATTTTTGTGATTTTTATGATTTTTTAATTTTTTGAATTTTTTTATGCCATGTCAGCGAAACACAGCCAATAAAGTAGGCTGAGTTATTGTCACATAGGACAAAACCACCATCAAAAAAAGTTAAAGTGATATGCGCTGATTTGAATAGTTGGAGTAGATAGAATATCTGGTTTTGCGATTTGGGGGAAGAAACAAACAGACTCAAGCAATAGTTGAGGAAGGCTATAGACTTTTTCCTAAACCTAATTATTAGTAGTTCATGAACACTACCTATTGGGCCATGGGATCTGGGATGCCATAGTCACTTGGGCCAAAATAATATTCCAACTACCAGGCTGCTCAAATACATTCTAGCAGAACAAGCGAGAAGCTCCATCGCGTGCCGCGAAGGCGCCCCTAAACTAGTGGATGTCGAGCATCACGTTCTCGCTAAAGTCGGCCGACCGCAGCACCATCCCAGCCAGGGCAAGGACTAGAGCAAAGGGACAGGGTACACCACTCTACCACACATCTAGTGCTATATATATTTTTCAAGGCATATCGTACTGAATAAAAATATCTACAGCAATTTGTAACTTTATAATTTAATGTAAGTGATAGGGATGTACAACGATAAAGAAGTAACGATTAAATAAAAGCTTATGAAATGAAGAAGCCTAATAATAATTCCGTAGAAAATGAGATAATTAATCAAGATCACAAAAGATGATCCACATTGGCAAAAATAAATCATCATACCTCAATAGCCTATAAAAGAGAACAAAAAATATCTTAATATTGGACAATTTGCTAGGTACCATTGCAAAAATCACAAAAATTAAAAAATATCATCGGTGTGAGGATGACATGTGAACCTTGGGCCCATATGTCACCCTCATAGCCGATGGTATTTTCCAATATGTGCACTTTTGCAATGGTATCCGCCTAATTTTGCCATAAGTTTTCACAATCTTTATAGCTAAAAAATATCTCTCAATTGTAATAGTGGCAACAGGCAATACGAGTACTAGCTTCAGAAGGCGGTGAGCCAAAGGATAGCAAAGATGTTTTCTTATCTCCACTTTTTTTTAGAAACCTCAGCGATGGTGTATATCATATGTTGGAGAATCTATCATCTTCTCGCACATCAGTAATATAGAGACAAAGATGATAGCTAAGATCTCTTAGTTCCATGGAATTAAAATCACTAGGATAAAATTTTGCTAAGCTCATCAAATTATCCGCATTAAAATCTTGAAATGATTATCTTGGATTGAAAGCGGCCAGCAAACAAGCAATTCAAATGTTATCTCATTGAAGCGGCTATCAAGATCTTGAAGTAGCCAATCAATACCATCATTAAATCAATCCACTTGGTAATTATGATTATTTGTAATTTTATTTTTTTTCATGGTTCTTTGGAACAATATATGCTTCTCCCATCTCCAACTTGATAATATTGTATTTGTCATAAAAGGTATGCATTTCACCTAATAATTTTTTCCACCCATGTCTTCTAAGCTCATCCAAATGACATCTAGTTGATTTCGCATATTTGATGGCATTCGCAATGTCTTGATCTTTCTATTTCAATGCTAATAATAAGGTGTTTGTGATTATTAATACGGTCATCATGAGATGCAAATAAAAGACAAAGTCAAATGCTTGAAAATACACTAAAAAACCTTATGCTTAATATCTATTTATGTAGTCTCTAACATCTTGTTCCACAAATGCTAGCACTTTGATTATTGTTGAGAACATTTCAACCAAACTTTTGAGAGTTTTATAACGAGAACTCTAACGAGTATCCCCATGTCTTAGAAGACATAGCTTTTAGTTTAACCCTGTCCCAATTTGAAGTAGTCCACAACTTAATGTCTTAATCACTTGTTCATGATTGATATATCTAATTATATCTCTTCTCTTTGATGAACAACCCACCACATTCAACAAGACAGAAATTATACCAATGAAATTGCTAATGCCTTTATGTTTTCTCGCAACAACCACAATGACTAACTGAAGTTGATGTACAAAACAGTCAACATAATAAGCGGAACTAATTTCTCTCATGATCAATGATTGTATCCTATTGAACTCATCTTGTATATTACTAGCACCGTCATATCCTTGGCATCTTACTTGCTTCAACTTAACTTAAAAATGTGCAAAGCTAGAATCAATAGAAGACTTGAGGTAGGACGAAATTGTTTCCTTCCCATGGACAAGGCTAACAGATCGCTCCTTCACAACTCCACATTTATCAACGTATCTCAATACCACTACCATTTGTTCCTTGCAAGACACATATCTGGACTCATCAACTATCAAGCAAAAGACGTTATTTTCCAATTTCTTCTAGAATGGAATGCAGAATTTCCTTTGCAAAACATTCAACAATGCCCCTCTGAATTTCAGCAGCCACCATAAAACTATTACATGCTGAATCATTACCCATCGCCTTGGCAAAAGCAGCATCATGCTCTGCTAAGAAGTCACGAAACTCCAAAAAAATTTCCTTTGTTGTAGGACTCCTTTGACTCATCATGCCCCCTGGAAAGACAATCCTTGCTTCAATAGCCGTCTAGCAACATCAATTAAGCCATTTAGTCGAGTAAAATAAGCATTCTTGGCAGCTTCGCTTTGTATCTGCATAGCAACATCAATATGTTGATCTTTTTTTAACAGAGCCTCACAATTTTTCACTGCTTGATTGTGCAAGCTACCTACTCCACCAACATGGTCTTTTATTTCTATACCAACTATTCCAACCTTCCTCAACAAATGCTTTATACCGTCCTCCTTATTGTGGTCCCTCAATAAGAAACAATAAAAGCAATATATGCTCTACCTTTGACAACACTGTATTCAAGCACCAAGCAATGCCCTTCTACTGATGAGATGACAAAGGAAATGCAGCATGTTCCTTATGCCTCAACGGTTGGAAGCTTGATGTATACTACGTGTATAAGACCTGATATTTACCACGCGGTTAGTACTGTGAGTAGATTTATGTCAAATCCAGGAAGACCACGTTGGGAAGGCGGGAAGTAGATTTGAGGTACCTCCGGACTAGTACTAAACTAAAACTATGCTTTGGTAGAAGTGAACTTGTGTTGGTTGCATATATAGATGCAGATATGATCGGGAATGTTGATAGTAGGAAGTCTATTTTAGGATACTTGGTCACCTAGCACTGCTCTTGTTTTCTTAACACATCCGCTTATCGTAATTTTCTAAGGCTCCATGCAATGGATGTTTCCCCATTTCAGTTCAGAGGCCATTTCTACGGTCAGTATGTGTCCCCTTCTGTAATATGACCTTCCGACTCTTTTTTATGGGTACATCACAGACGTGCGCACATCACCACATGCGTGTGCGCCTACTGCACACGCCTACCGACAACTGTTAGTCATCACTGCAAGGTACTCTTTCTGTATAGGTAATAACTAAAAGGAAAACAGATATCTAGTATACTGATCTATATATTCATCAGAACAGGAACAGCAAATCTATCGTTTCTTCTTCTTGGCAACTTAATTACTTAAACCCTCATGTTTTGCGGAGCTTGACACACATAGATAGCACTACAGTCTGTAATAAGCTGGTTGCCATCAAAACAGCACAACAGATGCACAGCTTGGAAAACGCACACCACCACCTTATGTAGCGGACCAGCTTGTAGTCACTTATGGGACATGGGGCACGGCCAGGCACGCCACAGTCCATACTGAGCCAGAGCTTATAAAACCTATAAGCGCAGCAGCCAATCAAGTAAAGATACAAGGCCACTATCGATTAAATTAATGCTCAGGTTCAAACCTGTATACGGGTATATGATGCACTGAAACCAAAAAAAAAGGAGTCAGGCACATAATTATACATGTAAATTAAGAAAACCCTAGGTGGTGGTTATCAACTCTATTTCAACTATTGCTGTCTCCTTTCATTCCCCGCTTATCAACATGAATACACCCCACCATGCCTATACGATGACAACTATGTGCAACTTGCAACTCCACTGCACACTGAGATCTTACTAAATTTGAAATACTGCGATGGGATCAAGAAATCGGGTATGGGGTCAAAAGAATACCGCAAGCCTATGAACAAAAGCCATCAGAAGCCTCCGTCAACGATGGGACATTATCAAGAACGATATCAGCAGGGTCCCCAATCCAAAGTCTATCCCTCCACTGAAACTTTATCCTCAGTTTTCCATTTGCATCGACACCTACAACTTCGCCTTTGCTCGCGTAGGTCTCCATACCCCACCCCCACCTTGGGGATACAAGACCGGGTCGCATCCGTACTTTGTCACCTTGCCGTAAGGGCCTCACCTTCTCCACCTCCCACCCTTTGCACAACCATAGTCTCTCACAGAAACAGAAAGCAATCCAGAGCTCTCCATCCTCAGCCCGGTGGACCACCCCTATGCTGTTGTGGTTCACATCACCCCATTGGTATGTGGGGGTTGCAATGGAGTCCTTAACCTTCACCCAGTCTCCGACGCAGACTTCCTCCTCTTCCTCCACTTTCTCCACCTCTGCTGGGTCTATCAACCAAGCCCTGGCACCAGCTGGTGTATGAATCCTTAGTTTCCCATCAGCATCAATAGATGAGATTGTCCCTATACTTGAATGACTATGATTAGACCAACCAAATCTTGGCTGGCGGATACAGCCTCTGATTCGAACACGCTGCCCAACAACAAACTTGCTAATTCCTTCGAGCTGGCTAGAAGGCCCTATCCACCTTTCCTGCTCACCACAAAACGCCACATGAAGGGTACCATCCCAAACATCACCTTGATATCCAACACCATGCACCACGCCAATGCTACCAGGCTTGAGCGACTTCCAATTATCCACACCATTCCTCAGCCTAACCCACTCTCCAACCTCAAAGATTTTCTCAATTTCAAGATCTGCAGGATCACCTCTCCACAACCCGGACACACCAAAGAAGGCTACCCTCACTTCTCCATCAGCATGTACACCAGCAACTATGCCTCTAGAATCAGGCTTTGTGTCTCTCCATCCCCACCTAGGCTCTGAAATCCCACCACGAAACCGAACATGTTGACCTATCTTAAAGGGCTGTACTTTCTCAATGTCTGTGTTATGAGTTGACCATTTCCCGTTCCTGAAACAGCCAGCTAACTCCAAGTAACCAGAGTCCTGAATGCTATGGACTACTGCAATGCTTATTTTCCCAACACTATTCCAGTCATAAGTAGGTCTGCTCCCAATACTTGGTTTCACGAGGACCCAGTCTCCAACCTCAAAAGCTGAAAGCCTCTCAGCGTCACCTGGAGCTACCTTCCACAAGCTTTTTCTGCCAGAAACCTTGATATTTAAAGTTCCATCCATGTCAATCCTTGATATAGCTCCAATGGTCGCTGCAGTTTCATTCGACCATCCAAGGCGTGGCTGGGATATGGAAGGTGACACATGAACCTTTTCCCCTACCTCAAACAGCTGTGCCTTCTCCATGTCTGCAACTGAACAAAGAAAAAGCTTGCTTCTGAAGCAGAAAGCAACACCCACATCCCCATCTTCTTGTAGACTATGAATTATTCCAATACTATTACGAGTCACATCCTCCCATCCATATTTGGGTGATGGTACCGTTGCTTTGACTCTAACCCAGTCACCAACCTGCAAATAGAAATGGAAGATCCAATTAATTTGCTGTACTAAGAGCAAACTAAGACTAGCTCCAAGGCAAATATTAAGAAGGTTAATACCTTAAAGTTCTCTATCTTTTCCATGTCTGATGGATCTGCCTGCCATGGTGCATCCCGATTGGGGATATCAATGATGAGCAGACCATCACTCTCGATGTCGATTATTTTCCCCACACTGTGATGAGTCTCACCACCCCATGCATATCTGGGCTCTGCAACAGACCTCTTTACACATACTTGGTCACCAATCTGTAAAATTTGCAAACACGAGAATATCACACCAAGCAAAAACAAAACAGGCCAGCAAAATGCCACAGAAGCACGAATATATGCAAGGCCAGTTCATCATTGCCGTGCTGCCCTACTAAATCTAGTTAGCTAAGAGAATCATCACCAGTTGACAAATCAATTGTAAAATATTGATGTTATGGCTCCTAAAAAGAGGTTGTTAATTACTTCATATAATAATCAAATAAAAGGGCAATTAAAAGACACCACAGTACCAAAGGAACCCTAGATGTAACGGTTAAATATTAACACATGAGAATGAATGGACCATATATTAGAGATGGTAGAGTACAAAAACTTACATTGAAGGCGTCAACATGTTCGACCTCCTCTGGTTCACAGAGCCATGGATTGGATAAATAGCAAAGGCCCAATAGAAGACTGCTGTCTGGTCTGATGGAGTATACAATACCAACACTTCCAGGAGTGATAGACTCCATGCCATGTACAGCAAACGTCAGTGAGGGACGAATCCGAACCCAGTTACCAACCTTATATTCTTCAACCCTTTCAATTTCAGCAGGATCAGCTCTCCATCCCCTAGAAGCTCCCGGAAAACCAACCCTCAAGATTCCATCATCATCAACACAGAGAACCGTCCCAATGCTATCCCACGACTGACCGCGCCATCCAAATCTGAGAAGACGATATTAGCCGGTGGTTCAAAATGGCAATTACACATGCCAAACAGCCAACCCGGTAAGATTATTTTCTGACATTTCACAAATTATGTTACCATAATGATACTGGATATATCATAGAAATCAGTCTCTGTTAAAAGATCACACCAATAACATTAGCATGCAAATGGCAACCATATATTTCCACCATAAGGTTCTGAACTTCAGTGTTTGAAGTAGACAGAAGCAGCAACTTCAGTTTTTGCAACAGAAAGAAGCAAAGCACCATCAATGGGTTATCATCACTTGAACTGCACAGGTTCAGTTAAGACTTAAGAGCCTAGTACATCAGTTTAAACTTTCAATAAATGTAATCAGAACATAAACTAACAGGTCTCCTCCAAGTTTTGTTCGATACTGAACTGCAAGTTATTAGCATGACCAGTGCCCATATAAAACCTAGAACGGCAGATGGAATATGTATATAAAGCATTAGGGAATTTTATCTGCTGGTAGAATCATCCGGGCCTTCTATTTGCAGGTACCAACAAAATACATGGGGTAAATCTCCAGTCCAGAATACCCTTTTTTATGTTAGGGTAGACTAAACATCAGGTCTTCACTAATATAATTATCTCAATGTCCAGATAAATAACAAAGTGATCCCTCGCTATGGAACAGACTAATGGAATGTACTGAACCAGCAAATAAGAAGAAAAAAACTTTCCTGACAACATATTAAGCATTGCTTTATCTACTTCACAGTGAGGCGTGAGCCACATGATAGAGTGTAGTATCAAAAGTACAAAGGACCAAACTTGATTTACCTTGGTTCTGAAACATCTGGCTTGAGCTGCACATGTTGGCCCCTATTTAATGGAATGACTTTGATAACTTCACTTGTCAAAACACGGGCTTCTCCAGTACAAAATGACACAACAAGGTGGTCATGGTCTACAATAGACTGGACAAAACCAATGCTTCTGGGTCCTGCACCTTGCCAGCCAAAAGCTGGTGAAGTAACAGTTCTTCTAAATTTCACCCAATCTGCAACCTCATATCTGATTACAGCATTAAGCAAATGAATTACTAAAGATAATTAGGAAGTAGCATGTGCTCCTTATCTTCTTTTTTACTTGTCATCCTACAATGTACAGAGTTAACTTTTTCAAAGTATACTTCTAGATTTACATCAAAACTCAAAAGTATGTTAATACCATTACATTTTTAATATTTTTTTGCAAACATATAATTAGGAAAGGCAACTGTCAAAATTGTGCATTGCAGACTGCGTTAGTGTCCAAAACAGCATTTAAAATAGATCAGAGGTAGTATTCAAGATGCCCACCTATAAAATACAGTTTTTTTAAGGTACTTACAAACCAAAGCAACTTAAACATGTTGCAAAAAAGATCAACAAAAGCAAGAGTAGATTTAATGAAACTCCACGTGTGTTGATCAAACTGTCACAAACCTACACTTCTGTGGAAAGTTTACATAAGACCACAAATCTTTTGACAAACCTATCAAAAGACAATTTTAATAAATTACAGTTCTAGTCAACAAATTCTGACCAACTGGGCCCACCTGTAAGTGATGCATGGTAATACTCTATGCCACGTGGACCTGACGCATCAGTGTACTGGCTGATATGGCAGATGTAAGGGTTGGAAAAACCACCCTTACCCCACTTCGGTGTCATGCAGTCAAGATGACGAGACATTTGGCCAACATGGCAGCTGTCTTAGCATCATGACGAACAGAAAATTACCATATGTCACTTACAGGTAGGCTGCCCGTTGGTCAGAGTCTGTTGTCTAGAATGAAAATTCGTTAAAAGTGTGGTTTAGCTAAACGTATGTTCAGAAACGTGTAATTTTGTGAGAATGTCCCTTAAAAAGTGTCATTCTGTGGTAGTATCCAGAGTATGTGAAATTTACTCTAAAAGCAACACAGCATGAGTTCCTTACATGGTTGGGGAGAGATGAACTCCTTTATCTTCGAGTGTTTCCATCAGTTCTTCATAGATCCATTCCCGTGGGAGCCTCTCAAGAAAATCTTGCAGTGTCCAGCCTCTGTAATTTGTAGGAATATTGTTCAAACTTGTTAAAATATGTTGTAAGAATCGAATTTTACAACACAAAGTATCACATGGAACTTTTTTGCTTCGCACAACCACAACTAAATTTCAAGGGAAACATTTCAAACAGCATTGCAAAGAGAAGGTTTCAAATAAAAGAAAATATTTAAGCAATTAGAATCATATTTCATCTCATGTTGCTTGTTGTTTCCTTCAGCATCACCATACAACAATAGTTTGGTGTACCCTGCAGATGGATCCCTCCAAAACTAGAGAACAAACCATCCACGCATTCACCCATCACAAAAGGGAAAACCAGGGGAATCAGATTCGTTGATTAGTTACTTACCTGTGGTTTCTCACATCAACAGCAGGTGACGACTGTTGTAGCATTTGAACAACCCAAGTCAGATTTTCACGTATCATTTTCGCTGCATCAGCAGCTATGTGAAAAGCATTATCACCATCATCATCCTGATTAACCAAATAGCACGACATTAAATACATAAAATAACTTAATGCTGATGTACCATGGTAGTAAAAGTAGGTCTTGAATAAAATGGTAATGGTGCAACAAAATGGTGTAAGAATCAGTCCTGTGTACCATAACTACAGACCTGAATAAGGTCCAAGAGAACCATAAAATAAAGTAAAAGAAACCAAGCAGAAGACCGACAACAAGGCCTTCCTACAGCACATTCCAACTTCTAAGGATGAAAGTATAATATCAATATCCGTAAATTCAGTGGATGGCTATCATTCATAAGAACTTGTATCAGCATACACTTTCAGATTTAACAGGCCCAATGACTAGCATAGAAGTGTCCTTCTAGCACATGACCCAAAAAAAAGTTTCAGTACATCCTCTTTTTTTTGGGCGGTCACAGCACCAATGAGCTCGACCAAATAATCAACGAATAGCACAAAGTAATTTAGGAGGTCCAACTATCAGTTATTACATTAGCAAGTACGCATTTTTCTAGGCATCTATATGCCCACTAATAAAAAAGATGCATTTTAGTCTTGTAATCATTAGAAAACGAAATAGCCTCTTCCCAACACTTAAACATTGGTCCTATGTCTTGTGCTCTTTGGAACATCTCAGGAATCGGAGGCATCTATAGTTAGTGCTCATCTAGCCATGAGTGCTGGAGCCAAGTGGTTGATACTTGATAGGGATAATTCAGTAGATCTTGATACGCTTTGGGGTACAAAAGCACTGGGAACTACAAAAAAGGCAATCTTTGTTGGGCGCCTAACATTGAGGGTTTCAGATAAATCAATACATATTAAACAATGTCTCCTAATAGGTTTATTTGGAAAACGCTGTGGTTAGAGTCCACAGAACTACTTCAAGTCAGAGCTTGCCTTCTTATAGAGGCTGATGTATCCCAGTGGTTGGGATGGTTTTTTTTCCTCTTGTACTTTTTTTTCCTTTCCTTTTGTTTTTCTTATTCAGTAAATAATCCTTTTTACAGTTGATTTACTTTTAATATATCAGTTTAGTCCTCCAGAACTGATATCGTCCAAAAAGAACAGAGAGACATATGTTTGGCTGAGTATTTCAATGTTCTACTTGCCATGCAAAAAAACCTTTACATGTAGCCATGCAAAATATGACACAATGCCACAGTGCAAACCAATAGTGATGAATCGTAGCATTTGGGAATTTTATAAGCAGGGAAAACATATTACGTTTATGCTGGATATAAAAAATAAATGTGACACACTCAGACACTAAATGGCATTCATAAATTTTATAAGTTTATAACTTCTATGTTCTTGCAAATACTCCACCACAAGATGGAAATATGAGGTGCCCAGAACCGATGATGCAAAGGACATAAATTTCCTTTTTCTCGAATACGCAGGAGAGCTACGTATCTTTGTATTAGATAGAGAAGGAAAACGGACACCTTACATAGGCCATACCCAAAAGAAACAAAAACAAAACACCCACACACACCTCACACAAGCTTAACCAAACGCGCCACTTACAAGGAAAAAAGCTACCACTACCTAAACCACATCCCAAACTAGTCTGGCCACAGCGCCTGGAGACCTTTTGCTCCGGCCAAGCACCAAAGCTTGAGATCATTAGCTATATCTCTCAGCACGCTTAAGACACAGGGAGCAGCTCCATCGAACACACAAGCATTCCGTTGTTTCCAAATCCACCAAGCTCCCAAAATAATTAGTGAGCTGAAGCCTTTACGATCCGGTTTGCCCACCCAACGTAGAGCACGCCGTCACCAATCAGCGAAGTTTGTGTCATGTGGTTCTGGACAGAGATTTTGCAGGCCAATGCATGAGAGAAGGTGGAACCATATCTAACGGACAAAGACACAGCTGGTAAGAAGATGTTGAGCCGATTCATCATCTTGGTCGCAAAGAGGACAGCGGATTGGATGCTGAAGTCCCTGGCGAGCCAATCGATGGGCCGTCCAGCATCTATTCCGTATAGCCAGCCATAGAAAGAATTTGCATTGCAGAGGAGCCCAGGACCGCCATAAACGCTTCCATGGCTCAAACCGGACAGATCCATTGTAGAAAGCTTTGTAGGCAGATTTGGAGGAGTACAAACATGAAACCGAGTGCCGCCACATATGCTGATCAGGCTCTTTCAGGATCAAAGATACATTTTCCATGGTATCCCATATGATCAAGTATTCAATCAACATCAGCCGGCATGCCACCCTGAATATCATGGACCCATCTATGATCGGTGAGAGCTTCAGCAACCATACGCCTTTTAAGCACACATTTTGAAACCAAAGAAACTAATGCAAGAGCAATCTCAAGCAAAGAATGACCGTTTAACCAACGATCAGTCCAGAAAAGAGTGTTGAGGCCATTACCAACTAGAGAAAAGATGGAAATTGCAAACATGGCTAATACGATAGGATGAGCAGGAATTTGAAGATCAGCACATGGGTGATTTGGTTGAGTCTTTTTCAGCCACAACCATCTCAATCTCAACGCCCATCCAAGCATTTCCAAATTGTGGATTCCGAGACCTCCGAGTTCCAATGGCCTACACACTTTATCCCACGCAACAAGACAACTTCCACCGTTGACTTGTACCCTTCCTTTCCAAATTAGATGCCCAGCTTTGTTCAAAAGCCCACCTTTCCATCCAGGAAGTCTATCTGCCACTTTCTCAATTAAAGGCAACAAGTCCTCTTTGCGAAGTTTCCTATCAGAGATTGGTAAACCCAAATATGTGCAAGGAAAAACCGATCTAGCACAAGGCAAGGAAACATCAATGGCTTCAACATCCTGGTCTTGGCATCTAATGGGAATAGCCGAGCTCTTATCAAGGTTAGTATGCAGACCTGAAGCCTGCCAAAAAATAGAGAGAATCTCCTTGATAAGCTGAAGTTCAGCAAGACAGGGCCGAATAAAAAGAACAGCATCATCTGCATAAAGAGAAACCCGGTGCTCAGGAGCACGAGGAGCCAGTGGTTGAAGGAGACCCGCATTACAAGTCTTGCAGATTAAAGAGTTCAGAACATCCATAATTAAGATGAATAACATGGGAGAGAGAGGGTCTCCCTGTCTCAGACCCCGACGGTGTTTGATCACTGCTACAGGAACACCATTAAGCATGATCCGAGTAGTTGCCGAAGATAACAAGTTGCAAAGGAGATTGCACCAAGAAAGCTCAAAACCAAGGTGAGAGAGAACCTCCAAAAGAAAGGGCCAAGACACGGAGTCGAAGGCTTTAGTTATATCAAGCTTCAGCAGCACTCTAGGCTCTTTTTGCCTATGTAAGAGCTTTACTGTTTGCTGCACTAAGACATAATTATCATGAATACATCGACCCCAGATGAATGCACTTTGGTTAGCGGAAACCATAGATGAAAGCCTTGGAGCAAGCCGGTTGGCCATGAGTTTGGCAACCAGTTTAGCAAAATTGTGTATGAGACTTATAGGCCGAAAATCTTTGGCGTGCAAAGCATCAACCTTCTTGGGAAGAAGAGTTAGATAAGCTGAATTCAGTAGCCCAAGCTTGCGCCCATCCCCCTGCTGCAAAATTACCAAAGCAGCCAAGAGATCAAATTTGATAATATTCCAGCAATAACGATGAAATCTTCCAGTATAATCATCAGGCCCAGGGGGTTTATCCGGAGGTAAATCTCTAATAACCGACCAGACTTCATCCTCGGAGAAAGGCTCATCAAGAGCAGAAAGATCCAAAGACTCCCGATGGAAAGATGCCAGGTTGAGAGAAGAAGTCCTTGGCTCAGCCGAGCCAAGCAAACTGTCAAAGAAATTATGTAAAACCTCCTGTTTATCCTCATGGGCTGTCACCATATGATCACCATCTTGAAGCTTAGCTATAAAAAAAAAATCTTACGAAAACTTGCATGCAGATGGAAGAAAGATGTGTTAGCATCACCTTCTTTTAACCAACCAATACGAGACCGAAGTCGCGCAATAGTTCTTTCCAGAGATGCAAGTCCGAGGCAATGGCGCTTAGCTGCTTTCTTAGCCAATCCTCATCAATAGGATAGGACACAAGCGTCCTGGACGATCTCAAGACGATGAAGAACATCCCTGGCCATCAAAAATTGAGATTTGATGTTCCCCACCTGACGTTGTCCCCAAGATTGCAAAGCACGGCCAAGCCTTTTGAGCTTAATGGATAGGCGCTCGAGAGGGCATGATGCACTCACAGGAGCATCCCAAGAAGCAAAGACCGTATCATGGAAACCGTCAATCATTGGCCAAAAACTTTCAAAATGAAATCTGCGCTTGCCATGGGTGCCACCTTTCAATTCCAATAAGAGAGGACAATGGTCAGACATATCCGTAGCATGGCTTTGCAGCATGCATTCAGGGAACAACAATTCCCAATCTGAAGTACAAAGCACCCTGTCAAGTCTCACGAGAGTTGGAGCCTCTCTTTCATTTGACCATGTGTAGCGGCGACCAATTAAAGGAATTTCCTTAAGTTCTAGATCATCCATTAATCTTCGAAAACGCCCCATCATGGCCCTGTTGAGAATGGTATTATTCTTATCAGTAGATTGGTATATCATGTTGAAATCGCCAGCAACAACCCAAGGACCTGTGCATACAGAGCGAATACCCCTCAGTTCATCCAAGAAGCCAATCTTATCCTCATCCAATTGGGGACCGTAAACACTGGTAAGCCACCAAGGAGAGCCTTCAGAAGATTTGAGCTGAACCGACACAGAATTCCTATCCACCCGCAAAGATGGCCAACTGGGCCGGGCCTAACGGGCCAGCCCGTGGCACGGGAAAATTGGCCCGGCCCAGGCACGGCACGGCACGAAAGTAAATGGGCCGTGCCGGCACGGCACGGTTAGGCGGGCCATGCCTGGGCCGGAGCCGCGGCACGCCGGGCCAGCACGGCACGGCCTATTTAAGTTTTTCTATTTTTTTAAGGTTTTATATAATTTATTTATCCCTAATACATAAAGAGATCCTTAACAGGGTGGTAGAGTCATTGCTTCCCATGTATGAGATCTTGAGTTCGATCCCTGCATTCGGCGGTTTTTTTATGTTTTTCGGGATTTTCACGTGTTAACGGGCCGCCAGGCCAGAAAAATACTAATGGGCCTATCGTGCCACAGGCCGCCACGGCACGGCCCGATCTTAAATGGGCTGTGCCTGGGCTGCAACCACGGCACGTGAGCCGGCACGGCACGGCCCGTTTAGCTAACGGGCTGTAACGGGCCGTGCCTGACTAGGCCTGTGCCGTGCCGGGCCGGGCCGCCCATTTGGACATCTTTATCCACCCGCGAAGCCAGATCTTGGAATTCGCTGTCTTTCCAAGCGACGACCACCCCTCCCCTTGAACCATCCGCAGGGAGGAATACAAACTTGCTAAAATCCAAACCCAAAAATGAAATCATGCCCCGAACCGAGATACAAGCCAACTTTGTTTCTTGTAAACAAACAATATTAGGACGACAAGAATTCACCACTTCATGGAGCACATCACGCCTCGCTTTGGCATTCAACCTGCGGACGTTCCACACCAGAATAATAGAAGAGTTCATTGGGGAAAAAACAAAAAGAGCGACCAAGAAAAACCCAGGGAATCAAAGCTCAGTGAGGAGCTCCGCCGATCTGACTTGATTGTCATCCGGAGCAGACCACCCAAAAATCGCCGCCATAGCAGTGATATGAGTGTGACACAGAGGATTATCAAACAAGTGTGTGTATCTGTCAAGAGCCTCTTGATTGATCTTTTCTTGATCTCCAAGAAGTCCCAGAGTTTGCATCACCTTCGAAGAGATGTGCCGGTCTGGCGAGTCAACAACACCACCTGCCCGGGTGGCAATCCTCCCACTGCGCCTAGGGACGAAGTCTGGAAGTAGGGTTTTCAAGCGACGTTTGTTGATCGCCAGGACAGGAAGCAAAGACATGCAATTCTGCATGACCATGCGAAAGAAATCGGCAGAAAGAGTGCGCTCGGCCGAGATGTCAGTTCCAACACCATGAGAATTCCTGGCCCGTCCACAATTCCTTCTGGAATAAACAATACTGCAGGTCTTCGGCTTGTAGAGATCAACAACATTAGAAAAAGCCACAACAATGGAAACAGCCTCGATCATCCGAGCGTCACAAGAAAGAGGGACCTGAAGCTCAGAGGCAGGAAGGACCAGAGGTGCGGGTGAACCGATGAGGGTCGAGATGTTGAGAACTGAATCATCGACGCGCACAAGACTTCAACAGGAAGAAAAATGGTCCAACTCCTGAGCAGATGGCACCGGAACAGGCAAAGGCCCAGCTGGAGTTTTCACCACTGAAGAAGGCCCATTAGGGGAAGAAAAACAAACCGGCCCGCAAACCGGCCCGCAAGCAGTATCCGAACCAGGGGAGGAGATAAACATCCCTGATGCCGAAGGATCACAGCAGCGGGTCCCAGAAACCCTATTGGGCGGCGTCATCAAATCCACATCTGCAGCCGAGCCAAAAGACCCTTCGATAACAGAGACCACAGCGGCGGCGGCCGAGGTGTGATCAAACTGATCAACAAGACCCGAGGCGGCAGACGGACTAAGGTGTCGACTTCAGGACCTGGACAACCCAAAAGCGCAACCGCCATGTGCTCAGAGTCTTGAATGGCGGGCCCCAGACGATGCTTGATCGAGGTACGAGGAAGAACGCCACCGGAGTCGGCAGCACCGCCAGGGAGAACATCCGTGTCACCCCGGCTAGACGGAGAGGAGCTCATACGACGACGACGCCTTCTGATGTCGTCATCATCCTCAACATCTGAGCTCCGAGGAGAAACAGGTGAAGGACGAACATCAAAGCTATGAATGGCTGAAACCACGATGTCGATGGTGTAAGCAAGCGATCTCTTCATTGGAGAAGCCCCCGGCACCTCCAAATCGCCTGGCTCAACGATGAGAATTAGAATGAACAATAGAGTACAAAGAGGTTCAGCACAGTTCCCATTTAGCAGCATTACCATATAATTCCTAATATTTACTAGCACAAGAGCATTATATTGGACTTGTCTTCCAAACTTGCCCAGCTCTATCTACGAAAATGATTGGAAAAAAAAAAGCAGTAAGGCAGAAAACCTGTATGTTGCAGTTTGCTCCAGCTGCTAAAAGCAAGCCAACACAGGAGTTTGCACCTCTGTTAAGTGCAACATGAAGTGGGGTTGTGTTTTGAGCATTTCTTATATTTACATCAACTCCTGCTTCCAGTATGATCTGCCAAATAAATAACAAAAGGAAAACAAGTCATATTTTTATATGGTATAAGTAGAAACAGCAGGGAAATGTAGAAAAAATCCGAACCACCAAATAGCCGTTACCTTAACCAGCTCCACATCATTGATCATTGCTGCAGTATGTAATGCAGTTCGACAGTGTGGATCATCTTGTGCTGTAGGATCAGCACCAGCAGCAAGCAATATTCTTACTAACTCTCGACCCTCTGGCAAATGTAAGTCAATCATAGTATTAGAACAAACAGTATCTGCAATCGATAAAAAAAACAGGATTGTCTATTCTATCCTAGACCTTAGGGAACTGTATATCCAAATTTGCTTGTAGTGGTACAACCTATTGTATATCCAAATTTGTTTGTAGTTCACTGTTGCGCCTAGGCGCAAAATAGACTTGCCTAGGCGCAACAGAACTACATTGCGCTACCCTCAGTTGTTGCAGCCACCTTCGCACCACCCCAATTACGACTAAAAAACTAGTCAGTTACAACGACACATATAGGTGACTTACGATCACATGATAAAAAATGTATAATTACGAGAAACATTGTAGTTTACTGCTGCGCCACCCCCAGTTACGATTAAGAAAATAGTCGGTTACGACAATGCAGATAGTTGAGTTACGATCACATGATAAAAAAGTCAGTTACGATAGCAACTATACTGTTTTTTGGATCATAACTGGTGTGTGCGCAGAGATGACCTAGTTGCGATCACAGTTACGACTAAGAAAATAGTCAATTACGACAGCACAGATAGTTAAGTTACGATCACATGAAAAAAAAGTCAGTTACGATAATAACTATACTGCTTTTTGGATCGTAACTGGGGGTGTGCACAGAAGTGACCCAGTTGCGATCACATAACAAAAAAGTACATAATTACGACTAGATAAGGTACCCAGTTACGACCATATAAGTTTGTAGTAACTGACTTATCTTGTGTGTCGCAACTATACTGTTTTTTTTATCGTAACTGCGGGGTGACGCAACAATGAACTACAGTGCGCATAGGCACATAATAGATATACAATATATGTGTGTATATATACAGTATATATATATATTGCTGTGTAATATCCCTAGACTATTAAGGGGTTTCTTGCATATTGTCACTTGTACATGTGTACACATATTGGTCCAGGACATCCAGGTAATACAAGTTGATATTACTAATATGGTATCAAAGCTAGGTTTTACCAGGGGCGCAGCAACTCGTCCAAAACTCTAGATCTAATATTCCCCGCCGACTCCTCTGCCCGTTCCCCGTCTACCCACCGGGCAGTCGGCCTGTGTGCAACTTCTCCCGCCGTCGCCTGTCCCTGATCTGCCCAGCACCGCCCCGATCCGGTCGAATCTCTCCGCTCGGTGCCGCCCCAATCCGGCCACGCGCCCTCCGCCTGCCCTTGTCGTCTTCGCCCGACGTCGCCCCGCAACACCGGAGCTTCGATGCGCCGTTAGCCTCCCTGCACACCGCCTGTCTGCTCGCTGGTCCTGCCCGCCCGGCCTCAACCGCCACCGATCCGAACTCCGACACCGTTGGCCTCCGCTTGGTCTACCGCTCGTCGGTTATGCCCGCCCGGTCTTGGACCGCTCGTCGGTTATGCCCACCCAGTCCTGCCCCGCCAGTTTCAGTCTTCGGTTTGAGGCCATCTCGTCCGGACTCCAATTGTCCTCATCTATGCTTATCCGAACAGACAAGCAAAAAAAGAACAAAAAAGGGGGAGAAAGAAAAAAAGGAAAATAATTGCAGCAGTTGCCGCTTTTCTTTGCGCTCTCGCCATCATTCGTTGCTACTTGTTGTTGCTCGCCGCTACCTTTGCACTCATTATCGACCGCTGCTTCTTTGCGCTCTCACCGTCATTCATCGCCTCTTCAGGATGTCGTCGAGCGCCATTTCAGTTCCTCGATGCTCGGTGATCTTTGATAGTGCCAACTACCAGGACTTCACGTAGCATATGCGTGTCCACATGTGCGGGCTTCGTCTTTGGGGTGTTCTATATGGCGACGTGCCTTGTCCACCTTTCCTTGAGCTTCCAACAAAGCCCGTAGAACCTGTTAGATATATATTGCTCTATGTAATATCCCCAGACTATAAGGGGTTTCTTGCATATTGTCACATGTACATGTGTTTATAAACTAACCTAGGGTCTCCAGGGAATACAAGTTGCTATTCCTAATACAACCAACCATAGAAGCAAAGTCAGAAATTACCTTTCTCGTGCTCTTTTTTAAGAGCTGCTGCCATACATAAAGCTGTCCCAACAGGGCTGGGTACATCAATTGCTTCTGCAATCTCCTCTATAGATGCAACTTCAACCCATCTTTTTACCACAGTCATGTTCCATGTCTCAATACATAGATGCAATGGCCTATTCACCATGTGAGTGAAGTATCATTAAAAAGAAAAGAACTAGGCAGATAACACATGAAAAAAGAGAAGATTTAATGCTGCCACAGCTCAAATGACTTAACGGAACTTCAAGTAGCAGACAACAGCATAAAACATCCCCTCCACTAGGCACTAGGTGGATAATTCTTACGTTTTATGCTGAGAATTCGATATGCCCATAGATCTGCAGCCTCCATTTTCCAGTATGACAATAGCACAATCAGTATATCTCCTAGCCACAGCAATATGAAGGACAGATTCACCTTCCCCATCTACTGCATTAGGATCAGCTCCAGCCATCAGCAATTCCTGCATAACACACAAAAACAGAAGCTAAAAATAGGAATCAGCAAGCTGAAACAGTGAGAGGTGAGCATGATGGCATACTTGCATGCACTCCGGTTGGCCATGATGAGCACAGACATGGGCAAGAGTAGGACCCAGGCCTTCTCTAAGCCTAGAATCGACACTGGCAAACCTGCCAACAAGTGCACGAACACATCGTGGAGAGCCAGCAGCCAAAGCAAAAACTATAGGAGGGTCTTCGTCCTTATCTAATATGTCTACATTCTCTTGGTAAGCCACAATAGCTTCCACAAGCTCTGCCGAGCCTCTGCGGCATGCTAAATGTAAGGCAGTGTGCCCATCCGTATTTTGTGCTTCTAATAGAGAACGAATTAAACTACCATTTCTCTCTGATGCAGCCTTTGCAAGTAGATCCCTGGCATTTGTAAAAGGTTTAGTGTGAAACAGTATATGCTGTACGTGCAACCATACAGAAGTTGCCAAGGACAAACCTAACACCGGCAGCATCTCCTTCGCATACAAGATGATGTAAAGCATTTGGATTATCATGAACCATCTCTAGGATGGAGGCTGGTGATGGTTCCAAGCCATTGGGCAAGCTTTCATTTGTGAAATCACTGCATAAGCAAGTAATGTGTTACAGTACTTTCATATCAGAAAGTTCGCAAGGTCAAAAGGTAAGTTGGGAAAAATAACATGCAAGTCTTATTGAAGATGGAAGAATCTTTAAGCATGGTTAGCTCAAAGATATTTCACTATTTGATGCTACACTTTAAGGTAAGTTTCTGCAAGGCATTTAATTTCCATGTATTATTCACCATAAAGTAATACAAAGTCAGATAAAGAAATTACTTTTCAGGAGTTGTAGGTGGGCTCCTTGGTATGTCTAGAAGATGATGAAGAAAAGTTTTAAGCATGTCCTGGAAGGATGGTCTTCTTGAAGCTCGGAACTGCAAACAATCACCAATCATCTTCCACAACTCCCCAGGAAGTCCTACACCTACTACTCTTGAATATTGAGGCGGTGGCTTCTTTTCTTTTACAACAGACTTACAAATTTCCTCTGCGCTTAGCCCAGCCCATCTGCATTTCAATTCGCATCTAACCACACCATTCACAAAATATTAAGAACACAGATGAAATAATCAGGGTACTTACGGAACGGCACCAGTACACATTTCCACAAGTGTACAACCGAAACTCCATGCATCTGACTCTGGCGATATTCCATTTGCACAATCCCAAAACATATTCATTGTCTTCCTCAACGGTCCCCATGCCTCCGGAGCTGTATAGTTGGCGCTAAGCAGTGTAGCATCAATGCCAGCCATGCTGGAGTCATCAGGTACTCTCCTACTATTGAGGTTCTTCAGAATTGCTGAAAGACCATAATCGGAAACAACTGCATGTCCATTTGCATCTAAAAGAATGTTTGATGGCTTTATGCTCATACAAACAATACCCGCTGCATGAAGTTCTGCTACTCCACGAGCAATATCTGCTCCATATCTGCAAAGTCAGGCACAGGAAAAAATCATCGGTTGTTCTACAGAGTTGAATAACAAATGGATTATTGAATACAATGACTGAATGGCACTGATAAAGAAAGCCAGAATAGTTAAGATGCATTGGATAATGACAATGAAAATAGACTTATTGGTAAATGAGACGGGGACTCTCATTCATAGGCAGCAGAAATAGATGAATCTGAATGTTGTTGCAAAATAACTAACTCTACCTATGTATGACATGGGCGGTTTCATGCACTATTGCACTCAGCATGAAAACAATTAACCCCACAGGAAGCTTCAGCTTGTACTTGGGGAATTTGTTGCTTACTTAGACAGAACTGAAGTACTGGGTACTAAAATGCTACGAGTACTCAACATATTGTATTTATATGGTTCTGTATATCAGCCATCGACAGATTACAAGCTTTCATCAAATCTACCACAGCAATACTGCATAATCAGAACTAGTTTGCATGGTTAACTTAACAATATAAGAAGGAAGTTTGCCCAAGATGGTTTTGGTAGAACCACAAAACACCACCACGGTTTATTTTTCTTTTTGGAGTTCCTCCGCTATAGGGTTTTGAGACAATTTCCAGCAAAGCTAACTAAACTAGCTTAGAACATTTATTTATCTGCCCCCAATGATGGTCAGTGTAGACATTTTACATTGAGTTTGAGTACCAAAGTATCACCACCACACTATTATGTTGATTATGAACTTGGGTCAATTCCACAGTTGAACTGCACACTGAAATTGGAAAATGTTCAAAACGCTACAAAGAAATCCCATATCTAAGAAAGTGAAGTAGGACAGGTTTCCATAATAGGGGAAAGTACTGCATTGGGTTATCATGGCATGCAATTAAGTATTGTCCAAACTAAACTATAACGTAATCATCACCTATGATTAGTTGACTGTATAGAAAATCTTGAAACATAAACTGATGTTGAATTGGTTCATCGGTTGCAACCAGAAAAAGGGGCAAATTACTTGATCAGATGGATGAATTGCCCTCGCTAACATATATTAAGAAATCCAACAATAGTCATAGTCACAATACAGGAATGGCCTCCTTTGCACAGAAATATCACATAGAACTTTGAGCCAAAGTTAGAGCTGACAATAATGATCTTATTGCAGAAGACAACAACCATGAACTATAACTAAATGGGAATTTTGCTCTGGGACTTCCATTCTAACGACCACATCAGTTTTGTGGAGAAATGTTAGATGTACAAGTACCAAATATTACTGGGGAAACCTCAGTATTTCATGAGTTGTTGTTAGGGTAATCCTGGTGTGTTACTGTTACTGTAGCGGAAGTCTCTCCAGCTGCAGGAACAGTGCGCCAGTTACTGTATCAGACAGTCGTCTGTAGCAGGCAGTCATCCGTAGCCCTATAGTGTGTGAGCTCAGGAAGAGCTTCACCCGGGTGGATGAGCTTCCACCCGTTTGAGGCTGTCAGCAACTCTAGGTTTTTGGATGTTGGAATAAACATCAGAAGCTGCTGGCAACAAGAAAAGCACCGAATGTGCTCCGTCGGATGGAAGCACCGAATGTGCTCCATCCGATGTAATCTCTTAGAAGCCGTTAACAATTATAGGCTTTTGGGTGTTCGAATAAACATTAAAATTTGTTGAGAGCGAGAAAAATTCATGTGTCCAGTGTGTACTCGCGTGTGTGTTCTATCAACCCACTTGTCGCAGGATCTGAGTACAACAAGTGGTATCAGAGCTGACCCTCACAGTTACACAGGCTTGTGCGGGCCAGGGGCACGGGCATAGAGCGCATGACGCATATGGACCTTAAGTAGTCACACGGCATGGCATATGTGCCAGCACTCGACGTACGGATGTGTGCTAAGAGGGAACGTTCCTAGTCATTTGCCTAAGTGTGGGTATGTTCGTCCAAAGCCAGGGTTGATCAATCCTGGTGATGTTGGATCCTACGAGTAGGCGCCAAGCAAGCTTGGGACGCCATCCTGTCGATGTGTGTCGGTGACAATTGCGTCCGCAAGGCCTCGGCGCAACAGCTACGGAAGGAATTCAAGGCAATTTCGCTCTGTGATGGGGAGATGATCGACGATTTCACGATGCATCTCTCCGGCCTCGTCATCAACCTCGCCACGCTCATAGAAACAGTGGAAGAACAGAAGGTGGTAGAAAAATATCTGCGAGTAGTCCCCAAGAGATTTTCGCAGATTGCTATGTTCATCGAGACTATTCTCGATCTCTCGATGCTCACGCTGGAGGAAGTGACTGGGAGGCTAAAGGCGGTGGAGGAACGTCTCGATCCGGAAGAATCCCTTGCCGTTGGCGGAAAGCTCCTCCTTACCAAGGAGCAATGGCTCACGCGCATCAAGAAGCGAAAGCTAGGTGCAGAGTCCTCGGGCAGTGGCAGGGGCAGTGGCAATGCCCATCGTCGTGCGTGCGCACCAAGGAAGAAAGGGGGAGACAACAGCTCCGATGGCAAGGTCGTGCGCGATCTCTCCCACGACAAGTGCCACAATTACGGGCGCTATGACCACTAGGCCAAGGACTGCCGATAGCCCAAGAAGGCGCAGGCTTATTTGACTCAGGGCTAGGAAGAAGACGAGCTTGCGCTCTTGATGGCATAGGTGTGCGCTCTCAGTAATGCGCAGGAGCCATCACCAAGCTACGTCCACCTCGATGAGCCACGCACACAAGTCCACCTTGGTGCCAACAAGGACGGCGGCCACCTGGAGGGTTGGTACTTCGACACCGACGCCACCAACCACATGACGGGTCACCACGATGTCTTCGCAAAGCTCGATCAAGGTGTGATAGGCCCTGTCCGTTTTGGAGATGGCTCGATGGTCGACATTCGCAGTTGTGGCACCATCATGTTCGCCGGGAAGAATAGAGAGCACAAGACGCTCTCTGGCGTTTACTTCATCCCACGGCTGAAGAACAACATCATTAGCATGGGCCAGCTGGATAAGGGGGGCACCAAGGTGCTGATCGAGGATGGCATCTTGCGGATTTGGGACCGCCAGCACCGCCTTCTCGCCAAAGTTTGTCGCGAGCGCAACCGACTGTACATCCAGCACCTCGACGTTGCCCGTCCCATCTGTCTCGCGGTGCACCACGACAAGAACGCTAGGAGATGGCACGCACGCTACGGCCACATCAGTTTCAACGCACTCCTACGGCTAGCACGCCATGAAATGGTGCGAGGCCTGCCGCAGTTGGAGCACGTCGAGCTGTTGTGCAACACGTGCATCACCACCAAGCACCGCCGAGCTCCGTTCCCGTCACATGCCAAATATTAGGCGAAAGAGCACTTCATCCTCATCCATGGAGATCTTTGCGATCCCATCACGCCGGTGACACCAAGTGAGCGTCACTTCCTGCTGATGGTGGACGACGCCAGCCGTTATATGTGGCTGACACTCCTGGCTGCGAAGAGCAACGCAACGGCGGCGATCAAGGCGATCCAGGCGGGGGTGGAGGTGGAGAGCGGTCAGAAGCTTCGCGTCCTCCGCACCCATAACAGCGGCGAATTCACGTCCATTGAATTCACGCGCCACTGCGTGGATCGCGGCATCTAGCGACACTTCTCCGTGCCATACAGCCCACAACAGAACAACGTGGTGGAGAGATGCAATCAGTCAATTGTCACAACGGCGTGCTCACTCCTGAAACAGAGGGGCATGCCGGCGGAGTTTTGAGGAGAGGCGGTGAGCACCACCATCTTCCTACTCAATCGTGCACCGACGAAGAGCCTAGATGGCATGACGTCGTTCGAGGCGTGGCACGATCAGAAGCCAGCGGTGAACTTCTTACGCACCTTTGGCTGTCCGGCATACATCAAGGAGGCGCGACCACATCTGCGGAAGCTTAATGGCAGAAGCATGCCCTGTGTCTTCATCAACTACGAGCGTGGCGCGAAGGCATACCGCCTCTACGACCCGAGCATCAAGCGCGTCCACGTGTCGCAAGATGTGATCTTTGACGAGGATACCGAATGGAGCTAGGAAACGGATGCAACTGGGAGTGTGGCTCCGTCGAGCGACTTTGCCATGGAGTTCATGGTGAGTCGAGTTCATGGTGAGTCAAGTCCATCTCCCGACGACTGACAGGCCCACCTCAGCCGAAGGAGGAACATCCTGCGGTTCGCAATCACAGTCGTCACCACGTCTCAGGGTCTGTGGCAGCAGCACCAGCGGAAGTGGCGTCGGTGATGGCGGCGATCTGGTGGTACAACGAGTGGTGGAGAAGATTGGCAGATCGGCTACGTACCTGACACTGACGCATACCAATTATGTTGATTGGTCCCTTATGATGAAGTTCATGTTGCAGGCGTGAGGCATGTGGGATGCAGTCGAGCATGGCGTCGAGTCCGTCGAGGAGAACGGAACATGAACGCTAGTAGAGTTGTCGCGTGGACACCATCCAATCAGGCTCAAATAGGTGTTCAAGCTCAAGAAAGACGAAGCCGGTGTTGTGATCATGCACAAAGCATGCCTCATCGCCAAGGGCTATGTGCAGCATCCAGGCGTAGACTTCGACGAGGTATTCACACGTGGATGTGAAATTCGTGCTGGAGTCCACAGGAGTTCGTGCGCTTGCTGCTGGCGCTAGCTGCCCAAGAGGAATGGCGGTTCACATGGATGTGAAATCAACATTTCTCAATGGCAGATTGGAGGAGACAGTGTATGTTGCGCAGCCACCAGGTTTCGTCATCGTCGAAGAAGAACACCAAGTCCTGCGGCTGTGGAAGGCACTCTACGATCTGCGACAAACACCGCGCATGGAATGCGAAGCTCAACAGCACCTTGAGGGCTCTCGATTTCGAGTAGAGCGTGCACGAACACACGACATACCGACGTGTACACGGTAACACGCTGCTGCACCTTGGGGTCTACGTGGATGACCTAATCATCACGAGATTGACAGAGGAGAGACGGCTAGTCGGCTAAACACAAGGCTTAATGGGAGTATTGTTAGGGTAATCCTTGTGTGACAATAACATGGTTACTGTAGCAGAAGAATCTCGATCGATGTAGGGACAGTACGTCGATTACTGTAGCAGACCGACATGTTGTAGCCACAGTAGTCCGATTGTTGGCCTATAAATATGGGGTGACCCCCTTATGAGGTGTGAAGTGTGAGAGCTCAGAAAGAGCTTCACCCGTTAGAGGATGTCAGGAGCTATAGGCTTTTGGATGTTGGAATAAACATCAGAAGCTACTGGCAGCAAGAAAAGCATCGAATGTGCTTCGTCGGATGGAAGCACCGAATGTGCTTCATCCGATGTAATCTGTTGAAAGCTGTTAATAGTTATAGGCTTTTGGGTGTTTGAATAAACATCAGAAATTGTTGGCAGCGAGAAAAATTCATGTATCAACCCACCTCTCGCAGGATCCAAGTCCAACCGTTGTTAGCACCAACATACATTTTTCTAGAGATCTTACTCACAAGAATGCATGTCATAAGGACTTTAATGTCCTCAGCATATCCAAGCATTGTGACCGCTTTCTTAACAGATAATAGACCAAAACTGAAGCTGCACAGCTTGGTAACTTGATGGGGATTGATTAAGTAAACAAATTGCAAGCCAGAATTATGTTACTCTGTGTTGCGTACAAAAATCCCCCAATATGACTTTAATTGAAGTACAGAGCATGGATCAAGTGTGCCTTCTTTGAAGCTCTTACACTACAACACGACAACAAATGCAAGACAAAAGTGAACAAACAAACTAGCAGAACTCACCCCAGACATAACCGGACACGTCGCCTTATCAAAGACCCATTGAGATCTGCCATTAATCAAGAGACCACTATACATGTCACAACTCAAGCTACCATACTACAACAATGTCAGCTTTAGTGATCATTCTAGCTAGGCATGCTTCTTACTGAGCCACAGCTTCAAAAACCCATGCACATGAACATGTGCATCAACAGATTAACTGAAACGTGGTGTTGCAATGCGATCTATGTTTTCAGAGATCAATGGCAAGGCAGCAGCAAGAATTACTACTCCATACTACTAAGTATTCATGTTTAAATGCAATGCCACACCTGAGAATCTGCTCCAACGTGAGGCGTCCACCATTCTGCCGCATCTCCGCCTGCACAGACCCCACGTAGCGATCCATCACAAAGCAGAAGTGCCCAGCGACCCTCACGGCACCATGGAAGGTGCACACGTTCCGGCACCATGTGGAGGCGCGTCTTAGCCGCTCCACCTCCTCCTGAACCCCCTCGAGCCCGTCCCCAGCGGCCACGGGCACCCTCTTCACCGCAACCTGGTGCTTACACCTCTTGGTCCCACCGCCCCCGGCGCCACGGGACAGCGTGCCTGCCCACATCTCCTGCCCGGCGGACCCGGGCGGGCCGCTCCCGATGCGGCGGGCGAGCTTGAGGTCCGGGTGCGAGGCGAGGTCAAACGAGCTGCATCCGGACGGCGCTGAGGCGGGGCGGCGGCTGGGGCGCGCGAAGAAGTCGTCCTCGTCGTCGGAGCCGTCGGAGGATGATCCCGAATCGGAGTGGAGGAAGGAGGGGGAGGAAGGGGACGCGGAGAGGAGCGAGAGAATGGGGAAGTTCTTCCGCAGCGCGGAGACGGAATTGCCGACGGCGGTCGGGTGGCGGCACCGCGGGCATGGCAGCACGGCCCCGGGGGCGGCCGCGAGCATGTGGGCCAGGCACGCGCGGCAGAAGCCGTGGCCGCAGTGGAGGAGCAGCGGCGTCCGCTCCTCCTCGTCGTACCGAACGTGGCACAGCGAGCAGCACGGCACCCGCATCGCGCCCGGCGCCGAGGGGTTCTGGTCGGCGCGGTGCGGTGCCCTTGGGCACCGGGGCGGGGAGGAAGCTGCAAGGCGAGGGATAGATCTGGGCGGAGGGGTTTGGGGATGGAGACAAGTGAGTCGGGGATTTTCTGAGAGAGGAAGAGTAGAGGGAGTTGGTGGTGAACTGGTGATGCGGTGGGAGCCTGGGATGGGAGGGACGACAGGCAGCAAGCGCAGAGGCGCAGCAGCGCCTTGCTTGCTCCTCGGCTCCCCCACCTTTCCCTGCGCTTGGAATGGGGGTGCCGCCGCGTGTACTCGGTTTGGAGTTTGGGACTGGTTCGCATGAGCTCCTTCGGCTCTGACCGTTGTCGCTCGCCGCTTAGCGACAGAAAAAACTTCGCAAGCTCTCACCTCTCAGTGTAGACATGTCATTAGTTCGAAGGGTTCTGTGCAGCTGTGCTGATGAAATATGTGGCCATGCGTTGCTTAATTTTTTATTATGATTTTCCCTATGTTAATGTTTACGAAAAAATATGTACACGATATTTCTCTTAGAGTACAATTGGTAATGTGTAAAGAGATACGAGATGTAAGTTTTGTGCTCATCTTAATATAATTCAGAGCTTTCAAACCCTTCGCAAAAGAAAAAAGATACAAGGTTTTTTTTATATTTTGCGAGTGATTTAGAGAGTTTGGTTGTTGAATTATGGTTGCCGAATCTCTGTACTGTAACATCATAGAAAGCGGTTATCGTGTTGAGAGCTCTCAGCAGTATAGATGGCTAAATAAAATATAACATGCATATTTCATATGGTATTATCATCAACTTTCTCTTGTTCCACAAAAAGAAGTTCATGGCATGTTGACTTTTTAAGTAATTCCCATGCAGATTTCGGCAGAGGGCAAATCTATAAAAAGAATACAAAGTTGTATAGGTTTGGAGACCTCAATTGGAGCTCATAGGCAATGACGTTGACATAGTGCCAACCCATCAGAATTGGAGCTCACACCATCGTTGCGGGAAGTGATGTTGATGCCATCCAATATGCCGCTACTTACATGCCAAAGTAAGTTGGTGCGTGTTGCCATGATCATTGTTTTAGCATAGCTACGTGAAGGCGGTTATCAATAGCAACAAGGATCGAGGGCTATCAGAAATATAACTTCATGAAATTTTATCTAGCTAGGTAACTTATGAAAGCAATCCAAAGTTTTTTTTTTTTGAATACCATAACAACTTCTTAAAGAAGAAAAGAGTAAGCTACATCACATACGTCACAATTTCCGAAAATAGGTGCTTAAGGGACTCAAATCCACCAAGGGTACGTGAGTCTTGCTGGTACCAAAACCCTGACCAAGGGAACAACTAGGCACATGTACCTCTTCATCCTCGATGGTACCATGCATGAGGTGGGTATAGCTCTACAATTTTCTATAACTCTCTATGTTTGTGAAAATAATCCATTGCTTTGTCCTCCATGGTCCATAAATTTAAATCCTTATTATCTTATGATGGTTGTATCGTTCCAATGTATTCACATACGTAAATAAGATCTGCTTGCACCTTATTTATCCTTTATCACCTCTCCAAATAACCTCGTAATGACTACAATAAGAATCTACAACTCCACTATTCAACTATCAACATTTGTGGTCTTCTCTTCTCACCCCTCAAAATTCTAATAGTCCTTTCTATTGAACCAAAGCATCAAGTTCATTCATATATATATTGAAGTTATCGATGATCTGTAAACCATCGATCTAACAAATTTGTTAAAGAAATAGGGGATATTTTGGGTAGACAAATTAGAGGGAACATACAGTGGTTTTTATACAGGTTCAGGACTCCGAGACGATAATAAATGAAATGATCGAATGGCCAAAGAGGAGATGAACTGGGCACTAATTAAAAATAATTTCTACTAAAACAAGCAACAACCTTAACCTAAAGAAAAGGTAAAGCAACTACAGGATCAAACTAGAGGAAGGCAAGAAAATAAGCAAGCTAGAACACAAAGTAAATGTAGAATTGAAAGCTGGTAAGAAAGTAAATGCTCAAATCTAAATACGGGAAAGTAAAGAGATGGGCAAGAAGACACCAATTTTTTCCAAAAATATCGATAAGTTGACACTCCCCGCTAGTCCTTGTTGGAGCATCCATCAAGGATATCGCTCTCCCTTGAGTCACCAAGACTCAAGTGTTCCCTAATGATTGTCATTTCTCTATCTCTGGATTGGCAAGCATTAAATCAAGTACATTGCTCTTCTTAGAGCTCCCACAAAAACTCTAAGAGCCCACCAAAATACCTCCAATCACCAAAGACCAACTAGATGTTGTCAGCTACCATGAGTAACAAGATGCACACTTGCTACTCTATAAGTACTAATGATATTCTTAATCTTCTATTAGAGACTTTGCAACTCTAATGATATATCTTGCTTCTTGAAGACATACATAGTGTATGGGCTCCTCTAGATTTCAAGAGATTGAAGTGAGATCGAGTGAGGGGTATACATATAAGCTAGAGGTCTAAATCTAGCCGTTGCCCAAACACCCACACTTTCTGTGAATACTGGATGATCCGGCACGCACCAATTCACATATGTCGAATCATCTTGCGTGTACCTTTTCTGAAAGCTAGCCAATGCCAGCTGTCAATAGTCATTACTGCTTTGAAACACTCCGGCGAAGCCTTCTATACGCATATCAGACCATCCGGCGTGCACAACCACACCGGACCATCCAGCGTGCATAACCATGCCAGACTAGCTGTGAAACCCTCTCTGAAAAAATTACTCCGCTAAAGTCACCATGTGTACACTGGACCATCCGGCGTATACAACCACTTTTCTGCACAAAACTTCGATTCTATATAAAAAGCCCCGGCGTATTCCAACCTTAATGCCAGACCATACAGTGTACTAACTTGAAGCACCTCTTCTGACATAACACTCAGGAGAGGTCAATTTGTTGAGCGTCGGATCATTTGGTGTATGCAATTTTCTCTGGACTCGTCCAATTCAACATTTCTCAAGTTCTAGCTTCTCGACAACTTATCCATAGGTTTCTCTAAGCTACTTAGTGCTAGAATTTCACAAGTGTGTATCCAACCAAGTCTAAACTCATCTAGGTCAAGCTACTACTCTTAGCCTCTCTTTATAGTATGGTCAAAAGACTAATAAATGTAACATATACTACTCTAAGTGCCATTTATCTCCTTGTGACACTTAGAACTAGAAAATCCTTAATCTTATTGCTCATATCCTTTGATTGTCCATAGAATCATCTTAGGGACCAAGAATATCTAATTATCATTGTAAGCTAAATTTTTTTATACCTTTCAAAACAAACTTGTTAGTCACGATGATATAGTTGTTATTAATTACCGAAACACTTATCACTTAACTAGGGGCCTAGATGCTATAATCTCCCCCTTTTTTGTGATTGATGACAATATAAATGAGAAGATAAAGATATAAATTGAAGTATACCTATCATACTAAGCAGTTAATGAGATATAACAATAAAGCAAGAGAAAGCCTAGCACTGGAACAACCTATCGTGCTATTTGAATAAGAATTAAACAAGCACGAAAGGGAACATAATGTGTCAACAAGCGAAACACATCAATAGATGAAGCCAAATAGCCTATCATTACATCAAAATCCAATAAGATCTAACAAGCCAAACCTAACTACTTAAGCTCCCCCTGAAACTAGGACTTCCCATAACTCTGACACTCTCTACCCCTAGGACTCCTAAACACACTCCTCTTTTGGTACCTAAGAACTAAAAAGAGAGCACAACTAAACACATGGGGCCAGAGGAGACGGAAGAGATGACGCTGCCGAAGAAGGGTGCACCACAAACTAAGAGCCGGTATCTGACTTAGAGTCGAACGCGGAAGATCGAGCTCGGTGGCAGTGGCAGCAACGACAAGTGAGAGTGATCCTACTGAAGGCTGATCAGAAGCTGAAGGAGCAGGAATCTCTAACAACTCTGAGTTGGGACCGGGGATGGAGCTAGATGTAACTTGACCTTGAGCTGCCAACTCCTGAAGCATGACATCAAGCTCATCAACCGTTGACTGCACAACTAGAGGAGGCACATTTGACTGCTGTTGAACAGGGACGGTCGGCTGCAAAGAGTCCTCAAAATGGAGAGGCCCAGTGGTCAAAGGTGTCATCAAAGAAGTAAGCATTGGCCTATGAGAAGTCCTGGTAGGCTGAGAGAAGACTCTGGTGGAAAAAAGTGCTGAGAGTAGGAAGCTTGACATCAAAGTACCCAAAAGACCGCTGACACTACCTAGGAAAGGACTCGGGGCTGGAGCAAGTGCTCGAGGTGTAGCTGGTAGCTGAAGGTATGAAGCCTGAAACAAAGATCCCAAACAACCTGAGATGAAACTGAACATCATGTTGTTGTTCTCTCTGTCGGACTGAAGTTCTGCAAACATAGCCTCCTACTGTTGCTGAAGAAACTGCATGAGCACCATCTGCTGCTCCTACTAGTGCACAAGATCTGTTTGAAGCTTCACCTAAGCCTCCTCATGACGTCTCTGCGTCTCAACCTGAATGGCCAGTGTTTGTGCATGAATGACCTGCTGCTACTACAACTGCTAAAGTATGACGGTTAACTCTGAAGGTGGTGCAGCAGGAGCTACTGGAGGTGTCATCTCAGGTACTTAAGGTTGTGGTATTACCTGAGAAGATCCTTCTGTCTTGGCGTCGTGAGACCAAGCAACTAGCGGGAAGTAGATCCTCCTGCCTCGGCGTCGTGATACCAAGCAACTAGCGGGAAGTACTCCACGTCATCTGAATCTAAGTCGTTGTCCACGTCAAAGATGGCATGAGGTAACTTGTAACAGCCCAAAATCCTAAAACCAAGAAAAAAATAAAACTTTTCCAAGAAATTAAAAGAATTTGCTAAGCTAAATAATTCTTAAGTGTATATATGTGTATATATTTGGTTGCTTGCTCGATTGCTTGTTTAGGTGAGCCTATATGTGGTATATACGATGTATAAGTATAACAATACATGTGTATATACATGATAGAAAAAAAGGGGAGAAAAGATTTTGAATGTTTTAGACCCAAAGCCCAGCTCTCACCTCCTCTCTTCCTCTCTTCTCTCTCGGCCCACTCAACCAAGCCAGCCAAGACCGCTCTCTCTTCTCTTCTCTCCCTCTCTGCTTTAGCTCAGCATAGCGCAAGCAGCAGCCGGCACCACCGCATGTGCGTGCTGTCGTTGTCGTGTCCGAGCCTGAGAGCAAGCACCCAACCGTCAAACGAGTTCACCCAAGCATCTAGAAGCTCAAGCCTGCGCTGTTTTTGCCTAAGCCCTAGCCAAATATGAGATGAACACGCAAGGGAGTCCGCCGGTCGCCTAAAATCCAAATCAAATTCGCGAGATAGAGTTAGAGGCGAGAAATGGATCAAAAGAGGAAAGAATCCAGGTGCTATGTGTGAGTTTTTACCCAAGAGATAGAGTTCCTAGCACAGTTGAATCATCGGATTTGAGTTTGAGCTGCCACTACCACCCCTTTTCAAATCCAATTCGATTTAAAGATTAGGTAGTCTCCTGCCTATATATATACGACCCTAGAGCCTCCCCAGATCATCCTGAAGCTTTTGTCCAACTTGTCAAGACAAAATCGTTGCCAGAGCTCATCGTCACCGAGAACCAAAGCTTCAAGTCACCGTGCACCATCGCTCTCTTCCCTGGAGCCTCTTCGATGTCGATGTGTCCCCTAGGTATGATCCCCGTACTTCCCTGATCCTTCTCCGCCGCTCGTTGGAGTAGTTGGAGCATCGGAGCGTCGTTCATGCGAGTTTCCGGTCGTGGGCTACCGTGGGAGAGACACCACTACCCTCTGTCCCGCCAGAGTCGAGCGCCAAGGCATGACAACCATCCGACTCAAAGCCAACGATGCATATTAGAACCCCCTCATACCCCTTCGCCGACCAACCCGAGCATGACACGTGGCTTACATAAACCCAGTTAGCCGGTCCGCCACCTCACTTGCCCAGTCACTTGGCCACATCAACATTTTTGCTTACGTGTCAAGCTACATTAGCGTTAGCAGCCCAGTTAGCTGTTGTTTTTCTTTTTAATTGTTTTATCTATTTTGTTGATGTCATAAATAGTAAAATTGCGCAATAAATAGGTTTTTAGTATGAAAATAACTCTATAAAACAAAAATAATTAGGAAATTGATTTGTAAAAATGTTTAATAGGTATATTTAATTATGTTTAATAGTTTTAAATAGTTTTATAATTTAAATAAATACTATAAAATTCCAGAAAAAATCTTAGAAAATCATAGATGGCTTTGAAAAATATAGAAATTTCTAGCAACATAATTTCATCTGTAGTTAATCTTTTTAGCTCTGTTTTAATCTTTAGAAAATCATAAATTTGTCAACCGTAGCTCCGTTCTGACCCATTCTTTCATCTGATTGTCCAGAATAGCTTGATCTTGTATATGATGATGTTTGTTGTGTGATATTTGGTTCTTTTTATATCTTGGTGTTTATGTGTTGTCTTTTTACTTATTTTCGCGAGTAGGAGCCAACGTTTCAGAGGAGCTACAAGGACTTCAAGACCAAGACTTCGCTGAAGACCCAACTGAGTTGAGTGAAAGCAAGTTGTGTTCTTGTACATATTTATCTCAATTTTTAAATGTTTTGCTTTGCAAACATGCATGCTAATAATTTGTTGGGAATCCCAGGTGTTAAGCTTTACCCTAATTTTCCCTTATCATCCTTGTCGCGACAGTATGGTTTTGGGTTATTGAAGGGTAGATGATGTTTAGCTTTGCTTTGGATGGAATCATGATAACTATTCTACAAAATTGATAATGGTCCCATGCAACAATAATAAAATATGATGAAATAATTTTTGTAGCAATATGGAATAAGGATTTGAGTAAGTGGTATGATGAGGATGGTATGGTTGGGGAAGTGGTAGTCTTGCTCAAATCTTGGCGGTTTAGTTAGTGTGGTCAACTGTGGCGGTAGGAACCATAGTTGAGGTGTGGGTCAATCACGATGGTGCGAATCATGGTTGATGTGGTTTTTCAGTGGTTCTATCTTGGCAGTGGGAGCCATGGTTGAGGTGTGGGGTGTTTAACCTTGGTGGTTAGAACCTTAGTTGAGGTGGTCAGTTGGTCAGGTCAGTATGGATGGAATCTTGAGGTGGTTGATTTACAGTCATTCATTTAATTACTATTGCTTTTCAAGTGCTTTTGAAATAAATGATATTTTATGCAAAAGAGCCGTATCAACCTTATTCTTGTTAAAGCCTTCATATGCATATTATCTTCCTCATAACTTGTTGAGTACGATATGTGCTCACACTTGCTATAACAAAACACTCACTTATGAAAGAATTAGAAGACTTCATGGAAGATGCATTCTAGGGAGGTGTTCTTCGTCTAATTTTCCTATGGAGTTACAGTGAAGAGAAGACTATGCTTAGGATCCACTGCAATTTTATTTGGTTCTGCGACTTTTGAAGGTCTTGTGTAAGACGTTTTATCGAATAAGGTATGGATATTATAATGATTATCATCAATGAAGTCACTATGTATTGAAAATATTTTCTAGGCTCAGCACACAGAAGAGATTGGTTTGTTTCTTGAACCGGTCTCGACATAACTCTACTTTTGCCTCAGGTAAGGCCTAGTCCCCAGCAGCTGCCCTCTGCCTCTCTCGTCAACTAGAATCTGCTCCTGAGCGCATGCTGACCACGACGTCTGCCTGAAGGTGCAGTAGGTGAATACTACTCAAAGTGAGTGGGAGACTGCTCGTAGGTCTGAAGAAACTTAGGAAATCTGATCAAGTGAGCAAGCATGTATGATATGAAGTGCGCATAGGGTTGCTATCAAACCATGGTCATCCCGTCAGCTATCACATCCTTAATCTCACATAGGATCAAATCCACTATGTCAAACTGCTGGTGAGTGAGGATTGAAAGGATCAGCCACTGTTGAAGGCTAGTGATTGACTCTGTATAGCCAATCCTAGGCAAGAAATCCCATCTTATGGCCATATGAATAGTCTGGCAAATGAGGAGAACCTGGGATGAAAGGATGTCGAAACAAAGGCCTAATCTCATCATCTATGGGAAAGATCCCTCCAAGAAGAACATGGTGTGGGGGTGCGGTATCTAGGTGAACAACCTCGTTAAGGTACCTCAAAGTCGTCTGAACCCCTAACGCTGCTAAGATGTTGATCCTGTAGAGTCTGAACTGCTCTCCTTGAAACATGAACTGAATAAAATCCCTCTCCTGTGAGATCCAAACTGTGGAATAGAAAACTCTGACCCACTCCTCAACATATATGTCCACATGATGAGCCCATGACTCCTCATATTATTTCTACTTTATTCGGTGAAAAAGAATACAGTGCATCAAATAAATTTCTTATACAACTAAGTGCATTTTCTTTTGTTGTGGAGGATGCCAAGGTGAGGGAAGGTGAAACTCTGGCTACTTCTGATGTTACGCCAAGCAAAAATATTTTTTGAGGAATTAATTTTCAGTGCAAGAACAATGAGGAGAACCAAGCAAATAGGCCAACAAAGTTTATTCAGATTGGTGCTATGCGATTGGAGCTGGCGACTTAATTATATTTCAAGTTTGAGTTTAGAGTCAATAGATCAGCTTGCTAGTTTAACTAGAGAAGTCATAATAGGAGTATTAGCAAGGTAGCTTCATTATTTTATTCATGGTATCAGTCATGGTTGAGTACGCTTAATGCATGGACGAGTCAGACTTATCCATGTGAGTTGTTTTTTCAAGTCAAGTCATGGTGTTTGAGTTGAGTTGTTTTTTTGTCGAGTCAGGTCATGGTGTCCGAGTTGAGTTGTTTTTGGTCGAGTCAGATCATGGTGTTCGAGTCCAAGTAGAAGTCGAGGCATGCATGCCTATATTTGAGGCGTTGTCCCTTGTATGAGGATCATATTTGTTCTATGTGTTTTGTCGAGGAAGTTCCTCCTACGAGTAGGACGATGGCGCTCCCATCGTCGATGTTTTACTAAAGGTTGCCAATCTTGAGTGAATTGCGTTGATGTGTGATCAGGTTGTCAATTTATGGGTACATGGCGAAATCTTGCTGGTTCCTAATTCTCTAATCGTGTTCTTTCCTGGACCACAGGCAGAGAAGTCCTAATTTTGGTTTGCATCTACTTCAACCTTGTAAATTGAGCTGCTAATCCATCTTCTATAGATTACTTTTGTTGTTTGTGTGAGATTGATCTCAAAGCTTGTACAAATTCTGGTATTATCGTGTTGTTATATTTGATCTTGTTGAGATAGATCGGTTCTAATTCAATCTACTAAGTACTATTGCTACCGTTCAAGTAAAATTCAGAGAAAGAGTTTATTGTTGGTTTGTTAGTATCATGAAAGAGAGGGACAAATCAAGGCATCGACGTCGGTGTCCTCATCAAGTGGTATCAGAGCCTGGGTTGCTCATGATACTTCTGAATTTTTTATTCCTCCATTTATTCAGAATTTGTAAGATGGTGAATTCCAGGAATTCTAAAGCTATTGATGCTGACGCTTCAACTCATGGTGTTGTTGATGGTTTACCTTAAGTGCCACATCTTGTTTATAACCCTAACTCTTCTGCAGAAGTCTGGAATGGATTGACCGCTACTTGTCAGCATTTAGAGAATCGCATGGGCCGTGGTTTTGCTTATTTGAAGAAGACTATTGCAGAGCTTGCTGATCATCTACACCCTCCACGACGTGATGCACATGTTGAACGACGTCGTTTATCTCCTAACTGTCATGCATATGATGGAGGTTGTCGGTGTATTAGGAACCAGGGGTCCCTGAATCTCGAGGCCAGGCCAGCCATCCGCCATATGGCGCCATCCCGCAAGGTCTCTCCTGTAGGATGAGGAAAGATCAAGTCCCGGGAGAAGGCGCTTGAGGCCACGATCGGTGGCCCCCGAGTACCCCGGTGATCCATGGAATCTAAGTACCGGGAAGAAAGTACTCGGGGAGGTGTCCGGTCACCCCCGAGAACCCTAGTCCCCCGACGATCAGAAGAGCTAAGTTCCGGGAGAGAGTGCTTGGGGCTGCGAGCGGCGGCCCCTGAGCACTTGGTTCCCCGAGGGTCCATGCAAGAGTGCTCGGGAGAGAGTGCTCGGGGCTGCACACGGCAGCCCCCGAGCATTCGGTTCCCCGAGGGTCCATGCAAGAGTGCTCCGGAGAGAGTGCTCGGGGAGGTGAACAGTACCCCCGAGCACCCGGCACCCTGAAGACAAGGATAGGCATTCTCGGGAGAGAGTGCTCGGGGATATGAATAATACCCCCGAGCACTCGATACCCCGACGACCCAGAAAGGCCCCCGAGGGGCCTGCCGATGAGGTATCAATCAGCCAGAGGTCCGAGGCCGCATTTAATGAGCGTGCGTGGCCTGACACCTCCAACTGCTCCTGCCGCACTCAGCGTCAGTTCCTGCCATGTTTTTGCAGAGAGGCGTGGGGTCATTAATTGCATGGGTCCCGTCCCGTGCCATCCGGCTTGTCTCGGATAACCTCTTGAGGATCAAGGTGTTCCGTCTGCCGCGCTGCTGTGGCAGGGGAACAAGATAGGGCGGGCACGCCGGGTTGCTCTGCAACTGCCCGGTGGGCCCTCTCTACGGCGCCCGTTGCCAGGGCATTTATGGTGACGGGCGACCGGGCGTGCGACGCATTTTCCACCCCCGGTCACTTCGCCCAGAAGAAATGATGACGCCCTTTCCATTTATGGCATCTCGGAACTCGAGCCCCCTCCTTTCCGTTCGGGGCATGTCGTGGCCGGCGATTACTTAAAATAGCCGGCAACACAGAAGCAGGGGACCCCCCGACGAACCGGACCGACGACGAGAGACCGAGAGTAGACTCGAAGAACATAGCGTGAGAAAAACACTATGAGCAAGGTTGAGCACAGTTCCAGCCAAAGAACAAGGAGCCTCAAGCTTTTAGTTGGGCTAACATTCTTGTAACTAGCAACATCCTTGAGGGACTTCCTCAGGACAGTTATAGCATCCATACAGGAGTAGGGTATTACGCCCCCGTGCGGCCCGAACCTGTCTAAATTCTGGTGCATTTACTTCTTTTTGCACTAGGTCGACACCCCCACCACCGGCCGTTGCATTCATTCCCATTTATTTCTCCAACGAACTTATTCAAGATCATCCCCCCGTCCGAATCTCTAAAAAGAGGTCTCTCGGGATCCCTGCGATAGGAGTTAATCCTCCGACAGCTGGCGTGCCAGGTAGGGGGGAAGCATCCCTGAATCTGTTTGTTTGTTTTCTTCCACAGAAAAAATAGCCGGTGGTCACCGCCTCCAGCATTCCGGCTCCAGTTCCAGCGGGGAAATGCAGCCCCTCGCACAGGAGGCCCTAGCCGCTGCTGCGTCCCAGCAGCAGTCGCGATCTGCACCCGCGGCGTTCCCCTCCCAAGGGGACCAAGGCGCTGGGCCCAGCAGGGCCACCGCCGCCGCCGGTGCACCATCCGACCCCTAGCTGGTGGTCGAGACTCCAGCCGCCAGGTCCGCATCTGGACAGCGCCGGGCGCCTCTCCGGCGTAGGCTCGCCTTCGGCGAGGCCAGCCCTGGGAGTGCGCTGCTTGCGGCGCACGCTCTCCTCAGGCATCCGCCTATCCAGGCGACAGCGGAAACCCCGGAGGGCCGCTGGCTCCAAGAAGTCGCTGCCCTGGTTGGCACAGCTCGCCGCCAGGTGTTGGCCGAGAGTTCTCGCGCCACCACCCAGCATGGCGCCGCCAGAACCGGCCCATCGACGGGTAACGTTCGCACAGGCCGAGGGGCCTCCAGGCGGAGCGCCGCCCCCCTGGCCGCGTCCGGAGCCCAGGACCTCCGCTTGTGTCTCAACGAGCAGAGGGGCCTCGAAGATGCGCGTGTCACTCTCGAGCGCCAGCGGGAGACCCGGCAGGAGGCTGAGGCTGAGGACCAGGCTTCCTCTTTGCCGGCCCACGATCGCCAGGATTCCCCGGCTCGCCGGCGTTCGCCGCCTAGGAACGCCACCCGCGCCACAGGGTACGGCACCGGCTGTCGTGCCTTCACTAGTGAGCTCCGACAGGTCAAATGGCCCTCCAAGTTCTGCCCTGAGCTGCCGGAGAAGTACAACGGGTCCATCGACCCCGTTGAGTTCCTCCAGATATACACTACGGCCGTTCAGGCGGCCGGTGGCAGTGAGAAGATGATGGCTAATTATTTCCATGTCGCCTTGAGGGGCTCTGCCCGTTCTTGGCTCATAAACTTACCCCCAGGGTCTATTAGCTCCTAGGATGACCTTTGCCACCAGTTCGTGGCTAATTTTCAGGCCACATTCACGCGCCCCGGCTTGGAGTGCGACCTCCACACCGTCAAGCAGCAAGAGGGGGAGACGCTACGGCGCTTCATTCAGCGCTTCAGCCAGGTCCGCAACACTATCCCGCGGATAGCCCCCCACGCTATTATCGTCGCCTTCCGGCAGGGCGTCCGCGATGAGCGGATGCTTGAGAAGCTAGGTATGCACGAGATCGAGACCACTGCGGAACTCTTCGCGCTGGCCGACAAGTGCGCCAAGGTGGCGGAGGCGCGGGCTTTGCATGCTCCGCGCCCCGAGCGCCCCGCCGCCGACCAACCAAGTTCTTCTCGCTCCGACAAGCAGGAAAAGAAAAAGAGAAGAAGGCGCGAAGCCGCTCCCGTCGAACCGGTCCAGGGCCCCGCCCATAGGCCGGTCCAAGAGCCCGACCGCCGGTAAGAATGCCTGGCGGCCGCCGACAGACGGCTTGCGCCCGCGAGAGCCCCGGCCAGGGCCCCTCCTAGGGCTCCGGCTCCCGCAAGGGCTCCAGCTCCCGCAAGGGCTCCGGTCCCCGCCCGGGCTCCCGCTCCAGCAAGGGCCCCCGCTCCTGCGGGGCCTGAGCCAGGCAAATGGTGCCCAATCTACCAGACCAGATGGCATGACCTCACAGAGTATCGTACGGTCAAGGGCCTCGTCGAGCAGCGCCAGAGGGAGCGCGATGAAACCCACGGGGGAGGCGACGCTGAGGCCGCCCCCGACAACACAGAGCTCGGCTTTCAGGAGCCCGAGCACACCGTCGCCTTCATCGATGGAGGCGCCTATACGGCTTCCTCGCGGCGCGGCATCAAGACCATGCGGCGCGAGGTATGCTCGGTAACCCCGAGCGAAGAGGCCACAAGGCCCCTGAGATGGTCGGACGCTCCGATTACGTTCAGTATAGCTGATCACCCCGCCAGTACTGCAGGCATGGGGCCACTACCCTTGGTGGTGTCCCCCACCATCTGCAATGTAAAGGTCGGCAGAGTGCTGATCGACGGAGGCGCAAGCCTCAACCTCCTCTGCCAGGAGGCCTTCTAGAAGCTGCAGGTGCCCTCCAGGCGCCTAAAGTCGTCGCTTCCGTTCTGCGGAGTGACACTCGGGCAGACTCCCTGCCCCTCGGGCAGGTCGAGCTACCCGTGACCTTCGGGAGTCGGGATAACTTCCGCACGGAGAACGTCCTCTTCGACGTCGTGGAGCTCCCCCTCCCCTACAACGCCATCCTTGGGCGTTCGGCGCTCGCAAAGTTCATGATGGCTGCGCATTATGCGTATCTCACGGTCAAGATGCCAGGCCCAGCAGGCCCCATCTCCATGACCGCCGACTCCGGCGGTGCCATTTCATGCGCCGAGCAGTCATACCTGGCCTTGGTCTCAGCTCAGGCCGTGGTCGAGGGCTGTCCAGGGGGCCCGGGACCCTCTTCATCCAAACCCCGACTCGCCACCGACGCCTCCGTCCCTACAAAGGAGGTCGTGGTGGGCGAAGACGCCTCCCAGGTCATCCGAATCGGTGGTGACCTGGACGGCAAATAGGAAAGCGCGCTCGTCACCTTCCTCCGGGCTAACGCCGACGTGTTTGCATGGCAACCGTCCGACATGCCCGGGATCCCTAGGGAGGTGATCGAGCACCACTTGGCTGTGCGTCCGGACGCACGCCCGGTGAAGCAGAAGGTCCGGCGGCAAGCGCCTGAGCGCCAGGAATTCATCCAGGAGCAGGTCAGCAAGCTCCTTGACGCCGGATTTATCCGAGAAGTCCTCCACCCCGAGTGGCTGGCAAATCCAGTTATCGTCCCGAAGGCCAACGGCAAGCTCCGCATGCGCGTGGACTACACCGATCTAAACAAGGCTTGCCCTAATGATCTTTTTCCCTTGCCCCGCATAGATCAGATTGTAGATGCAACCGCGGGATGTGATCTTTTGTGTTTTTTAGATGCAAACTCTGGTTATCACCAGATTCGCATGGCCGTAGAGGATGAAGAAAAAACTGATTTTACCACCCCGGTGGGGACTTACTGTTATATGTCAATGCCTTTTGGTTTGCGCAACGCTGGGTCTTCTTTCCAGTGCGCTATTCGCATCACCCTTGATTCACAGGTAGGCCGATACGTCGAGACCTACGTCGATGATCTCGTGGTCAAATCCCGAGATCGCGCCACCCTGCTCGAAGACCTTGCCGAGACTTTTAATAGTCTCTGCACTACCCGCCTGAAGCTCAATCCCGAGAAATGTGTCTTTGGGGTACCTGCGGGCAAGCTCCTCGGTTTCTTGGTTTCCAGCCGAGGTATCGAGGCCAATCCAGAGAAGATCCGGGCCATCGAGGTTCAGCGTCTCGCCGGCTGCATGGCGGCCCTCGGGCGCTTCATCTCCAAACTTGGGGGCGGAGGCTCCCCCTCTTCAAGCTTCTGAAGAGGACCGGTCATTTTGACTGGACGCCGGAGGCCGAGCAGGCCTTCCGCGACCTGAAGAAGTATCTCACCTCACCACCCGTACTGGTGGCTCTGTCCGAAGGCGAGCCCCTGCTACTCTACGTATCGGCCACTCCTCAGGTTGTAAGCATGGTGCTGGTGGTAGAGCGCGACGAATGCGCGGGGCCAGGTGCTGGGTCCCAGCTCCCGACCGCCCCCGAGCACTCCCCAGTCCTCGCAGCTCCCCCTGAGCAGGGGGTCGAGCCCGAGCACTCGGCTCCTCCCGACCAGGGAGTAGAGCCCGAGCACCCAGTCAGCCCCGACCGCGCCGCCGAGCCTGGGGGCTGCAACAGCCTCTCGGGAGAAGTCGCGGTTCGGGCCCGCCGGGTGTAGCGACCGGTATACTTCGTCAGTGAAGTTCTCCGGGAGGCCAAAACAAGGTACCCCCAGGCTCAGAAGCTGCTCTACGCTGTGCTCGTCGCTTCCCGGAAGCTGTGCCACTACTTCCAAGCGCACAAGGTCTCGGTGGTTACCACTTACCCACTGGGACCCATCCTCCGGAACCGAGAGGGCACTGGGCGTGTTGTCAAGTGGGCGGTGGAGCTGGCGGAGTTCGACCTGCACTTTGTCAGTCGCTAGGCGATCAAAAGCCAGGCACTCTCCGACTTCATGGCAGAGTGGACACCCGTCCCCGAGGTCGTCCCGGAAGAGATTTCTGCATAGCCCGGGCACGATGCACCCGGGTACTGGATCATGCATTTCGACGGTTCCCTCTCACTAAAAGGCGCGGGGGCCGGAGTGGTTCTCACCTCCCCAACGGGTGAAGAACTCCGGTACGTCGTGCAGCTGCAGTTCCGCGCATCCAACAACATGGCAGAATATGAAGGTCTCATCGCTGCCTCCGAGCCGCGGTGGGCCTCGGGATTCGTCGCCTCCTTGTCAAGGGAGACTCCCAGCTGGTGGTCAACCAGGTATCCAAAGAGTACCAGTGCACAGATCCTCAAATGGCGGCGTACGTGGCAGCAGTCAGGAAGCTGGAGAAGCGCTTCGATGACCTGGAGCTGCGATACATCCCTCGCCGCGACAACGCTCTGGCCGACGACCTTTCCCGCCTGGCCTCCTCCCGTGCGCGCGTCCCTGCCGGAGTCTTTGAAGAAAGACTCACACGGCCTTCCGTCCTGCCTGCCGAACAGGACGAAGGGGAAACCTCGAACTCAATTCAGGGGACCCCGGCGGCGCCCTCAGTGGGAAGCCCCGTCAGGGTGCCGCCGTCCAGCGAGTGTGCTGCGCTTGCTGAATGTTCTCAAGATGCCTCGTGGATGGACGACATCCGAGGGTACTTGAAGGAAAAGTTCCTCCCCGGGGATGAGGCGTCTGCCGAAAGAGTTGCTCTGCAGTCCAAACGCTATGCCATAGTAGATGGGGATCTCTACCAGCGTAGCGCAGGCGGTATTCTCCTGAAATGCATCTCCCGGGGCAGAAGGCGGTGAGCTTCTCGCTGAGATCCATGAGGGCGAGTGCGGTGGCCATGCATCGTTCCGCACGCTGGTCGGGAAGGCCTTCCGGTAAGGTTTCTACTGGCCTACATCCCTCCAGGATGCTTCTGAGCTGGTTCGGCGCTGCAGAGCGTGCCAGTTCCATGCAAAGCAGATTCACCAGCCAGCTCAGGCTCTTCACACCATCCCCCTGTCATGGCCTTTCGCGGTCTAGGGGCTGGACATTTTGGATCCATTCCCCTGAGCAATCGGGGGCTATGAGTACCTCTACGTCGCCATTGACAAATTCACCAAGTGGCCGGAGGCGGTCCCAGTCATCAAGGTGACCAAGAACACGGCGCTCCAGTTCATCTGCGGCATCACCAGTCCCTTTGGTGTCCCGAACCGGATCATCACCGACAACGGTACCCAGTTCACAAGTGCCCTGTTCGGGGACTACTGCGAAGACCTCGGCATCAAGCTCTGCTTCGCCTCCGTCGCTCATCCTCGGAGTAACGGGCAGGTTGAGCGCGCCAACGCGGAGAAACTAAAGGGGCTCAAAACCCGGACCTATGACGTGCTCGCAAAGCACAGGAAGGGGTGGGTCGACGAGCTGTCTGCCGTGCTATGGGCCAATCGGATCATGCCAAGCCGCGCTACTGGGGAGACTTCTTTCTTCCTCATGTACGGCGCTGAGGCGGTCCTCCCCTCCGAGCTCACTCTAGGCTCCCCTCGGGTGCATGCCTACTCTGAAGGCGAACAGGAGCAGCAGAGGCGCGACGACGTCGACTACTTAGAGGAGCGCCGGCGGCGTGCCGCCGTCCGGGCAACTCGTTACCAGCAAAGTCTGCGGCGCTACCATCAGCGCCACGTCCGGGCCCGGTCTCTCGGGGTCGGGGATCTAGTTCTCCGACGCGTCCAATCACGCGAAGGAAAGAATAAGCTATCCCCTATGTGAGAAGGCCCCTTCATCGTGATCGGGGTCCCGCGAGAAGGCTTCTTCCAGCTGGCTGCAGAAGACGGGCAACCGCTCCCCAACCCTTGGAACATCGAGCACCTGCGCAAAGTTCTACCCGTAGACGGCCATGCTCGCGGCTCAGGTCAGCCAGGCCGGGGGCTTCCCCCCCGCCCAAGTTGACCGGGGGCTACCACTAACTGGGTAAGTCACCCAACCTTGTAAAAAATTGTCAATACAGTATGAATGTTAATATGCAATCATGTGTCAATTTCATTTTTCTGGATTCCATATGTTTAATCTGTCTGGTGAGATGCTCGATTGTGCGAGAAAAGTTTGCTCTCTCTTTTTCCCCGCTGATAAAAGAATCCCAATCGGTATGTGCGCGGGCAGTTGCCGCTGACTTACGTCTGATGTGGTAGGCTGTGGTGTTCGATGTCGTGGCAGGCTCCCGGGCACTACCGAGTCCCTGGGCGCCCTGGGTAATCCTATCGCTCGAGCTGCTCGAGTAGTCCGGAGCCTAGGCCCCAGGGGCGGGCCGTCGGTGCTCGGTCTGGTCTGTCATACCCGGGCGCCACCGAACTATAGGACCTCTGGGTAATGCCTCTGTCTGCTCTTGTCCGCCGGTCTGGGTATTCGAGAGGTCTCGGGTCGAAAACGAGGCAGTCTATAACAAGTACCGCACTAACAGAGCGCACCAAGCAAGGAATTTCTCCATTTTCTCTTAAGTCACAGATCGACAATCAAAGCAAAAGCAGCTCGACCGCGAGGGCCTCGATGCCTAGGTCCCCAAGGGTCCTCGGGTGGTCCTACCGCTCAAGCATGAGTGGTCGAGATCGCCTGACCCCGGGCTCCTCTTGCGCCCCTTGATGCTCGGGTGTCCCGGCTGAGGGAACCAAGTCCCCGGGCACCCCGAGCTCGGAGCGCACGCCCCTTCTGGATCGGTTGGCCAAACGGCTGACAGCTGTCCGGTGAGTGGTTAAATTCAGACGAATTTGCATTCAATAATATTTTGTTCCCGAGTCATCCTCGGGGACCCTCGTATTCTAATCTGCCTGGTGAGATGGTCTCCTCGCGCACAAAGCCCTACCGCGTGTCCACTTTTTCCTAGAATGACAGAACGGTCTGTAGAAAGGTGTACCGTACGTGCGGTAATGTCCGATCGAAGTCTTTCATGGTGGTCGTGGTGTTCGGTCCGCTTTTAGGGCCCCGAGCACTACCGAGTCCCTCGGCACCCTGGGTAATCCTATCGCTCGAGCTGCTCGAGTAGTCCGGAGCCTAGGCCTCAGGGGCGGGCTGTCGGTGCTCGGTCTGGTCCGTCCTAAGCCCAGACACCACCGAACCATGGGGACTCTTGGTCGCATTCCCGCCCGCGCGTGTCTCTGGTCTGCTGACTGAGTGGTCGCAAGGTGAAAAAGTGTTCACCGGTCATGGCGTGCTCCGTGCTGGATCGATCTATCTCCCGAGCAAGGAAGTTCGTGCCTTTGTCTTTTGACTTAGCTGATGCGGACTCGCGAGGGCACGGGGGCTGAACGCACCTAGAAGGACGATCGGGACGACTTCGTTCTCGGGGAAGGAAAGGTCGGGGTCGGTCCGACTGAGTACTCCTCGGGACATCAAGTGAAAACAGCGGAAACTACACTAAGTACTCAGAAATACTGGAGTTGCGACCCCAAAGAAAGGCTTCCACTATATTCACAAAGAAGGATAGCTGTTCTGAGGGATCACTACCATATTTACATCAAGTCAAAAAGAAAAGAAGAAGGAAAAACTACTACAAAAGCCTAGTCGGAGTCGGAGTCAGAGCCTTCGTGGCCGCTCCTCGGGACTGGGGGTGGCGGCACCTCCCGCTTGAAGCCAGCCACCACCACAGCGGCGGTACTCCGAACTGCCTCCCGGGCGGCCTCCTCCTCGGCTTCAACCACCCCTTCCCGAGCTGGCTCCAGCGGGAAGTTCGGGTCTAGGCTTTGGTAGCAAGCCAAGACGTGTTCGGCCACTGCTTGGGCCAAACCACGCCCCTCCCGGGCGGCGAGTTCCTGGACGGCCCAGGGCAGCGCCTCGAGGCGCTCGCAGACCTGCTGGAAGCCTAGGGCGTACCGGCCAGGGCCTCCCCCCTTTGTCTCCACGATGAATTGCCCGAGCCCGGCCGTCGCCATGGACCGCTGCATCCGCCGGAGGGTGTCCTCCGGCATCAGCTGCAGGCTGGTCCGCGCGACCTTGGCGGCCTCGAGCTCCTCCTTCGCGATCCACAGCCTTCCTCGAGCCCCTGGCCCCCTACCGCGCTAGCAGAGCCGGCGCCGGGTGCATGGTCGGTGGCCAACTTTACCTGCCCCGCCAGGATGGACAAGGCCTGCTCGCGGGCGGCCAGCTCCGCCTCGGACTTGGCGATCCGCTCCTCCCTAGCAGCAGCGACCGCCGCCTCGGCAGCCTCCGACTCCCGGTGGGCCAGCAGGTCCTCCTGGGCGCCCAACTCCTCCGCCGTCATCTCAGCGTCGGTCTCCCAGATCGCGATGTCCTCCTCCCGGCGTTGGAGTTCCCCATCGACGTCCTGGAGTTCCGCCGCAAAGTGCTGGAGCTCGGCGTGGGTCCAGTCGACTTTGCTTTTCTGGCGAGCCAGATCGGCCTGGAGGGCCTCCGCTGCGCTCTCGCGGTTCCCCGCCACCTCCTCCCACTCGTGCGCCTGCCTCTCCCGGGCAAGGGCCTCAGCAGCCTGCTGCCGCGACGCCTCAGCCAGGAGGGCGGCGTCTTCCCGCTCCCGCGCAACCTCCGCGCCGGTGTCCTCCAAAACCTTCCGCTCCCGCGCGACTTCCGCGCGAGCCTCCTCCAAGGCCTTCCGGCCCAACTCCGTGGCACGCCGCTCATCCTCGTTAGCGGTGTGCGCCACGGCGAGCTGCGCTCTTTCCGCAGCCAGAGCAGCGCGCTCTGCCTCTCGCCGCGCCATCTCCTCCGCTACGGCCGCCTCCAGCCGCCCTATCGCCTCCCGGACGCTCCCCAGTGCGACCGGGAGAGGTTCGGAGGGTTGGTTGTGCGGCGGCTGGGCGCTGGGTCCCCTGCGAGCCTCCCTCGGGGGGCTCGGGGTCCCCGAAAGATGCCACGCGGTCGCCAGCCCCGCGCTCGGCGCGCTTGGGGCGGGCTCGGACGGCGCCGGGCGCTCGAGCGGCGGCTACGTCTCTGTCTCGACCGCCGCATCTGCCGGCCCCAGCAAGGACATCACGTCCGCTGGCTCCGGCTCCGCCGCTGCGTCCGTCGGCCCTGGCGTCGCCTCCGCATCCGTCAGCTCCGTCTCCACCAACGTGTCCGCTGGCCCCGGCCCCGCCGCCGCGCTTGCCAGCCCTAGCTCCACCGGCGTGCTCGGCTCGGGGGCTGGTGTGGGCCTCGACGCCTCCGGCCGCCCCTGGCCCTCAACGGCGCCCGTAGGCAGCCTGCAGGAGAAGGACAAAGATCAAAACTAAAATCCAGAGCTTAGTTCGGGCGAGGCACGCCCAAGAAAGAATGAAGGACAAGACTTACGCGGTTGTGGGTCGTCGGTACTGCCATCGTGCTGTCGGAATCCTGAACTCCGGGCTCGATGGCGCCAGCCCGGAGTCCTCCCTCCTCCTCTTCCGCTGGGGGTTATGCGGGGCCACCGCGTGGTCTCCAGGCGCCGGATCGGGCCCCAGCCGAACAAGGCGCGGCTCTAGAACTGGGAATGCCGCCCCCACCGATGGTGACAGCGGGGACTCCGGCACAGGAGTGAAGAGCCGGGGGCGCTTCCCCCGGTCCTCCGGCACCAGCGCCGCTCCGCAGGCAGCGGTGCCTCCTCCTCCGGTGCGGTCGCTGCTACCCGCAGCGGCCCCACTGCTGGCCTGCGGCTCGCCGCTCGTGGCGCCCGGGCCACCAGTCCGTGCCAGACTGCTTGCGGCCCCCTCGCCGGCCACCTCATCCAACCCGGGGATCTCAGCGACCTCGGGACTCCGGCGGCTTGGCCTGTCCACCAACCCCTGGGCGTCGAACTCCGGCAGCTTCGCCTGGATCGCCACCTGCTCAGGATTGGCGCAGAGCGCCATTTCCTTCCACAGGAGCTCCGCCCGGCTCATCTCATCCACCCCGGTCACCACCTGGAGCATGCCCTTCAACTCCGGCGTGCCCAGGTACTAGTCGGTGCCGATCTAGGTCCGGGTGATGTCCTCAAGCCCGTTGTAGAGCCAGCAGGGCCGGGCCCGCTTCCGCAGGGGCGCCAGGCGGCGGCGTAGGAAGTCCGCCACCACCATCACCGAGGTGAGCCCGGTGTCGCGTAGGAACCCGATGCGTTCGAAGATAGGCTCCAGTCGCGTGTCCATCGGCGGTGGGACCTCCCATGTCGCATTCTGGGGCTCCGCCGCCACCTCCGGCAGGGTAAGACGGTCGTGGGGGTCGACGTCGACGTAGAACCAATCACGCCGCCACTCCTCCCACTTGCTTCACAGCACCTGGGGGATGTATCGCTCCCCCAGGCCATCCCGCAGCCGGAAGCTGCAGCACCCCGCGACGTCCACGGCGGAGAAACCCCTCTTCTTCCCGGCAGCTCGCAGCGCGAAGAAATGCCGGAACAGTGTCATCGACGGCGCCACTCCCACGAACATCTCGCAGAAGTGGGCGAAGACCGTCAGGATGACGACCGATTTGAGGCTCATGTGCACCAGCTGAATGCGTAGGTGTCAAGGATTTGAAGAAAAAACGTGGAGAACGGCGGCACCAGCCCAGCCGCCACAAAAGATGTGAACAGGACGATGCGCCCCGGGCGGGTCGTCGCCGGTGGGAAGCTCGCCGGCGTCACCACCAGGGCCCCCTGCTGGCCCTCGGGGACCAACAGCTTCCTGATCTTCCCTGCCGCCTCTTCGTTCGTCAGGCGAGACTCCGGTAATACGTCGTTCGGAGTCCTATCGCGGCGGCTTCCTCCAGCTTTCAACATTTCGTCGGAGGGAGAGGTGGTCTGGGTGGTGGAGAGGGAGACGTGCTCTGATCGCCTAGGAGATTCTAAGGGCTCAAGAGCGTGAAGGAAGCAAGGGTTGGATCACAAGATGGCATAAAGAGGAGGGCGGTTCGCTCCCCTCCCCCTTTTATACCTCAGAGAATTTAAACGTCTCCTGCCACGGCACACTCGGCGGGATGGTTTCCTCGATCGACGCAACTGCCAGGCGAGTCTCCCACAGGTCGTGCGGTGTCAACGGTTGTCAGGAGTACTTTCCTCGATCTGCGCGGCTGCCGCGCGTGCCGCCCGTCCCTTTGTCATGCCCTTCGGGAGTTGTGTGGATGCATGTCCATTCATCTCCCCGTTGGGCCGTACCAAAGGCTCGGACCGAAGAGTCCACCTTCTGAAAGCTTGCCACGTGGCGTCCACGCCGACTTCGGTATCATTCGCGACGAAGGGCCCATCCGCAGTCTCTGGGCCATCGCCTGCCAATGGGCCCGGGGGCTACTGTCGGTGTATCAGGAACTAGGGGTCCCTAAATCCCGAGGCCAGGCCAGCCATCCGCCACATGACGCCATCCCGCGAGGTCTCTCCTGTAGGATGAGGAAAGATCAAGTCCCGGGAGAAGGCGCTCGAGGCCACGGTCGGTGGCTCCCGAGTACCCCAGTACCCCGGTGATCCACGGAATCTAAGTACCGGGAAGAAAGTGCTCGGGGAGGTGTCCGGTCACCCCCGAGCACCCTAGTCCCCCAACGATCAGAAGAGCTAAGTTCCGGGAGAGAGTGCTCGGGGCTGCGAGCGGCGGCCCCTGAGCACTCGGTTCCCCGAGGGTCCATGCAAGAGTGCTCGGGGCTGCACGCGACAGTCCCCGAGCACTCGGTTCCCCGAGGGTCCATGCAAGAGTGCTTGGGAGAGAGTGCTCGGGGAGGTGAACAGTACCCTCGAGCACCCGGCACCCCGAAGACAAGGATAGGCATTCTCGGGAGAGAGTGCTCGGGGATATGAACAGTACCCCCGAGCACTCGGTACCCCGACGAATCAGAAAGGCCCCCAAGGGGCCTGCTGATGAGGTGTCAACCAGCTAGAGGTCCAAGGCCGCATTTAATGAGCGTGCGTGGCCTGACACCTCCAACTGCTCCCGCCGCGCTCAGCGTCAGTTCCTGCCATGTTTTGGCAGAGAGGCGTGGGGTCATTAATTGCACGGGTCCCGTCCCGTGCCATCCGGCTTGTCTCGAATAACCTCGTGAGGATCAAGACGTTTCGTCTGCCGCGCTGCTGTGGCAGGGGAACAAGACAGGGCGGGCACGCCGGGTTGCTCTGCGGCTGCCCGGTGGGCCCTCTCCACGGCGCCTGTTGCTAGGGCATTTATGGTGACGGGCGACCGGGCGTGCGATGCATTTTCCACCCCCGGTCACTTCGCCCAGAAGAAATGATGACGCCCTTTCCATTTATGGCGTCTCGAAACTCGAGCCCCCTCCTTTCCGTTCGGGGCATGTCGTGGCCGGCGATTACTTAAAATAGCCGGCAACACAGAAGCAGGGGACCCCCCGACGAACCGGACCGACGACGAGAGACCGAGAGTAGACACGAAGAACATAGCGCGAGAAAAATACTGTGAGCAAGGTTGAGCACAGTTCCAGCCGAAGAACAAGGAGCCTGAAGCTTTTAGTTGTGCCAACATTCTTGTAACTAGCAACATCCTTGAGGGACTTCCTCAGGACAGTTATAGCATCCATACAGGAGTAGGGTATTACGTCCTCGTGCGGCTCGAATCTGTCTAAATTCTGGTGCATTTACTTCTTCTTGCACTAGGTCGACACCCCCACCACCGGTCGTTGCATTCATTCCCATTTATTTCTCCGACAAACTTATTTAGGATCATCCCCTCGGCCGAATCTCTAAAAAGGGGTCTCTCGGGATCCCTGTGATAGGAGTTAATCCTCCGACAGATGTGTGAGAGTCTAGGGCTACAATCTGATGGTGTTGATTATCATCACCGACCACGACATCCTCTTCATCAACATGATGCCCATATGGAGAAACTTGTAGTTGATATTCGTCGTGTTAATTGTGATAGCAATATGGTTTGTCGTGTTGTTCGTGTTCCGCTAGAAGAAGGGCTTGGTAAGTTGAAAATTTATATGCCTTCTTTTTCGGGATTGGGTGAGCCGGAGGACTATTTAGAGTGGGAGATACGTTGTGATCAGATTTTTGATAGCCATAATTATTCAGAGGAGAAGAAGGTACGTATTGCGTCTATTGAGTTCACCGGGTATGCTTTGACTTGACGAAATTCTTTGTGTCATGCCGGAGATCATCCACACACTTGGAATTATATGAAGGATACTATTCATCATCGCTTTGTGCCCGAACTTTTTACTAGAACCTTGTATACTCGTTTGCAGTGCCTTGAGCAAGGTGATCTTAGTGTGGATGCATATTACAAGGAGATGGAACTTTTGATGATTTGTACATGTGTGCAAGAGGATGAGAATGCCACTATGTCTCGATTTATTAATGGTTTGAATTGGGATGTGCGGGAACATGTTGAAACTGCACATTACTCTGATATGCAAAGTTCGGTGCATGAGGGTGGAGCAACAAATAAAAGCTCGTCGTGTTGCTGGTCGGTCTCGTTCTTTTCAGCAAGACGATGATAGGGTGCTGCTACTAAGTTAGTTTCCTTCAAATTGAGCACTCTGTCAAAGGAAGTTTCTAAATCTATCGTTGGTTCAGTGAGTAAAGCACAATCCAAAGTTGAATCTTCTGTTGCATCTTCTTCTCATTCGGAAAGTTGTGTTATACTTGTGGAGGAAGAGGGCATTTTATGAGGGATTGTCCTAATGAAAAGAAGGTGTTGATGACAAAACAAGTTCTATGTTTCTGATAGTCTTTCTAAAGAATCTGAAAAAGGTCTGTTTATGATGGTAATACTTGTGATAACTACGCTGATTTGTATGCGATAGATAATGATAATAATGATATTGATGTTCCTAAGACGGGTTTATCTTTGTTAGTCCGTGAAATTCAGAGTGATGGTGCACTCGTTGTGGTGAGGGGACAATGCCATAATGTTTTCCAATCGGAGTGCAAAGTACAAGACAAGGTGTGCAAATTAATTATTGGCAGTGGAAGCTTTACCAACGCTGTTAGTTCATATTTGGTGCATGCATTATCCTTGTCTACGCGGAGGCTACCTATGCCGCATTATATGCAATGGATGAATCAAAGTGGTACGCTGAAAATTACTCACAAGGTACGGGTTGCATTATTCATTGGTGATTATTATGAAAAGATGGACTGCGATGTGGTGCCGATGAATGTTTGTCACTTGTTATTGGGGAGGCCGTGGCAGTATGATCTCAATGCTACTCATGAGGGCTCTTCCAATACTTATTATTTTGTGTCACAGGGGTGTGCACCATGTGCTCAAACCAATGCTTGAAACATCCATCAAGGCAGAGGTTTTTCCTGGTGCAAAGAAGAAGAAAGCGCTTGATATTACCTCAAAGCTAAGGGCGGCTTTGTTTCAAGGGAGGGAGGATGATGAGCCCATGACTCCTCATATTATTTCTACTTTGTTCGGTGAAAAGAAATACAATGTATCAAATAAATTTCTTATACGACTCGGTGCATTTTCTTTTGATGTGGAGGATGCCAGGGTGAGGGAGGTTGAAACCCTGGCTACTTCTGATGTTACGCCAACCAAAACTATTTTTTGAGGAATTAATTTTCAGTGCAAGAAAAATGAGGAGAACCAAGCAAAGAGGCCAACAAAGTTTATTCAGATTGGTGCTATGCGATTGGAGCTGCCAACTTAATTATTTCGCAAGTTTGAGTTTAGAGTCAATAGATCAGCTGGCTAGTTTAATTAGAGAAGTCATAATAGAAGCATTAGCAAGGTAGATGCATTATTTTATTCATGGTATGAGTTATGGTTGAGTTTGAATTCTGGTTGAGTACGCTTAATGCATGGATGTGTCAGACTTGTCCGCGTGAGTTGTTTTTGGTCGAGTTAGGTCATGGTGTTTGAGTTGAGTTATTTTTGGTTGAGTCAAGTCATGGTGTTCGAGTCCAAGTCAAAGTCAAGGCCTACGTGACTATATCTAGGGCGTCATCCCTTGAGGATCCGATTTGTTTTGCATGTTTCATCCAGGATGTTCCTTCTACGAGCAGAACGATGGAGCTCACATCGCCGATGTTTTACTAAAGGTTGCCAATCTTGAGTGAATTGCGTTGATGTGTGATCAGGTTGTCAATTCCTAGGTGCACAACAGAATCTTGCTGGTTCCTCATTCTCTAATCGCGTTCTTTCCTGGACCACGGGTGGAGAAATCCTAATTTTGGTTTGCATCTACTTCAACCTTGTAAATCGACCTATTGATCCATCTTCTACAAGTTACTTTTGTTGTTTGTGAGAGATTGATCTCAAAGCTTGCACAAGTTATGGTACCATTATGCCGTTATATTTAATCTTGCCAAGATAGATTGGTTCCAGCTCAATCTACTAAGTACTATTGCTACAGTAAAATTCAGAGAAGGAGTTTAGTGTTGGTTTGTTGGTACCATGAAAGAGAGGGTCAAATCAAGGCATCAGCGTCGGTGTCCTCATCACCACATCCATGAGTAGAATTGATAAACTAGGGAAGGCATCAAAGTGCTATCTCATGTCTACTCCTCCTGCAGCCAATTGCATGTAATGCCAGTTGAGCATCTTGTGCTCGCTCAGACTGATCTTCTTCCTTAAGTAAGACATACGAAAGCTCTCCTGTAGAAGAGTCTAGAACGGGATTTACCCCCTCATCACTCTACGGGGTAAACCACTCTCCAAATGGCACAAACCTTAGCTTCTTGATCTTTGGTGACTTGAAAGACGTCAAGTCACACAAACGAACCTCTGCATGTGCCTGAGGATGCTTTGTTTGCTCCCCCTAAGTCTGCTTCTCCTGAGTCTGCTTCTCCTCCTCTATCGCTGGCTCCTAATGAGCCCGCTTTTGGCTACCTAACTGACTAGAAGGCGTTGAACCCAACCCTACAGCATAACAGGCGCAAGTGGACCGACGCAGCAGAGAAGCATCATATCTGATATGAAAAACTTGTTGAACATTTGACGCATCTGTTGCAGCTACCGCTTGATCTCATTCCTTCTACGCCTTTGTCTTCTTTTTCTTAGGCTACTCAACTGCCTTGCCCTTGTCATGGCGCTCACGACCCATCTGATGGATTGAACGATGATAACAAGATTGGTGAACGCTTCGGGTTTAAGAATTTTGCACGAATTTTACCTGAATTTGAACCCTAAGCAAGATTTTGATGTGAATTGATGTGAACATGCTTCGGATTTAGGAACAAGACACTAGAGATGATCAATTTGCATGGTATTTTACTTGAATTGAACCAATTTAGCACAAATTTGCATGAATTTCTTGAACTGATTGAATATAGGGCAAGACGACATGTAATCCGACCGAAAACTGCTGACCATAAAGAAAATCGACGAGGCAACCAATGGTGAATGAGGAGCAAGACAGCTGAAGGACTATGGCGTTGTTGGACGGCGACACTAGATGTGGTGGCAGCAACGCTGGGCCAGGGAGGTACTAGGGTGGAATAGCGACTGCAGACGGCAGTGAGGTGATGTGATGGAGTAGCGGCGATGGAGCGGCAAACCTACGGTAGCGCAGAGGAGATGGTTGGGGCGGCGACGCGACGTCTATGTAGGCGGCATGCTCAATGGTGGGGCGATGATGGATGAGCTGTGACGGTGAATGGTGAGAACAAAGCGGGCGGTGAGGGGCTGCTGATGACGGCACTAGCTGCTGGGGTGGAGCGGCGGCGGCAAGTTGGTGAGAGGACGAAGGGGTATAGGCGGTGCAGATCAAAACAAGTGAGAAAATGCCTGAGGATGAAAGCTTATATGACAGGTAGGTCACGTGAAGAACGTGAACATCGGGCAATATGCTGCTGAACATGTGAGCGCCGAAGAGAATACGCTAGACCTATATTTCCAGAACACTTTCCAAACTGAGCTAAAATTGATTTTTACATGCTGGAATATTTGTTGACCATAGCACTAAATGCCAGACCTTTTTTGAGTATAAATTGACTTCTAAATGCTGGAAGGTCCGAAGAGTGAACTTTTACAAATACCGGACTGTTTTCCAAAACATATAAGAGGCAACCACTGACTGGAGCGTCGGAAGGTCTAGTGAAGAATTGTGAGCAAGCGTCAGACCTTTTTCCATGGATTCTACAGAACTGATAGAGCACAGAGCGCTGGATGGTCCGCTGAGAAGAAAAGCAGGGGTCGTTGGACTATCCGGTGAGAAGAAAAGCTCCCTACTAAACTAAAGTCTCTAACTGAGTCCAACTTCAAGTAAACACAACAAAAACACATGTTTGGACCAGTTTGAGTGAAGATCTTACCCACCCAAACACTCATTTGCAAATATTTGCCCAAAAAGACTATACCATATATAATTTTCGCAATAGGCAATAAAAACCAAAAAGAAAAGAGGGAGAAAACTCTAAGAAAATATATGAGCCATATTGCCTATGAACTTAAATATCAAGACTTTATATTCATTTGGACATGACTCAATAGGCACTAAGCACAAACATCTTTTTAATCACACTTATAGAGGTATATGTCTACATTGAGAGCAAACAACAATCTCAAAGAATGATATCCTCTTTAGTGATCTATCTACCGTCAATGCACATGCAACACAAAACAAGTGCATAAAAGTAAACATGAGTGCAAGTTATATGGCATGTGAATGCATATCATAAAATAAATCTATCGTATCATATTACTTCTCTTCTCAAACTTCTTTATGGTGAACCCAACAACATACCTTGAGTGAAACTAGGGGCCACCAACTCAAGCAAAATCCATATTCACCACTATCTTGAGAAAGTTAGACAAATACCTATCATGAATGCATCTATATGATAAGGCATCACATAACGTTAAAAGCATCTATCACATTCAACTCATTTCGTAATCTACAAAATGTAGCTTCATCTAGAGGTTTTATGAACATATCCGCCAATTGATCTTCCAACCTTAAACTGCTAAGGGAAATATAATTTTTAGCCACATGACCTTTAAGAAAGTGATGATGGATATCAATGCGCTTTTGTGCGAGAGTGTTGAACGGGATTGTTTGCAAGTTTTATAGCACTCTCATTATCACAAAGGAGTGAAACCTTCTCTAGATGAATACCAAAGTATAACAAGATTTACTTCATATAAAAGATTTGAGCACAACATGCTCCAGTGGCTATATATTCAGCTTCCGCGGTGAACAAGGCTACCTAGTTTTACTTCTTAGAACACCATAAAAACTAGGGACCGCCCTAGCAAGTGACACCCACCTGAAGTACTCTTACAATCCACACGGCATTCGGCAAAATCTGAATCTGAATATCCCAAGAGTAAGAAACTAGCGTATTTGGGGTACCACAAGCCTATGATAGGTGTATACTTTAGGTATCTAAGGATTCTTTTAACCGTGCTAAGATGCGACTCCTTATGATTAGCTTGAAAGCGAGCGCACATGCATACACTAAACATAATATCGGGTCTGAATGCGGTAAGGTAAGAAGTGACCTGATAATAAAATGATAAAGTTTTTGGTCAACCTATTTACCCATTTCATCCATGTCAAGATGTCCATTAGTAGGCATTGTAGTCTTGATTGGCTCATTATCATCCATCTTGAACTTCTTGAGTTTGTTCTTCGTGTACTTCTCTTGATGAATAAACGTCCCTTCCTACATTTGCTTGATTTGAAATCCGAGGAAGTAGTTGAGCTCATCAATTATCCACATCTCGAACTCCCTAGATATCATATCACCAAAATTCCTTGCAAAACTCTTTGCTAGTTGAACAAAATATTATATCATAAACATAAATTTGACATAAGAAAAGCTTATTATCATGATCTTTATGAACAATGTAATATTCACCCTCCCGATCTTGAATCTTTGGTTGATGAGGAAGTCGTGTAGGCGTTAATACCAAGCTCTTAGGGCTTTCTTGAGTCCATAAAGCGCCTTGTGCAACCTATAAACATGATTAGGAGATCTAGGATCTTCGATATCGAGGGGTTGTTCAACATAAACGAGTTCATTGATAAAGTCATTTAAGAATGCACTTTTCACATTCATTTGATAAAGCTTAATGTTATAATGTGAAGCAAATATAAGAAGGACACGAATGACTTCAAGTCTTTCCACGGGAGCAAATATTTTACCAAAATTCAACCCTTTAACTTGTGCAAATCCTTGCACGACAAGTCTTGCCTTATTGCGTACAACCACACCATGTTCATCTTGCTTGTTGCGGAAGACCCACTTGGTTCTAATTATGTTCTTATCTTGAGGTATCTCTTTAAGAATCCATACTTCATTGCGGGTGAAGTTATTGAGTTCTTCTTGCATTGCAATCACTAAATCTGGATCCTTAAAGAACCTCATCTACATGTGTGGATTCAAACAAGAGATAAACTAGTAATGTTCACAAAATAAAGCATATTGATGAGAGGGTGTTCTTACTCGCCTAGATGGACTCCCAATGATCAAATCAATAGGATGATCCTTGGAAATATGAGTTTGCTTCACTTGTGGTTTTTGAGATGTATCTTGAGGTGGTCTAACATCTTGAGGTTGAGTTTGAGCTTCCTCTTAAGAGATATGTACATCATGTGATGGAAGCGATCTCCACCCTTCTTTTTTAAGAGCTTCTTCTTGTTGTTGTCTTGGCTCTTCTTCTTGTGCTTATCCTCATCCTCACTTGTATTATTGATCTTTCTCTTGTTATTGTTTCTCTTGTCAAGGTGAGGGTAATTATATGATATATGGTCATAGTCACCACAATTGTAGCACTTCTTCTTATCTTTGCCACTGAGATTGTCAAATTTATTTGAGCGAAATTTGTTCTTGTTGAGATCATAGTTGTAGCCCTTCTTGCCTAACTTGGATATCATCTTTGTGGTTCTTCTTATGAGGAGGGCAATCTCAGTATTAGAGTCATCATCATCATCATCATTATCATCATCATCACTCTCACTTGATGATGGAAGCATCTGAATATTTTCCTTGTCAACCATCATAGCCTTGAGAGCAAGATTCTTCTTAGATGGAGATTGATCACCTTGCTATCTAAACAAGAATATCTCATGAGCACAAATCTTCTCAACGGTATCGGTGACGGTCATATCATTGATGTCCCTTTCATAAAGAAGAGAAATAACAATGTTGTATTGTGGCTTGAGAAGCACCATCAAAATCCAACGAATAATGTCTTCTTGAGATAATTGAGTAAATTAAAAAGAATTGATTTCCTCAATAAACATATTTATGTGAGAATACATATCATTACATAACTCATCCGGAAACATTTTAAATTGATTTAGAGTATTCATAAACACATAATATTTTCCTCCTGGATTTTTCTAGAACCCTCATGAATTTCACAAAGAGCGGTCCAAATATCAAGAGCGAATTCCTTACTTCTTACTCTAGACAAAATATCTTTACTAATTCCCTCAAATACAATATTTTTAGCCTTAGCATTCTATCTAATTTGTTGTTCGGTAAAAGGTTGATCAAACCAATGAAAGTGGCTTGCCAAACTTTGGAGAAAATAGTCTCAAGATAGCTTGCTATGTGAACTTTCTAATAGGTGAAGTTCTTTCCCTGAAACCTTGGCACACTATTTTCATTTCCGTGAGCTATTTCTCTAGGATGTTAAGCCTATCAAGAGCACAAGACTCTGATACCAATTGAAATAATAGAATAGCCCAAGAGAGGGGATGAATTAGGCACTGATTAAAAATAACTTCTACCGAATTCTAGAACAAGTAACAACCTTAACTTAGAGGAAAGGTAAAGCAACTATACGATCAAACTAGAGGAAGACAGGAAAACAAACAAGTTAAAACACAAAGTAAATGCGGAATTGAAAACTTACAAAAAAGTAAATACTCAAATCTAAATGCAAAACAGTAAAGAGATGAGCAAGAAGACACCAATTTCTTCTCGGGGTATCGATGAGTTGGCACTCCCCTAGTCCTCGTTGGATCATCCATCAAGGATATCGCTCCCCCTTGAGTCACAAAGACTCAAGTACTCCTTCATAATTACCACTTTTTCATCTTCGGATTGACGAGCATCAAACCAAGTAAACTCTTCTCGGGGTTCCCATAAAAACTCTAAGAGCTCACAAAGACACCTCCAATCACCAAAGACCATCTAGGTGTTGCCAACCACCAAGAATAACAAGTCAATAGCTTTACTTGACCAAGATTAAGCATAAACTTCAGTTAGATGCACACTTTCTACTCTCTAAGTACTAATGATGTCCTTAATCTTCTATTAGGGACTATGCAAATCACTCTAGTGCTATATCTTGCTTCTTGATGATACACACAGAGTATGAGCTCCTCTGGGTTGCAAGAGATTAAAGTGAGACCGAATGAGGGGATATATATAGGTTAGAGGTCTAAATCTAATCATTGCCCAAACACCCACACTTTCTATGAACGCTGGATGATCCGACGCGCACTAGCTCACATACATCAAACCATCCCTTTTCTGAAAGCTAGACGATGCCAGCTACCAATAGCCGTCACTGCTTTGAAACACTCCGATGAACCTCCTATACGCACGCCGGACCATCCGACGTGCACAACCACGTCAGACCGGCTGTGAAACCCTCTTTGAAAAAATTTCTCCGCTAAAGTCACCATGTGTACGCCAGACCATCTAGCGTGTACAACCACATTTTCTGCACAAAACTTTGGTTCCGTATAAAAAGCTCCAGCGTATTTCAACCTCAATGCTGGACCATCCGGTGTATTGACTTGAAGCACCTCTTCTAACAGAACACTCAGGAGAGTTCAATTTGCTGAGCATCGGACCATCCCGCGTATGTAATTTTCTCTAGACTCGTCCAATTTAACCTTTCTTGAGTTCTAATTTCTTGACAACTTATCAATAGGCTTCTCTGAGCTATCTAGTACTAGAATTTCACAAGTGTGCGTCCAACCAAGTATAGACTCATCTAGGTCAAGCTACTACTTTTCCACTAATAGTACAATCAAAAGACTAAGAAATAGAGCCTATACTACTCTAAGTTTTCTTTATCTCTTTGTGACACTTAGAACTAGAAGATTCTTAATTTTGATGTTCATATCCTTTGATCGTCCATAAAGTCATCTTAGGGACCAAGAATGCCCAATTTTTTTTAGATAATGGAGAGTTCCGGCCTTCACCTCAAAGAGGCTATGACCAAAATATTACATCATTGTGCAGCACCTCCGTCTGCAATAAACATAAATAACCAAACTCCAAACACGTTAATTATAATTGTGAGTTAAATTTTTTGATACCCTTCAAAACAAACTTGTTAATTATAACGATACGTTATCATTAATCACCGAAATATTTACCACTTATCTAGGAGTTAGATGCTACAATAACCCCACGTCCTGTTTGACTTGTATTGATCTGAGTCTGTTATAAGGGGGTATATGGCTATCCTAGATGAATCTAAACATAGTCGATGACTTCCTTACTCGGCTTCTTTTGGCTTGTATTTGACTTGTTTGGGCCCGTCCTCACTTGTCTCTTCTTTTTGAGTATCACTGCTGATTTATAACTGGAACCAGCAGTGATAAGTATATTAATTGGTAAAATTAGTTCAAGAATCAATACTGATATTCATTATTAGTACCGATTCTATATCAACAATGGTAATCTATAATTATCACTACCGGTTTAATAACTAGTAATTATGTATTTTTTGAATCTACAGTGGTGACCAAATTCTGTACTAGTGAAGGTTGGTTGCAAAAAATTCATTGGCTAAGTTCCCATCCCCCGGTATTTTGGCAGTTTTGCAAGCATGGTCTCATTATTTTTAGGGGCAATTACAAATACCTCCTTGATTTCACAACAGGTAAAGTCAGTGACATCACTCTTTTGTAAGCTGTTAGATCGAAATTAGATGGGTCAGATCGATTGCTACACCACCATTTTGCTAAGTACAAAAGAACAAACACTTGGTGCAAATGCTGCTGTTGCTACAGTAGAATTGCTATATTACCTGTCATCATGTACTGTTTACCTATCACAAAATAAGTGGATTCTGATCTCTTTCTTAATCAAAGCCGATGGATATCATTCTCGTAGGGTTTGAAATATCGTCGATAACCGCTCGACTATCATGATTACCGGACGATTCGGTCTGAACCGCATTTATAAATTGAGCGGTTACCGAACAAATATAAATTTAAAATTAAAAAAATTAAAAATGGATGAAATTCAATCTATTTTTACCAAATTTCACCAAGTTACTATATAGTTAACATGGTTACCGCCATCTAGCAATTTTCAAAGGTAAAACACGGTTACCGCCGTCTGACGGGGACGTAAACCTTGCATCCCCGTCGATCCAGGGGTTTCTTTCGCCCTCCTCTGCCGTGTCAAAATCCCACTACAGCCCTTCTCCGTTCCGCCCCAACCAGACTAGAAAGGAAGAGCCTTTCTGCCCCCGCCCCGGCCCCCGCAGCGCGCGGCATGGACTTCTCGGAGCAGGACGTCGACGTCTTCGACGGGGACTACGACGTCCACGACGGCGGCGCCGAGGCCGAGGCCGACGGTGGCGGCGGTGACTCGTCAGGCTCCTCCTCCCCGTCCTCATCCTCGTCGTCCTCCGCCGCCGCGTCCTCCTCTTCCTCCAGCGACGCCTCCAGCCGCAGCAGCGGCGGCAGCGAGGGCGAAGAGGGAGCCGACGATGGGGACGGCGGCGAGTACGATCCGCTCGACGTCGCGGCGACGAGGGGAGTCGGCGCCAGCGGGTACCGGGATGAGGAGAGGGGGGAGGACGAGGAGGTAGAGGAAGAGAGGGATTTGTTCGGCTCCGATAACGAGGAGTACGTCAGGACCCCCGCGCGCAGCAACTACCTAGTCCCAGGTGCGCCTCTTGTCAGTACTCGTTAAATTGGTTGCTAATGCCCTAAGACCTGTTTCTAGGTTAAATGGTAGTAGCTTCTGTGTTTGGTGAGCAGAATTAGCTACTACAGAGCCCTACCAAGTTTCATGATTGGTTTTATTGTGAGTAGGTTGTTCGTAGGGTTTTGGGAGATGCGGTGAGCTTTTAGATTGTAGACTTTTTCAAATTGAGGATCTAGTCATGATGAATTCTTCTTGTCCATGATTTTTGCTTGCTTTTCCCCTTCTTTTTTGTTTTCAACTTTCTTTCAGGCCTAATGTGGCAAGGTTTCAGTTTCAGTTGTAGGTCATGACCAATAGTGTTTTGGTTGTTCATTCCTAGGCTTTCGCCACGAGAGATTTTGAATTACAGCAGCATTAAAGCAAAACTGTTGAGGAGAATACTTGAATGATCACAGTTTAAGTTTGGACTATTTAGTGCAAGGTCCTTCGCCTCAAATTTTGATAGCGGTTACTTCAGAAGGATACATTTGATCATCTTCATTTCCTATTCTGATACAACAGTAAATTATGACTCTAGAAGACCATCTAATCTTTTGAGAAATGAATTGTCATTTTTTTATCCTAAAAATACCTATCACTAGAGACATGAATGCTTGACGATATGTAACTTAAAGGTCACCATCGGGAGTAAACCCGTAATCACAATGTATTGAACAGTTACAACTTTTGGCATATTCTATGATCCTTGTGTTAAGAACCTCCCTAAAATTTACTACATGTTTCATTTGTGGTATATTGCTGACAGAGGTATAGCAATGAACATCACACACAAGCTTTGTATGCAACAACTCAAAGTCTACTGTTTAACACCCATTCAAGTTACCAGTACTCCATTAGAGAAGGAAAATGCCCATGCTTTATAATAAAGAAGGAATAATTTCATCTATACCACCACTTTAGACACATTTTTCATCTATACCACCAGCTTGTGTCATTGACATGTAGGACCAGACCCCACATGTCATTGACACAGCTGATGGTATAGATGAAAAGTGCATCTAAAGTGGTGGTATGAATGCAAATTCCCCAATAAAGAATGTGATGAATGACCTGATTATTTTCATGGCCAAAATACTTGACATATAGGGGGCTTGGTGCAGCTAATGCTTTTAAGAATTTGGATGGATCTAGGTTGGACGATGGGGTTATTAACAATTTATTTCATTATGCATCTTTTCTTGTAGTGCTTCCTGCAATTCGTAACACTAACAATCATTCTCGGGGAGGCTTCGGAGGACGAGGTGGCAGAGGTCCACCACTTCTTCCGAGGCCAGGAGGCCATCCAGGGCGACACAACTTTGGCTATGGGAGGTTCTCACATGGAAATGGGCGTAACATTGAAGGTTTTGTTTCAGAAATGAAGCTTAATAAGAGTGAAGAAACATTATCTAGAAAGGCTGTTGCTTTTCAGGAGGTGCATAATATTGCCTTGGTCATTTCATCTTTTGATTTCTGTTTAATGTCTTTGGTCTCTGTGGAATCATGTTCTTTGTTACTCATGCAGCCTTGTGAGATTGCATGCTTAAGCCGTGTTGAGGGCGGGGATGTGCATTTTAATGATCGCAGCTTGGTAAGATCCCAAAGTTACTAACTAGCATCAATTTCACTTCCCTTCCAGTAAATCTGTATGCTAAAAATCTATCTATTTTTTTTTACTTTTCCTTTTAAGTCGTGGCTTAAAATTTGGATGTAATACTAACATCCATACGCCATTTTAGAGGTATTTCAAACATGAAATTTGTGACTATGTCGGTGCGGATCTCAATAAAGGATTTGAATCATTTATAGAGAAGAGAGGTACCTTTCTTTTGTAATTTGTGTTTTTCTTTTTGACATCCTAGTTGATATTTGCAGCTCTTAGACTCTTAGTGCATGAATTTGTTGTTGTCTCTGTTATGTCTCACAAATTTCTCTTGCATATGTCATCACATATATTAACTTACACTGGATGGACCACTTCTTAGGGCATATACATAGTAACACAGAGAAATAATTTAGAGCGAGATTTTTTTTTATCCTGTTCTATGTGTCTATGTTGCAGTAAGGATATTACTGTTGGATATTGGGCAACAATGGATAATTTATGTTTTATTTAGAAAAAAAACATAAATGAAAATACATCTTTAAGAATCTAAGTAGCAGTTGTTTCTGATAGAGAGAAAAGGGAGAGGAAAACTTAATTCAGAAGTTCCATTTCTTGTATTCTACATGTGGATCCTGAGAAACAGTAATTCTGGTATTTGGAAGTTTGTCTTTCCTTTTGAAATTGATTGCATCTGAGGGTGTTGCTTCATGATGAATGTGGTTCAATGTCAGATTTGGGTTCTGAAGGATTTGGCTATCTTCTCGCATGCATAAGAAATTCAAACAAACCTCTTCAGAATAATATACATTTTGTGGTAACATTGCATTGATGCCAATCTTCTTTTTTTTTCCTTACTACAATTTCTTGGACCTGCTGATAATGTATGCTCTTCTTGCAGACATACCGCAACAATCTCAACAAGGTATCATGCATCCAGTGCAAACTGTCTAAAATTTATTTCCCCCCTTTTGTTACTTACATTTCTAGTGACTTTACAATAGAATATTGCTGTTGTTACTTACATTTCTAATGACTTTACAATAAAATGTTGCTGGTATGGTCCTTTCGGTGCAAACTGTCTGAAGAACCACACCCCCTCCCCCACCTTTTCTTTCTTATGTTTCTAGTGTCACTCTCCAACAGAACTTTTATAATAACTTATTTTATCATCAGATATTGGCCACTGCTTACCTAAGAGAACCATGGAAGATGGGTGTGCACAAAAGAGGCGGTGTCGTATACCTTGATGTTCATAAGCTCCCTGAAAGACCAAAAAGTGAGGTGGAGCGCAGGAGGTGATTTGTCTCCCCCTTCTCTTCTCTCCCCGTGCGTGCAGCCATGCACACATACTCATGCATACAACAAAAGTTGGATGTACAAGTAGATGGTGATGGTACGGTAAGTAGTGTGCTCGCTGACAATAGGAAGGTTCAGGGACAAAGAAACTAATTGCAGTTTAGTATGTAAATACACTGATGGATTGAGTTGTCTTGTGGTGATTTTACCTGCAAAAGAAAAGCAAATACATGCTATTTTGACCTACAAGTTAGAGCATTTTTCTATAACACAATCGTTATCCTGTCCAATTTCAATTTCACGATGCCGATTTAGTTTGTTGGCATATTTGCTCATGTGATGCAACAAGATATATTTGTCTAAAGTGTTAATATTTGGTGGGAAGTAGGAAATTTGGAAAGATGTAATTTTGAATCTCTGACCATTCTTTTTATAACTTTATGTGGGCTATACTACTAGAAATAATATTATGCAATACTTTAGCGATAAATCTAGTAATATAGTTCTCATATGGTCAATCTAGATAGTTCCGACCATTTTGGTCAGATTTTACTATTATATAAAGTTTGATCGCATGGATTCCACAGGACCATTTAAAAAAGAATGGAGGGAGTGATTAGTGATCTGGGCATTTGACATTGTGGGAAATATCAAAATCAATAAGGCTTAACATGGGCTGCAAAAGCAACTCATGTGCATTCTAGTTTGATATGCCGGCAGTGTTTAATGAACCAAGTGTTGACTTCTGTTGACTATTTATACACATCCATTGGCTCCTGGCTGTTTTAGTGTTTTGTCTGCTGATGTTCTGACAAATAGCTTAATAATTATACCATGATGTTTTTCATAATTCTTGCCTTCGTAACATGGAAAAGAATCCAAACCATAATAGTACTGATGATCCTTTACTTTCTTTTCCTATTTGTGATTCTCAGATGTTATTGGGGTTATTCTTTTGAAAACCTTGCCACTGAAAACGGCGAGGATGGAAGAGGTATTGATGCAAATGTAGAGTTCTGTTCTGTAATAAAGACAAAACTTGGTGCACATCGCATTATCATGGGAGCTGAGATGGACTGCTGTGATATAACCGTTGATGGCAAGCGGTTCTACGTGGAGTTGAAAACAAGCAGAGAGGTTATTATTATTATTTTCATGAATTGTTAAGTTCTGCTACCATATTTATGTAATTAAGATACTATCTTTGAACTTGATGTGTAACAGCTGGAGTACCATACGGTGGAAGCATATGAGAAAGAAAAGCTACTTAGGTTTTGGGTAATTTACAGTCCTCTTGTTTTCCCTCCTTTGAACTACTTAGGTTCCTTGTCTTACTCCTGCTATTTTTTCTTTGCTGTTGTATTATGATATTTGAAGTCTTCTCGTAACTATCTGTGCATTTTCTTGTTCTCTTCTGCAGTATGAAATTTGATTTGGATACTGATTTGTCTCTTAAACAAATGTTTCTTTATTATATTTTCATACACAATTATTTCCTTTACTTTGTTATGCGTTGACCTTAAATTTGCTCCTTGCACTGTAAAGTGAGGTAGATGATACCATAGCAATCTCGTTACGAGTCTGTACACCATGACTTTTCAGCAGCTTAGCATTTTATTTTCAGCAGTTATAACTTCTATATCTTGAAATATATATTTTTTTACTTGTCTATAAATTGCAGATTCAATCATTCCTTGCTGGTGTTCCTTACGTTGTTGTGGGATTCAGGTAGCATTGACTCTTCATTGTGCTTTTCCCTACATTATCACAGGATTCTGGCCTATAGAACTTTGTCACCTGGCATTGTGCAATTAAATCTGACTGCTGAAATAAAATCGTGTTGATATGATTATAAATTCAAAAGCTGTTGCTAACAGTAGCATTGGATCTTGATAGTTGATTCCATTAGGACTTCCAAATTCTAATGCTATCACATGGGCCAAATGCTTCCAGTGAGATATTTACATTGCCTCTAGTGATCTGTACTGGTTTAAACTGGGTTAAGTTTCGCCCTGCACATTTTTTTGGCCTGTAGGAATGATGCTGGCATACTTGTACGAACTGAAAGACTTAGAACCAAAGATATTACACAAAAGGTGAAGGCAAAGAACTACTGGCAGGTATGTTAAATAATTGTTCTATTATTTATCAGCAGTGGAGGAATTTAGCAATGTTGAATGGAGAACCGGAAGCATAACATCAAAACTGATTGTGAATCTTCTAATCTATTAAAGGGAAAGAGTGTACACCTTTGTTCGATACACTACCCTAGTTCACATTACATCGCTTGCATATAACATACTATAACACTCCCTCCAATCACCAATAAATGATATTTTTGACATCAACAAGGTCTCCTAAATGCAACTTTGATCAGTTACTTGTACTGTGACGTATATACAAAACCTAGTAACTTTCAAATTCAGACCAGTCCATCCTCATTGCAATGTCCTCTGCACAATTCTCAAGTCTCTTGGAAAGTTGGGAAGCTAAACTATATTACATGTACAAGTGGCTTTGCTTTTATCTATTATTATGAATGTACTTTTCAAGACAAATCTACACATCAGTTTCGTACGTCCAATTTAGATATTGGTAATGATCTTTATAGCCAAAGTTTAAAATGTTTGAATCGCATGCATCCCATTTTTTACTAGAGGAAGTATGCAGGAAATTCCACTTTTGGTCCCTCACCTTATGCGGAGTCTAATTTTTACCCTCAACTCCAAAATCATTTAAATTTCATCTCCAACTATCGGTATCGGATCAATGCCTGCACATGATTCCCTGTTTTTTTGTCTTACATGGAAGTATAATCATCCATCCAATTGACATGGCTTCAATGATTTAGCAAATAAATAGGAAACGACCCTTTCTTCCTTTTCCCACTCCCTCTTGCTCTCTATATCTGAGACTCAGCCTTGTGCCTAGCTGCACACCATGGATGCAGTGGCAGGCAGGTGTCTGGCTAGCCAAGGAAATGGCGAGCTCCAAGCGGCCTGCCAAGCGAACGGGTTGTGGAACTGTGACATGGTGCTGCAGTGGCGGGGGTAGTTTGATCTGACCGACCGGGAGGCTGCTCTCACACAGAGCGAGCTGTGGAAGCTAGTGCAAGCTCGGACGTGGTGCATGGCGAGCGGGTGAAGATGGCCGCCATCCTAACCTGATCTCGCAGCACCATTGTCCCAATCCGACCTCGCTGTGCATGCTTCATCTATACGGATTGCTGATTCTATCATTCATCTACTACTTGATTTGCGCATGTGTGTGTGGTGATAGTGTCACCTTTTTGCAACGGATGGGTAAACATGCAAGTGGTTGGAAGTTGTGTCAGCCGGTGGCAGAGCTCGGAGGCTGCCTCTGGGCAAGCTTGATCATGGAGGGAGAGTGTGAGTATGGTATGGTTGGGAAGAAGGGGAGAAAGGAGATAAAGGAAAGATCAGGATTCCAGGTCACCTCCATTTTACTGACAACTAGGATGACACCTCATCATAATACCACAGCGGTTTAGGGTTAGGGGGGCTATTTGATCCAGTATTGGTAGTTGGAGAATGAAATCTCGTGAAAACTTGAGAATCGAAATGGCTTTCTCCAGAATTTTGTTTGAATTAAATATGTGATTTTGCAGTTACTTTCTTGCATTTGAAATGTAACATGTCTTGATTAGTATTAATAATCTCTCTGCACTTCAGGGTGGCGTCTGCCTGGCCTTTGCTGATGAGGTCTTATGCTGGCTGTATGGGACTGTCAGAGAGAGTAAGAATTTCTTTACCTTTAAGTAGTTGCGCTTTCATTTGACAATTTTTGTATATATACACACATTCATAATGTTGATTTCTCGACTACGTGCCTTTGCATGCATGTTATTGTTTGTCCCCATGTCTTACAGATGAAGACTACGTTCTACAATTTGTACATCCATTTAATCGCTTGGAACTTCTACGCGTTCAGTCTCCCTGCCCTGAAGCCATAACATTGCATGTGCAGCAGCTCTCAGGTGCAGCAGACTAGATTCATTTATAGACATAATTCTGGCGATGACAACTGCTTGAGAAAGATCCACATGCTCCAATTTTAGCGGTGCTGTGTCTTAGAATGGTTGAACTCGCAACTTGCTTTACTCCAATTACGAAGTGGGATGAGCTGATGCATCAAGAACTGACGACATCCTGACATCCTGTGATATGTAGTCGATCACTGGGAGCGGCTACATCCATGGTTTACTCTGAGTGACCAAAGAAATTTTGAACCAATCAAACATCGTACTTCGATGGTAATATTATTTTATAAATTAAACAAATGAAGAGCTATAGTGCTACGCTACTAGTTCCTGCCACCAACTATGTGACATCTGTATCAATGACGGTGCGAATGTTGAATATCCAAATTGTTATAGTCCTGTGAAGTTATGTAAACAGAAATTTTCATATGTTAGAGATTTCAAATAATAAATCACAAATGAGTGAATGATGATTGGAATGGTGCGTGGCTGTGGATGGTTTTATGCTTCCCTACCATTTTGAGTTGCAGTCGCAAACCTACATTAATACAAGTTCTAAAAGTCAGTTTGTGTCATTGTTTATAGTGCTATGAAATCGAGTAAGTTTCTTGAAGTACTCATTGCGACTTTTCTTTTTTTTCTTTTCAAAATGCTAGTTCATATTTGATTTTGAGAGGTGCAGTCCCTAATACTTTTATATTAAAAAGGCGCAGAGGTTTCGAGACCAAAATTCTCATTTTGAGTTTTTGAACGTGAATGGCTAAAGCATGTCTGCCTCTCTGGCAAGCAAAATTTTGTGAAATTAGTATTGTGACCCTACGTTCAACGGTACCATGTTTCAAACATATGTCATACTATTACTATAGCATGAAATAACTAAAATGTCCTGCTATCACGAGGTTCGTGGAGGTATGACAGGCTTGAGCCGCTAAGCTTCCTAATAAATACCTCAAGGCTTGAACCGCTAAGCTTCCTAATAAATTTGCCATCGAAATTGATATGGCTCAACACTCAGTCACTCAGATGGGCCGAGACCTAGCAACTTCCTCGTCTACGACCACGACCACGTGTGTGCTCTCGACATGCATTCTTCCTTGACGCTTTCTTATACCTCTTGGAACTCTCCCACCTCAACTTCAGCCTCTGCTCCCCTGCTACCTCCTCTACTTCCTCTTCCATGACCCCTCCGGCCACCACTGGGAAGCCACCTTCCATCTACAGATCAAAACCAGTTGGTTCAAGTGGAGCTACTTCTTGTGTGCTCTTATCAATGGAATACAAATAAATCACTAAAGAATTATCTAATACAGAAAAAAGTGAATCTTGATATAGTTTATTCCTAAAAAATCTGAGTACACTGTCAATGTTGAAACTCGGAAAACAAAAATTCACTAATAAAGTGATCAAAATCAATGAAACAAATGAAGATTTCTTCTGTCAAAAATTAAAAAGTAAGTGCATAATACAGACTCAATGAATGGTCTGCATACAGATACACTTACTATTCAAAATAGGTTAAACAGATGATAGCAACCTACCGATATAATTTCATTACCTAGCTGAAAAAACTGTATATACCATAATACATAAAAGTCTTGTAATAGAAAGAATAATAGAACATCAATGTACGATACAGGCGGAAGAAAGAGGAGTGTAGAATCTAAGCATACAGATTAATGAAAAACGATTGAAGCATTGAATAAAATATAACATAGTGTCATACCCATAGGCTCGGAAATCAATTTGTCAGCTTTCTCTGGAAGTTCAACTTCTTCGACCTTTCCTTCGATGACCTGATTAGGAGGAAGTACAGTATCAATTGGGGGTCAAAGGTAACCATAAAGGGTACAAATCCAAGAGATACAAAACAAATCGTGATCCGTTGTCCAAGAGATGGGTTCCTAGAGATTAACCATAGAGCATGTTCAGCCATTTCAGATGCCTCAGCTGCATAGACATGTCTTGCACCGGCCTAACATTAACATACCAAACACCATGTGTCATGTTATATCGGACACAGAAATAAGAGAAACTATGGAATGCTCATATGAGGATCCGTTCAAATTAGATTCAACTTAATTATTAGGACAGATATTTAATAAGATAATGGCTAGCACGCGTTCATCTCTCGATGCACCATGTGCTAACCCACATCTCACCACGACAATCGTAGTTACTAAAGATTAAAACAAATATAATTCCGTTAGTCCTGATATGTGTGGTTTGATAATTCCCAGTAGAGCTATTATCCACATATATCTCTACCAATATGTATATCATAACATCGCGATTTAAGATTATAAGTGATTACAAGTTGATGAACTAAACAAAGACAAGTGTTATCTAGCATAAATATACATAAATCACAACAAAAAATATCTAAAGAAAATAAAGACTAGTGGTGTCAATTGCCTACAAGGCAACTGACTGGGGTTAGCAGTAGTATAGTGACTGCTCGCCACCATACTGCTCTCGGTGGGATCCAAGTAGCCGACACCTAACTTCACCTAAAAAGCAAACAAGCATCGTGAGTATGAAGGTACTCGCAAGACTTAATCCATACGAGGAACATATAATAATATAACTTTGAGGATTATGCATCTGGATGAATTGGCAAGGAATCGACCATAAGATTAAGTGAGTTCATATGCAAAAGCAGAATTTGACCCAATATGTGAGAATCTACACCTAACCATCTGTACTCTCCTATCCCGAGATCAACAACGTAATATAACTGTAGCTTGTACTATCTCAACTCATGAACAACTATCACAACCGTAACCCAACAGACCATAACATCCCAACATCAGAAATACTAAGATTGATGCGGATAGACATAAGCATACTCATAACCTAGAGCGTAACAATTCGAATTGATCTTACACCCTGGCAATTCGAATTGATCTTACACCCTGCATGAGGTACATCTTTACCCACATGACTCGGGTTTATCCTCTTGGCCCTAGAGACAACATTTCTCATACATAGAACCACCCACTTGCACATGCTCCTATGGCACCGGGGTTACCGCGAGCGTGTCCCAGACACATTTGGCTCTCCACCACTTAGCTTCTCCTCATTATTTTTCTCTTACACGTTATAGGGACATAAGGCAAGCGTCAGCACGATGTGTGATAAAATGGTTCAATCGTCCATTATCTGAATATGTGGTAGTACGGAAAGTGCTAAAGCCAATAACAAATAATGGTCGGTGCTTAAAAGATGCAAGCAGTCTATGGCATTCGGGTTCCTCTCCCGACCTACCCTTAGCACCGCCCACATCTCACCTCATCCTCATATCTTATACATCCCAACATCATCCGCTTTTGCAAATCAAAGACAAAATTTAAACAGACATCAATCATCTAATCTAAATTCTTTGACAATTAAGAGATACCTATCATAGAAAAACCTTTCTCCAAGGAATCTTGCTTCTTGTTCCAGATTTGATCCTAAAATAGGTTACTTTGCTTTCCGCTCTATCGGAAAACGTTCTAACGTACTGACTCCATAATTCTATTTCAAAAAAAAAGAGTGAGACTCAATCTCCTTTATCATTGTGAATAATATTAAGCCCTAAATTCGCGAACGATGGTCGAACCACCGCTCGACTTCTATTGAGGGCCTATGCATTGCTAAGCATCTCAGATAACCTTTTAAATTAGACAACAACATTATTATACCAAGGTTACAAGGATAGAAAACATCAACATCTTAAGATAGGGATAATGCAGCAACATAGGTTCTACCCACAAAACCCGACTTTGACTCGCTAACACGCATAACATATATAAACCGATAATTTATCAATTAGACTCCACATGATCCAAATTATAAGGTGAAATATGATTAGATTCTTGCCTTGGTACTCAGTTGCTTCACAAGATCACAATAAAGTTATACCTCAAGAATACCCCTGTCGCTCTCCAGTTCATTGATCACTAAAAGAAAGAACAGTGCATCACAATCAACATGATGAAATGCTACGAGAAATGCACCCAATTGCCATGAAAATTTCATAGGGGATGTGGTACTAATTAAAGATCATAATGCAGCAAGATTCACTTGAATTAAAGCACATATGCTCAGGTATAAATGAATTAACAAGGTGCTGCCCAAAAGTTCATTTAATTTAAAAGAGAGCGTAACAAAACTAACTTCAAGTTAAGGGAGCACTTGACATGTCCACCATTATTTTTTCTAAGTAGAGATTAACTAAAAATGTTTTTTAGAAGTGGATTCACCCCTAAATTGTTTATATTTAATTTTGTATAATTATCACAAGCTAAACAAGCTTAAACAAACTTAGGCTAGGACAGTAGGTTAAACAACTATTTCATGTGAGCTATTACTTTTCCTACAAAGTACTCATTATTACAAGATTAATATTAGTTTCATCAATTTTAGGCATTGAGTGAGTTAAAGGTGAAATTAACAAGTTAAAATACATGAACTAACCACAACATTTATATTAAATATTTCATGAGGGTTAGAATTTTTATACTGTAAATCATGACAAAACAAAGCTAACAAAAATGGTTCCATAATTTTAGGACAATGAATTAATTACCTATGATTTAATTAAGTTGAAATGCATTTAATTAATTAAATAATTATTAGAAAGCATTTCTTGAGTTCCAACATTTTTAACAGTTATTTATAATCATACAAAGCTAACACAACTAGTTTAATGATTTTTGAAGTTCATATGAGTTAACTATGAAACATACAAGTTATTCACAAAGTAAACAATTAAAATCGCCTGATGAATAGTAACATCGGAAGTTTTGGGTCCACGTAAGAAATTCTGACCCGTCGGAAGTTCCAGGTTGAGATCTGAATGAGCCTCTCAGGTTGCTGATTTTTATTAAACGGGAAGTTTCGGATTAAGGTCAAAACTTCCAGGTGTGGTTCCAAACAAGGGTTCTCGAGAGGCTTAACTCGGATTAATCCAGAACTTCCGGGTTGAAGGCATGACCTTTTGGATCTAATCAGAAGTTTTGATCTTCACCAGGGATCTCTTCAACAATGATTCCAACAACTTTTAGAGTGGGAATTTTGGACCTAGAGCATCACCTTGACCTCCTCTATCACGTAGGATAGAATGCATAGGCCAAAAATCACCGAAGCTCGGCCATTGCCTCCGATGGTGGCGGCGGCCATTGTTGATCTTGGCAAGCTCAACTCCTGGATAGATACGACCATAGAAAGGGAACGATAGGGTGTTGGTGGTGCTCACCACGTCCTATCAAACTTGTGGCTTGATTGTAGGAGTTGGGGAAGGGCTAGAGCTTGAGATGATGTCGGGAAGATGGTGGCTAACTTGAGGATGAAGAAGGCATGGGGAACTCGAGCGTAATGTGGAAGATGGCCTCCATCAATGAGCTACGGTGGAGGAGCATGCTGGGGACCTCCTCCTTGGCCTCCCCTTGCTCCTCCTCTCTCTTCTCTCTTTGACTCGATTCGGGAGAGGGGATTGATCCATGTAACAGAAGGGCGTATGGAGAGAGAGGTGAGTGGATGATAGGTGGGTCCTACCAACCTTTTCTTTTTCTGCTAATTAAATTCTCTCCACTTGTTAAAAACAAACAAAAAACTAAACTAGCTCTAAAAATTTCACCAATTTTTGTGATTATTCTATGAGTCGCAAAGAACCCATTTTAATTATCTCCACTTACATGCATAAGGTATAAATAATTATATAATTCTTCAAAAGGAACTACTTTTTAAAATTTGAATGAATTATTAGAGCTTCAAGATGACTTCCAAAAATTATGAAAAAATCATCTAAATTCATCTTATCTGGTGTTCTTGACGAAGGAATTTGTTTCAACCATAGGTTGCATGGCAAAAATTAAAGCTTCTTAGCAAAACATCACTTCCACTTAACTTTAATACTTCAAAAATAATACCTAAGCATGTTGCCATTTCTCATGATTTTATCAACTTCCAAATAAATTCAATTCGATTCAAATGCATGTAAACAATCGCTCACAATTAAACAAAGATGATGTTCATGATGCATATGCATGTTTATTGTCACAAGTTACATGGGGAAATCAGGCCTCTCTAGAACATTCCTTTTGAGGTTAACTTGACTTAAGTTGAATCCAATTCAAGCACATCCAACCTATCGCAAAATTTTTAATTACCCTTTAATTTCAACTAGTGGACTTATTCACTTACTAAATATATTTAACTAACTTGGGATGTGACAAACCTCCCACCCACCCTAAAAGAATATCGTCCTGAGATTCGAGTGAGCATAGGAGAGAGCGCAATGAGTTCATGAGTTAGGAGTTGAGAGTTGCGGTAACGAGACGATGGCACAATGACGCTGCAAGAATAATTCATCACAGTGTTGAAGACTTTGGAACTCGGTGAATGAAATGGGATAGACTCCTAGGCTTCTCAGTGCTATATCACCTAAACAAGTTAATAACTCCACAAGGAATCTATAGGATAGGATAAAAGGGTGGGTGTTGATCGAGTATTAAAAGTGTCATCATCCTTCCTTATTCCAGCTCACTAACATGACAAGATAATATTTCTACTCACATTAATGAGAAGAAAAGGATGAGTAATCTTCTCGATTATTTGATGGTGATTACGTGCATATCTAAGAAGCTTAGGAACATGGAATTCCTATTAGAGGAAAGGGTGCTATGATAAAAGTCCATATCGGATGTTTCGACACCTCAGATCGTAACTTCCAGTCCAGAAATAAATTGGATCCGAGAACTTCATGTTTGGAACAGTCGGAGGCTATTGATTTTGGAAACCTCATGACGATACACAAAGTGCATGAGATCAACTAAAGAAGGATCTCCAAAGGAAGGAGAGGTCAAACATATTGTCCCTAAGTTGATTCATGTAGGATAAGCATTGTTAGGTTGGACGGTGACCATAATTTGCAAAAGGAGAGGTGACTACATCTTATAGGGGTTACCCTAGCTAGACAATTAGGATCTAACTTGCTAGGTCGAAGTAGGATTTTCCTCTCGTCCATAGTGTAGTCATGGTTTTCCATTACAATCGGGTTAATACTAAAAATTTCCCAGCACATTGGCTCTAAGATTGTATTCAATTCCCACATCTTTGCTCAAGGTTGTTAATTATTTGTGCAATTGAGTGCTTGCATGACATGGTGAAGAACAATGCAAGCGTGACCATGGTGTGACATGGTCACCATGAGGCCATGGATGGATGGTATGATGCGATTTATGGTGCATTACATGCTTGCGATGATGCAATACAAATGTGGGATGGTGCAATGCGAAGGTGCAATTGCATAATTCATGGTGCACATGACATGGTGCACATATGTGATGTATATGGCATAGTGTACATGCCATTGTGCTTATGACATGATGAGTCATGTACGGTGCACCTATAGTTATGCACATGAGATGGTGTGCACTTCATGATGCACATGACGTGACACATTACAAGGTGATAGTGAATACATAAGGGGAATGATTTCATACACGATTGGTTTCAATAATGCACCTTGATGAGCGTAGACTACCCTAGACATGATTCTTTTTATTAAACTTTATTGAGTGAGCAAGAACAGGGAAGTGCAATTGCAAGAGTTATGGAATACATTTGTGTACCTAGGTGGTTCACTATGGCTTTTCCCTAAATACTAACCTCACACCAATGTGTTAACGGGCCTAAACTCCTAAAGGACATCATCATTCCCCTCAACTTAGACATGCATGAAATAGCCTTATCGGTGTATCAAGTAAAGGGGTACCCCAGCTAACAGGCCCCACGAAGGGTGCAAACAGCCAGGGGAACATACCCTAAAAACGCTACTCGATCGATGAGCTACCCCGACCAGTGCAAGGCCTCCAACGACCAATCTCGCTACACCTTCACACAAACCCACGACCAGCCCCCTTGGTCGCGGGACTGGATTGGACACTCGCCCAAACGCTTCTCTTCACCAGGCACCAGCCCCGACAGATAAGATCGTGGGCGGTGCAGGAGGGCGTTGTCCCATCCCGTAGTATTAAAGGCTATGGAGTGAGACTCTACAGGCCGGCGCAGCGCTGCATGACAGATGAGATGTTGTTAGCCATCCGGCAGGGCAAGTGGATGGAGATGGCGCAGAGAGGCAAGTGGACGGGGACAACGCAGAAGGCAAGTGGATGGGAACGACACAGAGGCAAGTGGACGGGGACGGCGCGGAGAGGCAAGCGGATGGGGACGGTGCAGAAGGGCATCGTTCCGTCCCATCGCATTAAATTCAGCAAGATAAGGCTCTACGGGCTAAGCAAAGACGGCGCGCGGCAACACGATATACAATACTGTCAGAGCAAGTTAGCATGCCTGGTACTCCATAATGATGAGTTGAGTTAGAAATTAGAATGAGCAGAGGTCATTTGTGTAGGACCCGCTTATAAGTTCTCCTTCTCCCTACTATATAAATGGATGAGGACCCCGTCTGTAACCAAGAGAGAACAATTCTGCCAAACTGCTAGAATACCGTCTATGACCAAGTAAGATCTACTATAACACAAACACAGGACGTAGAGTTGTTATCCTCCGGGAGACCCGAACCTGTATAATCCCTGGTGTCCTCGAATCTATCATCTACACATAGACACACCCAGTCCCTAAAACACCGTTCACGCACCCACTGTCCAATACACCCCGGAATCACTGTCAGGGATTTACCCTCGACAAATTTGGTTCTAGACCATGCGTTGCACTCGGGCTATGGGAGGAGGTCTAACAAGAGCCATTTAATAAGTTTTAGAGTTTAGTAGGGCATTGGTGGAAGGAATCTCAATATCAAATATCTCGTATCCGAATGTTCAAGCCCTATTGCAAGTCATCTAACATTCTTAGGGCGAGGCTTGTGAGTATATCAAAGAAGATTTAGCTTGTATTATTCCCCCAGTAGTCATAGCCTTTTGGGTTGGTTCCAAGGTTTTATTCTAACCTCAAAAAATTTAGGCAAAGAGTAGAAAGTTCCAAGCTTGCAATTTACAACAAGGGTTTGAATCGAGATGTTCGACCATGATTAGGGATATTAACGAAGGAGATCATTGGAATCAATTCACAAAAAAGATTGCAAAATGAGAGATTCAGATGGTTCAACCCTTTACTTATCAGCTGGACCAAGCCTAAGGAACCATAGGAAGAACGGTGTTGCAACCGGGTGAACAATGAAGTGTTGGATATCTTTGAGCAGATTCTTTCCAGATTTTTCTATGGCTTCCCACAGTATCCAAAATTTCTAGAAATATTCACAAAGCTACTAAACATTATCATTAACCTACTATAGAAATTTCATGAATTTAGGAGTTATCTACTAGCACACAAAATTCTTGCAAGTTTCAGCTTTTACCGGGGATTTCAGATTTCAGTTTTCAGGACAGCTAGCAGTTTATTGAATTTTTAACCCTATCAAAAACAGCTAAAAAATTCTATGAACATTCACAAAATTACTAGCAGGTGTGATATATAAGTTTTGTTTTTTTTTCTTCAGATTTTTAGGTATCACATATTACACGCAAAAGTTCGTTCAAGGCAAAACATATGCATGCAAAGACATGTCTAAAGTAGCAACATTTATAACTACGCATTTCTTCTCGCGTTCATCACTCCCCAACCAACATCAAGATCATAGACATCACATGCATTCAATATATAATGACCCACCAATCATCACCCTCCGCGTGAAGAAATAAAAGCGTTTGCACAAACGGTACCATTGCCTTACAGGACACCCTATGTAATTGCCATAAGGATAGACGACCATAACTACCATTGTATGGTAGACGACCATGACCACCATCATATGATCATCGTATGGTAGACGACCATGACCACCATCATATGGTAGATGTTCATACGTTATTGCTAACGTATTCACTTCCTGTATAATCACCGTCCAGGGCATACCAGGCTCCTACCTTGCATTGGTTGAGCTCTCGATGTCGGGATGTGTCCCTTACCTTCTTACCCTTTTCATTGATTGCGTCGATGAAACATGAGTGATAAGACAGAATAGTAAGGAACAACATCATGCATGACCAAAGTAAACAAGTATATCCCTAACACATTATATATGCATGAACAAAGAACTCACAAGAAGCAATTCACAAGTCATTACATATAAGGCATAATATATTGACCTAATAATTCTATGAGTTCATGAAGAATTAGCTATCTCTTATTCATGTTACTTAAGTTTGCCTAGCTTCGCTTAATTAATCATGGTTAATACTTCGCTTATTTAGCCTAATTATTAAGCATGGAAGACATGCTCCTTGTTACACCATCATCGCGCCTTCTCTTTGTCTGCTGCTGTCACCGTTGCATCATCCAAGAGAAAAGCATGAATTGAGATAGAGAGGACCAATGCCAAGTTGAGGTACAATGGAACATAGATCAAGAATTAGACAAGACACAAGTCCTTAATAAAACATTGGAAATAAAAATGTTTTCAACTCGCCCTTAACCCATGAAAGACAAGGTGAGTTAGAGAATATTTTCAATCATATTAAAAAGCACAAGACAATAGATAGCTCTTAGAAAAGTTAAGGAGTAAAGAGATCACATCATTAGAGCATGAAATTAAGGCTGTGTTTGTTTGCTGCTTCTAAAACTGCTTCTGCTACTGGCAGAAGCCAGAAGCCAGAAGCCAGAACAAACGAGGTTCTGGAGAAGTGGCTTCTGGAGAAGCCAGAAGCCTATTTCTGAGGAAAATGAACTAAAACTGAGAAGCTCGCTGAGATGTGCTTATCTGAGAAGCTATGTGCTGAGAAGCTAAAAATTTATTGTAGAAGCCAACAACCTATTTCCAAAAGCAGCTTTTCAGAAAAGCCAAAAGCACTGCTTTTCAGAAAAGCTCAAAAGCAGAAGCTCAAACAAACACGGCCTAAGTAATAATGAGTTTTCTTAGTGAGGTTGACATATTTCGTTTAAAACCATCATACTACTCTAACCTACAGTCAACCATGCTCTGATACCACGCTATGAGGACCCGTCCAAATTAGATTTAAATTAATCATTAGGACGATCATTTAATAAGATGAGAGCTAGCACGCATCCGTCTCTTGACGCACCATGTGCTAACCTATATCTCACCACGACGATCGTAGTTATTAATGATTAAAATGAATTCAATCGTATCAGTCCTCGTGTTTTGATAATTTTCAGGAGAGCTATTATCCACATATATCTCTACCAACATGTATATCACAACATCGCGATTAAATAAGATTACAAGTTGATGAACTAAACAAATACAAGTGTTATCTAGTATAAATATACATAAATCACAGCGAAAAACATCTAAATAAAATAGACTGGTGGTGCTATTTGTCCACAAGGCAATCGACTGGGATTAGAAGTAGTATAGCGACAGCTCACCATCACACCGCTCTCGATGGGATTCAAATAGCCGACACCTAACTCCACCTGAAAAGCAAACAAGCAGCGTGAGCATGAAAGTACTCGCAAGACTTAATTCATATTTGGTACATATAATAACCCTACTCTAAGGATTATGCATCCGATGAATTAACAAGGAATCAACCATAAGGTTAAGTGAGTTTATATGCAAAAGCAGAATTTAACCTAATATGTAAGAGTCTATACCTAACCATATGTACCCTCCTATTCCAAGATCAACAACATAACATAACTATAACTTGTACCATCTCAACTCATCATCAACCATCACAACCATAACCCAACATGCCATAACATCCTAACATTGGAAACTATACGATTGACATGGATGGACAGAAACATACTCATAACCGAGAGTGCAGCGATTCGAATTGATCTTACACCCTATAGAGGCATACATCTTTACCCATATGACTCGGGTATATTCCTCTTGGCTCCCAATACAATCTTTTTCATATCCTGAACTACCCACTTGCATATACCTCTATAGCACCGAGGTTACCATGAGCGTGTTTGGAACACCTCCGGCTCCCCGCTACATTACTTCTCCTAATTCTTTTTTCTCTTACATGTCATAGGGACGTAAGGCAAGTGTCAGCATGGCATGCGATAATCGGCTCATTCGTCTATTATCCGAATATGTGGTAGTACAAAAATTGCTAAAACCAATAGCAAACAACAATTGGTGTTTAAATGATGAAAGAAGTCTATGGCATTCGGGTTCCTCTCCCGACCTACCCCTAACACCGCCCACATCTCACCTCATCCTCACATCTCATACATCCCAACATCAATATTATCAATGTGAACAATATTAAGCCCTAAGCTTGTGAACGATGGTCGAACCACCGCTTGACTTCTACCGATGGCCTGTGCATTGCTAAGCATCTCAGATAAAATTTTAAGTTGGACAACAACATTGTTATACCAAGTTTACAAAGATAGGAAACATCAACATCTCAAGATAGGGACAATGCAATAACATAGGTTCTACCTACAAAACCCGACTTTGACTTGCTAACATGCATAAGATACATAAACCAATAACTTATCAATTAGACTCTACATGATCCAAATTATAAGGTGAAACATACTTAGATACTTGTCTTGGTGCTCAGTTGTATCACACACAAGATCACAATCAGGTTCCACCTCAAGGATACCCCTGTTGCTCTACGGTTCATCGATTGCGAAAAGAAAGAACGGTCCATCACAATCAACACGACAAAATGCTACGAGAAATGCATGCAGTTGCCATGAAAATAATAGGAGATGTGGTACAAAGTAATGATCATACTGCAACAAGATTCACTTGAATTGAAGCACATATGCTCATGGCATAAATGAATTAACAAGGTGCTACCCAAAAGTTCATTTAATTTAAAAGAGAGCGCAACAGAACTAACTTCACATTAAGAGAGTACTTGACATGTCCACCATTAATTTTTTTTCTAAGTAGAGATTAACTTAAAAAGATTTTTAGAAGTGGATTCACCTCTAAATTATTTTTATTTAATTCTATGCAATTATCACAAGCTAAACAAGCTTAAACAAACTTAGGCTAGGACATTAGGTTATACAACTATTTCATGTGTGTTATTACTTTTCCTACATAATACTAATTATTAGAAGATTAACAAATTTTAGACATTGCATGAATTAAAGGTGAAATTAACATGTTTAAACACATTAACTCCATAATATTTATATTACATATTTCATGAGGGTTAGCATTTTTATACTGTAAAACATGACAAAAAAGCTAACAAAAGTAGTTTCGTAATTTTAGTACATTGCATTAATTAACTATGATTTAATTGATCTGAAACATATTTAATAATTAATTATCAGAAAGCATTTCTTGAGTTACAATATTTTTAACAGGTAGTTCATACTCATATGAAGCTAAGGCACTTTGTTTCATGATTTTTCAAAGTTCGTATAAATTAACTATGAAATATACAAGCTATCATCAAAGTAAACAATTAAAATCGGCTGATGAACAGTAACTCCGAAAGATCCAGGTCTGGATCAGAAATTCTGACCTGTTGGAAGTTCCGGGTTGAGATCCAAATGAGCCACTCGGGTTGCTGATTTTTATTAAACCAAAAGTTTCGGATTAAGGTCGGAACTTTCAGGTGTGGTTCCGAACAACGGTTCTTGGGAGGCTTAACTCAGATCGGAACTTTTGGGTTGAAGACTGGAACTTTCGGATGTGATCAAAAGTTCTGATCTTTGCTGGGAATCTCTCCAGCAATGATTCTGACAGCTTTTATGGTGGGGATTTTGGACCTAGAGTATCATCTTGAACTCTTCTACCGCGTAGGATAACATGATAAACCAAAAATTACCGAAGCTCTGCCATTGCCTCCAATGGTGGCGGTGGTCATTGTTGAGCTTGGTGAGCTCAAGTCCCAGATAGATATGACCATAGGAAGAGAATGGTAGGGGGTTAGGGTGCTCACAACATCCTAGCAAACTTGTGGTTTGATTATAGGATTTGGGGAAGGACTGGAGCTTGAGATGATGTCGGGAAGGTGGTGGCCGGCCTGAGGATGAAAAAGGCATGGGAAACTCAAGCTTGACGTGGAAGATGTCCCCCGTCAATGAGCTACGGTGGAGGAGCTCGCCGGGGGTCTCCTCCTTGGCCTCCTCTTGCTCCTCCTCCTATCTTCTCCTCCTCTCTCTTCTCTCTTTGGCTCGGTTGGGGGAAGAATGAGGGAGAGGGGATTTATCGAAGTAACAGAAGGGCATATGGAGAGAAAGAGGTGAGTGGATGGCAGGTGGGTCCTACTGATCTTTTCTTCTACTACTATTAAATTCTTCTCACTTGTTAAAAACAAATGAAAAATTAAACATGCTCTAAAAATTTCGCTAATTTTTGCAGTGATTCTATGAGTCACAAAGAACCCATTTTAACTATCTCCACTTATATGCAGAAGGTATAAATAATTATAGAACTCTTCAAAAAGAGCTACTTTTAAAATTTTGAATGAATTATTAGAGCTTCAAGATGACTTCCAAAACTTATGTAAAAATCACCTAAATTCATCTTATATGGTGTACTTGACGAAGGAATTTATTTCAACCTTAGGTTGCACGGTAAAAATTAATTTTTTTTAAATAAAACATCACTTTCACTTAACTTCAATACTTCAAAAATAATACCTGAGGATGTTGTCATTTCTCATGATTTTATCAACTTCCAAATAAATTCAATTCGATTCAAATGCATGCAAACAATTGCTCACAATTAAATAGAGATGATGTTCATGATGCATATGTATGTTTACTATCACAAGTTACATGGGAAAATCAAGTATCTCCAGAACACTCCTTTTGAAGTTAACTTGACTTAAGTTAAATCCTATTGAAGCACATCCAACCTATCGGCAAAAGTTTTAATTACCCTTTAATTTCAACTAGTGTACTTATTAACTTACTAAATCTACTTTACAAACTTGGAATGCAACAACCTGGGCAATGAATAATGAAAGAATACCACTACCAGCTCCAATATCAACCACAACTCGACCCTCAAAGTCGGATTGGTTTTTCATAATAGCAGCACAGTATGTTCCTGAAGGGGAAGAATGTGCACTACCTTATTAATATTTATGCAGAAAGGTGAGTATCATGACATTTTGTGGATAGGGAATAACAAGAACTGAGAACTTCGGGTGAAAAGGTGACCTGTCCTCACAAAATCTTGTAACATATTTTGCTGATGCAATAGCTGGCCATACTAGTGGAAATACATCTTTGCTGACGATGCCTCAATTTTTGTGTCAAATTTGCTCATCGAAGAAATTATTGATCCATTCCCCAACAACTCACCTGTCATTTTTTCAAGATATAGCTAACTTCACGAAAACAAGTTGAAATAACATTAAAAAAAGAACATACAGCTCTTGCAATAAACTAAGCTATCCAAGTGCCGGTACGATGAATCCCTTTAGAAATGAGTTCGACAGCTTCCTACAAGATGCGAAGTCAAATTACCAAATCATAAGCAGCAAATCCATATGAAAAGGATTTTAACCTACTAGGCAAGTACAAAATTTAGCTGGCCTTTCCTTGTGAAGTGTGAACCAAACTTACTGACTAGTGACCACATCTATTGACTAGTGACCACATCTAACTGGTACTATGTGAAAAACAGACAAAGAAGACATTAAATAAGTGACGGTTCATAACAGGATCTGTTATCGATGATAAAAGTGACGGGCATAATTGTACCGATTACTTATAACTTATTATAAGTGACGAGTCTTTCTAGCCAATCATTGATGATGGATCACAATTTGACCAACCACTAATGACTAACTCATCAGTGTCGGGTCATCTTAGCATGTTATTAGTGACGGGTCAAATTGTAACTCGTCACCAATGACTTGATCAATACATAGAGCTATCATTTCATGTGGTGCAAAAGTGCATGTACTCCTGGTATATGCTATATGTGTGTATATATATGTATAGTAGTACAAACACATACTCATATATATGTTTATTATATACTATTTTTCTCCATTCATCAGGGGTATATATATAATATACAACATTGAGAATATATATGTATATGATGTTAAAAAATTATTTTTTTTATTTTCTCTTATTTTTTCTCACCTAAGCAGCATTAGAATCGGTATTATTGTACAATTTTGCTCAAGTTTGATGTAAGGAGTGGTGGCTATAGACACATACGCGCGTTCCAAAAATAGTGTAAAAACTTCATGTGGTGAGAAGTCAATCTTTCAAGCCATTTTTAGCCTAAAAAATTCTCTGAACTCGATAAAGTGGGAGAGAAACGGATGTAGCTTTTTCGATAGATGTCCCTAGAGTAAAAAAAAAAACAGAGTATGTATGCAAAAGTTATACCTTTTTTTACTAAAATCACTCTAGGTCAACATTTCGAGAAAAACATCATCAGTGACAGGTCACAGTTATGACCCATCACTTATGACTTGCATAAATGACGGATCATAATTATAACCCATCACCTATAACCTTCACCAATGAAGGTTAAAAGGATAATATAACCGATTTCTATCATAAGCACATGATAGCTAAGATGGTAAGGGAGTCACGCTTGAGGTCCTGGGCGTGGGTTTGAGTCCCACAAAATGCAAAGACCGAAATATGATTGAAAATGATGTGGATTGGGCATATACGATGAGTCTTATATCATAGTTGCTCTTGGGTGAACAAATATTTTTTTGACTTTTTCGTGTCTAAAAAACGTGAAACACGTTCATCAGTCATAAGTGATGGATCACTATTACAAATCATCTTTTTTGTTCAGTTATAGATGACATGTCATTATTACGACCCATCACCTATACTATTCATTGGTGACGGGTCAAGTTATAACCCGTCATTTATGCCACATTGTTAACGAGTCTATACTCGTCACCTATAACGACTCATCAATGACGCATTTGAGGTGACAGGCGCAAGATCCGCCACTTATGAGGGTTATCACCCATCATCTCATGTCCCTTTTTTATGTAGTGTGGCAAATCACAGTCCATCTTTTGAGGTGTTTGCACATGCACTATGCCAAACATCTACATAAAAAGCTTCCAGGGATGAGCTAGTGGCAGTGGTAGAGTACCAAACAAGTCTTCACTTACATACATAATCTTACTGATTCAAAGCTAAATCATCTCGAACTCTTTCTCACCAACAATACTGAGTAGGCCGTGATACTGGGCAGCTGTTAAGTATACTAAGCATGAAGCAAACCATGAGTGAGATCTAGGAGTGCGGGGGAGTTTCTTACAGAGAGGTCACGTCGGGGAGGTAAGTAGGCTAGCTAGTACCTTGAGGTTGGAGGATGCAGCCTTGGAGTCATGCGACCCTGATGTGCCTGCCGCGGGGGCCGAGCCAGCGGGGATGCTGCTGGAGGCGGCGGATGGGCTGGAAGTCATAGCTGGACAGCACCTCGTCAGTGTTGATGCCGTTGGAGCCACCATGGTGGGGGCGGTGTGCGTGGTGGCTCCATGCCTCCTACGGGTCGGGCCTCATCAGATCTACAAGTCCGCCGCCGTCAACAGAGAGAGGGGACGAGGGCATTGGCACCGAAGCCCGCTGCTGCAAGGCTAAGGATTTCCATACAGTGGAGGAGGAGGGCAAGGAGAGACGGACACATCGGCGATAGAGGTGGGTAGGGATCTGGGAGCGACAGGCAGACTACCGATGATGGCATCTAGCATGGCAGTTGCGTTAGTCATGGCAAAGGGGATGGGGGCAGTGGTGGCGCTACGCATGAGGTGTCGAGAGGAGGGGTAAGTTCGAGGGGAGGGGGATCGGGAATAGATATCGGATGGTAGGTGCGGAAACGAGAGGCATGGGCAAGGAGCGAGGGAGAACTTGAGAGGGCAGAATATGGAGGCAGAACACAGAATGATGTGGGAAGATTTCTGAAACCACTTTATATTTTTTAAGTAGTAGAGATAGTCTTATAGGATCTGGTCCTGATTTGACAATTTCGCCTATAGTTTAGTTTAGGTGTGATCTAAGATATGATCAAATTTAAACATCAAACCAATCTAAGACAAAATCGTAGAGCACTCACAAGTGGCCAATTATGATTCCAAACCAAACATGCCATGAAACGGTGAAAAACATTACTCCCATCAGGGTCCGCTCTCCCGCTGGATGCCTTACACGAAACACGAGCATACTGCAACACGCATGAGTGTATTTGCTGAAATAGACAATATGTTTTCGTACTTATAATTTTAGCATTCGTATTCGGCACATCATTTACTGAAAAATAGAATTTCGGTACACCGTACACCGAAAAATCATGGATCCAATTATATTCGGCACACGGTGTGCCGAATATGAGCTACAGTGCTATATTCGGCACAACATATGCCGAATATGAACCATATTCGGCACACCGTGTGTCGAATACGGTTTACAGTGCCATATTCAGCACACGGTGTGCCGAATATGGCATTTGCCTACTGTGCGGTCACTAATTCGGCACACGGTCATATTTGGCACACCATGTGTCGAATACAGCACTGTAGCCTGTATTCGGCACACCATGCGGTGAATACAGCACTGTAGCTCGTATTTGGCACACCGTTTGCTGAATACAGGCTACAGTGCCGTATTCACTACACGGTGTGCCGAATATAGATTTTTCGGCGTACGGTGTATCAAAAATCCATTTTCGGTAAATGATGCGCCGAATACAGATACTAAATTTGTAAATACGACAACATATTGTCTATTTCGGTAAATATACTTATGTATGTTGTCTAATTTTGAATTTTTGCTCAACACGTCTCGTCCGGCCCTGCAACCCAGCCGTCTCCCCAAACAGCCCAAATTGCACTCCACACCTCCACTCTCCACCAACAAGCTCAGACCGGAAGGATTTTTTTATATATTTTTATTTTCAATATTTGTAAAAAAAGTTGCAGATCTAATCTATCGGTGTCGCTCTTCTCACAGACGACACCTTATGAGACCTACGAGATAACAATTAGAAATTAAATATACAGATTGATGTGGCTACCACGTTAAGATGTTGTTTCACCAATAAGTGACACCAAGCTGTCACCCATTGAAAAGACAATAATAGTGTTAAAAAAGATGTCATCAGTTTAAAAGACAACACCTTCTCCTATGTAAAGTTGGTCATACATTGCATGCGAAGGCTGCCATGCATTTGCATGTGACCAACTGTTGCACTTGCACGTGAGGGCTGCCATGCACTTGCATGTGACCAACTGTTGCACTTACACCAGAATCCTCCCTCCTCTCCCACGAAACCGCAGGGAAGGAAAGGAACGGAGCGCGGCGGGGTTGCGATGGGCGGCGGCGAGTGCAAGAGCAACGAGTACGCGCCGCCGCCTACTGGGACTTCCGCTCCTCCTCCTCGTCCTCCGGCCCCCTAGCTTCCGGCGGCAGTGCCGGGGGCAGCAGGTTCTTCGACCGGTGCCGCGTCCTCATGCTTGGCTGCGGCAACTCCCGTACGTCTCCCTTGAGTTACACTCTACTACTATTGCTGTATTGCATACCGCAACTACCGATCTCTCAGCCCCCCCCCCGCTCCCCCCCCCCCAAAGAAAAAATCAATATTTTTTTTACCACTTGATTTACGATTTAGTCTGTTTAACCTTTCTCTTTAGGAACCCTGGATGCTATGATGGTAAGCACTGTCTACCAAGCAAAATACATATCACCTTTCTGAGTAGTCATGTGTTGAGATTGGTACTGCTATAATGTTCCAGTGTGCTGATGCTCCTCCTCATGGTGCTTCCAAAATGCTAACAGCAGTGGCAAGGTTTAAGACATAAAAGTTTCTTCACTCTTTGCATATCAATCAATCCCAACTGATACATCAGCTGTCCTGAATTGAACCATCTGTGCTGTTTACCCGTGCAGACTTGTTAGGCCTTGTCCGATCTACTTGTTACATCCTCTAAGCACCACCCCCCCCCCCCCCATACTCTTTTACTCAATGCTAATGAGATGATTTTGAAAGGAGTCTTTTGGCAGATAACATATGGTGCTCCTAAGGAACGAGTGCCGCTTTTGAACCAGGTCGGATGCAGCTGGAATATTGCACTATACATTATGCATAACTATGAAACACCCTCTCTGGGCCGTCAGGAAAATTCTAAGGCCCTGTGCCAAACTCTAAACTAGGGCATAAACTTAAGTGTTAAAATAAAATAATAACAATATATATTATAATATAGTACATAGCAATAGGATAGAGTAAGGTTTGTACCAGTTGCTTGAACACATTTCTTCAAATTCTTGACTGCTGCATAATCTTTACTTGAAAAGCATCATTCTTTTAGTGTTCTTTGAAATAAAATCTTCAATGATATATCCATAATCAATCTTCTCTAGGAAGTCACTCTCAAGTGCTATTATAGCTAATCCATTAAGTCTTTTTTTTGTCATTATAGAATGCAAGTAGGACTTCAATATATAGTTTCAATTTAGAAAAGCTTCGTTCTGCTGATGCAACAGTCACCAGAATGGTCAACAAACTCTATATGCAATAGTTGCATTGGGAAAACAATTATGTCGCTTCAAAAACTTTAGAATTTCAACTGGACCTATATTTCTTTTGAAATGAAATCTTGAAGAAAAATCAACTCCACATACAATTCATTAGTATCAATATCAGATTGTCTATCTCTTTTAAGTGCAGCCTCAAGACTATCACAAGAAGATTTCAAGCTCTTATAATCCAATTTCTCCAAAGTGTCAAAAATAATAAGAAACCAAAAGTATTAGGATAACCTTGATATTGTTCAAATATCCTCGTAAGCGAGGAAATAGCTTGATCAATAATATGTATAAAATAGTTGATTCTAAATAATTCATCTACAGATTGTGTAGCAACATTTGTGTCATCTGGGTTCTCATCAAAATGTCTCTTTCTTTTAATTTCCCATTTTTTTATGAAATGTTGTACCAATATCCATCTCAAGTGTAATATCTTTGGCTATCTCCGATGCATTTAAGAAACTAGTTTCCATGTACCCTTTGAAGAAAGAAACCAGCCCCTGCACTTTCTCAATAGCAACATCAATAAGCATATCCTTTGCTTGCAAGTGTTTGTTTACCAAATTAATAGCATATAATATTTCATACCAAATGACTATTGTCACTAAAAATTCATACTCTCCAAGTTCATTAGTTGCTAGAGATTTGGCCTCATTCTTGTTTTTGGATCATTATCACTATCGGATACTTGAAGTAGAGCCTCCCAAATCTCTGCACATTGAAATCTGATAGCTTTAACACTTCCAACATGACTCTCCCAACGAGTAGATGATACTGACTTGAGAGTCAATCATGTTATGTTATTTTCAAAATATGTTATTTCTTAGTAGAATTAGCAAAAGTTGTGTAGATACGTTGGATGATTCCAAAAAAGTATTTAGCTTTACCACAAGTCTTAGACATATCATGAAGTGTTAAATTAAGACTATGGCAACCACAAGCGGAATAGAAAGCTCTAGGATTTACATCCAAAAGTTTTTTTTTACCCTTTCATGTTTTCCTTTTATATTTGATCTATTATTATAGCCTCGTCCTCTCACATCATCTATATTAAGATCAAGATGCTTTAATTCATTTTGTAGCACGTCAAAAAGTCCTTGCCCAGTTGTATCATTTACATCCAAAAATCCTAGGAAGGATTCTTCAATGCAAATAGGACTTGAAGATGAATCCACATATCTTATAATTAAAGATATTTGTTTTTGGTGGCTTGCATCAGGGTACAATCAAGTATGACAGAGAAATACTTTGTTCTCTTTATTTTCTTGATAATTTCAAACTTAATAGCAGAAGCAAGCAATTGTATCAACTCATTATAAATCCTAGGACCAAGATAATGAACTCGAGTTTCATTATTTGTAATACGGCGAACATGCTCTTGAATAACTTGGTCAAATTCAGCTAACATTTCTATCACGCCCAAGAAATTCCCATTGCTATCTTCATACAGTTTGATATTAGTACCACAAAATGATATATTATGTTTGGCAAGAAATTTTACAATGGCAACAATTCTGAACAAAAATTTTCTCTAGTGGTCCTTTTCTTTCTCAAGTTGTCGCTGAGCAACTTTATCAATAGTTTGATCCTTTTGCAATCTATTATGTAAATCATACCAAGTGGCCACATTAAAAACATGATCTATACTTATTTCATGCTCTCTAAGTCTATTACCAAGATGCTTCCAATCATTAAGCTCCTCATTTGCTAACTGACCTTTTAGATACCCTTTTGTAATATTTTGCAACAGTTGCAAAATACTCTATCGAGTTCTTTGGAATACACAAGCCAATCTCTATTGCACTCCTCTCCATTTCATAGAATTCTAGAATAGAATAGTGCAAAAAAACTACTATAAAATCTATCTTTATGACCTTTCTAAATTGATAAGTCTCTTTTAGGACCCTTTTTTGCTAAAATGTCAACATGTTTAGCATAAAGGGCATCCCAATATCTTGGATCAAATATATCAGGCTGAAAAGAAGTACCAATATTTGCAGCATGTGAACTAGTGTCGTCGATGTTATTACTATTATTAGCCACTTGAACATTTGTGTTGTCAACAAGAACTTCCTCAACAATGTTTTTTGTCTTTGTCTCACCATCATTAGGATCATTGGCAACATTAATATCAAGTGCATGGCCCTGGTCAAGTGTCTGATTATCAAAAGGAACTTGTAATTCTTTTATAATAAACCTATCCATGGCTTATTTCTGAGATTGAGTTAGATCATCTATTCTTTATATTTCTTTTTATGCTTTTGATGACCAAAATCATATTTCTAACCTGATTTGCAAAAGACATGGCTTGCAAGTTGGAACACTAGATCAACTGATGCGCATGTACACAAAAGATGAAAAGAACAAAATTAACGGATGCTAGATGCACATTTACACTCATAATTATAATTATTCAATAAAATAAGTAAATAACAATATGAGAAAAATAGGGCTTGAGCGCTTAGCTGTTGGCTCGAACCTGATGGAGTCATGGGCGATGGTTGATGGTGAATTCTATGTTGTGATGGCCTGAATGCCCAATGCCCTAATGGCACCAGACAATGTCGCTGCGCCGCTGCCATGCGAGTGTGGCGTGCGCCGTCAGGACTCAGGCGAGAGCTAAGAGGACGTCACATTCAAGGGGTCGATCAGGACTATCGAACTACCATGGTACCACCATGGGGGCCGAATCACTAAACTTGGGCCTGCCTGCAGTGAATCAAAACAAAGCCCATATAGGAAGAATATACCTAGGGTACTCGGTCTAGCTTGGGGCCTTGTGCAGTCGCACAAGCTGCATGTCAGGACCCGGACCTCGGGTTCCCCTGTGCCTCTTATATCAGTCCTTGGATCAAGTAGCTGATACACATAGAATTCAACAAAATGATATCAAATACATACTTCGAATAAAATAAAGTATAATAAAATAATTACCTGAATGGCGCAAAGATTATCTAGTGGACAAGGATCCACAGCAGACCAGCCAAGCAAAAGAGCCTACAGCATAGCGGAGCAAGACGAACGATGCAATCCAAAGCCACATGCAACTCGAGTACAGACACGACCTTAGACTTCTTCTCTTTAACATCATCTGGGTTGAGTTTGATCTCCATCGCAATAATCTAAAAGCAAAAATACTAAGTATGAAAGGTACTTAACAAGTGATATACTACTTCAAAGGGTTGATAGATGCATAATAAATATTTCAAGGATTAGGCTTTACGGTATAGTTTTAAGTGTAAAGCAAGTTTTATGCAGGTATCCAGTTTTATTCTCTACTATTAATCTTTTGAAACAAAGTTAACATCGTAACAAAGCTTTTGAAATAGTTTAAAATAAAGTAACCCGGTAACAAAGCTTTTGAAATAGTTTAAAACAAGGTAACCTAGTAACAAAGCTTTGAAATAATTTTAAATCTAGAAAACAATAACAAGTTATATCTGGGGGGGTTCAGTCTTGGGAAGGACTATACCTCACTCTGTAGTCCCTATCATCACATATGGTATACCTCTAGTACCACAAAGCTTCTGGCGGATTAAGCCAGCAACCTCATATCATGGATATCGAGTCAACACACTCACTCATCAAGACACACATACACCCTGGAGTCTAGTCAAAACGGTTACTATTGTCACATGTCCATGACCGTGGACATAACTATTCGAATAGGTTTACACTCTGCAGAGGTTGTATACTGTACCCATACAATATGCTAAGCCTCTAACCGTTACAAGCGGAGGAGAGAATCATACCGAGATACTCCAATCACATTTCCTGTCAGGATTTTCTATGAGATTTACCCTCAAATGCCAGATTCCATGTACTGAAGGTCAATCCCCTTTTTAAGCCTAGGCCGATTCTAGAAACCTCCAAACAGAGGGACATATGACCACTTGACTGATCGCTGCTCTCAGCCTCTTAGTATGATGCCCAACCCGGTCTGGTGAAAGACAAGTTAAGTCTACCCATTCAGGACGCATGGTTGCATGGAGTGGCTAAGCATGGCAGCGTAATGACTCGGTCTTTAAATGGTCGGGGCAGATATCTTTCAGTAATGAACACAACAGAGGTGACTCAAGCCTTTAGGAGCATCCTCATCTAGAGTACTACTCTACCTGCCCTCGCTAAAAATGTTTTCACTTATTTTTACACATCACCCTCTATATCCCACATGACATCAAGGATTTCACAACCATCATAGAATTCACAACCATCAAGGATCCATGGTTTATGAGTTTAACATTGTTAATAGTGAATCTTCTCTCCGAAGAGAGGCATTTTAAAAGCGATATCTTCGAGAAGACGTATTCAATCCTAAGCATTCTAGATATCAAGATGTCATATGTCATTAATATAGATAATAACATGTAATCCTATGGTGATATGTACTTTGGATGATAACATTTAAGACATGGCACGTGTTGATAGGATTTAGCTATTATAAGCAGTTTAAAGAAAACGCGATACATAGTGTATGCGATAATAAGTCATGTTTTAGTTGATCATGTAGATTACTTGAAAACATAGGTCCAATATGATTAAGGAGATAGAACTTGCCTTCACGAAGGTCAATTCACAATTGGTCTTATCGTTCGAGTCTCCCGAGTTCTTCATTATCGGGTCTCACTTTTAGTTCCTTTCTCACGTTCTTGCTTAGAACCTTGACTTCGAGCCTATGCAGATTAACAACAAAAGCGCAAAATGACTAAGCAATGGAACACCAGGACAAAACCAAGAGAAACATCAAAGCGAGAAAATGACGAAAGCTAACCTAGCGAAAAGACGATCGGCAACTCTTAGCTAAGCAATACTGTTACACAGATACTAGCGAGATTATCTAGTGTAGCAAGGCTAAGTTGTTCACCTAATTATTTTATTAACTTAAGAGAAAGTATAAACAAGGTATTAACAATTAGGTGAGCGTTTATTAGCTTAACTGCCGAAAAGCGCCAGTTAGGGTTTCTGCGTGTAGGTGAGTACACATGTACAGACATAAATGTATGTGTGACACTTACGCTTATATGTATGTGAGCATGTATACACATATACGTAAGTGTAACTCTAGACGATTATATGTGTTTAAGTGTCGAGATTAATTATTCTAATCTATAGCACTATTCCAATGTTATCTAAGTAAATATACTTAATTACTTAGTGTTACTTAATTTCCTCTCTAATTAAGTTATATTTTATTGCTATCATTAAAGCATACATGTAATTAAATAACTAGGTTAAACTATTCCAAAAAACTAATTAATTAATTCTTACAAGAGACATTCGATTAATTAGTTATCAACATTAAATTATTCTATCATATTATAATGCCATGTATTTATTTATTTAGCAGCTACACTAGTTAATCTTATTACATTAATTAAACCAAGATTAAGTCCTATGGATTAAAGCATGAAATAACAATCTATTTCTAAACATCAATTAAAAGAAATCCTTTAATTAATCTAACAACTATTTTAGAATTAACATAAGGATTAAACCTATACTTATGCTAGATTAACATAAGCGACTAATCTACGATTATATCCTAAACATGGATACGAAATTAACTAACTCATCTCTATTTAAAAAAAGGTGAACCCTAATTCTAATTTTAAACACTGTAGCACAAATTAAATATCGGGCGAGAAAATATACAAACTCCAAAAATCACAATATTTGGCGGAGATATAGATTATGATTTTAGAGGAATATAGACGAAATAATCGCCAAAATCGGAGTTAAACGGAGGAGTTACAACGCTCAGAAGATATACCAGAAATGAAATCCTGGAAATTGAAAAAGGGTACTATGCTGTGGATTGGGTCCATGAAGCTTGTGGACCAGAGGGAGTTGTGAGGCTTGGACCAATGGCCATGGACTTGTGGGGCCCATGCATTAGAGAGGGAGGGAGAGGATAAGGCTAGCCAGACTTTGCCCGTGTGGCTCGCAGAGAGAGGGCGGCGGAGAGGGAGGCACCAGAGTGAGGGGCGGCCGAGAGAGAGGAAGGCACGCCGGGAGGAGGTGAAGGCCAGAGGAAGATGGCAACTCGGCCATGGCTCAGAGCCGGGTGGACTTAGCAGCGCACCGGTAGGGGAGGAGAAAAGGCAGGTGGCCGGCGGGAAGGGGAGTCCAGCCAGGGGAGAAAGATGGGTGTCGGCCTAGAGAGGTGGGAGCCAAAGAGGGTTGATACGGCGTTAGAGAGAGGGACAATGCCAGTGATGGAGAGCTCGGCAGCGGCTTCTTCGTGCATGCGTAGGAGAGAGGGAAGGGAGACCGAACAGGGTGGAGAGGATCTCCAGCGATAGCTCCACGGCGGCAGCAGCATGAGGTGCGAGCGAGCACGGTGGTAGTGTGCGCAGATGCGCGAACAACAGTTATGCTCCAGCGGGCGGCACGATGCGACCGGACGCTGCACACGATGGAGCAGAGAGAGACTGGCTCGCGCATGCTGGCCGAAACGACGTCGTGGGGCAGGGTGGCGCACGTGTGGGCAGGGGCAGCACGACGCAACATGATGCGAGCGGAGGCGTAGTAGTGGCGTGCACAAGAGGACGTGTAGGCATGACAACATCGTCGGCACAGGAAGAGGCCATGACGCGGAGGCCGGGTGGTTGTACGGCAGTGCTAAATGGAGGGGGAGGAAGGAGCAAAGGACGGGGTGCTCATCGTGGATGGTTAATGTTCTCAGTGACGGCATGCACGGCGATGGTGCAGTGAAGGGCTGGGACGGCGCTGCAGGAGGCGGCTTGGCGTGAGCAGGCAGCTGCGCAGCTGAACGATCAACGACATAACACGGTCGAACGTGATCGAGTGGTGGCACGTGCGGGATGGCACTACCTCGTCCGAGTGGCTAGTGGTGTGAGAGTGTAGCGAAAATGGCCCAATTAGGTTATGATTATGATTTTAGTGATTAATAATAACATAGTCAATGTGACTAACATGTTTATCAAGAATATATGTTAGTAAGTCTCATGGATGCAATACATAAAGAAGCCATCACAGCTGGGACAAAGTTTGATCGAATTGATGTCCTAGGAAGATTTGCCTTATTGGATGGTCCAGAGCTGTGGATGTTGAGCTCACCGGAGCATATTTGATAAAGGGAGAGAGAGGCCTAAAGACATCACCGGAAGGTTCGGCGATTAGCAAGTGTGCTCACCGGAGCAATTCTTCTAGAGAAGGATTCCATGCTGAAGAATGAAGGCTAAGCCTCATCGGATAGTTCGGTGACCAAAGTATGGCAACACCAGAGTGTTTATATCTAGAAGGCTGGATAGAACAACCTACTGGATAGTCCGGTGATCAGAGTAAGATATACACCGGAGCATTTCCACCAGAGAAGATTGCAGCCATGGAAGATCAAAGATCAACACGCTGGAAGGTCTGGTGATGAAGCAAAGCTACACCAAAAAATACATCGGACAATGAACAGTGTAAAGAGGCAGAACGAAGTTCAAGGCATCGGATAGTCCGGTGATGAAGTGATGTGCACAGGATGTTTTAACTGGAGCAATTTACATAGAGAAAAAGAAAATATTTGGATGGCCCAAGATAACTCACCGGATAGTCCGATGATGGAGATGAAGTATACACCAGAGTGTCTGGTGTTCATAGAGGCTTGAGTGAGGTTCCAACGGCTAGTTTATGAGAGTGTACTCTCCGAATGATCCAGTGTTAGTACTATTGTTCTCATCGAATCATCTAGTGTTAACAACTTTTCTGAACCATTGGGTTAACAACTAGTGCACGGGTTTGAGACTATAAATACCCCTCCACTCAGTCATTTGAAGGCGTGGTATGTAGCTAGAGTTTTGAGAAGTTCATGCACACACGAGAAGATATCCAAGCCACCAAAGTGCTTAAAGTGATCATTCAAGGTGATTAAGCACACCATTAGAGAGTGATTAGTGCTTATATACCTAGAGAGTATGTTGCTAAGTGATTGCTGTCTAGAGAGTGGATTAAAGAGTAATCCAAACTTTTACCTCTTGGTAAGTTGGCATCTTGGAGTCTTAGTAACTCACCGGCAAATTTGCTGACCCTCCGACTTAGTGTGGAGTGGCGACAAGAAGCATGTACGGGAACACGAAGACCCTTGCCTTGGTGGCTCAAGCTCCAAAGTGATCATGACGGTAAGAAACCGGAAGAGAGTCTAGTGGTGAGACCTTACCTTGGTGGCTTGGTGGCTCATCCGGGCGAAGGTCTTGTCTTTGTGACTTGGTGGCTCAAGAGTTGTAACCGGGTACCGGCCAGGAGCATATCCTTTGTGGAGCTCCAACGTGGACTAGGGGTGGTATTTATAATATCGATACTACAGGATAAAAATCTCTTATGTCAAGTTTACTCTTTCTATCTTATTTACACTTCCACATTTACTTTCTTGTAATTTACCTTCCTAAATAGGTTGCAAGATCTTTTGATTGGTAGAGTAGACTCATTAGATAAACCTAGAGTATATTTATATAAAAATTAATATAGGTTTATCTTGTGTAGTTTTTAGAGCCGAATAGATTCTAAGTGTCCTAATTCACCCCACTCTTAGGACGTCACCGATCCCTTCAATTGGTATCAGAGATAGGGCTCACATTTAGCTCTACAATTTATGTTACAACTTCACACCTTTCTCAAGGTTTCGCCAATTCAAGTGGCATTTGAGCCTTAATCTTATTATGATCGGTTAGACTTCACCACCTAGTGAGTAGTGACATCCGGGGTTGGGATGGATCCCTATAGTGCTCCACTTTTCGATGGCATAAATTTTTCCTGGTGAAAAATTCTAATATCTTGTTATTTACAAACCCGAAGGTTGGATGTTTGGAGAGTCATCGAGAAAGGAATAAAACCTCGCATCACCAACAAGGAGAGACAATTAGACGCATTGACCAAGAGTATCATTTTATCATCTATATGTATTGATGTATTTAATCGTGTTTATTCTCTCACCAATGCACATGATATTTAGAATAGTCTCATTGAAATACATGAAGGCATGAAGGATATGCGCAATGAGAAATACTATGTGCTTGTTACTAATGGCATCAAGCAATTACCCCATTAAACTACAAATCATATGTATTCTCGTTTGAACATTCTTATTAATGAGATCAATGGGTTAGGTTTGACGCCAATTGAAGATGATCAAGTGGTGAGAAGAATACTTCAAGCTCTTCTTCCAAAGTACACGTTGATAGTCTCCATCATCTACGACAATAATAACATCAAGAAGATGACTTCAAGTTAAGTGCTTGGCGAGATCACCGCTCATAAGATGACAATGAACATAGGGGTGGAAGCTTCTTCCTCATCCACACTAAGAACCTTACTCTCACAAACAAGTAAGCTCAAAACCAACACATGAAGGCAAGTATTAGGAGACAAAAACAAGAGTCAAGGTCAAGCGAAAATAATGGTGATCAAAATGAAGAGAACTATGAATAGAATGATCAAAGCACATCAATTGATGAAGAAATTGATCCTAAGATAGCCAAACCCTTCTCAAAATTAGAGAAGAACATGAAAATGATCAATGCCAAGGTTGATCATCCGAAGTGATCACGGTGGCAAGAAACTGGAAGAGAGGCCAGTGGTGAGACCTTACCTTAGTGGCTTGGTGGCTCATCCGGGTGGACGCATTGTCTTTGTGACTTGATGACTCAAGGGTTGTGATCAGGTGCCGACCGGGAGCATATCCTTTGTGGAGCTCCAAAGTGTACTAGGGGTGACATTCATGCCATCGATACCACAGGATAAACATCTTTATGCTAAGTTTATTCTCTCTACCCTATTTACGTTTTCACATTTACTTTCTTGCAATTTACCTTACTAGATAGGTTGCAAGCTCTTTTGATTGGTAGAATAAACTTATTAGATAAACCTAGAGCACATTTAGATAGAAATTGATATAGGTTTATCTTGTGTAGTTTTTGGAGCCGAATAGATTCTAAATGTCATAATTCACCCCCCTTAGGACGTCACCGATCCCTTCAGAGAGGAGACGGCCGACCGGGCTTGGCTAGGGCAACGCGCGAGCAAGGCCGCGGCTAGGCCAGCCAAGTGGCACGATGCGGTGCCAGCGGTCGAGATGGCACGCACGTGGGGAGAAGCAGAGCACATTGGCAACACAAGCGATGGTTGAGCTACTGGTGCAAAGAGAAGGAGCAGAAGGTGGCGTGGCGACGCTACTACTTGTGTTGTATGTATGGCATGTGTGCAGGTGCGGGAGAGGAGCAGAACGACGCCGGTGCTACTGCTACTGTTGTGCTTGCGTTGTGAGTGTGTTGTGCGTGTGTGCTCTGTGTTTGTATGGTGTGGAGAGGAGTTCCTTGCGGGTGAAGGAAGAGGAGAGGAGGAGGAGAAAATGGTTTTGTCATCTGGTGAAAATATCAGAGAGGCAGGAGCATGTCCTGTTGCTTGACTTTTGGGAAGGGAGGAGAGAAGGAAGAAGCAATTTTGCTTGCTACTCTGGGTGAAAAGATAAGAGGAGAGAGAGAGCTCACAGAGAGAGATTTGTAAGATAATTCCATTGCATGTAATTGAGTTTGTAGATTAGATTTGTAATTATTCAAATGAATGCATTCAAATTTGAAATCGAATGAATGATGATTCAATTGAATAATTTGAATTGGATTGGATTAGCATAATTCAAATCGGATTTGAGTTAGAAATTGACCTGTCTTTGGAACGAGGATTCGAATATGAGATTCAGACTTGAAATTGATTTGAATTGAGTTTGTGAAGCGATTATACTGGAATGAATTAAATATATATCGAATGATTCAATTCGAATTGCATACGAATACAAAATCGATGACAATTTGTATGAGTTTGGAATTGAGATATTTGGGATTTCAGCTGAAGTGAATCTAAGAAATATATTTGAATTTGAGAGACTTCCAATTCAATTCTCCACTCAAAGAACTATAAGAACAATTAAACAAAAAATACATATGCTCAGTTTATTGTAACGATTAATTTAGAAATTAGTTTAGTGATATCTGGAATACTTAGCTAAAATAATATATTTGAATATATACATACGAGTATATATACATTAAATATATATTTCCTTGATTTTATATTACTTTAAATAATTGAAAATAATAATTTATAGTGAATTTTACTATTTTTTAAAATACTAAAACTCAGAATATTACACTGCACATGCCCAGGGACGGACCTTACCCTCTCTTTAGCTAAAATGGATCTATGCCCAAGTATTTTCTTTCTTACTAGCTGCCTTCTGTCCTAACTAATAGCATGGTATCCTTGTTTATGAGGATTTGTTTAATTGAATGGAAATATTTAAGTGAAAATTTTATTTTTGTTTGCTTTCATTATTCTTCTCAAAACTCAAGAAACATTTGAAAAATCCAAAAGATACATCTGAATAACGAAAAACTTCTGATTGCAATGAGCAATATTGAATGAAAAATATGGCGAATATTGAATGAAAAATATGGCGAAGGCATATGGGTACCTAATTTTGTTTTGAGTAAATTTTATAAACTTATAATTATTTATACCTTTATAACGTAAAACTATAATTTCTAAGATCTATTTTATAAAACTACAACTACTTATCGATTAAGTTTTGAATAACTTTCTAGTCAGGTTGTTCCTGCGTGTGCCCTTAGTAAAGCAAAACTATATATTTTTGGTCTGATCGCATCCGTCAGCCACACATTTTTAGCATAATAGAGAAAATAAGTAATGTGTGGTTGACAGGTGGGACTAGATTAAAAAATTGTAGTTTTACATTATTAAGAGTATAAGTAGTTGTAGTTTTATAAAATATGTTTCATAAATTATAGCTTTATGTTATAAATATACAAATAGTTATAAGTTTATGAAATCTACTCCTTTGTATTGTTATACAGACCTGAGTCAGATATATTCTTTCTGTTCACAGCCACACGTAGAACCAATAAAAAATATGCAATGGTGCTCCACAGCATACCATGGAGGAAGCTACACTCACCGAGGATGGTGAGCTACCACCTGACTATGTTCTTAAAGATCCAGAGTCGCATTTCATTTATGTTTGTCACAAGTCGAATGCAGCGGACGGGGCTAATACCATAGATATCGATCAAGAGGAAACCATAACTGCAAAATAGATTTTTGTTTCATCTTTTAGTATTCATTTTATTTGCTGCTGGTGGAGTTTAAGTGTACTGGCATCCGCCTCTTTTACCCCCGGTAACTAATCCCTTTGATTTGTAATTTATGAGTTATGAGTCTTCTTTTTTCTTCGAAATAATATGAGCTATGAGTCTATGACCAACAGTAGAAAAAGTATTGCACAAATTTGCTTGGGAAACGCGTATATGTTGGTTCCTGCTGTCCAAGCTGTGCGTATTTGAAAAACATTTCAAAGTGACTTGTACAACCTTCCCTTTAGCTTAGATGTTGAAATCAACGGTTTGGCTTGTTCTCGCTGTTGTGCGATATTTTTATGTTTTAAAAATAAAAATATTGTAAGTATATGTATCTATTTTAAAAAATTATAAATCTAGACTTTGTCATCTATTGAAAAAGCAACATATGACTATTTCTTATTATATAGATTATATTTTTATTTGAAATTTTTTTAAGAGCTAGATGATAACCTTCTCCATATCACATAATTGTTTTAGAATTTTTTATGACAATTTTGATAGTATTTTGAATTTTGAGAACATTAAAACACATTATCTTTTTATTTTTAAATGATGACACGTGGCAGCGACAAGAGTCTAAATATGCAACTTTTTAAAACAGCCGTATTTATGTATAATTTTTTGATTTAAAAAATAAAAAACTCTTTTGTTGTACATCACGGTTTTGCTCTCGTTTCATACGGCCCAGAGCAACAAAACCCTCGGTACGGCAGCAGGTACAGTGAAGAACCCCGTCCCAACGGAACGCCGCCACCTCCCAGGCCCAAACGGCCGTCGAACGGTCGAGAGTAACGAAAGGAGGATAAAAAAATTAAATAAATAATCAGACCTAGCGAGCCGAACCAATAAAGTGAGCGAGCGCAAACCAAAATCAGTTCTTCCCCGGTGCCGAACGGCGGCGCAGCCGAGAGCCCGAACCAGCTCGCACCGCGTCCGCACCCTCTCCCGCGCCGTCACCGCCCAATTTCGCAATCCCGCCTCCCCGCCCGGACGCGCCGCCGCCTCTCCTGCGGCGAGGTGGAGGCGGTGGGAGCCCGGCCCCATGGCGAGCGGCGGCGGGGACGACGACGCGGGGGTGAAGCGCGTGGCGGACCGCTACCTGAAGCGCGAGGTCCTCGGCGAGGGCACGTACGGTATCGTCTTCAAGGCCATCGACACCAAGGTCCCCCCCCCCCCTCTCCTAAACCCTCCCCGTTCTCGGCTGATCTGCGGGCGGCCGTCGGGAAACGAGAATTCGAGCTTGGTTTGTTCAATCCATATGCTCGGCGCGGGGGCGGGCGCTCGTGCGATTGAGCTTAGGGGGTCGGAGGGTTTTGGCCGTGGTAGCTCCTAGATTGGCGTTTCTGAATTGACTGTGGTTCACTGTGGATTGGCTATGGTCGTTGTACTGCGGAGGCCGGCCAGGACGGGCTCCCCACTAGCGTGATTAGCACTGATGAGAGCAGAATTCGCGTGGTTTTGTTCAGCTATGCGCTGATTTAGCTGGCGGTGTTGACCCTCTGATGGGTTTTTAGCTTTAGTCTGGTTTTGGCGTCTTTGTTGTAGCGAAGTTTCAGGCTATCTCATCTAATGTGAAGGGGATAGATTGGAGGTTGTATTGGTCCATCTGTGGGACAGCAGGGTTGCTTAATTTCCTCTGGACTCATGTAATTTTTAATTGTAGGGATCTAATCAGACAATAGATGTGGGGTGTGTTCTCAGTTCTCCTGAGTTCATTTTATGAAGTATCTGCACTTATGAATTTAGCATTGTCACAATTTATTCTTCTCTTAAGTTAATTTTATGAAGTTTCAGTGCTTGTGCATTTAGTGTTGCCATAGCTTATTCTTCCCACTGCTGGTGATGCTCTTCAGATTTTACAGTGGCATTTTGTTCTGTTTGAGCTATTGTTCACGGGATGTTGCATGATGTTCCTTTTCAGACTGGGAACACAGTTGCGATTAAGAAAATCAGGCTAGGGACGTACAAGGAAGGTGTGAACTTCACTGCATTGAGGGAAATTAAACTGCTCAAGGAGCTGAAAGATCCTAATATTATAGAGCTAATTGATTGTTTCCCTTACAAGGGAAACTTGCACCTTGTATTTGAGTTTATGGAGACTGACTTGGAAGCTGTCATACGAGATAGGAACATTGTATTGTCTCCAGCTGACACAAAATCATATGTTCAGATGATGTTGAAAGGTCTAGCTTTCTGCCATAAGAAATGGGTGCTACACAGGTACTTACTATCTTGCTAATTTTCTTTTAAAGAAAGCAACCTTTGACAAGCTGTTGTGCTGCAGGGATATGAAACCAAATAATTTACTCATAGGTCCTGATGGGCAGCTCAAGCTTGCTGACTTTGGTCTGGCACGTATATTTGGAAGTCCAGGAAGGAACTTCACTCACCAGGTTCTTTTTGATAGACTAATTTGTATATGCATTCAGTTGATTATGCCCTGAAACCCCAGAAGCTGGTCGCAGAAGCAAGGTGCACTGAGAGCACCTTGCTGTATCATTATCGTTTCTTATGCGGTGTGTTCCTTTGAGCCATATGGATATTTCTGATTAATGGCTATGATTTTCATTTTATCAAAGAAGAAACATGGCATGTGCTAGCCAATATCTGTTGATCTTATGCATTTTTTTCCTTGCAAGAACAGTAATAATTGGGACAGTGCCAGTTAGGTAAATTTATTCTAGTTTTTTTTCCTTAGTTTAGTGTAACTTAATTTAGAGCTCTATTGTAGCCCTCTTAAGTAGCAATTGTCTGCTAAATTTGAACAATATGATGCCTTAAACAAGCAAAGTAGCCTTGTTACTGCTGACTTTCTCAGGAAGTGAAAAATGCTTAATTTTGTACGGAGCAAAATACATATACGCGAGTAGTATATTATTATATCTACTTCATACATGGGCTTTTAGATTGCTGTTTGCTTTGCATGACCCAGTTAGAAAAAAATGCTAAAAAAACTTATTTGGGAAGTATACTTCCAACCGGAGTCACCTTTGCTGATTAGGAAAGATGCTAAATATATTATTCATTTACGAAGGACAGTTTCTTACATAAATCACCATTTCTGATTTTCATTTGAACATTACATCTCAATTGGAAGTTCTGCTAATCATAGTTCCTATTCAATAATATTAAATATTATGCTGTCAAGGACCATCTCTAGTTCTCTATGCCTAGCACTTACATGTGGTTTACCACAATGTGTTTCCCTTGTGTTTTATTCCTTTAACTTGAGTTATTTTGTCCTGGCACCAGTGGGCATTTGGATTTTAACTGTTTTCACATGCAGGTCTTTGCACGTTGGTACCGTGCACCAGAATTATTATTTGGCTCGAAGCAGTATGGATCTGCAGTGGATATTTGGGCTGCTGGATGTATTTTTGCTGAACTGCTTCTTCGCCGACCCTTTCTCCAGGTTTAACAGCCTCTTAATTTCTTCTCAGTGGAATAAATTTGGTTGTTCATTCCATTCTATTTAAGACTAAGAAATGTTTGTGTGCTCAGAATTTAATATGTGCATGGCTAAGTTCATTGTCCATTGATGATGTAACAACTGCACGTGTTGACCTGATTTGTACCTCAAATTGTCATCTTTTTATATGGATTAGTAGATTTGATCGGTAAGATAAACGGCGGCAGCGCACTCGCCCTCTCGCAGAGGCTCTGAGCAGCTGATTACATGGAACTTTCTTGTTTATTCATTGCCTGCTTCTCCGAACAACCACAGCCCATTATATAAGGCTGGTACCTAATCAACTCACAATCTTATCTCTAACAAATCTTATCTCTAACCTTAATGAATCTAACTATCCAATCTTTATCTCTAACAATATCTAATGAATGCAACTGATAAATTTATCTCTACTCTGAAGCCTGATCTGCGTTTTTTGTTGGACGTGCTGCTGCCTAGCCGCACACGAATCACCTCCTCGTACGGCCACTGCGCTGATGGACTGGCCCGATGCCCAGCCCATAACATTGCATCCCTCCTGACACGCAGCTCGAGGACGAGTTGCTAGGCGATGGCCACGATCGAAGACCTTGTTGGCTCCAAATGGACGCGAGGCTTGTAAGCAAGCATTGGAGTGTCACAGTCAGGATGATGGTGGTGTTGGTTGCAGTTGTCATTAGGAGATTGAGTGACCCAAGCCGAGCTGCACGTAAACTCCTTGCACAACCTGATGGCGCAACAGTGGAGCACACACGATGATGACATGCTCGTTTGCTAGGCAGCTGGCGTGTTCCACTTCCACACCATTGAAGGCATGACGTCGGTCGGCGGCGAGGCGAACATCGAAGACGTCCCAACAATCGTGCACATGCCCTCAATGGCGAGCTTATTGGCCCAGCTTGAACATGCAACATCATAGTCGCCTTAGCCAGAGCCGTGACACCGTCTAGTTGCTGGGCAGCTTGGTCAGCAAAGCCGTCGACGTTGTTGCGGTGCAGGATCTCCGAGCTATCGATTATGAAGTCGGCGCCAATGTAGGGAACCACAACCTAATTGTCGATGATGGATGGAATCTCCCGGTGATTGGCATGGAGGCTGATATCCGTGTGCATGAACTTGATCTGGTGCTCTTGTCATGGACTTCAGTTGTCTCAATGTCATTGCCCACGCCCTTGTTGATGGCCATAGATGCCTCTGCCACGGTAGACAACTGCAACACCACAGCAGCCTTCGGCGGTGGTGGCGCAGAACCTCCGACATCGCCCATGCCAGAGCCACTGGGTTCGTGCACGAGCTGCTTGCTCAGCAGCTAGTTGACAACCACGTTGAGGGAGGAGAATTTGGTCTGGATGTGGGAGATCTCATTATTGTGGCGGTCGATGGCAAGCAGAATCTGGTCGAGCTTGGACGTGATGTTGGCCATGGTTGTAGGATCGCCCATGACTGATACCAAAGATGATATGGATTAGTAGATTGGATCGGTAAGATAAATGGCAGCAGCACACTCACCCTCTCGCAGAGGCTCTGAGCAGCTGATTACCTAGAATTTTCTTGTTTATTCATTGCCTGCTTCTCCGAACAACCACATCCCATTATATAAGGCTGGTACCTAACCAACTCACAATCTTATCTGTAACAAATCTTATCTCTAACCTTAATGAATCTAACTATCCAATCTTTACCTCTAACCATATCTAATGAATGCAACCGACAAATCTTTATCTCTACTCCGAAGCCTGACCTGCATCTGCTGTTGGACGTGCTGCTACCTAGCCACATGTGAATCACCTCGCCGCACGGCCGCTGCACCGATGGACTGGCCCAATGCCCAGCCCATAACATTTTCATAGCATGACTAGACTGTTGTTTCAATAGGAAAGACTGGTAAATGGTCTGGCCCTGGTGAGATGATAGGACATGCTACAATCAGCCTTCTTTGAACTGCTAAGTAATTAAATTGGACAAAACTCCCTAATGGAGAGTAAAAATAGTTGCCTCTGTGAGGATCAAAACTTAGACTGAAGGTCGTATAAAACAGGAAGTTAAATGCACCCAGCCATTTACTAGACGTGTCAACAGAAATGAACTATAGCAACCCAATATATGTAGCTTCACATGTATTAAGCTTGGCTCTAATTTCTGTTCACTCATTATCTGTATACATTATGTACGGGTACAATTACTTTGAATATAAATCTTCATAATCTTTTAGCTTGACATTTTGAGAATCACCAGTACCAGTGAAACAGTTATTGCAGTCTCAGCTGGTTAGTATGGTTTTGGTAACTGTATTCTACAGAAATGGCCAACACTAGGCTATACACGATGTAAAATTATTCCTTTTCTATCACAAACTATTAAAGGCTAAAAGAGTGTTGTGTGGATTTTGCTTTCTTGAAAAGCTATGTCATCATTTTTTCTTGCTTCCTTCCTTAATGCGTTTTGAATGAAATATGTTGCTTAAAAGTGCGTACATGAAGGATCATTGTAGCACTTAAAAGTTGACATTTGTGGACAGCTCTTCAATGTTAAAAAAAAGAGTAAAATGCACCAGCGGTCCTTAAACTTGTCCCATTGTGTCATTCAGGTCCCTGAACTCTTAAAATGCAGATCTGGGACCCTAAACTTATTAAGTGTGCCACTTGAGGTCCAAATCTCCCGAATAACATGCACCTGCCTATGTGGCACGCTTAAACATGCTAATCTGGATCCCTAGAAATGCTGGGAGATTTGGACCTCGAGTGGCACACTTAACAAGTTTAGAGTTTAGGAACCTGGATGACACCGCGGGACAAGTTTAAGGACCCCAGGTATATTTTACTCTTAAAAAAGATAGTACCAAATCTACCATTTTTTTCTTATTCTGTAATTTGTTGTTTAATTTATGTGAGATCTGTCATCTTTGGTTTTCAGTAAGGAAGAAAAGTGTTCGTTATTCTAGCTTCTCACTAAGGTGATACTTCTTCATCGTATTTGCATTTTCCGTGTTGTCTCGAAGGTGGATTATTGCAGCATGTGCTCTGAGGTCTAAAAACGTCATTGTCATGTAGTGGGTCTGAACTAGATCTTACAAACTCTTTTATGGAGAAAGCTAGTGCACCGGTAAGGCCGGTAACCAGTCTTATCTGTGCCCAGCGGTAATTTTTTTCTAAATGGTAGAGTTAACACTACAGATCACTATGCTTTAGTTGGCTTGTTGAACGACTTACCTAAATTCTAACACTGGAATCCTATATTAAACTCAACGAGTAGCAATTCCATTTTGGTAGTGACAATTCAAGGAGCTTAAGTTTAAGGGACACCTGAGTCACTAAAAGTTAATGCTGCAGGGTACTAGTGACATTGATCAACTTGGGAAGATCTTCGCTGCATTGGGAACTCCAAAGTCTTCTCAATGGCCGGACATGGTTTATCTTCCAGATTATGTTGAGTATCAATTTGTCGCTGCACCTTCTCTTCGTTCATTGTTTCCGATGGCCAGTGATGATGCTTTAGATCTTCTATCAAAAATGTTTACATATGACCCAAAAGCAAGAATCACTGCTCAGCAGGCTTTAGAACACAGGTGCACCCATGTGACTGATTGGAAACACAAGTTTTGTTCTCTTGCTTGCATGCATGATAAACTATGTTTTGTTTCCTTTGAAGGTACTTTTCATCAGTACCAGCTCCAACAAAACCATCACAGCTTCCAAGGCCATCGCGGAAGGGAGACTCGGGGAATAACAAGATACCAGACCTGAACCTGCAGGACGGCCCTGTGGTGCAGTCCCCGCCAAGAAAGTTACGGAGGGTGACAGCGCATGAAGGGATGGAAGGTAATATGCACCGGGTGGATAAAGCGGAAGAGCATCCTTCAGGGGCGAGGCACACTGATGACATGTCCAGTCAGAGTGCTAGAATTCCAATGTCTGTTGATGTTGGAGCTGTGTTTGGCACACGACCAGCTCCTAGACCAACCTTGAACAGGTAAACAGCACTAGCCTTGCTGAGTAAAACTTGTGTCAATGTTTATGCGAGCAACGTCGCTATTCTTGATGCATATAAGTTTTGTCTACTTGGCTCTCTTTTCATGGGAAATAATTGAACATGCCAACCTCCTGTTTTGCAGTGCTGACAAGTCCCGTTTAAAACGAAAACTTGATATGGATCCAGAATTTGGATACGGAGAGTAAACGAAACAAGTTCACAGGCACTATTGTTTTCTTACTGGCATGCTCAATTTTAAACTATTCTTTGGGAGACAGTTTGACTATTTACCAACAAAAGAGGATCTGTTGAAAGCCATAGAACTTCACTGAAGGATGCTGACAGTCAACTGAGCTGTTATGAATTAACTGTACAGCCGGCTCATCAAGAGGAAATTGAAGCTAATTTACTCTGAGTTGTGCACAGGAGCCGAATTCCGTAAGGAAGGCTCCTAAACCTATATGCTTTATGGGATGCATCATGAGCTGAGAATGTGTGATTTATGGGATACATCATGAGCTGAGAATGTGTGATTTATGGGATACATGAGTTTGCTCTTGTTAGAATGTGTTTGCTTGTACGTGTTTGCAAAGATTGTGCCGAAATATTTGGTTAATTTTCTGTGGTGTCAAATTTCATTCTATTCTTGTACGGACACTGAGCTGTGAGCATTTTTCAGTCGGATGTATTCGGTAAACTAAGAGCAGCTTGTATTATTTGACACGTTTCCCTGTGACATGATAAAGCACTGCATGACGAAAAAGGAAAAATGTTTAACGATTTTCTGTTATATAATTACAATGTGTATTTTTTTACACTGAATTGCCCATGCTCAAATATTTACTATAATTTTGTTGAGAAAGATGCATGGTATGTGCTGATCTAAATGGAACTGTTAATGAGGGTTTGCGTGTTCCAAGCTGGCTTTTGACTTGTTGCTCGCGCACGAATTATAAGGGATCATTGAGTTTGAGCGGTTGTATCAGTACGATGGCGGCGATAAGGGCTAATGTGAGTATCGTACCCAGCGTTTGCATCGCTTTAGCACCTGAAGTAAATACTATGATCCCTCATACAGTCATCCCTGAGCACCTAAAGAGAGTAATATGGTGGTGGACGCATTACCACCTTTTTTTTTTTCTAATTGCAATACCACTGGTAGTTTTTTTTTTCTGTAACCTAAATGATACTCCATCACCTAAATATAAGTCATTTTAGTTTTAGGATTCCTGTTGGTCAAGCTTTTTTTTTTTTACTTAAAATCAATATGAAAAAAATACGTAGATTGATAACATAATATTAATATCACTAGATTCATCATGATAAATTCATTCGTAATATATAATCATTTTATTTGACATATTATATGTTTATGGGAATTGCTAATTAAAATATCACAATGTAGATCATATGGATGTCCTAAACGATTTATTATTCGGCTTTGAGTGATTATTATTTAAATGAGGAATTTATACAATTGTGTTGATTTTTTTAAAGTACTTGCCACTAAGTGTGGTGTTGGTGTCATACTTTTTAGTGGATAGTAATTGATTTCTCTCTCCTCTAGCTTACCACTAGCATCATGCAATCCACATGGGTTGTGAGTAAAACAAAGGTAAGTTAAAATGAGCGGCTCAATTATATGAGTGGGTTCCACAAACTAAAATATTAAATCGTTCCGTTAACTTTACGTTTTGTGCTTTATAACTGGTAGTCCTAGACTTCCCTAAGTACAGGAGCTCGTTTCACAAACTAAACTATTAAATCCTTCCAACAACTTCTTTACACAACCGATCAATCTGGACTTCACTCAAGTATATGAGCTGGTTCCACAAACTAAAATATTAAATTCCAACAACTTTTTTTATTTTTTTTAAGATCACACAAAGTACATCTTCGGATGACAATCGGATAAAAAAGCACATATAGAACTCCCCCTGCCCATACATATCAATATTTTCTCAGCCCCCGCAGGCATATCCATTAAGGCCCACGGGCGAAGAAGCAAGAGCATACCCATCGCCCGCGGGCTCGACACCTTGACGGCCGAGGCAGCCACCGCGTCGATCCCGACGCTGGTCAGGGCGGCTATCGCGATGGTCGCGTGCTTGCTGGGGAGGTCACCGAGGCTGCAACTCGCAGGCCGGTGGCCACCACAGATTTTACGGTGATCTCATAGATCTCGTCTCCACCATGCAAATCAAGACGGGCACCACATATATCTGAATGCTGCCCAACAGATCTCGGCGGCCATCCACGATGACTACACCACATCCACCATGTAGGTGTAATACCGAATTTTAAAAAAAAGAAATGAAAAGAGTTTTGACCCAAAAGTTGACTTTTTGATCCGTGACTCGTATGGACGATCGGAGACCGTGGTTGCGTTCATCTCGTCGAGACGAACCCATTTTGCTATTCATATATCCGTTCCGGGTACTTTGTGACCTGTAGCAAGTCCAATAAATTTAGACCGTTAGTTGTTTAAAAAAATAAAATAAAGGATAAGTATCGGCCGATCCATCCAGACTTTTCAGCACTTGTGCTTCGCGTTTCTCTCTCTCGCGCGCGTCTCTCTCTCTCTGTCGGCGCCGAGCTTCCACGGTGCGTGTTCTGCGCTGGGCTGCTCACCGGCCGACCTGCTTGCTCCGGCCGTCGTGCCCCTGCTGTCGCCGTCGCGCTCGTCGCCGTGCACCGGCCGAGTTCCCGCCGCCGCGCCGCGCGTTGCCGAGCCGCCGTGCGCCGCGTGCCTGCGCTGCTGCTGCTGCCGGCGCCGCCGCTTGCACACCGCCTGCCGTGCGCCACCGTCCGTCGCCGGCCGCCGTGCCTCTGCGCTGTGAGAAGAAGCAAGCACAGGAGAAGCAAGCAAGCAGCCGGTGGGAGAAGGAAGCCAGGAAGGAAGAGAAGAAAAAGAAAAAGAAAAGAAAAGGAAAAGAAAAAGAGGGAAAAAAAAAGGGGAAGAAAAAAGAGAAGAAAAAGAAAAAGAGGAAAAATTGGAAATTTCGGAATTTCGTCGGATTCGTCGTCAATCTTTTGAAGACGATTTCTCGGTAATTTCTGGATGTTTGTGATTGAATTAAATCAAATCAATCAATTCCTGTCGTATCATTTCATGTGATCAATAGTCTGATTCGTTTCGATAATCGTTATTGATTCGAAGATACGACATCCGAGTCGAAGTATTCTTTTCATTCATCGGAGTGAAGTCTAATTAGTGGAAATTTTTGGTTCGACTCTGAGTTGGAAATAGTGTATCATTTCATGTGATACAGTTTTTTGTTTAGTTTTCCGAAATATAGGTGTACCGATGGCGTGGACGTTATTCTTTTTCGGTAATTGGTTTAGGTGCTTTTAGCTATTTGGAGTCGGTGTCCGCCGAGGTTTAGCCGTACGTTGTGGCTTATTCTTCACTCTTTGTCTAAGCTAGAGGGGGGGTCTTACTCGGCGTCTAGCAAGCTAGTTGGTAAATGTCTTTGAAGCCTTCGGTTGTCGAACGCTGGGTTTTGGCGTATTAGCGTGCATCCTCTTTTATTTCGTCGTTGCGGCGTCGTTGTGCTAATAGTGTGTTTGTTCAAGTGGTGTGACCTCACGTCACGACTAGCGCCCGACTTCATCGTCGGTAAAAGCAAGTGAATGTATTGTATGACTACGTTTTAACCTATTATTGGGTTGCCTACATTCTTTAATTACAATGCATTCATTTGATCTGAATAACTGATTATGAGCTGGTTACTATGTTGTTTACTTTTTCAGAAGTTTATGAGCTGGTTACTATGTTGTTTACTTTTCCAGAAGTTTACTCGATGATTGATTTATGAAGTGCAGTAAGTACGATATGCCATTCTGCAGTTGTTCATTATTGTTTTATGCAATGTTTTTTTAAGTCTCAAGTATTTTCCGGGAGTTATGTTGGTTATGCTTGAAGCACGTCATACATATACATCTCATGCATTAGAAGTTTGTCGTCGTCTTCTGGCCGCGATCGTACCGGTACAGTACCGTATGTCACCCGAGGAGGGGTACGGTGCACACCCTTACGTTACCCGAGGAGGGGCAAGGGTGAGGAGAGCATGTCATGTGCATGGTTATGTCTTCTTATGAAATTCAATGAATCATTCACATCAAATCTTATTTCCTTTAGTTAGCTTGTATATAGATATATATGCGGCTCTGAAGGCTTATACCAACCGAATGTTAAAATGTTTAATGTTATCGTTGGACTTGCTTAGTCATAATTGTTTCTCCTAGTGTTGGCGGTCTGTTTCGTTACTAGTTTCTATTTAGAATTGTTAGCACATTCAACTATGGCTAAATAGCTTTTTGTTAAAGTACCTTTCACTTGCTGAGATTTTCGAATCTCACCCGTGCTTTCTTTCCAAGTTCCTTTTGAGGTGTCAAACGCTTGCGGGATGGGTAGCTACACATCGCCTGCGCGTTCCCTTTTTTTTGGGCTAAAATTGATGCCCTGTCAGATATTGTCTTTTGCCCTATAATGTATATATAGTGAGTTTGATGATGGTTTAGTGGTTTGATCGAGGCTTGTACCTTGTTTTCTAGGATCTTATTTTTTTTTTGCTAGTGTGATATTCTATATCTGTTCTGTCTGGTTTGTTGTTGCCTGTTATACCTCCACTTTCAGGGGAGGTACTGCCGAAATTTTCCCTTAGCTTTTGGCAGATTTGTAGGTTGGTCTAAGTGACCTTCCGGGCTTGTTTTGGTCCCCGGGGTGTTACAGTAGGTCTAGGAGAGAGTGGCGAGAAGGTGTCAGGAACCAAATTAGCAGAGAATACAAACGTCATTCGGAATCCCATCGCAGCAGCAAGAATCTCTAACCTCGATGCAGTAATCTGAGGGGCAAAGAAACACCACTGCAGCTAGCTCAAATGCACCCAACAACACGGCTCAACTCACAGCCTCCGCCAAAATGTATCCATCCAAGAACCCCCAGCATCCTCTCCCCATTTCTCCTCACCACCCAGCAGCAAGGGGCGGAGCCAGAAATCAAACATAAGGGGCCAATTTTTTAATATTGATAACAATTATGAGTTGATTCTGGTGTCACATTTTCTCATACTCACATCGCTCTCATCTAATAAAAATCCTTAAAGTTTAAATAATTTACTCACTTTTGCATCCACTCTCGTCTTCCACCATCTCTGCCTTGTTACCGGCTACAAATATGAGACTAATTTTACTAATAAAAATAAATAAAGAAATTAGGAGGAAAATTAGTGGATAATCTTCTTCTCCTTTTTTGGACCCCATTTGAAATCAAATTACGATATAACTCCTGACGTATTCTTTCGGCGGCACTCCTATTATACATCCATATCTTTATATCTTGAGTTTGTGCTGATGTTATTGCGTCTAATGTTTATATTTTTGTTGTAATGCACATGCACTTAGCTAGTGTAGTTATAATTCTTACTTGTTGATATTGTGTCGATGCACATTGCCAGAGTATAAGGGTTGGGGTATGATAGAGCTTCCAATATAAGTGGTGAATTCAATAGTTTTTATAAACTCATTAGAGATGAGAACCCATATATTTTCTATGTTCATTGTTTTACTCATCAATTACAGTTAGTAGTCGTTTTTATTATATGTTGTTGCACATCTATTCATGAGTTCTTTGAATATGTTAATATGATTATGACCACCACTAGTGCATCTTGCCGAAGGAACGATTTTTTGTCTAGAAAGCACCATGAAAATTTATTGAGAAAATTAGATATTGGGGAGATTTTCTCAGGTAGAGGGAAACATCAAGAAACTAATTTGACCAGACTAAAGATACTATATGTGGCTCTCATTACAAAACTTTACTCCATATTAAATTGATGTGGGTTGCGGTGATATAGGTGCTAGACCTTGGGCAAGAAGATGCTCACAATCCAACATCAGCAGGTGGTTTGATGAGAACAATGGAGAGTTTTAACTTTATGTTCATTATAAAGGTAATGCTAATTTTTTCCATATTACAAATGAGTTATCTCTAGTCTTGTAAAGAAATGACCAAAATATTATGCATGCCATGTCATTGCTCGTTGATGTCAAAGCACGTTTGGTCAACTTGAGCAATCATAGTTGGGTGCCATTGTTTGCGGAATTCAAAATATTTTGTGAAGAAAATAAAATTTCAATTCCAAATATGCATGAAGCGACACCAAGATGGGGCCGATCAAGATGAACTGGGATCACATTCACTTGAGACCATCATTGCTGTGTTTATACTATTTATACTACTCTTGATGCTATTAATACAAAGATAAATCATCGTTTTAATGAGGTGTCTTTAGAGTTGCTTATATATTTTTCTTATCTTGATTCAAGAGATAAACTCTTTAAGTTTGATGTGTATAAGATTGCTCGACTTACGAAGATACATGATAAAGATTTTTCTATCACCGATCATGCAATTATAAAGGATCAACTTAAAACATTCATTCTTCATATTCGAAGAGTTAATTATTTTATTGTCTGCTACATCTTGCAAGTCTAGCAATAAAGATGGAACAAACCAAAATACATATTTTATTTCCATTGGTGTACCGCCTTATTGCGTTAGCATTGGTATTACTTAGTTGCAACAACATCTGTTAAAAGATTCTTCTCGACCATAAATATCATCAAGACCGTTTTGCGCAACAAGATATTGAACGGGATATATTCAGAGGACTTGATCATTATGGTATTAAGAACCAGTTTCAAACCATGAAAAACTAGAAAATGAATTTGGCTAAGCCTTCTAGATATAATTAATGGTTCTGTGAGTTTCTTTCTTTACTTTTTCATACATCTTATATGATTAATGATCATCTCATCATGCCACCATTAATCCATTTATGTTTACCTTTGCTTATTTTGCAGATTCATATTTTTATGTTGTATTTTGTTGGATAATTAAAATGTTCACTTTATTATTAAGGTATTCTTCTCTAAGACTCCGCCATAATTCCTATTTCGTCCCGGATCCGCCAATGACCTCCACAAGACGACAAGCTCCTTTTCCTCGAGTGAACACTATATCCTTCGTCCCTATTTTTGGCGTAGTGCTACATACCTTTTTTAAGGATATAATAATAAACCAACTCATATAAGATGAGTTGGTTGCTAGAACCAAAATCCAGTAAAGCATTTTTTTAAAGGATAACAGTACATTGAAATTGTAAGGCCATTTCCCTCGCAGATTGAACATGCTAAGAAGGAAAAGAAAGGTCATTAGTGATGCTCGGTGGAAACCAATTTCTTGTGTATTGGTAATGTACAAGCTTAAACTCGGTTGCTATGCGTAGGACTCGTAGGCTAGAAGGACATATAGGGTCATGGCAAAAACCAGTTGATTTCCAGGCATGTCACATGTAGGGTACACATTAATTAATCTAAGATATCCATCGATCTATTTAGTTCAACTAATAATACTATTTTTTCAAATTAAACAATTATTTAGAAGATTAATATTATTAATTGAATTAAAAAGAATAAGTAAATAACCTTAAGTTAATTAATTTGTATCCCGTTGCGTAGATATGAGGGCACTAGAAGAAGCTACCTCTGAAAAGACATTTTATCTTACTTTAAAGGTGATGTGTGCAGTTGAAGCACATGAACTTATGATGATGGATGGACTCAACTGAGTAGCACATAATGGGGTGCATGAGCCCGTATCCTTCTTTTGATATGACACTCGTGTCTTACGAGTCACTAGTGAAAACATAGATTAACATTTGTATACGGATATCACATTTTTATAAGCTTTAGATGTGATCTCAAATATTTCACATGAGTTCTAAAATAATAAGGGTTATAGTTATGTTGCATCTTTTGATGCAAACATGATGATATATTACGGTGGAAACCAGTAGGAAATCTATTTATAGATATTGGCTCATTTGCTTGTATAAGAAAAGGATTAGCTCTTTTGCTTTTATAAGAAAAAGGTTTGGCTCATTTGATATATATATAGAGAGAGGGCGCGAGCTTATGAACAAGCATTTTTATGTGAAAGGATACTATGCTACTTTTGCAAATTAATTGGTTAGACACATTGACTTCTTATTAAGATAATCCGTCGATCCAATTAAAAAAGCTAGTTATTTCCATTTGCAAGCTTTGAAGATGCTCTTGAATGCTGCAGATGTGACTTAAGGTACTGTTTGTTTTCTGTTTCTAGTTTTGCTTCTGCTGCTGTCAGAAGCTAGAACAAACGGGGTTCTGGAAAAATGGCTTCTGGAGAAGCCAGAAGCATGTTTCTGAGAAAAATAAACTAAAGCTGAGAAGCTCGCTTAGAGACGCTTTTCTGAGAAGCTATGTGTTGAGAAGCTAAAAATTTATTATAAAAGCCAACAGCTTACTTCTAAAAGTAGCTTTTCAGACAATCCAAAAGCAACTTTTTAAAAAACCTCAAAAGCAGAAGCTCAAACAAACAGACCCTAAATTAGTAGTGGCTAGTATACTTTATGTATGTGATCCCTTACAATATTTCACTTTGCAGTGATGACTCGCTACTACCATTACATTTATTAGAAAAGATACTTTAGCTATAAAAAAAGACATATATTTTTGCTAGCTTTAGAGGTGATTTTTGACACGGCATGTGTATCTCAAAATGATGAATAAAGTGACATAGAGAAGCATCTACATGGACCAATAGGTCCAATATTTTGAGCTAAAAATTGATATGTGATTATCTCTCATATCATCTATCTCTAAATTCTCATCTGTACATGTGAACAAATGACTTTACAATCGTGCCTCAAGATTTCTGTTCCTTCCAACCAAATTTCTACAACCCAACAAGAATAAATCTACGATATACATACCACAGAATAATTGCTTAATCCCTAATATACCATTTATTATAAGAATGACATATGAAACCTAGATCGATATAGTATCGACACAATAATATTATATAAAAAAACATGATAAATTATTCAGTGAAAAATCGTAGAATCTCCCATCAATTTTTGAAGGATTTTGACAACATGCAAGTTTGAACAGATTTGAGTATGGCACAACCTTTGAACTTACTTCTATAATCTTGTCTACACCTTTGGCGGTAAACCATATCTCCTGCTGACAGCAACCTTCAAATTGAATGTTTCATTGCAAATTTCTCCCACATCCAAAAATAGCTGAGAATGCAATGAAGTGTAGCTATCAAAATCAAAACCCATTGCCACTGCAAAATGATCGTGGTCCTTCGCAGCATTCGACCACAAAGCCTCCTAGGATAAAAGGCAGCCGTACCCGATCCTACCGCCTCGGAGCTTGCCCCTGCCCCCGCCTCTTTTGTGGCCCGTTGCTGCCGCCGGCATCCCCAGGCAACCCGTCAGTGGCCTTGCGGCGACCGACCCCTGTGTCGACGACGTTGTTAGTTCAACCCGTGCGTTGTTGTAGGCAGGGGCTTCATCCCCGGTAGTCTCTTGCTGGTGAAGGTGTTGCTCAGGCCTCGTGCTCTTGTGCTGTTGGTTGTTCCCTTGCAGGTGTGTGGTCTGGTGGACCCGTCGAGCCTTTGTGTTCGTAGGGTTGTGCCGTGATGGGGGAATTATGGGCAAAAGCCCTATCTGGCTCCATGTGATTACCGACGACAGTGGTGGCGCCCGCGGGCGTCATTACCTCTCTGGAGGCATCGTCACGAAGCTTCCCTCCCGGGATCTCTCCGGGTGAAAACTCTATTCGGCTTCTCGGACGAGCGACGATGGTTCCTTTGTCGCTTCCTTCCTAAAGGCATCGTTTTGGAGAATCCCTCTGTGTTTTGATCTTGTAACCAGCGACGCTTCTTGCAAGGCGCACCTCCCTCCGTTATTGCTCGATCCCTTCGTCCTCCTGTTCAGTTGATGTTCCCTTCACCCTTCGGCGCTTCGCGTCATTGGCTGTGCTCCGACATCCTAGGACCCCGTCTTATATTGTGGTTTGACATGGGAGCCGCCGACCGAGTTGGGTAGTCAAGCGTGTGAGCGGGGCTCCGCTTGTTAAGTTGTCGGGATGTTCTGGTCAAGGTGCTAGCTGGACGCAGTTGCTTGCCGGGTAGCGTTGCTTGATGTGGGTGTTGTTTGGTTGATCAGGTGTGTCAAATGATGTCTTTGTGCCGGTCTTCTCGTGTTGTCTGGCATGAATGCCGAGTGGTTTGGCTATTTGTTGTGTGTTTGCCGGGTTGTATGTTGTCGAGTCTTTGTCGTGTGGTTGTTAGGGGGTTTGGGGTTTCTTTCTTTCTTTTTTTCTTTGTCTTGCACATGAGCTGGGTTCCGCGGGTTGTACTGCAATGCTTGTAAGGTTTTTGGGCCTGATTTTCCTTATAAACTGGGTCACTCTTCTTCTTAATACTATAACGCGTAGCTCTCTTACGTGTTCGAGAAAAAAAATATATTGGGTTCTGCCTGACATTTGCATTCAAACGAACTTTATGTTGATATTTGCACACACAATCTACTTTAGTTCTGTCTCTGGCTCGTTACAATCTAAATAAATCATTAACCTGCTGCTATTTCTATGATTGACTTGCGTCTTTTCAAATTCTAGGATAAACAATGATCTGTTTCTTTCAACTACCTAAGCTGGTATGCCATAAATATCTTCAGTGCTCAAGTGCAGAACGTAGCTTGCAAATATGAGGTCCTTCCCTGCATTTTCTTTAAAACACACATCCAGGATTTCCAGTGTCCCCATTAAAAATTCAGCATGTTGCAATGTTTCAAAAAATTGTCAAAAAACCATGTATGTGGTACACATAAAGTTGAGTCAACCTGCAAAAATTCAATCTAAAATTCATCCTAGATTTCAAGAAACAAAATAAACAAGCAGTCAATTTGGCATTATTCCTCTTGTGCTAACAGTACCACATGTGCTTTTTGAATCTGGATTTCAAAGATGAATGTGAAATTGAATTTTTGCAGGTTTACTAAACTTTATGTGTACTACATACATGATTTTTATGGACTTTTTGAAACATTGCAGCATGTTGGATTAATCGTATTTTTCAATGGTGCCGCCGCCACGCCGGCTTCTCTGGGCACCAACCAATTTCCCATTGTCGTGAAGAGATGTACCATAATAATCTTGCTGATGTACTAAGTTCTATATAATTGATTAGTTTGCATATGGTGGCCATATAAGAGCACTGCAGCTGGCAAACTTTTACCATTTCTTAACTTAGATGCATGAAATTCCGAGTCTTCTTGACAACAGCTCCCTGAACTTAAACAGCACATTAATGCATCATCAGTTTGGAGATAACAGATAAGTTATATGGAATGCCAAGTAGATATGCTAGTAACAATGTATCTAACTGTTTTCCCCTGTGCTCAATCATTATGCTGATTTGTCCGCTGGACATGTCTGGATTAAATGGTGCTAGATTGATAAAATACGTAAAAACAAGATGGGCAAGGATTATTTTCTCTCTTTTTCATTATGTGAAATTCCCTTTAGATGAACTTAGAACATGGCTTCCAGTATGCTGCTTTATCACACTAGCTGACCAGCTAGTTTGAGGATATGGAGACCGAAAAACGTGGTCATTCAGCTGTTCCATTGCATTTGATTTGTGTAACTATAGGGTTATGCGGTGACCCCCTCAGTGGAGTTCCATTGGGTGCACATAATGTTGCAAAGGCATTTGTGCTACATAACCAAGTTTTTTTAAGGGGGAAACAATAGCAGAACCCCCTACTGCAGTATTTATATTAAATAAATACATGGTATTGTAGAGTAGAAGAGTCTACTCATCCACAAAACGGAAAAGACTATACAAAGACCAGGACAAGCCTTGGAAAGAGAAAAGACAGACTGTACAAGCTAAGCTAAAGAAGCAATGCAAGCTGAAATTGAAGATCTAAGAGCCTCCATCACCCTATGCAAATGCAGAGTTACTTCATCTGAACAGAAGAATTCCCTAGCTGCATGCAAAGCTAGTATCATTGATGTCAATTATGCTCATTTTCATTTACTTGCATACAAGATAGTGATCCAAAACTTGGCAGTTTCCATTGTTTCGTGTGGATGAACAGGTATGTTTTTCTGCAGGCAACACATGCACAGAAGAAACCCAGCAGGCTGCTTTGTCCTTACTGCAATGGGTCTGCTATTGAATTAGAACCCATCATGCAGCACAACTTGGAGAGGACTAAAACGAGAAGTTAATAATGGGTGGTAGAGCCTCAATGTATTTGGTGATTTTCCTAGATCTGTATGATGCAAGAGGGGATTTCCGTTGTTGAAGTGTTATTTATGAGACGGTGAAACCTTAGCAGGTAGACATGTATTAGGAGGAAATGTATAAAGAACTTGTAGTATTTCTTAGCCGCACACATTGGAAGTGTGCAATTGTTTGATCGATTCGGGAAAAACGGGAAATCATGATTTCTGGGTAAAGTGTACAATCTCTGCAGAATGTAAAACTGATCTATTAGCTGTGCTCGTAGAATGAGCGGTGAGAAATGTCACACATGATTAGAATGGATACATTATTTGTTTTGTTGGTCAATCATGATTGCAATAACTATGTTTGAGGTGGTCAATTATGGTAGTGGAAACTATGGTTGAGGTGGTTAGAAAATTGGTTGAGTCAAGAGTAATTCTTAAGGTTGTTTATTTAGTATTGTTCACTAACTTAATTACTCATATTTATTAATTAATTTTGTTCATATTTTGCCTTTATGCAAATAAACCCTTGTTTGCTTTATTCTTGTTGAACGTCTTCATTTCTATTTTTACCATGATTTGCGGAGTACAAGATATACTTATACTTGCTATAACTATAATGATCAGTTAGGGAAGAATTTGAGGACTTTTTTGAAGATGGTGTGTTCTAAGGTTGTGCTCTTCGTTGACTGCCTGTGGAGGTGTTGGAATAAAAGATCATGCTAGATGTTGAGTTTTATTATTTTTTACCCTCGAAGGTTTTTGTGTTGGGTTATCATCTGTGAAGTTTTTATATATTAGGATTGATTCTTGTCTCAATATATGGTAAGAGATCGTGCTTTTCTTAGACCAGTCCCGATAGAGGTTGTATTAGAGTTGTGTCGACCGCAACGGATGACCTCTAAAAATGAAAAACCTTAAGACATAAATGTTATGCTTGAAGACTTTCTTATGTCTATCTTTTTCTTCCTCCTTGTTTTTTTCTTTCTATCTTTGCCTTTTAGATGTTGAACTTCATTGAGACTCACCACTCGATCGTACTGCTCGAGGGAACCATACTGCAGATGCTATGGGATGTTCTAGTAACACAAGGACACCGTAAGGAGCTGTTGTACGAGGGATCCAAAAGGGAGCTGCCGAACCGTGAGGAACAGTCATGGTGTTCATCTACAAGGCTCGCCCTAAGAATGGAGTATTCAGGGTTTCTCCCCACTACCAATGCGACGAGGTACGAGAGAGCTTCGAAGCGGGGATCGAAGATGCATCGCTCTAACCCATCTACCGCATCTGTGAGGACTACCACCGAGAGCTCTGGTACACCCGCTACGACTACATTCCCTACCACCATCACACCTACCCGGACAAGATGGTCAACCCTTATGCACATGAAGATGGCCTAAGGCTACACGAGCAGATTCGCCTCATGATGGGATTGGACGCCATGCTCGATGAGGTTCTGTACAAGCTGAAGGACGCTTGCCATCGCTCATGTCGTCGAAGGAGAGAATAGTGACCTTTGATGCCATCTTCTCGAGGAAGCTACGTCGGAGACCACTTTTTTATGAAATGGAAAGGGATTTTGTTAACGAGAAGGTTCCAAATTGTTGGCAACTACTCCTTCCGTATCACAATGTTTGTCTATAACCCACCATGTGCACTGACTAAGGAAGTATTAGTTCCAAGAAAAATCAATGAGAAATGACCATACATACCCCTGTTAAATGACATGATACAACTACGTCCTCTCTTTTAAAGCATTTAATTAGGGGTAGAAAGTGTAAACACTGCAATAACTACACTATTGATTTCCTCAATGGACAAACGTTTTGAAACTGATTCTCCCGAGACCATGAACAAACATAGTAAAATAGAGGGAGTAAGTCCTAAAGACAATCCGGTAAACTGTCCATAATAAGAATAGTTTCGGTAGGACACACAAGCCAACGCTGCCAAAATGTGCGCTTCTAAGACACATTGTGAATGTTGATTATTCGCTAACCTCGCTATCAGGCTTGGTACAACCAATCACCAATCAGGCCCTCCATTGGGACCATAGGCCGTTCCCCTTTAGTGAGCAGTTGTCTTAGTTTTTAGTACCCTTGCCAATGTTGTTGGTGTTTTGTCCTTTTGTTTTCGTTATGTTGTAATCTCTCTTTTTCTTAATGATTTGCATGTTCGAAAAAAATGTTGATTATGAACTGTTTATATTTCAAACCCTTACTAAGTTACTAAGAGAAAAGAGATTTAACACAATGCAACGTTAATATGGTAGCAATGGACTCCGAGGTCCGTACGTGCTAGTACCATGGAAGAAACTATTATAGAACAACTGTAAAGACCGTAGAACGAGAGAGAAAGCGAGAGTAAAAATCGATGTTCTTTCATTAATTTGATGTCATTATATACATGATGGGTGGACGTGTGTCCGTTCCCCAACGGACAGGCATAACTGCCTATAACAGTTTCTTGATCACATCTGGTTCCTAACAGAAACAAGACCGATTGATGTGGATCTACTGCTGTATGTAGCATGATTGGTAAGTTAACTGTCTCATATCCCATGCCATGCATGGCGTGTTGGAACCTGATACAACACCCGACCGGTCGCGGTCTCCACCGCCAAGCAAAGCTTGTACGCAACCGCTATATAAAGCCGACACCTCGTGCCTGAGCACTCCATCCAACAAAGCGATTGTAACAAGAATTATGAGAGTTTCGCTTGATTGCACCGCTGCCTTCGTTTTGTCTGTTAGCTGCCGCCGAGCTCCAAGTTGCAGAGACCATGGAAAACACAATGTCGTCGATTGAGAAGAAGCCTGAGGATGAGATCACCGCCACCGTCTCTACCTCCGTCGCCGAGGAGGAAGAGAAGGTCATGCTGCGCTCCAGCGACGGGGCAGAGTTCGCGGTGGACATGTCCATCATGAAGATGTGCATGATGATCAGCAACATGATCGATGAGGACTGCGTTGATAGCGGTGTCTAGCTACCGGTTAGGCCCCACGTCCTATCCAGGGGCGAAGCTAGATCTCCAAGAACCCGAGTGCACACTTCAATATATATATATATATATGATAATAAAAAGAATTAATATAATGTACAGTAATAAAAAAGTAATAATAGAAATGCTTACCAAAATAAAAGATCTCATAACATTTGTTTAAATAGCATAGGAAGGTAACTAATGCCGAAATCGCGGACAAAATACAATCGGCATTACTCATTAGTAAAATACACTATTCAATCTCGATGATCTACAAAATGTGTAAAAAATAACTTAACATTTTCGAATGAGAAGCTATATTGAAAAGATAAAAAAAAAGTAATATTACCTTTTAGTATTTACATTCTTTCAATGCCTTAAAGCGACGAACCACAACAACATTTGTAATTTTATGAATTTCTTGTTTCTCCACGGAGCAAATGTGGCTATTACTCATGTACTCATCACTAGTATGATTGCGCAAATATGTTTTCACAGTTTTCATAGCTAAAAAGCATATCTCAACTATAGCAGTGGTGACAGGCAATGCATGTACTAGTTTCAAAAGACGATAAACCAAAGGATAGCAAAGTTGTTTTCTTATCTCTACTATTTTTTTTTGTGAAAGCTCAGCAATAGTTTGTATGTTGGAGAATCTATCATCTTTCCGCACGCCAGCAATGTAAAGGGAAAGAACATGGTTAATTTCCCTCGATTCCCCATAATCGAAGTCATTGGGATATAATTTAGCTAGAGTTATCAAACTCTCTACATTGAAATCATGAAATGAAACTCTTGGATTGAAAACAGTTGAGCAAACAAGCAGTTGAGAGGTAGTTTCATTGAAGCAACTATCAAGCTCTTGAAGTAGCCAATCAAGAACATCATTAAAGTATTCAACTTCAAAATGATGCTTGTTGGTAATTTCAGTTTTTTTCCTTGGCTTCTTTAGGTTAATATATGTCTCACCCATTTCCAACTTGGAAATATCATGTTTGTCACAAAATGCATACACTTTACCTAGGATTTTCTCCCACCCATATGTTTGAAGTTCATCCAAATATCTTCTAGTTGTTTTCATACAATTAATAGCATTCATAATATCTTGATCTTTCCTTTGCAATGCAATTGACAAGGTGTTTGTGATCATTAAATAGTCAACATGAGATGCAAATAGAAGACAAATGCAAAAGATTGTTCTATATTTTTACCATATGCTTGTTCTCTATTTTTATCATCATTGTCTTCTTTTTCCACAAATTCTAGCACTTTGACAGTTGTTGTTAACAAATCAATCAAACTTTTAAAAGATTTATAGTGATAACTATTTATAGTGATAACTCCAATGTGTATCTTCGAGTCTTTGAAGATATTGCTTTTGATTCAATCATGTCCCGGTTTAAGCAACTCACAACCTAAGGCTTTATGCATTTCTTCAAGATTGAAATCTCGAACCATGTCCCTTCTCTTTGAAGATCCACCCACCACATTCAACAAGGTAGAAATCATACTAAAAAAATTATCAATACATGTATGCTTTATAACAACAACTACAACAACTAGTTGAAGTTGATGAGCAAAGCAATGCATATAATATACAATATTACTTTCTCTCATGATCAATTATTGTAATCCATTGAACGCACCTCGCATGTTGCTAGCACCATCATATCCTTGACCTCATACTTGCTTCAAGCTCAACTTAAATTTTGCAAATTAAAAATCAATACATGATTTGAGGTTGGAAGAAATTGTCTCTTTCACATAAGTGAGATCAACAAAGCTCTCTTTCACAAGTCCACAATTGTTAACATATCTCAAGACCACCGCCATTTGTTTTTTTAATAGACATCTCTAGACTCATCAACTAGCAAGCAAAACACATCATGTCTAATGTCTTCAAGAATGGAATGTAAAATTTTATCAGCAAAACATTTAACAATGTCCTTTTGAATATCAGAAGACGCCATGAGATTATTATCTACAACATCAATTGTCAATGCCTTGACTAAAGCTACATTCTGCTATGCTAAACAAGCATAAACTTCCTTGAAGTTCCCTTTATTGTAGGATTTCTTTGACTCATCATGGCCCCGAAAAGGCAATCCTTGCTTCAACAGCAATCTGGAGGTATCAATTGCGCCATTAAGTCGAACAAAATATACATTCTTAGAACATCAATGTGTTGTTCCCTTTGCAACAAAGCATCATAACTTTTTAATGCTACATTTTGAGGACTACCAACACCACCTACATGACCCCTTAGTCTATTTTTATTGTGCCAATTATTTCAACCATCTACAATAAAAGACTTATATTGGGCCTCCTTCTTAGTGCGGTCTCTCATTAAGAAACAAATAAAACAGTAGGCTTTATCCATGCAATCGCTATATTCAAGCCAACTTCCAAATTCATCAAACCATTCAGGATTAAACCTTCTATTTTTGCCCCAAATCCGAGTCCACGTAAAATTGAGAGTGTGAGGTTGACAAGGTTCATTTTCTAAGTACCTTCTTCTTACCACTTCTTACCACTTCTGGATGGTAAGTAGTTATTTCTTTCCTTTTGACTAGATCAAATAGGATCTACTCTTCCCAATTGATATCTTATGGAGCTAAATTCCTAGCATTGGTATCTTATTGACGAGAATTACCAACATTGTAAGCATCATTTGACGCTTTCCTTTTCAACCATCTTTCCATAAGTTTACCTATCATTACACATTATTCAAAATCTCAATTACATATTTACATGTTGTATCATGTGTTCATGTTCAAGAATCAAGAGAAGATAAGCAGATAAGCTTACTCGACATTTTTTATCTGAGTTCATCGTCACTCTGGAAAACATGATGCGACAATGCTCTCCTTCTCCAATCTCCAGGCTCCACCAATTCAAATAGAACATCAGGCCTGCATAACACTACCAAAGACCAAAATCAATGGTGGGTAGGCCATAGGTAGCCTATTCAATTTTTTTTCAGCAATTGAGAAAGGGTTGGAAGCCATTCTAGGTAGGCCATAGGTAGCCTATTCAAAAAAAATTTCATCAATTGAGAAAGGGCTGAAAGCCTGAATGGCCATGGATGATGGATCGTATTTTAGAAAAAAAAAGATGATCTTTACCAAGAAGGCAATCAAGAATGATTGTTGCCTTGAGGCCTTGTGAGGGCTTTTCAGGCAATCACCAGACTTGCATTGGCTTTCCAGAATTATAGACGAAGGTGGTAGCAATTTTGACGAGGCGTGAAGGTGAGCACCAGATGGTGGCCGTTCCTACTCGAGGGTTTGAGGCTGTGTGCATGCGGGGATGCAGCAGCATGCCTGCATGGCCGCACGGCTGTGCGGGGCAGCAAGGATGTGCGCACACCACAGCAGTGCGTCGATCGGCGATGGCACTAGAGGCAACTCCAGCGAGGATTTGGCTAGTCCTAGGTTTTGTGCTTCTATAATTCTGGGCGATTGGGTGAGCCACGAACAGCTTCCTATCGAAGCTTTGTTCAATCGCTTTGTGCTAGTCTGTATTCATGATCGTACACTATAGCCCGCAAGTGTTCTAGCCTTCCAGGCTTCTAGATTCCCTCCTAGGTGGGGATTGTCGGGCTAGGCCATGGGCTGCAGCTTGCTAGCATTGTAGTCTATGGCCTCTCTGCATGTGGCCATGTGGGGAGTCCTCGACTGGAGACAAGCTAGGTTGTGGCTTGCCTGGTGCACAAATTTGGCCTTTCATGGTGCACAAGCGGTAAAATTTAATTGATGATAAATAGTGCACAAATTTTTCCCTGGTGCCAGTGCACTTGGGTGCTACACTGTAGCTTCTCCCCAGGTCCTATCCAGGGTTGTCATGTCCCAAAAATGATAAGCCATAATTAAGCATCGCTTAACCATTATCGCATGTGTTATCACCTGTGTTGTTATGTAATTGTCCGACAAGTTTAGCTCAAAGGTGTTTCAAATACCCTAGAGATGGTTTAGAGCTCATTAGAAAAGCCCTAGATCCTTTGGAGAAGAAAGGGAAGGGAAAGCGGGAATACATAGAAATATTTAACACAAAACCCCTCTTGCGATCTGACCGCCAGGTGGCAGCCACATGGGCTTGCTACGGTCTAACCGCCTCCCTATGCGATCCGACCGCCAGCACACAAAGGCTTGACTTAAGGTGGTCGATTGCCTCTCTCACTCTCTCATTTGCTCTCTCTCTCTCACTCTCTCCACCCAACACTAGAAGGGAGAGGGATTCCTATGTCATCGCGTTCGAGGGTTGGAGATCGGAGGAGGCGACTCTCATGAGCTCCCAAAGGACTTCCCCAAGTGTCTCCCCCTCTTCTCCCTTGCTGGAGACCCACCGTTCACCTCCAGCTCCACCACCACCTTGGGAGCCGATTCACAAATCGAAGCCTTCCCGAAGCAAACCCATCCGCTAGAAAGCTTTAATGCACTAAGGTGACGCTTCCCCTACCATTTTTCTGTTTTTTCCAAGCTCGATTCGACCCCTCGTGTCGTTTAGGCCCAAAACTCAACCTAGCCTAGGTCCAATCCATGGGCCATTTTGAGTTTAGTTCGATGAAGGTACTCCAAGTCACTTTAGAAATAGTCCACTAGTCCCATAGAGCATTTAGGTACCCTTCGTGGTCGAGAGTCACACTGGAGCTCTCGCCGGCAACCCAACAAGGGTGATGTCGGCAAGGCCTGACGGTCTGATCGCCGCTAGGGCCAGTCTGACCACCAGTTGGGACCGGAAGGTCCAAAGTGAGGGCTCTATACAGGGGTCAGATCACCGCTAGGGCCGATCTGACCGTTGGTGGACGGTCTGACCGCCGGATCAACGTCGATTCGACCACTAGCCCCCAAAACTCTCTGCTAGCTGCCGGTCTAACCGTCACCCCAGGTCCGATCGACCACCAGCCACTGAAGGCTTGATGCACTTTAAGTTGGCTTATCCGGGGTTTCATGCTTTGAAGCCCTAGTCCCTTAGCGATCTTTTGCGAATATTTTTGAGTCTAGACGCTCCACTATTACTTAAGCATGCATTTTATGCATCCTTTTTTATTGGTCATTTATTTATGCATTGCACCCGTGTTTCTTTTAGAGAGTATCGATCCAACAGTTCAGACGAGTGAGGATGACACCGAAGCACCCCACTTCTGTGAATTCTGTGTGGATAGCATCAGGCAGCTGGCAGAGCAGCAAGGCAAGCATCTAAGAATATTGAACCCTTATGTTGAATTGAATGAAATCAAAATTTGATAAATTATGCTTATGTATGTTTGCATGAGTAGCAAGTCAATGTCGGGAAAAAATGGGTAGAACCTATGTTGTATTGCATATCCTCTACCTTAAATTGTTGATTATCCTCATCCTTGTCACCTCAATAATATTGTTGATGTCTAGCCTAAGAGTTGTTCGACATGCTTAGAAATGCATAGGTCCTCGGTAGAAGTCGAGCGACGGTGATGCCGTTGTTCATGAGCTTAGGACTTACTTAATGTTTCACACTATTGATTATGTTGTTGAGATGGTTGAGATGTGAGAATGAGATGAGATGTGGGCAGTATTAGGGGTATCATCTGCCCTAGAAGAGGTTCTCGAGTTAGTTCGGGAGGGAGCCCGGATACTGTAGACCACCTTGCATTGGTTAAGCACCGACTGTTGGCCGCCCTTTGCTTTAGCATGTAACATACTCACCACATTGAAAGTGCATCTAGGCACCCTAAGTGGGTTTTGGCTTATTGATGACAAAACGATTAAGGGACTAGTATGTTTATTGAAGCTATGAACAGGTTTTAGTCTCATTTGTGAAGATACACGAAGTGGACGTCCCTCGAAAAGAAAAGAGAAGCGGTTTGTAGTACTCAATAGGATTTAATTTGTTTTACCTTTAAAATTGAGTCTAGGATAGCCGTACTATCAAGAGGGATGCAATTGTTAGCTTTGATGGTGTCTCAATGCTCAAAGTAACCTATTAGAACCAATAGTTGAGAGACACATTCACCCATGGTCACCGGGAAAATAGGCAGAATGTCCTGAGTCCGGAGTCTCCGGTGTTCACCAGATACTCCGGTACTCAGTATTTTAGGCCGGAGTCTCCGAGAAAGACTCCGCCAGAGAGTCTCGGTTCTGATTTATTTTAATTGTCCGGAGTCTCTGGTGTTCACCGGATACTCCGGTAGTTGGTGAATTTTTGGCCGGAGTCTCTGAGAAAGTCTCCACCAGAGAGTCTCGGTTAGCATTTAATTTAAATGACCGGAGTCTCCGGTGTTCATCGGATACTCCGGTACCTGGAGAGGTCGGAGAGTCCGGCAAGTCTCCGAACTATTTCTTCATGGTGACTAAGTCCTACCCAGAGACTCCGGTGTTCACCGGATACTCCGGGTAGTCTCCATAACCGTAACGGCTAGTTCTGACACCGTTCTGAGCCCGTTTTGGATTTCAGGTCGGAGACTCCGGTGTTCACCAGATACTCCGGGGTAGGTGAGTCAGAACAGTAACAGCTAGTTTTTGAGGGTTAACTATATATACCCCCACACCCCCTAGCATTTATTGCTTGCTGTTGCTGCTGAGCTCCACTTTGAAAAAGCTTTCTAAGAGCATTCAAGAGCCCTCCAAACATCTCTAGTGCTTAGTTTTACGCCAAATTTGAGAGATTGTGTTTAGAAGTGAAATTGAGTTGTTCAGCATTGAGTTCGTCATCAAGCACACATTCGTGATCTTTTCTCTTGGAGCCTCGTGCTCCTATACGGCAAGGTGTCGCCCGTAGAGAACCCAACCATTGTGGAGTGCCACGGGAAGTTTGTAATCGCCATCGACTTGAGTAAGAAAACCTAGTTTGATCTTTGTGGTCGCTAGGAGAGGATAGGGTTGGAAAATACCCGGCTCTTTGTGAGCTCCTCAACGGAGACGTAGGCACTTCTTTGTGAGGTGGCCGAACTCCGGGATAAATTTGTGTCTCCTCATTTGTGCAAGTTTTACTAATTGTTGTAGTTTTAGGATTTTCCCAAATTCTAGTATTTGTGAGAATCTTACTGCTAGCTATTGTTGTTTAAGCATTTTACTCTTAGTAGAACTAGTGGTATCTTTTAGACTCAAGTATACTTGCTTAGATTCATTTGTTTTCGAAATCTTGTGTAGCCCGGATATTCCGGACTAGACCGGATACTTCGGACAGACTGGAGTATCCGACCTTCACTGGAGTATCCGGCATCTGTTTAATCCGCTGCTAAGTTTTAATTTTTAGAAATGCCTATTCACCCCCCATCTAGGCAACTTTAAGTACACTCAATTGGTATCAGAGCCTAACCTCCTACAAGGCTTCACTGCTTGGAGGAAATCGATATGTCAACATCCAGAAGCTCGAGGAGTCTAAAAGATGATCCGTCGAAGAACGGCGATGGTAGTGGTAAGGAAAAGGGAAGTGAAATTCCTTTCATCCGTTCCATCCGGGCGTGCACCATTCTTTGATGGTACATATTATGCCGCTTGGAGGCAAAAAAAATGCATTTAATATCTCTTCATCCAAATATTTGGAAGATCGTTTGCACAGGTTTTGACTTGCCAGATGAAGATCAAGAACTCACCTCAAATGAAGAGCAAAATATGCACCGCAATGCTCAAGCTACAAGTGTCTTGCTTATTGCCTTGAGTCCGGAGGAGTTCAGCAAAATAGATGGACTTGAAGAGGCTAAGCAAATTTGGGACACTCTCTAAGTTGCACATGAAGGCACTACAAGCGTGAGAGAGTCCAAGATAGAGCTACTTGAAGGCAAGCTAGGAAGATTCGTCATGGAAGACCATGAAACTCCCCAAGCCATGTATGATCAGATGATGGTGCTTGTAAACAAGCTAAGAGGGCTTGGGAGTGAAGACATTGATGATCACAAAGTGGTGAAAAGATTGCTTAGAGCTTTTGCTCCTAGAAATCCCACTTTGGTGATACTTCTCCGAGAGAGAAGAGACTACAAAAGGCTCACACCAAGCGATGTGCTCGGGAGGATACTTACCCATGAGCTCATGGAAGAAGAAGCCAATGAAGTGAAGATTCATTCCAAGCAAAGTTCAACCTCCAAGAACAAGAAGGTTGCATTCAAGGCAAGAAAAAGCAAATAAATTCAAAAATCAAGCACAAGTGAAGAAGAAAGCTCTGAAGATGAAGAGATGACCTTCTTTGTGAAAAGATTCAAGAAATTCATGAGGAAAGGTGACTATTCCAAATACAAGAGAGACATGCCCAAGAAGAGAACATCTAGGAGGGCATGCTATGAATGTGGCGAAATTGGCCATTTCATAGCCAATTGTCCCAACAAAAAGAAGTGAAAAGACAAGGATGATAATAAGAGCAAGCCTTTCAAGAAGGACAAATACAACATCCACAAGAAGAAATATTCGGGTCAAGCACACATTGGAGAGGAGTGGGATTCAAATTACGACTCTAACTCCAATGATGAAGGAATTGCCACTATTGCCATCCGCGAGTTTACACAAGAAAATCACTATTAATGAGTGATGATGATGATAACTCCCCCAAGTGCTTCATGGCCAAAGGCCGCAAGGTAAAATCTCAATCAAAGCTCCTAGATAGTGATAGTGAGTATAATAGTGATTGTGATAGCTTGTTTAAGGGTTTAAATAAAAATGTCATGGCTAAGATAAAAAAAGCTAATTGATATAATAGATAGTCATGAGGAGCCTTGAGAGACAAGAGGACTTGCTCATCCTTGAAAAGGAGAGAAACCTTGAACTCGAGAAGCTCCTTGCTAAAGAGAAGGAGAAAGTTGAGAAATTGTCCAATGATGGTGATTTGGCCAATTCCTCAATTGCTAGTCTTAAGAGTAATAATTCTACGCTTCAAGAGAAATTATCATGTTTGGATAAAAGTTATAAAACTCTTGAAATGCAAATTGATACTCTTAAGAGTAGCTCATTCAACTCTAATGAAGCAAACTTGCTATCTAGTGCCTCCACTAGTAATGGGTGCTCTCGTTATTTCAATATTGATATAAATGCTTGTACCACTAATGTTAAATCTTTGCAAGCATTACAAAAAGGAAATAAGAGGCTAAATGCCTTGGTCAAGTATGGGTGCATCAAAACCTATAAATCAAAAGATGCACTCTACAAGACCATTCAAGCCATGGACAACAAGCAAAAGAGAGGGCTTGAATTTAACCAATACACAAGCAAGCCAAATGGTCGTGTGATGATGAATGGAGTAGAATACCTCAAGTTCATCAAGGGAGGCAAGCTAGATGGTCACACGGCTCAAGTAAAGCAACCAAAAGCCCATGCTCCTCAATCCACATTTTATGTCTCTTATATACTCAAGAGAAACTACCGTAGTAAAGTGGTTGCTCTTTAAGTTGGTCCCCGCACAAAAGATAGAGTTGTCAAAAGGAATGTGTGGGTACCAAATGTGCTTGTGACTAATGCTAAAGGATCCAAACAAATTTGGGTACCTAAAATAAAGACATAACTTTATTTTGTAGGCATACTCCTCCGGTGGATCAAGTTGGGTCATCGATAGTGGATGTACAAATCACATGACCGGAGAAAAGAGTATGTTTTCATCTTTTGAAGAAGATGGAGGACCTCATGAAAACATCGTTTTTGGCGATGATGGAAAAGGAGAGGTAATAGGTTTAGGTAAAATTGCCATTTCCAATGATCATTCTATTTCAAATGTTTTGTTAGTCAAGTCTCTTAATTATAATTTGTTATCCGTGTCACAATTATGTGAAATGAGTTACAATTATCTTTTTACTAATGAGGGTGTGATCGTCTCTAGAAGGGAAGACGCATCAATAGCTTTCACCGGTAAGTTGAAAGGTAAACTTTATCTTGTTGATTTTTCAACGGATGAAGTGAAGCCTAAAACTTGCTTGATTGCTAAGTCTAGCATGGGTTGGCTATGGCATCGCCGACTAGCCCATGTTGGCATGAGGAATTTGTCTAAACTTCAAAAGGGCGAGCACATCCTAAGACTAACAAATGTTTCTTTTGAGAAAAATAGAATTTGTAGTGCTTGTCAAGCGGGAAAACAAGTTGGAGCACCTTATCCCGCCAAGAATGTGATGACAACTACAAGGCCATTGGAGCTTCTCCACATGGACTTATTTGGGCCAATTGCCTATATAAGTATTGGCAGTAACAAATATGGTTTGGTTATTGTTGATGACTATTCTTGTTTCACTTGGGTATTCTTTTTGCATGACAAAAGTGAAACACAAGGCATATTCAAGAAATTTGTAAGAAGATCCCAAAATGAGTTTGAAGGGAAGATCAAAAGGATGAGAAGCGACAACAGAAGTGAGTTCAAGAATATACAAGTTGAAGAGTTTCTTGATGAAGAAGGGATCAAGCACGAATTCTCGGCACCCTACTCCCCTCAACAAAATGGAGTTGTCGAGAGGAAGAATAGGACTCTAATTGAGTCGGCAAGAACAATGCTTGATGAATACAAAGTATCGGATCAATTTTGAACGGAAGCAATCAACACCGCATGCCATGCCATCAACCAGTTGTATCTCCACAAGATCTTGAACAAGACCACATATGAGCTCCTAACCGGTAACAAACCGAACGTTTCTTACTTTAAAGTCTTTGGTAGCAAATGCTTTATTTTAAATAAGAAAGCAAAGAGTTCTAAATTTGCTCTAAAAGTAGATGAAGGCTTTATGCTTGGTTATAGATCAAATGCCTACGCCTATCGTGTTTTCAACAAAACCACCGGTTGTGTTAAAATCGTGAGAGACGTGACATTTGATGAATCTAATAGCTCCCAAGTTGAGCAGGTTGATCCTAATGTGCTAGGTGATGAAGAAATTCCAAGCGAAGCAATCAAAAAGATGTTAATTGGTGAAATCAAGCTTCTAGAACCACAAAAGATGCAAGTGGCTCAAAATGATCAAGATCAACCATCTTCATCAATGCAAGTGGAGCCATCAACATCAATCCAAGATCAAGGTGAAAATCAACCTCAAGACCAAAATCAAGCCTATGATGACTCAAATAAATTCTTAGATGATGAAGTGGAAGACATTCAACATCAATCTCAAGTGCCACACCCACGTGTTCATCAAAGCATCTAAAGAGATCACTCGATGGACAACATATTTGGTGATATACAAAAAGGGGTAACTACTCGCTCAAGAATTACAAATTTTTGTGAATATTACTCTTTTGTTTCCTCTTTGGAGCCTTTGAAGGCAGAAGAAGCTCTTGAAGATCCGGATTGGGTGATGGCCATGCAAGAGCAGTTAAACAATTTTAAAAGAAATGAAGTCTGGTCCTTAGTGGAAAGACCGAAACAAAATGTAATTGGCACAAAATGGGTCTTCCGCAACAAACAAGACGAGAATGGGATAGTGACAAGGAACAAGGCAAGGTTGGTTGCTCAAGGCTTCATGCAAATTGAAGGTTTGGATTTTGGTGAGACTTATGCTCCCGTAGCTAGGCTTGAGTCAATTCGTATATTATTAGCCTATACTACTCATCATGATTTCAAGTTATACCAAATGGACGTGAAGAGTGTATTTTTTAATGGACCAATTTCCGAATTGGTATATGTGGAGCAACCACCCGGCTTTGAAGTATCCTTCGTATGTCCATAAACTCCATAAGACGCTTTATGGGCTAAAGCAAGCACCAAGAGCATGGTATGAATGCCTTAGGGATTTTCTTGTTAAAAAGGGCTTTGAAATAGGCAAAGCCAATTCTACTCTTTTTACTAAAAATGTTGATGATGATTTATTCATTTGCCAAATATATGTCGATGACATTATATTTGGTTCTACTAATCAACAATTTTGTGAAGATTTTAGTAGGATTATGACAAAAAGGTTTGAGATGTCAATGATGAGAGAATTGAAGTTCTTTCTTGGATTTCAAATCAAACAACTCAAGGAAGGAACTTTTATTTGTCAAACAAAATATATCAAAGACATGCTCAAGAAGTTTAACATGGAGAATGCCAAAGCCATCAAGACACCCATGCAAGTCAATGGTCATCTCGATCTCAATGAAGACGGCAAAAGCGTGGATCAAAAGGTATATCGCTCCATGATATGTTCTTTACTTTATCTTTGTGCATCTAGGTCCGATATCATGCTTAGTGTGTGCATGTGTGCAAGATTTCAGGCCACTCCAAAAGAATGCTATTTAGTGACCGTTAAGAGGATTCTTCGATATTTAGTTCATACACCTTACCTTGGCTTATAGTATCCTAAAGAGTAATCCTTCGACCTTATCGGCTATTCGGGTTCCGATTATGCCGGTTGCAAAGTGGATAGGAAAAGTACCTCGGAGACTTGCCAATTCTTGGATAGGTCCTTGGTGTCTTGGTCTTCAAAGAAACAAAACTTCGTAGCCCTATCCACCGCCGAAGCTGAATATGTTGCCGCGGGAGCTTGTTGTGCTCAACTCCTATGGATGAGGAAAACCTTGAAAGATTATGGCCACAACATAACCAAAATTCCACTTTTGTGTGATAATGAGAGTGCCATCAAAATAGCCAACAACCCCGTGCAACACTCAAGAATCAAGCACATAGATATTAGACCATGCAACAAAAGGGGATATCGACATTCGCCATGTGAGAACTGAAAGACAACTAGCCGATATCCTCACTAAGCCACTAGACGAGCAAAGGTTTTGTGAGTTGAGAAGTGAATTAAATATCCTAGATTCTCGCAACGTGACTTGAACTGTTGCATACATTTGATTGTTATAGTGTTATAGCTTTCATAGCTAGGAGTTTGCAAAAATTGCATTTTGTGTGCTATTTTTCAAAATATTTGATTCTTTGATCTTTCGATCATAATTTGCTACTTGTGATCATAGTTATGTAATGATAATTGTTGGCTGATCACAAGTGGTAAAATAGTCTTATATGTCTAACTATTCATCTCCCGAAAAATTCCTCCTTGAATCTCAGCAAATTCTCAATTCTATCACAGTTTTAGGTGCCGGAATGTCCGGTCTTCACCGGAGTATCCGGTACCTGATACTGTTCACGTATTCGCTGAATTCTATCCAGACTCCAAAACCCAGAATGTCTGGTCTACACCGGAGTATCCAGTAAAGTGTCAGGTCTGGAGTCTCCGGGCTCTCCAGACTTTTTATCCCTATCCTACTCGAAAAGTTACTTTCCCCTCCACATACATCTTCTTTCAACTTCTCTCCTCTCAAGCAATCCCCTTCGGCGATTTTCAAGAGTGACCAAGGATTTACGTCATCTCTCATTGTTTCTTTTTCAAATCCAAGGTCGGAATCTCCAGACTTCCCTATTCATCGATTCTCCGGAGTATTTTGCCCTAAAAAGGTACTTTTTCAAAAAAATCTCCCAATGTCTCAATGCCTTTCTCTAGAATCAATTTCCTCTAGTAGACTTGCTCAACATCCATCTTAGAACTTATTGCTCCAACAGTTTCATCTTTTGTTGGCTGAATCCCCCAAAACCCTAAGGTTTCGGGTCAACTTCGGGCTGTCCGGAGTATCCAGTGAACACCGGATACTCTGACCTTTGATAGCTTTTCTAAAACAGTCCATTCTTCATGCAAATCTCGCCGTATCATAAATCCATCTCTCTTGTGTATCCCAGGAATCTCATATGGTGGGAGATAGATATGTGCAAGGTCACACCTTCGAGAGAAAGAAGAAGCAAAGAAGTGATCTTTGTGCACAAGAGCAAAGTGCTCCGCCACAATCAGAGGACAGTGGTAGCGGGCATGCAAGCGGCGAGCGAGTTCGAAAAGTGGTGAAGAAAGTGAAGTCACCTGAAGCCACCGGACGTGGCATTCATCTTGAAGAAGGAGCAATTGATGAAGGGTCTCAAAGAACAAGTGTTGGTCTAGGCAGAACAAAGAGTGAAGTTGGCAGAGGTCGAGAAAGTGGAAGAGGAAGGGGATCAGCCCCAGTGACAGCGGGAAGAGGGAGAGGAAGCTTGCCTTCTTCGAGAAGAGAGAGGCAAGGGTATTGCCATGGGGAGCAGCTCCGTGTCTCCTGATGATTTTGAAGAAGAGCATGAAGAGGAGCGAGAAGAGGATAATGTGATAGGCCCTCTGAAGCTTCACAGACCCATCAAAACAGCTTCACCATTTGAAACCCCAAGGCAAACAATCAACTACATGAAACATGCTTCAAAGGTAAATTCCGAGAGGCATGTAAATCCTTTTGAGTATGAGAAGAACGTCACTGATTATCACTTTTGGAATGACTTCCAATCAGATTTCTACGAGACAGTCATTCTCACCAAGAAGAAGCCCATAACTCACATGCAGTGGATAGATTGGGATTATATGGCACAGAAGAATGATTCTGTGTTAAATGAGGTCATAGCTGCCTGCGAGCACAAAAAGGTGAAGAACATCATGGCATTTAAATATGATTGGTGTGAAGAAGTAATAGCACAATTCTATGCCACAGTCTGGTTTGATGGAGCAGAAAACCCCTTCATGCACTGGATGACAGAGGGAGAGCAGTATAAAGTGAGTTTTAGAGCTTTTGCTTACCACTTTCAGTTTGATACTCGTGACACTCACAAAGATCAGATTCATAACGAGCATCAACTCACTTTGAAAGAGTTGGGTTTCATGTATCTCAATCATGGAAGGGTTGAGTTTGGAAAACTTATTGGTATGAGGCCTTTCTATAGATGTTTGAACTCTCTTTTTCGGCTCACTTTTTCACCTAAGAGCGGGGATGCAACCACGGTGCAAAGTATTTCGAGAAATCTTCTCGCTGCAATGTCCAATGACCATGCACCATTCAGCGTTGCATACTTTCTTTGGGCAGAGATAGTCTTTATTTCCAAATCACCTGTCAAGAGCTTTGGATATGCTCCGTATATCATGTCCATCATTGAGAGAGTATCCAAGAAGATATTTGTGAAAGAGATCAAACATGAGCCATATTGTATGAGGCCTCTGAACATTAAAGCTCCCTCTCCATCGCCATATCCACCTCGTGTTCCTCCGAGCACTAGAAAGATTGCTTCAAGACATGCTCCACCACGAGGATCATCTTTTATCAAGAATGCTCTTAAGGCCATATTCAATATGTGCACTCACAACGCCACACAGATTAAAGAGCAGAATGCCAGACTAAGGAAGATGGAGAAGCGCCAAAGGCCATGTATGCTTCAATGAATCTCAGCCGCCCTGCTCTTCCATTGCTTCTGACAAAGCAGAAAGTGCACCCATTGAGTTTGAGAATCCTTGGGCTTGGTATGATAAAGCCCAAGCGGCTGCTGAGAGCTCCCAAGCACAGCATGATGATGATTCCTCCGATGCAGAAGACGTCCCTGCAGCAAGCTCTTCTCACAATGGCGACAACGATGGAAGCGGGGATGATGATGACGGAGATAAAATCTATGAGGAAAGCAGTGATTAGCTCCTCTCCTCTTTTTGGTGCTTGATGCCAAAAGGGGGGAGATGTTAGTTTCTTTTTTCAGCTTTGTAATCTTTTCTTTTCATCGCAGTTGGACATTAAGACATATGTATTGTTTGTGACGAACTATGTGGTGTGCTTAAAATTTGTAAGACATTTTATGTTAGTGTGATGCTTGTTTAGTTTGTCGTGTTATGATTATTAGATTGAGTGATATATATCTTGTCATATGTATCATGAATATCTTTTGTATACTCAATCTTGCATCCCACGGATCCTAGGATATAAGGGGAGCTCTTGCAAAAAAAAAATCTTATAAATATGTGCATTTGAATTAAATTCAAATTCTCAATCAATGCACATATTTAGGGGAGCTCGCCAAATATTCTAGAATTCAAAATCTTTTAATTCAGCTATCTCTTGTAAGCTTTAATCGTGTTGTCATCAATCACCAAAAAGGGAGAGATTGAAAGTGCATCTAGGCCTCCTAAGTGGGTTTTGACTTATTTATGATAAAACGATTAAGGGACTAATATGTTTATTAAAGCTATGAACATGTTTTAGTCTCATTTGTGAAGATACACGGAGTTGACGTCCCTCGAAAAGAAAAGAGAAGCGGTTTGTAGTATTCAATAGGATTTAATTTGTTTTATCTTTGAAATTGAGTCTAGGATAGCCGTACTATCAAGAGGGATGCAATTGTTAGCTTTGATGGTGTCTCAATGCTCAAAGTAACCTATTAGAACCAATAGTTGAGAGACACATTCACCCACGGTCACCAGGAAAATAGACAGAATGTCCTGAGTCCGGAGTCTCCGGTGTTCACCGGATACTCCGGTACTCAGTGTTTTAGGCCGGAGTCTCCGAGAGAGACTCCGCCAAAGAGTCTCGGTTCCGATTTATTTTAATTGTCCGGAGTCTCCGGTGTTCACCAGATACTCCGGTAATTGGTGAATTTTTGGTCGGAGTCTCCGAGAAAGTCTCCGCCAGAGAGTCTCGGTTAGCATTTAATTTAAATGACCGGAGTCTCCGATGTTCACCGGATACTCCGGTACCTGGAGAGGCTGGAGAGTCCGGTAAGTCTCCGGACTGTTTCTTCGTGGTGAGTCAGAACAGTAACGGCTAGTTTTTGAGGGTTAGCTATATATACCCCCACACCCCCTAGTATTTATTGCTTGCTGTTGCTGCTGAGCTCCACTTTGAAAAAGCTTCTTAAAAGTATTCAAGAGCCCTCCAAACATCTCTAGTGCTTAGTTTTGCGCCAAATTTGAGAGATTGTGTTTAGAAGTGAAATTGAGTTATTCAGCATTGAGTTCGTCATCAAGCACATATTCGTGATCTTTTCTCTTGGAGCCTCGTGCTCCTAGACGGCAAGACGTCACCCGTAGAGCACCCAACCATTGTGGAGTGTCACGGGAAGTTTGTAATCGCCATCGACTTGAGTAAGAAAACCTAGTTTGATCTTTGTGGTCGCTAGGAGAGGATAGGGTTGGAAAAGACCGGTTCTTTGTGAGCTCCTCAATAGAGACGTAGGCACTTTTTTGTGAGGTGGCCGAACTCCGGGATAAATTCGTGTCTCCTCATTTGTGCAAGTTTTACTAATTGTTGTAGTTTTGGGATTTTTCCCAAATTCTAGTATTTGTGAGAATCTTACTACTAGCTATTATTGTTTAAGCATTTTACTCTTAGTAGAACTAGTGGTATCTTTTAGACTCAAGTAAACTTACTTAGATTCATTTGTTTTCGAAATCCTGTATAGCCCGGATATTCTGGACTAGACTGGATACTCCGGACAGACCGGAGTATCCGACCTTCACCGGATCATCCGGTATCTGTTTAATCCGCTATTAAGTTTTAATTTTCAGAAACATCTATTCACTCCCCCTCTAGGCAACTTTAAGTACATTCACACATGCTGATCTAATAGTAAGGTAAGCCGAATACCTCTATAGCTGTGATCATTTAGTCCTGAACATCGACGGTGTGAGCGGACGGGCTTGTAAAGGTATCTAGTTTGCTCTGGAAGTAGTTCTGGATATCTCCGTGCCGAGCGATGCATGTATTAAATGGTTAGGGCTTATTGGGGAAGGTTGTCATAAATACCCTTGTATGGACCTGTGTGGTCATGCAAGCCGAATGGTACTCATGTCGTGTGGGTAAATGAGTATCCCCTGCAGGGTGTAAAAAAACAGATCGAACTACCGCGCTCTCGGTCATGAGCATGCCTTTTGTCCATACGCACTATCGTAGAGTCATGAATTGTGGTTTGTGGTTGGATATGTTGGTCATAGGGAAGATGGTTCGTGTTATATACATGTTCATGATAGTTCCAGTTACATTTATGTGCAGTTGGTCATTGCAGGGTATAATGGTATTGTTGTTAGTTAAGTTTAGGTGCTCACATATATGTCTAGGTTGCTTAAGCATATTAATGTACTTAACGTTGAGGTTTTTTTCTTGCTAACAGCTCAATGCATAATCCTTGGAGTTGAGCTATTTATATGTACTCTATATGGATTAAGTTTTGCAAGTACCTTCGTACTCAGCTGCTCTACAGGTTTTGTAGGTGAGGAGGAAGCGGTGTTTGGCTACTTCACGCCTGCCGAGGGTGGTGGCGGGCATAAATAGTGCATCTTACTCAGTTGACGTGCTTTTGTGATAGAGCCTATGAGCATATAGCTCCATCCTCCTTTTGTCGTTTATAGCTTTAGCTTTCACTGCATAGTTTCTTTTGTTAGTTAGGAGTTGAGTAAGTTTTAATCTACTCCTATCTCTCTTTTACTGTAAATTGTAATAACTTGGTAGTACTTAAGAACTTATAATATAATATTAATTATTTATTCTTTCTTAAACTGTATTGTGATGCTATATGTTGTAAAGGCATATGTTCTGATTTTGGACACAAAATTCGTGCTGGGACTATCGGGATAATATTCTAGTTAATCATCGAGGTTGTGATTATAAATAATAATTCTCCTGGTGATTAATTTGAATATTATTTAAACAGTTTCCATACAGGGTGCTCAAGTACCACCTCGACAAGAAGCATGACGGCACCGCCACTGAGGACTTCAATGAGTTTTAGGTGGCGTTCTTCAAGAAGCGCTTTAACCAAGGTTTACATTTTCAATAAATAATTTTTATCGGAGGTCAACGGTAAACCTGATAATCAGAAATTTCAGAATCTTCTTAGATTTCACGAACAAAATTTCCAAACGAATTTCAGATTCAAATTTTTAAATATGGTATAAATAGGACAAAGAACCAACACAATGCACAGTTGTGCTGATAGCGTAGTGGCATGACCTTGTCCTTCAAACTTAGAGGCCAGTTGTTTGATTCTAGCCAAAGCCCAAATGATTTTCCCCAAATTTTTTCATGGGACCCACATGGCAGTGCAAAGTTGTGCGAAAAAAAAAAAGACTGGGAATCAAACCCAGGACGTCGTGCATGCATAGTAGGTGCTTTGCCATTGAGCTAGCTACTGAGTTGCAAAGTTTAATGAGACCAGAACTTCCTTATTCTTTAATACAAATATAGTCAAAAAAATTTAACTAGTTGATGTTTTTACCGGGACTCACCGGTAAAACCAAAAAACCGGGTTTTTTTGGCGGTAACCGACCGATAATGTTTTCCTTGCATTAACATTGCCAATGACTTTACACCGGAGGAGGAGATAGAGAAAGAGAACACCTGGGCCTTTGACTGATCGGTCCATCGATTTACAATATCCTAATAGGAGATGTTCCAGTTTTAGTTTAAAGAAAAAAATTGCTTGGGCCTTTGTGCTGCGTTAGCACGAATTATATTTTGTTCTCATAACGAAGAGTTTTTAAAAAAATATACTTTTTTATCACCTTCTTTCAATTGTGTGTAGGTGAGAGTGGCAACCATATAAAGGTAGGAGGATGGACACCACAGTGGGAATGTAGGTAATCAATAGTGTCGGACTACGAATACATCACACAATTAAAAAATTATAATATATTAATCAATAACTGTCAACGGTTGGATGACCATCCAAAGTGTAGAAGTATGCTATTCTTTATATTTTTTCTATGAACACTTCATTCTCTCTCTTCTTTGCCAATAGTATAGGCTTGGCTTCCTGACCTTGCCCTCTGCTGCCAAGTGAAAGAACAATGATGTCGCCTAGAGGGGGGGTGAATAGGCGTTTTTTACAAAAATTCAACCCTTTCTACCGTTGGCCTAAATTTGCAGCGGAATATAAACTAACGAGTTTTTCACAAGAGAAAAACCTAAATATGCTAGGCTCAACTAGTGCACAATCACCCTAAAGAAGTGTGGAAATTACAATCCTAAGAAGACAAAAATTACTCAATTGTAGCAAGAGATATGCAATAAAACATAAATTGAAAAAGGCTGAAAATACTGTTCATATGCCTGGAATTACTGTTCATCCCGGAGTCTCCGGTGTAGTCCGGATACTCCGGTGTGTACAGGTCCGGAAACTCCGGTAAAGTCCGGATTCTCCGGTTTCTGTACAGAACAGAGCCCGAAACTGAATAAAATTAATGAGTGGAGAGTTCTAGCTCAAACCAAGTGATGTCGTGTGTTCCCGGAGATGATTCCAAGTAGATTCACGAAGAACCTACACTCAAATACACACAAACAAGTAGATCGAGCAATATGCACAAAGATTTGAGCAAGAACATAAAAGTAAGGAAACGATAGAGGAGACACAAAGATTTGTTTCCCGAAGTTCGGATTCACCACCGTGAATCCTACGTCTCCGTTGAGGAAGCTCCAACGAGCCGGGTCTCTTTCAACCGCTTTCCTCGATCCACTAGCTTTATCTCTTCCCTTTCGGAGGCGAGATCGACCTTCACAAACTTTCCCGCGGCTCACCACACGCGCGGGAGCTCACCGGGCAACACCTAGCCGGCTAGGAGGCTTCACCTCCAAGAGTAACAAACGCAATCGAACTTCTTGTCAAGAACTCAAGTGCTCAAGATTGGATTTTAGCTCACTTGCACTCAATCTTCCAATCTCTCAACCCAACTCACTTTTCTTCTCAAATCACACACTAGAATGGAGTGGGAGAAGTTCTTTTGGCTCTAAAAATGTGTTCTTTCGTGCCCTTGCAGCAGCCCCAAAGGATGGGGTGAGTGGGGTATAAATAGCCCACTTCAAAAAACTAGCCGTTGGGCTCTTTTCTGGAACTTACCGGAATATCCGGCCTACACCGGAGTCTCCGGCCACTCCAGGTACCGGAGAATCCGGTCTTCACCGGAGTCTCCGAGTACAGCACAGCTGACCTCCGAAAAACGGCGATAACTTTTGATTCCGGAGTCCGATTTCGACGATTTTGGACTCTATGGAAAGCTTATTCAGAGGGCTACACATCCCAACTGAATTCATGACCTAAAACACATAGGATCAAATTAGGAACACTCCAAAACCCATTTTGGACACTTCCGCACTTTCCGCTCCGGACTCTTAACAACAAACTCTCACTTTGGGTTTGGTTGGGAACTCTTGAGCACTGAGACGCGACAATTAGCTCACGTTGCATCCCTCTTAATAGTGCGGCATACCTATACTCAAATTCAAAGATAAAACTCGTTTGAACCACTTTGAGCATTTGAAAACTTTCAAGTACCGCTTCTTTTTCTTTCAAACCTTGAGGGTTACCAACTTCCATATATTCTTCACTCCATCTCTTCTTGATTCTTCATATGATTGATGTGAATCATCCATAGCTTCCCATAGCCTCGCACGGTCCATCGGCGCAAAGCCTTCACTCGCTCTTCACCACCGCCTTGGTCCTTCGGCGCCAAGCCATTTGCTTGCCCTTCACCACGGATGGTCCATCGCAGCCGAGTCTTGCTTGCCCTTCACCGTCTTGCCATAGAAAACCACTTTGTATTCGACATCTTCAATGAATTCACTTTTTCATATATGGAGTCCACTCTTGTTCTTCACTCTTGGCATATATGATTTCAATTCAACTTATGCCTTTTTATGGATCCTAACCCCAACTCACTCTCAAGCATAAAGTACATGGGTTAGTCCATAAAACCTAAATGACAACATTTATACCTTAAGTTACTTGATCTCCACAAGTAACTTATTAGCCTTCATGCATATTGTCAATCTTCATATAGAACCTAACCCCACTCATTCTTAAACACATAGCACACGGGTTAGTCCATAAAACTCTATTGACAAGTCATACCTTTAGTTACTTGATCTCCACAAGTAACTTAGCCTTCAAGCTTATTGCTAATCTTATTGAGCTTATTCTTCTTCTCATGAGCATCACTAAAAGCTCATTTACTTTTGATGCAATTCTTTGAACTCATGGCATTTCTCAAAGAATCCATGCTTCATCATTTATGCATCTCCTATGGAATAACCTAATAGCAATTCTCAATATGATTGTTAGTCCATAGGCATTGTCATCACTCAAGCTTCTTCTTCTTTTTATGAGCATCACCAAGAGCTCATTTATCTAGATGCATATTTTCAATCTTCCCATTCACCTAGAGGTCATGCATGTCTCTCATCCATGCATCACCTATGGAACAATCTACTAACAAACTTAACACCATTGTTAGTCCATAGGTATTGTCATTAATTACCAAAACCACACATAGGGGCTAGATGCACTTTCAATCTCCCCCATTTTGGTAATTGATGACAATCTCACTAGATGATTATATTTGATAAAATTTAAAGTTCTAAGTATACATATAATCCGAAGATGAATGTATACGAAGAACAAGTTTTGAAAATATCAAATATCACAAAGATATTTGAGATTGCCAAAACTAGTTTACTAGCATCAAACACCACAAAGGTTTTGATGTTAGTAAAAACCAACATATGTATATAATAAACTCCCCCACAATCTATGCATGTGTGAATGAATTTTAAATATCATTGCATATATTGTCTATCTCAAATTTTGGACGGAGTTTTCTTTATACATATCAAGCAAGCATGACAAAGTATGTATGAAGATGAATATGCTCATGCAAAGCAAATCTTTCAAAGGCAATCATTCAAATTCTCCCCTAATTGACATCTTCCCCATATAAGCAAATTATCCTCCATAAGCAAAGTCCTCTTACAAAATATAACATCTAGTCCAAATTCTCCCCCAATTGACATCAATGCCAAAATGGAATCATCGAAACAAATTCTCCCCCAATTTACATCAAATTGGTAAGAATTAAGTAGGACTTGCTAAAAAAGAAATTTTTCTCCAAAACACCATTAGCCCTATCCCACAAGAGGGAATCATCGAAGGCTAGTGCATGACCTTGTATAGTGTAAACTCCTCATGATATGTGTATTTTCATAATTTGAGTTAAACCAAATACACTTATCCAATTACGAGCTTTGTGAGGAGAACAAGCTACACAATAGGCCAAATGGGTTCAAAGAGATGCCAAAAGAGATTTTAAAAAGGAAATTCCAATTAAAACTTCAAAAGATATCAATTAGATACCTACAAGAGATACCAATTGAAAAAGATACCAATTAAATTTCCAAAGGATATCAATTGAATACCTATAAGAGATATCAATTGAAAATTCAAAGCATACCAATTGAAACAATTGAAAGAGATACCAATTCAAATTTAAACTAATTCAATTGAAGGCAAAACAAGCACGAGTCCGAAATAAATATCCAAAGCACAAGTGCAATGGATTATGCTCTAAGTTGAACATAGCAAAATTGTTGACAATATAACGAATTTCTCGTTTATCACAAAGTGTCAACATCTCATAAGCATATATGTCCAAAAGAGCAATTTAAAGCGGACTACAAACCTCAAGCAAAGGATTTTGCAAATTTCATCAATATTGCATATAGGAGCAACTCAAGCATTTGATATAAAATCTTTTGCATATTTGGGATTGAATAAATCATAAACATGATTATAGAGTTCCCACAAAAATATGCTACTTCAAATTGCTCATATTTGCAATAAAGAGGTTTTAAGCACTTGCAAGAAAAACACATTTTTACAAGATATTTTCATGAGATGATGCAATCTACACAAGATTGAATCTTTGAAATTAAATGCATAAATCAAGAATAATTACTTGGAATGATATTGAATTTCTCACTTTGATATGGTCCTTCTCTTGATTCCAATTGAAATTGAAGGAGATGATCTTCTTTGTAGATACCAATTGAAAGATAAAGACTTTCTTCATAAAAAATCCAATTGAAAGGACAAAATCATCTTCATGAATTTCAATTGAAATGAGCTTCTACTTGAAAGGACCTTCATTATGATTAATTCAAGCATCCAATGCATCTTCATTGTACCTAAAACTCTTTTAAGTACAATTTGGTCCCCAAACTCATTGGGTCCGAAGAGGTTAGCAAAAACACCATATAGAGCAAACTCTCCCATAAACTTGTGCATATTGATATGACATAGAAGTGATAACAATTTAAATTCATACCAATAGATAGAAACCAATTGAAAATATATACCACATGAAGATATATACCAATTGAAGTCAAATGAAAGCTTTATGCACATTTTAGACAATAAAAGCATTTGAGAGAGGCTTACTCTAAATGTAGGATCAAAGAAAGCAAACATGCTATAGATATTAACATTTAAGTCAAACAAGCATGCTCGTCACTTTCAAGATCCAATGAAGATATAATTTGGACAAAAATACCAAATGAAAGACAAATATCAAAAGGTTGTCCAAATTACATCTAAGACAAAGATCAACAAATGATCGCTCTCAAAGTTCAACAAGTGAACTAAGCAAGATTTGAGCATATAAAGAATAGAATTGCATTCATGCTCAAAAACTTATCTCAAGCAAGTATATAGAAAATGATATAAGCATTGAGATAGCAAGCTTCCAAAGACTCCAAAAAGGAAAATTTCCTTGAAGAAACTAATATTCCTAACATAGAAATCTTTCACATAAAAGGAAGTCACTTGAAAGCAAGAATTGAAACAAAGATGATCAACAAGGATTACCACTTGTATTATTACCAATTGTAAGAAGACAATGGTATATGGAGATATCACAAGTCGGTACTTGCAACAAGGCATGGATCAACTTTCTTTCAAGAAGCATGAAGGAAGGATTTTATAAATTAAACACATGCTTCAAACACATTCTTCATAAAGTCAACTATTACAAGAAAACACAAATAAAAACAATAGTTGATACAGTTCTGTTGAACTGACCCGGAGTATCCGGTGAACACCGGAGACTCCGGGTGGCACTCAGTCGCCACACAGAGAAGACTCGGAAATTTGCCGGACTCTCCGGGTTCTCCAGATACCGGAGTATCCGGTGAACACCGGAGACTCCGATCCTTTTTATCAAAAGAATAAATATTAACCGAGACTCTCTGGCGGAGTCTCTCTCGGAGACTCCGGCAAAAATATTTTCTCCTACCGGAGTATCCGGTGAACACCGGAGACTCCGGTCTTTTTCAACAAAAATAAATGCTTAACCGAGACTCTCTGCCGGAGTCTACCTCGGAGACACCGGACTAAAAACACCAACTACCGGAGTATCCGGTGAACACCGGAGACTCCGGACAATGAAAACAATTGTTGATTTGATCCGAATGAGAAATGATTCCAATTAAAATCTTGAGATTGAAAAGGTCACTAGATAAATACCACGAATCTCAAGTTTCAATTTAAACCAAAAGTGGATCAATTAATGGATTCTTGCAAAAATGAGAGCTTTACATGAGCTTGACATACCACATAGATGCTAGATAAACAATAATATCAATTCTAAATGGTATTGCTCAAATGTTCACAACTTATGGGTATTTAAGATGCATAAAGCATAATACTCCCCCATAATGTGATAATCCATTAATATCTCCAAAAGAGAGCCAAATAGAATTCAATAAGATGAATAAGATCAAATAAGGCTCCAAAACCACAATCAACACATGAAAGTGCAATGCATCCTACACATACTAGTTATATGACTCACACATACTAGTTGGCAGGAAAAGCTAGATGCACTAGAAACAAATTCATAGCACACTTAGCAAGCAATCAAGATATGTATAAATATGAAACGAGTAAGCATGGCAAGATTGCACTAAAGTCTACACATGCTAGCATAAGCATAAGCTCTAAACAAGCATAGATACATAACCTACACATGCAAAGAGCTAGAAACGTCCACAAAAAGTGTAGAACAATAAATCTAACACAATGAACAAGAATATGAATTTAAGACATTGTGATAGAGAATTACCTTCATAGAGTGACATTGGGTAATAACAAATATAATTCCATAAAACTTGACTCTTTAATCAATTAGATAAATCTTCAAATAATTAGCCAAGTCTCCAATACCCTCTATTTTACCAAGAGACTAAACACAAATTTTACTTGAAAAAATATTAGTCTCAAAGCACAAAACATAGGATGAGCTCCCCGTATATATGTGCATCCAAGTATTTGAATTGCTTGTGATATGCACTTGGTTCATTCAAGAATCTAGAGGAGTGTACCCTATATTTTGAGTTAAGGTACAAAATGAATTTACAATGGAAATACTTGTGCTAAGAATGAACTTACAACCATGAAATCATATAAATTAAGTTCATCTTCCATAGCCATCACAAAGTATCCATCACCTACATTATTAACAAGATCTTGCTCTACTAGAGAGCCGATAAAAGCATCATATTACACAAAGTATAAATTTTGCTCAAATTTTACCTAGCCACTTTCAAGTGTTCCCAATAATGAAAAATTGTGAACATTTGCACCTATGCTAAGATAAGTGGCTAGATAGCTTAAGTTAGATACTTGTTACCGAGATGTCATTGAAGATTGAAATAAACCAACAAACCACACTCTTGGCACTTCTTTCCAAACATCATGAGAAAACCCAATTTGAAAGAATCTTGAGATGAGATATTCAATATAGTTCTTCTCAAGTAAGCCAAGTCTTCAATTGCATCTCCAAGTACCTATTTAGCAAATTAAGCACTTTGTGGTACCCAAACCATGTTGGGTCCTTTAAGATTAGTCATGAAAGATTTAGGCACCCAAATGGCCTTTGTGCTAGCAAATGATGAACTAATCACCTTAGTAGCACAAGTTCCATTTTTAGCCTTCCTAAGCGATAAATCATTATCAATTGAAGAGTTAGGCTTAGGAATGTTACCAATAGGACAATTTTTACCAATATGTCCCTTGGCCCGACAAGTGTAGCAAATGCGGTGCTTATCCTTGCAAGATGCCTTCTCCTCTTGCTTCTTGCTTGCTTCCTTGCCGGTGAGCCTCTTCCTTGATGACATAAGACCTTCATTCTTCATGTAGGGGTATGATGCAATTTCATGTCTCTTCTCATTGCATCCATAACACTTCCTCTTGCTTCTTCTTGTTTTCTTCTTTGGAAGTGTGGTCTTGTCATCAACCTTGTTGGAACACATAGAGGCATAGTGTCCCATGCTTGAGCACTTGAAGCACTTGATATGAGCTATCTTCTTATTGGGTTTTGCTTCAAGTCCATAATATTTGTGCTTCTCACTTTTCCCTTTGCTATCAATATTACAAGTAACACTAGGGAAAATATTAGCTTTAGAGCAACAAAAATTAATAGGCAATTCATCATTGGACATAGAATTGACATTAAATGAATTGCTAGAATTAGCACATGTTAAATCTACATTAGACAAAGAATGTGTGCTAATGTCCACATGAGGTTTATAGGATTTTACCGTTGTGATGATTACCTCATGAGCTATTTCTAGCATGGCATGTGAGTCCACAAGATTTTCATGAGAGCACACAAGCTCATCATGATTTTCTTGCAAGGCCGCATGCTTGCTAGTAAGCTTTTCAACTTGAGCCCTTAACTCAATATTTTCTTTCTTCAAAGATGCTACATAAGAATTAGAGTTAGTAGCACAAGCATCATCAACGGGAGAAATAGTGGATTTGTCCATAGATAAAGAATTGCAATTATGACATGATTTTTCTAAATCCACTAGAGGCATAGCATCTAATTTATCAATCAAAGAAATATGCTTAACTTTAAGATCCCCATAAAGATTAGATAAAGAACTATGAGATTCTTCAAGTTCTTCATATTTCATATTTAAAGCATTAAATTCCTCAATTTTCTCAATGAGAAATTCCTCTTGCCTCTCTAGGCTTTCCTCATGATCTTGTATTATACGCAAGAGCTTGATCATTTTAGACATATTCTTTTTGCTCAAAAGATCAAACCCGAGCTCATCACTATCACTAGCACTAGAACTAGCTTTAGCATTATTAATCTCACTTACCGATTTCCTTTTACCTTTTGCCATAAGGCACAATGAAGAATCGATGTGAGGGGATGAGCACCTTGGAGAAGTGGATGCTTCACTTCCAAGTTGAGGACAATCCATGCTATAATGTCCGTGTCGGTGACAAATATAGCAAGCTTGACTTGTCTTTGATCTTCTCCTAGATGAAGCTTTCTTGTTGATTTTTGTTGTGGCTTCTCCACCTAGGCTTTGTATTTTATAGACTTCTATTTTCTTCAAAATGTTAGTCTCACAAGTACTAATGGAAATAGATGCATCGTTATGAGAACAAGGAACCATATCATCATGATGAATAGACATTTTAGCACTAGATGATATACAAGGCTTAACAACATTACTAGATATGGAAATTTCATTGCAAGTGTTGTTAAAGTCCAAAGGAGGGATTGAACACTCACTTACAACACTCACCATTTCATTACCTTGCTCGTTGTTAAATGTTGGTGAAGTGGATGACGGAGTGACATCCTCTTGGACAAAAGAGAAAGTCATTTGGTGCTCTTCATGGTGTGATGATGAAGTAGAGCATTCCACAAATGACGTCTTCGGAAGAAGTTCTTCTTCATCACATTTGGGCTTGTCATATCTTTCTTTAAGAGTGGTCCAAATGAGATGAGCGTCTTCAAGCGGCAAGATTGATTCAATAACATCTATGCTCAAATCATCAAATAAGACATTAGTAGCTTGAGCATTAAGATGTATGCATTTCTCTTCCTCTTCGGGTGATATGAGTTTATCATTAGGAGGAGAAATGCTCACATCTACAACTCGCTCTATTTGAGGACCCATGGCCCTAAAGATATTAAGCATGCGAGTACTCCAATCACAATAATTAGAACCATCTAAAAGGAGTGGCTCTAAGTGCACTAATCCACTAGTAGACATCTTTACTCTCTAGGCGGTAAAGCCCGAAAAGAGAGACTTGGCTCTGATACCAATTGAAAGGACAATGATGTCGCCTAGAGGGGGGGTGAATAGGCGTTTTTTACAAAAATTCAACCCTTTCTACCGTTGGCCTAAATTTGCAGCGGAATATAAACTAACGAGTTTTTCACAAGAGAAAAACCTAAATATGCTAGGCTCAACTAGTGCACAATCACCCTAAAGAAGTGTGGAAATTACAATCCTAAGGAGACAAAAATTACTCAATTGTAGCAAGAGATATGCAATAAAACATAAATTGAAAAAGGCTGAAAATACTGTTCATATGCCTGGAATTACTGTTCACCCCGGAGTCTCCGGTGTAGTCCGGATACTCCGGTGTGTACAGGTCCGGAAACTCCGGTAAAGTCCGGATTCTCCGGTTTCTGTACAGAACAGAGCCCGAAACTGAATAAAATTAATGAGTGGAGAGTTCTAGCTCAAACCAAGTGATGTCGTGTGTTCCCGGAGATGATTCCAAGTAGATTCACGAAGAACCTACACTCAAATACACACAAACAAGTAGATCGAGCAATATGCACAAAGATTTGAGCAAGAACATAAAAGTAAGGAAACGATAGAGGAGACACAAAGATTTGTTTCCCGAAGTTCGGATTCACCACCGTGAATCCTACGTCTCCGTTGAGGAAGCTCCAACGAGCCGGGTCTCTTTCAACCGCTTTCCTCGATCCACTAGCTTTATCTCTTCCCTTTCGGAGGCGAGATCGACCTTCACAAACTTTCCCGCGGCTCACCACACGCGCGGGAGCTCACCGGGCAACACCTAGCCGGCTAGGAGGCTTCACCTCCAAGAGTAACAAACGCAATCGAACTTCTTGTCAAGAACTCAAGTGCTCAAGATTGGATTTTAGCTCACTTGCACTCAATCTTCCAATCTCTCAACCCAACTCACTTTTCTTCTCAAATCACACATTAGAATGGAGTGGGAGAGGTTCTTTTGGCTCTAAAAATGTGTTCTTTCGTGCCCTTGCAGCAGCCCCAAAGGATGGGGTGAGTGGGGTATAAATAGCCCACTTCAAAAAACTAGCCGTTGGGCTCTTTTCTGGAACTTACCGGAATATCCGGCCTACACCGGAGTCTCCGGCCACTCCAGGTACCGGAGAATCCGGTCTTCACCGGAGTCTCCGAGTACAGCACAGCTGACCTCCGAAAAACGGCGATAACTTTTGATTCCGGAGTCCGATTTCGACGATTTTGGACTCTATGGAAAGCTTATTCAGAGGGCTACACATCCCAACTGAATTCATGACCTAAAACACATAGGATCAAATTAGGAACACTCCAAAACCCATTTTGGACACTTCCGCACTTTCCGCTCCGGACTCTTAACAACAAACTCTCACTTTGGGTTTGGTTGGGAACTCTTGAGCACTGAGACGCGACAATTAGCTCACGTTGCATCCCTCTTAATAGTGCGGCATACCTATACTCAAATTCAAAGATAAAACTCGTTTGAACCACTTTGAGCATTTGAAAACTTTCAAGTACCGCTTCTTTTTCTTTCAAACCTTGAGGGTTACCAACTTCCATATATTCTTCACTCCATCTCTTCTTGATTCTTCATATGATTGATGTGAATCATCCATAGCTTCCCATAGCCTCGCACGGTCCATCGGCGCAAAGCCTTCACTCGCTCTTCACCACCGCCTTGGTCCTTCGGCGCCAAGCCATTTGCTTGCCCTTCACCACGGATGGTCCATCGCAGCCGAGTCTTGCTTGCCCTTCACCGTCTTGCCATAGAAAACCACTTTGTATTCGACATCTTCAATGAATTCACTTTTTCATATATGGAGTCCACTCTTGTTCTTCACTCTTGGCATATATGATTTCAATTCAACTTATGCCTTTTTATGGATCCTAACCCCAACTCACTCTCAAGCATAAAGTACATGGGTTAGTCCATAAAACCTAAATGACAACATTTATACCTTAAGTTACTTGATCTCCACAAGTAACTTATTAGCCTTCATGCATATTGTCAATCTTCATATAGAACCTAACCCCACTCATTCTTAAACACATAGCACACGGGTTAGTCCATAAAACTCTATTGACAAGTCATACCTTTAGTTACTTGATCTCCACAAGTAACTTAGCCTTCAAGCTTATTGCTAATCTTATTGAGCTTATTCTTCTTCTCATGAGCATCACTAAAAGCTCATTTACTTTTGATGCAATTCTTTGAACTCATGGCATTTCTCAAAGAATCCATGCTTCATCATTTATGCATCTCCTATGGAATAACCTAATAGCAATTCTCAATATGATTGTTAGTCCATAGGCATTGTCATCACTCAAGCTTCTTCTTCTTTTTATGAGCATCACCAAGAGCTCATTTATCTAGATGCATATTTTCAATCTTCCCATTCACCTAGAGGTCATGCATGTCTCTCATCCATGCATCACCTATGGAACAATCTACTAACAAACTTAACACCATTGTTAGTCCATAGGTATTGTCATTAATTACCAAAATCACACATAGGGGCTAGATGCACTTTCACCAAGCCTATCCACTGCCCTCCTACCTATCCGAAGGTGGCACTGCCGTCTTAGCCTTGACGCCCCACCAACGATACAACCACCACCTCAGCCCTTCTTTTAAACCTATTCCCGTCCTAGATCTCAAACCTTAATCTCGTCGATAGCGGTTGAAATGATCCTCGATTTTAATCACTCAGCAATTTCAGTCAAAAATTATGAGAGTTTCGATAGTTTATAAGAGTAGTCGAGTACCCCAATGTGTCACAAAAAATTTACACGCAGCACGTAGTCGAGTCCTCGGGCAGCACTGAGCACATGATCAAAACAGCTTTGGCCCATGTCAATGGCAAGTACAATTTAGGCCTACGGCTACGAGGATACAGTCAGAATCGGTTTGATCTCTGCCGCACTTCTCCATGCGCAACTGACGGAGCCACCGAGGAGAACGCGCACGACGGAAATGTGAGGACCGGCACGGCGGTGTTTTCAGCAACCAGCAGGCGGCTTTGTAGCATCGGCCGCCGTAGAATCTGTAGGACAGAACGCCGCCGCACGGCAAAGGCACGGCACGACGTCTGCAACAGTGAGAAGGTATGATGAGTTGGTAGGGGGCTGTTTGGTTTCTTACCAACGTTCGTCTTGTCCAATTTTAATAAAACTTTGACAAGATTCTCACCTCACTTGAAACTCTGGTTCATTTCCTTGTCAATGTTGGTCAAACCATTGGTGGCTAAATTGGTGACCAAATTTTCACAATACCAAACTTTGGTAAGACTTGATAAGGCAAATTTGCTGTAAAAACAGCCCCTAGGTCTGCCAGGTGGCAGCCGGCGAGACAGGATCCGGATCCCTGATTTCAGCAGGACGAAGTCACGAGCGAACAGTAATTTGTACTGTAGCAACAGTTTCGTTAATTTACTGTATACATTTTACTGCTCCGTTACACTGTAGCAGTACATCTGATCCATCCATCCATGATCCAACGGTCTACAGATGTTTGAAGTCACCTGACTTCACCCACTGGTGAAGTCAGAGGATCCGATTCCGACGAGACACCCTCTTAGTGCAGGGTGCAGGCACGTTAGAGAAAAACCTCCGATTCTGGCTTTTGCCATGCCCAGACAGCAACTGCCCCCAAAATTCGAAAGGGAACTGCTCGAAACCATATTGCATCACACTGCTGCAATCAAAATTCCAAAAGGGAATTGCAATCCATTTATTTGCTGCCAAGGAAGGGGAATATTAACAAGACAGCTATGTTGCACGTTACAGATAACAACCAACACCAAAAGTACAGTTCAGTTCCCGGTCCTGGCAACACCTATTTCAGAGCTAAAAGAAGGAATGAACGAACTTATCGAGGAACATTTCCCTGATGCTAAGGTGATCCCACACAGTATTCTTGAAAAAAAGGGGTGATCCCACATATACCGTACTGTTTGCTTCCATAGTTATTCTCGTTATTCCTCAGATTTATTCCTTCGTATAAGATCTCCAGATGCACCATGCAGACCATTACGTCGGTGTTTTGAAGCTAACATATGTATACACTTAAGCACTCTTGATCCTCTTCTGAGAAACAAACAGATACCGCCGCAGGGCAAGCAGTGAAACCCAAGTGAACTTCGAAATCTTCTCCTTAATCATCAGCAGCAATGCAGAGCTCAGAACCGTTTTTAGTATCTGAGCATGTAAACCTTTGAAGAAGCCTGGAATGCCTTCCTTGCTCCAGATAGCACGCAAGGCACCTAACATTGTTTTGGGTGCTCTTGATTTGCTTGGCCTTTCTGATTCATCGTCATCATCTTCATCAGGGTCTGCAGCCTGAATCATGACCTTGCACCTGTTTGATGATGAGTTGGAGTGAAGATGAGAATCTGTGGACAGCATTAACAAGCAAAAGCAGGTGGGAAGGCCCAGATACACATCTGTTGCCAAGAAGTTTACAAACCTGATTAATGGATAAGTCAATACTGTAGCAACACTTTTTGAGATGGCCCCAAGGAGAAAAGCTGAGAAAGCAGAAAGAGCAACTCGGGAAGAATCCTCTGCCGATTCTGCATTTTTACGTCTCTGCCTCTGAATTAGCCTTTGCTTGAGCTGATCGAATGCAGTGTACTGCAAAAGACAGATAATAACAGTCATCAAACAATCACTCCATCCGTTCGTTTTTACATGTAAATCACAATATATTTGTGTATATAAGTGGCCAAATTTTTTTAGTTTGCCTGCACGCATTCTGAAACTACATCAATTTGAGAATGGAGGTAGTACAGAGGGAAAAAATACACACAAAATAAATAACTTACAAGGCTACTAGATACTACCTCTGATCCCAAATATAAGTCCATTTAGGTTTGTCCTAAGTCAAAACTTTTTAGCTTTGACCACTAATAGCTAAAAGATCATATAGATTGACAACATAAGGTTGATCTTACTAGATTCATCATAAAAAATACTTTTATGATATATAACTCTTTCGATTTGAAATAATATGTTTTTATAGATACTATTAGTCAAAGTGCCATATTGGAGACCATGTCGATGTCCCGATGGACTTATATTTGGGATCAGAGGAACTAGTTCAGTTTTGTCTCCTTGTGCTTATATAGTTATAACAGACAATTATGCTGTAAAGGTGTCTTAGATTAGACATATACTTTTTGCTTCAAATATGTTAAGGCAAAACATATACACTTGATGATACTGGAAATAGGATTGAAGGCTCCATGTTATAGAAGTAGATATAGCACAATTGTTTTGTTGACTGAAAGAGGGTGAAAAGGTAATGGCAATTTTGTACATCATTTTCCAGAATAAGATCTTGATGCATGTATTTGTATTAGTGAAAGATATTGGCAGTAGCAGACACCCAAATGCAGCCATTGCTCTTCTCCCGCTATTGCTTCCTTTCAGCAGCCAAGTAGGTTCTGAGTTCTTACTTCCTTCTGTAGTTCAAGAGGTTCTCCCATGTCTTTTTAATGAAAATCAGGAGACCTATATTCCTATCAAGTTTGGACAATTTACAGTAATATTGCAAAAGTAGAGTATACACAGGGCCCGGCCAATAGTCCCAAGAATTTTGCCCCTGCCTACGTTTGTTTATAATGCTCACATGTCTGATTTCAGTGGTTTCAAAACAACAGAACTGAGCACCTTCTGTGACTGTTTGGAGCATGGAAAAGGCGAACAAAATAATGTCCCTTCTACACAATCTTCATTATCTATGTTTATAAATAAGAAAATGGACACAATTGGACACCAAAGTGCATATGATTAATATAAAGTTCTACAATATTCATTGTAAAAGAACCTTGCCAAAGTTTAATACCTGGATAGAAGGATTACAAGTCAATATAATGGAAATGCCCAAGCCATCGAATGCTTCCATCCAAGTACCTTCCGCAAGAGTTTCCCGCAGCCCTTTAGACTTTCCAAAGGCACTTGTTTGCATCCTAGAAGCTGCTGTATCTAGTGGCTGAAAGGAACAGACAAGCACACATAAGATTAGGCAGCCAAGATTGACTTTCAGCAAACATATAACATTAGTTACCTGTGTCACAATAACTGTGCAAACACCAGCAGCAGCTGCAACTAACAAGTTGGCTCTTGTTCCAATAGACTTTGCTCCACTCTTCTCCAAGTAGAGTCTTTTAAAATAGCTATAACCATAAAAGTAACAAAATGACGAAATAAAAGACTGAATGTTCTTCGTGTTAAGGCCCTGATATAGGGACAAAATCTGTCTTTTACGAACTGCTTCCCAAAAGACATCTGAAAGGTTCCTGAAAAAGCATTTGAAGTCACTTAGTTAGTACAATGGACTAACTAAAGAAGTGCAAAATAAATGTTGAACATAGATGCAATGCTAGAGACACAACGAGAATACAAGATACAGCAAAATTTCCTTCAGCAGCAATAACAGAAGGCGAAATAAAAGATTCATGAACCGGAAGCGAAAATGTTTGCTCATAACATCCAAAATCTATAATTCATCATGGGGCTATGGGTCGTAACATTGCAGTCAATTAAACTCCCAACATGTCAGAATGCTTGCTGTACAAAAATGTACTGTTTCCACTGTAATTTTTCAAACAACATCAGATGCATAGTTCTTTTGATCAGACTCTTTTCCTGCTTGTTTGCTTGATGATAATTGTTGTCAAAAATCAACGTAACCTCTTATTGGGAACTCAACCAAAACCACCTGTCTAACGATGTGAAGCCATTATGCTGAGTATATTAAACAATTCCCAGATTAAATGAATTTCTCGCAAACCTAATGGAATAAATAACTCATTCATGTGCCCATATCACCTAGCCAATTGAGTTTGCCACTGGTTCTAAAGACAATAAGCAAATCATATTTCCTTCCCCTTTTTAACAACAGCTTGACATGAAGGATAGAAGGCTGGAGAACCTCAAGTGCCGTTCGATCGCAGATAAATTAGAAATAAGTAAATTATGTCAAAATCAACCCCTTCTTCTAATGCAGGACTCTTCGAGCCGTCACAATCAATCGCACACGCACAGCACAGTTCAGAAAATTCCAACCATCGCGACTATATTATTCAAAATCAGAACTCCCAGATCCAATCCTCACGGACCGCCTCTCAACAGAGAGCCCTGCTCTTGCGCCGCGCGATCATCCCAGGTCTCGACGAGCCAGCCCTGACGATCCCCGCCCTACGGATCAGGCGGCCGGAGAAAGCGATAAGGAAGGGGATCAGCTGTACCTGTACTTGTGCGCGCCTTGCTGCGTCTGGAGCTCGGCCTGGAACTTGGTCTTGCAGGTGTCGAGCGGGTAGAGCACGGTGGTGCTGACGAGCGAGCCGACCGCCCCGGACGTGGCCTCCGCGAGGCTCTCCCAGTCCACCCCGCCACCGCCGTCCCCCGCCATCGCCCCCTGCTCTCCCGGCCAACGAGATCGATCCCGAGGGAAGACGAAACCCGGAGGGAATCTCCTCGCTCTGTTCCGCCGCGCTGACGTGCTCTCTCCCTACCCCGTCTGTGATGTCCAACAGCCTGTGTGAGCTGCGGGCACCGTAAATAGGAGAAGCTGGGAGAAGAGGGAGACGTCACGGCAGACGGGGATGGGGACGGGCGGGCCTTCCTTTTGACTGTGCTGACACACCGCGCGACACGAGCACGTTTGCTGTGAGGGGGCCCGGGTCGACAGGCTGGGCAGTGGGGGAGGAGGACCGGGGCGCGCGGCGGGTTCCTCCACCGGGGTCTGGTCCAACACGTGTGTAAGACTATCTTTCATTTTCACGGATAAGAATTCTTTCGCGAATAAATTTTTATTTTTTTAACGTTTGAACAGTTTTTTAAAGTTATTTTTTTATATGATTCTTTCTCCTTTCTCTTCATGAATTCATTCGAAAGAAAATAGTTAGAGAATAGAAAATAAAGAAATGAGGAGAGAAACTATAAAAGGAACAAAACGAAAAGAATATATTTAGAGATGATCAAAATTGGTAGGTCTAAGGGTGTTTATCAAAATTATTTAGTTTAATTAATTATATTAGTTTTTTAAAATTTATTTAATTTAAGAAAAATAGCGTTTTTGCAATTTTCTATTTTCTTTTTAAGATTCCAAACTTCTTACAATAAGATAGAAATGATCACCGTCATCATGACCCAAAGTTCCAAACCAACGGATGTTCGCTTGAACGGCCACAAAGTGTCAACGGAACTGTCAAGTGAGCCATACCAAATGTGGTCGCGAGCCCACTCACTGTAAAGACGTCTAAATAGACTGTATTTATTGAACGGCTCGCGGTCTGGTACTGTAGGCACGGTCTAGCCCGAGGTGAGCTGGGCCGGGCCGGCACGGCACGAGGCCACAGATCGTATCTCGGCTGAGCAGCCCGGTTGAGATGGATCGACACGGGCACAGCCCAGCCCCGCTCGGTACAGTGGACCCGGCCAGGTACGGCACGCCTCGACCTGGCTAGGCACAACTAGCCTAGCTAGGGACGGCCGGCCTATCCAGGCACGACACGGCACAGCTCGCCTGGGCCGGCCGGGAGCTGTTATGCATGGGGCCGGCCTGGCTAGGCACGGGCGGCACGAGAGGGCACGAGGGGGCACGGGCGGCATGAGAGGGCACGAGGGGGCACACTCGGGTTAATGGGTTAAACGGGTTGTGCCCTGCTATTTTAACCAGTTAATTCATCATTTTTTATTTTTCTAGCCATTTTGTTACTGTTTGGGCTTAAAAACTCAATTTTTTTTTTTTACAAAAATCACTATTTTCACTAATAAATAAAGGGCCACCCTACCCTTCCATTCCACACTAGCAACAACATTTGCTCTCTTGTTTCCTCCTCTCATTCTTGTCTTAAAGTTCTTTAGAATTTACGATAATTTGGCAAAATTAGTTTGAATTGTTGCCAAAAATCCAAGAAAATTCAAAACTGTCATCATGCTGACTTGAAGAAATCTTGGTGAATTTTTGCATCATTGTTCTATCTTGTTTCATTATTTGATTATTTCTAACCCAAATATTTGAATTTTTTAGTGCCATTCGACATTAATCATGGATACCGATGATCATGATAATACATCCATCGATCATGATTTTTTTCTTCAAGGGCTCGCGGGGGATTACGGTCCCTTTGATAGCAATGTTGCAGGTGAAGGACCCGAAGGTGAACCTCCAGTTGGTTCACATGCAGCAGCACCTCCATCGTCAGGCTCTACAAGTGCGCATACACTAGCAAGCACCGGCTCTAAAAGATCAAGAGCTGGTACTTCTGAAGTTTGGCAAGACTTTAAAAAGTTCTACAAAAAGGAAGATGAGGTAAGTGTCAAGTATGCTAGGTGTTATATTTGCAAACATGAATTATCTGCAAAACCCTCAGGTGGAACGGGGCTTTTGAAGAGGCACGCCACAAATTACATGCAAAAGAGTGGAGTAGCTATGAAGCAGATGGTGTTGCAGTACAACCCTGACAGCTATGTTTGTCATTGGGAGTATGACTCCACCAATGCTCGAAAAGAGCTATACCGCTTCATTGCAAGAGCAGATCTACCACTCAACATTGGTGAGTCTGCTGCATTTGATGATTACATTAAGAAAGCTCATAATTCCATGTTCACGCATGTTTCTATACAAACAATTAGAAAGGATATGGTAAAATACTACAATGCATGTCGTAGCAAGCTTAAAGAAATATTGCAAACATGTACATTTTTAAGTTGCTTTGACCTCGAACATATGGGCAGGTAGGGCTAGAGAGGATTATGTTAGTGTGGTTGCTCATTTTGTTAATAATAATTGGGAATTAGGAAAGAGAATAATATGTTTCGGTTGATTGACAACACGTATACCGTGAAAATATTACTGAAAAAATATCTCAAGTAGTTGAAGACTTTGATCTCACGAATAAAATATTTTCTATCACTTTAGATAATTTCGGTGCAAATTCTAGAGCAATGGATCTTACTCCATTGTTTAGTACCTATGCTGAATCTTTTTTGTTACATCAACGTTGTGCTTGCCATATTACCAATATTTTAGTAAAATCCGGTTTGAACAGGTTGTCGCAATACCTAGATGATTTTCGTACTGCAATATCTTTTGTTAACTCCTCTAACCAATGAATTGTAGCATATAAAAAATAATGTGTTGTAATATGTGTGCATCCACGTAAGTTTGCTGTGGACATATCGGTAAGATGGAACTTTAATTTCTTGATGCTCAAAAATATTATACCATATAAGAGCACATTTGGTGTGTTTATTTATACATATTATCATTAGCATGAGGATCAAACTTTACTCACAGAAGTATATTGGTATGTTGCTGAAAGGATACTAGAGTTTCTTGAATTTTTTTATGATTCAACTGTGAGTTTATCAGAAATTTATTATCAAACATCTTGTTTAGTAGTGCATAATATTATTGAAATTGCTACTCATTTAAACAGTTATAAAAATAACAATCTTCTAAGAGATTGTGTAGCTCATATGAAATCTAAATTCTTAAAGTATTAGAAAGAAATTCCTTTGTTGTACGTATTTGTCTTTATTTTAGATCCTAGAGCTCAAATTGCAGCTTTCTGTAGAGTTCTCGCAATTCTAGGTGGTGCTCTTGGCCACGATTATTCTAATTATTATACTAATATTTGTTCTAAGTTATTGGAAGTTTATAGTAAATATGAAACAAAGTATGGTGGAGTTCGCCTGCAACGACCTCCACTAGTATCCACAACAAGTAAGAAGATGACAACGTAAGGAAAAATATTTGATGCAGGTTCTTGATCACGAAGTTTAGACTCTTCGTCACGATCGTCTATAAGCGCTAGAATTCTAACATCCGGATGGGAGCTAACTACCTTCATCGACAACGATGTTATCAGTCATGAACAAGAAAACTTCAACAAACTACAATGGTGGTATGAGAACCAGACGAATTATATAGTGCTTTCACTGTTAGCACGAGATTTATTAATGGTTTCCATATATACAGTTTCTTCTGATGCTGCCTTTAGTCTTACCAGGAGGATAATCGAAGAAAGAAAAACAAATTTGTCAAGTGAGATGTTTGAAATACTCACCATAGTAAAAGATTGGGAACAAGCTGAAGCACGAATGCAACACACTGTAGAGAACACTAAGCTTGAAGATTCATTCCAAAATTTGTATCTAGATGTTGATGAGAATGTATAATTTTTAATTTTCTGAGCTAGGTTATACTCTTTTTTCCTTCGCTAGAAAGGTTTCTAATGAGACAACCTATCAATAAAGCTTATTTTTAGAATTAATTATATGTCCCTATTATTTCTAAGTTTTTTATTTTATTAATATTTTATCTTTATTTTTCCGAAAATGACCCACCACCCACCTCTCGTCTTGACCTATAAATACCATCTCAAACTCTCTACGATCCTATTGGCCACCCATCTCTCTTTTTGTACTTGCTAGCCAATAGCCACTTGCTCACTTTAAGAAATCAATTCCATATTTCCATTCATGGATCAAGACGTCGAGAACTCACGTGCATGGTCCTGGGTGTGGCAACATTTTGAAAAGATCTTTACAGAAATTAACGGGAATATGTAAGATTTACTAAGTGTAATATATGCAACTATAAATTAGGTGCCAGATCTCCAAATAGAATATGACACTTGAGGAAGCATATTAAATATTGCAAGTAAAATTCTAGGGTTTCAATGAAATCATGTAATTTTCAGAGCATAGACATAGGTTGTACTCTTTTTTCCTTCAAGTAGAAAGGTTTTTAAAGAGGCAACCAATCAATAAAACTCTTTTTTATTTATTATATATATATATTTTGATTTTTTGGAATTTTGTAGCTATTATTTTTGATTTTTTTATTTTCGGAGTGCTACCAGGCCGAGCGTGCCTCCACCGTGCCCCTCGTCCCAGCCGTGTGTCGCCGTGTCACCGTGCCGCCGAGCTGCCACCATGCTCGTCGGGCACATCGTGCCGGCCGGGCCTTGTCGTTCCGACCGAGTCCGATTCGTGCCCGGGCCAACCCGACATGACACGGTGGAAGATAGATCATACCGTGGGCCGAAGGCGCGGTATGACATGACCTGTTAAGGCCGTGCCGGCCCGGTCCAAGTAGCCCATTTAATCATCTCTACCTCACAGCGTGGCATAGTAAAAAAACCAGACCAGGTAAAAGGTTTTGCTAGAAAAACCAGGTTGGTGCTCGGCTCGGTCCGGTTGACAATAAGGATCCTTCTCATAGAAAACCGGTAGGAAAAGTACTGTTGAGAATCGAAAGTGAGATCTCCCTCTCGCCATAACATGCACATGCCAACCGGGGTAGGCTTAATTTTGTGTGGAAAATAGAATACTCACGTTTATTAAACGATTTTTTTACCGATTTAACAATTAGTCCCAGCAGCAAACATCAAATTATTATCACCGGTTTAGACCGGTTCAACCTTAAAACCAATTGTGAAACCAGTGAGCCAGTCACGTGGGCGGTTCGATGACCGGTCCGTTTTTTTCGCATTATGCCGCCTGGCCTAATCGCCCACGTAAACCCGCCCACTAATCCGACACCGAGCCGCCGAGACGCGCCTCTGATATCCTACGACCGCGCCCACCTTCCCCGCCGGGCGCCGTCCGAGTCAACCAACCACTCTGCCGCCCCACCTGCAAGCGGCTGCGCAACGCGAAAACGCCCGATTCCCCTCCATTCCCACCCAAAATGCAGCGAAAAAGCTCGACCCAAATCAAATGCCGCCTCCCCTCCCCCTCCTCGCCGCCCTCCTCCTCTTCCTCGTCCCGCTCGCCGCCGGGCAGTTCCGCGGCTTCTCCTACCTCCTCAACTGCGGCGCCGCGTCCGCCACCACTGACCGCCGCGGCCTCCGCTGGCTCCCCGATGCCCCCTACGTCTCCGCCGGCGCTCCACGCGCGCCCCCGCTCCCGGGCGGCCTCCTCGACCCCACTCTCGCCACGCTCCGCAGCTTCCCGCACCGGCCCGGCGCCAAGTTCTGCTACGCGCTCCCCGTTGACCGCAACCGCCACTACCTCCTCCGCCCGACCTTCTTCTACGGTGCGATCTCCCCCTCCGCATCGCCGCCCCCCGTCTTCGACCTGTTAGTGGACGGCACTTTCTGGACCGCCGTCAACACCTCCGAAGATAGCCTGGTCGGCGCCGCGTCGTCCTACGAGGGCGTGTTCCCCGGAAGGGCCAGGAACATGAGCTTCTGTCTCGGCGTGAACCCCGACTACACCGACGCCGGCCCGTTCATCTCCACGCTGCAGGTGATCCAGCTGGACGATTCCGTGTACAACGCGACGAATTTCGAGAAGAGCGCCATGGGGCTCATTGCGCGCACTAAGTTTGGCTCCACTGGCGACATCGAGAGGTGAGTGGCCAGCCTATCTTGCCTCAATTCAAGCGCCACTTGGTGCTTAGCGATGAAATGTTGGATGTGGATTTAGCTAGAATTGAGTAGGTTTAGTGACTGCAGTGCTGACTGAATCTGACCATTCAGAATACTGTAAAAGTGTGGATCTGTAGGCCTATGGAATTTTTCTTACAGGTTATACCATTTTTTATAGTTTCCAATGCACATAAATACCTAATAACTCCAGGTTTAAATCCATTCTGGTTTGAGTTTAATGTAGAACATCTGTTGACAACATTTATCGGGTAGGCATAGGTGGATTGGATTGTTTTGTTCTTTTCGAACATGAATGTTGTTACTTTTGTGTTTATGTGCTCTCCACATAATCCAATACGTATTTTTGAGATCCTGTGCAATGTATCAGGGGGCTACTGTGTGGGTTTACTAGTAGCCTTTGTCCTGGGGTACTTGGGAGATGTCACTTGAAGGAGATCCCATTTGTTCCACTTGTTTATTTTCTTAGCAGTGTAACTTTCTGTTTTACCTTTTAAGGACTATGGCCTTGGTGTTTACTGTTGCCACTTCAGCTCATAGAGCATATTGGGAAATTAGCATGATCACATTAATCAAATTATTAAACAGGTGGAAGTTGCCACATTACGTTTATTTTTGAGCTCTGAAATAACCAACAATACTCTACGGATTTTATGAGAACTTTAGATTTGTTGTAAGGGGACAATGAACTCATCAACTAGATGGTTGCTGAATGAAACATAATAAAAAAGAAGAGTGTATGGCTATTATATCCGTTCATTTGTTTCTTGAATGTGTACAAACCACGAGATTTGTATAGATTTCTGACTCAATTTCTTCCTCATATCCAATCTTAGGTACCCTGATGACAGTTTTGATCGCTTTTGGCAGCCATTTCCGGACAGCAAACATGCAGTTAGTAGTACCCACAATGTTACATCAGCTGATTTCTGGAATCTTCCTCCTCCTGATATTTTTAACACAGCTTTCGTAGCGGAACAAGCTGCACCATTGGTGTTGCAATGGCCTCCAATGCCTCTCCAGAATGATAGCTATTATGTTGCTCTTTACTTTGCTGATACATTACCTGAGAATTCAAGGACCTTTGACGTATATATAAATGATTACCTCTTTTACAAAGGTCTGAATGTCACATCAGCTGGGCTTTCTGTCTTTGCAACACAATGGATTCTCTCAGGCTTGACCAGAGTTATAGTTACTTCTGTTTCCACTGCCCTTCCTCCACTTATCAATGCTGGCGAGGTCTTTGGACTTTTCTCCTTAGGAAGATTGACGTACGCTCAAGATGGTATATCAGTTCCTACTTCTCTTATCAAAATTCTCTTTAAATATTTCCTGGCCAGTGTGATATGATGCATATAAAGTATGAAATTCTCCGCTATGTTATGGCTCTGGTAGCTCTTGTGGGGCTGCCAAATTATTTTCATATTTGTACCACGAAGCACCATGTCATTAAATTGCACTTTATTGTATATTTGTTACATGGGAAATAACCATGAGACATCACCAGCAATATGATTCTTTGAGTTGTAAGGCCTCAATACATTAGCACCATTCAGTTGTCAAATTGTTTCTGCTATTTATCAAGCGCACACATCATCTTCTAGGGAGTAACAAGGTATCTGAAATATTGTAGCAGGCCACTAAACCTGTATTGAGTGACACTCTTATAATGCAGCAAGTTGGTGTGATTTACATACCAGTTTATAAAATAACCTATTGATACTTCTTGAATGTTTTTACAGCACTCGCTCTGGAGAGTATAAAGAAAAGCCTTCAAAATATACCTGAAGATTGGAATGGAGATCCATGTATGCCTGCTGGATATGCTTGGACTGGAGTTACATGTGATGAAGGATCAAGAATACGTGTTATCTCATTGTGAGTTGAACTCATTATGTTTCCATTATGTAATATGATTCTTCCCCCTTTGCAGTGACAATTCAATGTATTGGTTTATTCCAGGAACTTTTCTAGTATGAGCCTCTCCGGGTATATCTCTCCTGAAATTGCGAAGCTGACTGCTTTGACTGATATGTATGTTTTTCTTTTCAGAATAAATCAATTGAATAAATAGCAAAAAATAACATTGGTACCATGAACAGATTTTTTGCGAACAACAACCTGTCTGGACCTATTCCAAATCTTAGAAACTTGGGCAAGCTCAAACGACTGTAAGCTACCATTAGCTATTTAATTCTCGAGCTCATTGACTGATTAATGTTGCATCTGTACATTACTTAAAAGAATGACTTATCTTGTAGGCACCTGCAAGACAACAAGTTAACTAGAACAGTACCTCAGACATTGGGGATGATAGAGGACTTGAGTGAACTGTGAGTTGATTTTATTACTTTGTGATTGTTGTTTGTTATTCTACTTTCAACAATTCAGTATGTGCCTCCAATATTTGCATTTCCCAAACCGTAATTCATAGGCTCTTGCACCAATTTATAGCAATGCTCACTTGCCAGCTATTTAATATATTTTCTGCATTTACTCAGATTTTTGCAGAATAACGAGCTATTTGGACCAGTACCAGAGAACTTACTGAACAAGCAAGGATTGACTTACAAGTAAGTTCCATTTCACCAAGAAACTCTAGTGAGCGATCCACAATTGAGTGTTCATTTATATTTCATTCAATCGATAGGTTTCTGCCGGGGAACCATTTCTCTCCACAACCACCACACTGACGACCAGACATTTTGTGCGAACAACTATTGTACATGTACACAACAGGATTCATAGGTAGCAGGACAGTTGTTGATTCTTATAGGGTGGTTATAGCAAGATTTCGTAACCATTGTGTACAAAAAAGCGAGATAGCAGTCAAATGATTCGAACCAGTCAAAGAGGTTGGCAACATCAGGTCAGGATTCGTACATATACTGGTTTTGGAATTACACTGAATGTGTTCAGTGCAAAAGGTTGCGATACTCTAGGAAAGTGAAAGTGTTTACATTGGTTGATCAACTTGTAATATCCTGTGTAAAAAAAAGGATAAAAACTCATTTCAACTACTACAGAATCCATCATAAATAGCAGCTCATCAGTGTTGGTTCGGCTAAAACCGTCACTGATGCATCTCAATGCCAGTTCATACCAAACTAGCATTATTAGTGTATCATTGCCAGTTTTTAATAATCATCTTTGCCTGTTTATAATAAAAACCGGTAGTGATATAAACCGGTAGTGAAGTGAAGGATCAGACTTGAAATTTGGCCTTCAATTCATTTTTTTAGTTCACGGCTCACATCCGGCAACCCTTATCCGATCCCCTCCCTCTCTAGGCCCGATAGCTCCTCTCTCTCTCTCGGGGGAACCTTTTAGTTCCCCTCGAAGTGAGCTATTTCGGCCCATATGAATATTTACCACCCTAGCCTAGCTGCCCTCCTCACCAGGCATGGTCATCGCCCCTCCTCTCTATGCACGGTTGCCGCCCTCCCCACCCTACCACCTCTCCTCTTTAGGCACGGTTGTCGCCCTTCCCACCCCATCGCCCCTCCTGATCTCCCCCACCAACCTTGCGAGATCCATGGCTGAGGGTCCAAGGGCGGCTACTCGAAGGACGGCAGCTCCAAGGGCGACAGGTTTGAGGGGTGCAGGTCCAAGTGCGGCTACCCAAAGGACGACAACTCCAAGGGCGACAAGTCCGAGGGCACAGAGCGTGGTGGGACCAAGTGCCAACTCGCTGTGGCTCGTCGTTCGTACTCGTGGTCGACGTCAAGAAGGACGGCGGCGACACGCTCCTTCTGCTGTGTGCTATGGCGGCGGCCTTTGTGCCGCCGCGCTTTCTTGTGCAGGGTCGAGTTGGTGCAGCAGCCGGTGGGTCTGAGGGCGTGGATCGCGGCGGGACCAAGGGTCGACTCGCCATGGCTCATCGTTCATGCTCATGGTCGATGTTAGAAGGATGACAGTGACACGCTCCTTCTGTTGTGTGCTGTGGTGGCGACCTTTGTGCCGCCGCATTTTCTTATGCAGGGTCGAGGTCCAGGTATACCGGTTAGTCTTGAGCCACCTGGCGTGGCAGCGGAGGTGGAGCGCGTTGACGGTGGCGGTAGCCGAGCTGACTCGATTTTGAGTCGGCTCATTTCCCTTTTTTTGGCTCCCCAGAACACCTATCATTGCCGGTTCTAGACTTGACAGTGATAAGTACCAATCATCAGCGTCGAGTAAGGACTGCCGGTTCCAAAACTGGCAGTGATGGGGTTTTGGAACCAGCAGTGATCACCCTTTTTTTGGTAGTGTTCCGAACGTTCATGCCTTTGACTTCCTGCATGCACAACCTGCCACCCACCACCTTATCCACACGCACCACCCCACAGGTGGGCCTCACCACCCACCAGCCTATCACCACCTTATCCACACACCATCACCCACCACGACAGTGCCATTGCCGTTGCAGAAGCCACCACATAAGTAGAAGAATCAGCCATGGTGTTGTGTCGACGTGCTGCTGATCGGGGAGAAGATCCCGACCGTGGTGCCCGCCAAGGAGTTGCAGCCCGGGCAGGCTAACTTCCTCCTCCGTGTACACCTCTTCCGCTCCATCCTCTCCTTCATCTCCCTCGCCTCCTTGCTGCTCCTCTACACCTCCTTCGCGATCGGCGGTGGCAAGAGCAAGAAACGATTCATCTCCCTCGCCTCCTTGCTGCTCCTCTACACCTCCTTCGCGATCGGCGGTGGCAAGAGCAAGAAACGACCCTTTGAGCTCCATCGCATCGATTCTAGCACGCTCGAAATCAAGTTCTCTGATGACTTCATCGTCGGCGCGGAAAAGTTGCTTTTGATTTTTGTACCAATTTGCCTATAAAATGTCTAAAGTTGCTTCTTTTTTTCTCCCTATTTAGCTTCTTCAAAATCATCCTATTTTTATGCAAATTTCTTCTATTTATTGCTTGCGGTTGTCGAAGTTGCTTTTGGTTTATATGATTTTGCTTGCAGATATGCAAATATTTGGCTCTATCTGTTATCAATTTGCGTATGATATTTTTTTTTCTCTCAGATTTGATTTTGCACAACGGAGTGCCTATATTTTTATTTTTTCACCGTTGCATGAAAACCTGGAGAATGTACGGGTTTTTACATGGTCCTTTAACTGTTCACGGGTTCCACCTTGATCTGCTCAGGCAAAACCAGAAACAAATCGATTTTGTTGAGAGGAACTATACAAATTGCACCGATTTTTATTCAAGGAACAGATGCATCTGATTTGCTTTCATATTTTTTCTATTTTGCTTTGACAATCTAGTCTAATTTGTCCACACATTTAACACAATTGCTTTTATATATCTGGGTGAATAAGGGAAGAACATATGGTCTTCCCATCCGCATGGGCGCGTCTTGCATGCATGCTATATTACTATAGCATGCATGCTCGGAATTTAGCTATGCCCAAAAAAGAAAACGATGATCAACTGAGTCAGTCGGCCGCTGCTTAAAAGAATCGGCCTCATCCATTGCTTGTATGAATAAGGATGCCACCACCAATCACTCGCCGACACTAGCTCCACATGTGTGCCATCGCCACTTGCCACTACTTGTTGATGTTGCCTACCGCCCGTCGCCCGCCGCCCACCTCTGCCTTTCCGCTCCCGAGCTAGGTCGTCGGCTGCACCACCTACTAGCCGCGCGTTGGGTCACTGTGCGTCAACCACAGCTCTCTAGCCGTTGGCTGTTGTGGCTCACTAGCCGCTGACCGCTACTTCCTTGATGCCGTTTGTTAGCCACTGATCACTATTTCCTGGCAAACGCCACTATCTCCCAGCTGTCGGCCGTTGCCTGGCCGCCGCTCATCGAAGCACTACCGTCGGCTGACGAACAGAGGACAGATGACAAGGAGCAGGTGGGAGAGAAGAAGGAAAGAAGAAGAAAGAGAAAGGATAGTGAAAGAATAGAAAGGAAACAAGGAAAGAAAAAAGAAAGGAAAGGAAAAGAAAAGAAGGAAAGGAAAAAGGAAAAGAAAGAAAAAAAGGAAGAAAGGAAGGAGGGAAGAGGAGGAAGAAAAAGGGGAGAAGAAGAAAATGGAAGTTTCATGATTTTGTCGAATTTCTCATTGGTTCGACTTTCTCGCTGTGAAGGTAATCTCTATTAGTCTTTAGATGTCTATAGATAAGCGGGGATAGTTGATTCTGTCATCAGGAGTGCATGATCGATAGTCCGTATTTGCGTGTAGTAAGGGTATATTGAAAACGAAGAATAATCGGTGCCAATTTTGGCTATAATCTTAAAATAGAAGTTGGAGAGGACTTAAAGACCTAGCTGTTGTTAGATCTTTCAGGACTTTTGGTTGGACAACTTGAGGGTTATAGATCTTCGAAGTTGACTGATGAGTGGGCTGAGATGTTTTGTCTCTAGAACATGTAGTTTGGGTTGGGTAGCCTCGACGGTCGATTCGACAACCTTAATGACATATTATGAGTAGCTTGACACTTGGTTCTCCCGTAAACCCTAGTAATGCTTGTATGCGGTGTTTTTGGATGTAGGAAGCATGTATATGTTTGTGTGTTATCGATGTGTCTTTGGAACTAAGAGTGAACTTGTGCAGGTAGTGATATCTACGATCGTGTTTAGACAGGCTCCCTCCACTGCTATCGGTAAAAGGCAAGTAACGTAGGGGTGTGGCTAATGTTATATTTATATTCATGTCTTTACATCCTTTTGGTTGATCAAAATAGAGTACATCTTATTAAGGGGGATAACTTGGTTCACTTTTGGACTCACTTTTGGTACTATTCAGTGGTCGATGCTTTACTCACGAGGATACGTTTATACTTATGCTAATATCTATCGATTCTATTATAGAGATTGTTGTCGTGAGATGAAGTATGCCGACTGCTATTATTTATGTTTTATTTTTAGAATACATGATGCACTTGCTTATTGGTATATAATGACCAATTAATCATATGCATCATACTACAATCATGCCATCTCATAAGTAGTATTCATGCTAGCGCATAAGCATAAAACTGGATAGGATTTGGTGTTCCTATGGTGTTATAGAGATGGCTTTTAAATTATGATGTTGTATGCATACATATGCATGTCACATGGAGATAAAAGCCGGTCACTGCCATTATGCTATGACTAGTAATGGTACATAGAGTTGTATAAGAGGTTGAATGTTGTCGCACCTAGCCATGACTTCCTGTGTTGTCTGTGGAAGGGTAAGATGCACACCCTTGTGTTGCTTGTCGAAGGGCAAGAGACTCTCAAATGGAGTTATATTATAGTATACATATCTTTCTCCTTGTGTTGCCTGTGGAAGGGCAAGCGAGGTCAAAGCATGGCATATGCATTTTTACATTTGCCATGCCATGATTACAGTGATGAATAATTAATGGTGCCTCTATCGAGAGGGTATTATGGAGAGCATGTATGCATTGTAGCCGGACATACATACCTTTCATAGCCATCAGAGAATATGATATCATGGTTACATAGGCGATTTGGAAGATTGGTTTGGCAGACGCTATATCACGAGAAAGAGTATTTCGTACTTGTTCATTTCCATGCCTATCTTTGTGGTTAATGTTTTACTTTCAACTTAGTTATTTTACGGTATGTGAGATGTATATTTATTAATTGTAACTGATTGTAACTCAATAGCTTCTCATGTTGCAATTATGTATTTCTCATGTTGCAATTATATAGCTTCTCGGTACGTAAGATAAGGACCAGAGTTATGTTTTACATTGTACTATGATTACAATCGTGTTCATTAGGTTGTACATCATTAGGCAAGAAATTCGTTAGGAGTTACGTTCATTCATAACGCAATTGCAACTCAATTTTTTTATTTATATCTGGTTGTAACTCCGTGTCTCGTGGATTTGTAACTCTACTATTTTTTGGATTGTAATTGAGGATGAAGCAATAGTAACTAAAGTTGAGCCTATACACATAATATATATATATATATTATAGCTTTTGCTTGCTGAGTTTATCTCATCTCGTTATATCTTTTACAGGTATGACTAGACCATTTTGACAGGCTGGAACTATGTCGACGATTGATGAACCGCCAATCTTACAAACTTGTAGGAGAAATAGGGGATGCTTTGAGTAGACGAATCAAAGGAACACACAGAGTGGTTTTTATACAAGTTTGGCCTCCTTTAGGATAATAATCCTACGTCATGTTTGTCTTGTATTGATCTTTGGGACTGTTACAAGGGGGTGCATGGCTATTCTAGATAGATCTAACCTAGTCGGGTGGCTTCCTTGTATGTAGTCTAATGAGATGTAGCTATGAAAGGCTTGGTGGATGCAGAGCTTCCGCAGGCGTGTAACGACTTCTAATGCTGGACGTCCATTGCAAGGTCACCAGACTCTGTATATATAGGGGGAGGGGGGCGTACATCTTCTGGAGTCTTCCTTCCTATTCTTGGAGATAAACTTTCATGTTTACAAGATATCCTGGGTGGCTACGAGCAATTTCCATTTATCTAGAGATCCCCTTCCTGGAGATATATATATACCCTAAGAAAGATGGAAAACCTTGGGGTATTACGATATGGTAATTACATACTAGTCATCATCAAGCCCCCTCACCAGTATGTGAAATGAGGTTTCAACGGGTCAAATACTTGGTCAGCAAAGGTAAGCATTTTGAATGACCGTGTCATCAAGTAGACTTGGGTTCCCAATTAGGATGATGTGCCCAAACGAGTTCTTAGGATTATCATATCATCTATTTGGGATTCCGAAGACCTCTGAGTTCTCAAATGAGTCATCAAGAATGTATCCCCATCCAAGTAGGATTTATGAGTCATCCGAGTAGGATTTGTTGTTGTCTGAGTTTGAAAGTTGGACCATTGTAACGGAAGTTTTACGTGGTGGTGAAGAGATTCTCTGTCTGGCAAAAAGAACTGCACGAGTACAGTGAAGCAATGCCTCGTCTTGTCGACCATGTCACGCACGTTGGAAAATACAGTAGGTAATTGGATGCATCGAAAGGATGCCTCTTTGTTTGTGGAGGGGAATTGAAAAGATGCGACATTGATGATCGTCTGGCACTTGGTTGTCCGTGAACCATTGTGAAGCCTCGCCCAACATTTAATGCTCGAATATGGTGAGGCGACGTCTCCTTGACCCGGAAGCCTTTAAAAGCCCCTGAGCGACGAGGCTTCACTGCAACCAACCAACATTTAGCCACTCCACCATCGCTAGAGTATTCCCCATCTTCCCTAGAGTATTTTCCCCTAACTCCACCGTCATCCCCCACCCAATATGGCTCTGTGGTAGAGGTTATCGACATTTCCTCTGACAAAAAGGTTGAAGAGAGCACGTTGAGAGCGGCGTCCCTGTTAAAGATGGCAAACCCTCGGCATCCTTAGGGTCATCCCAAGTTCAAGACGAAGTGGACGGGGACCTCCTGGAGGCTGAGATATAGGAAGAAGAGGCGGTGGTTGAGGTGGAGGAAGAGGAGGCGACCGCTAGCGTCTCCGTTAAAGACAGCAAGGTCTCGTCTTCTTCTTCACCCTCGTCCTCAAGTGACGCCGGCGAAGACAACTGAAGGGAGTAGTCAGGGCAGCGACAACGATGAGTTTTGTGGGGACCCAAGGCCTCTCCATTGACCTCATCCTCTCCGTCGGCGCTAGTGATGCCAATAGTCTGGGACAAGAATGAGGAGGGAGAGATTTCCCTAACTCGTTCTCTTTCTTCCTCTTGCTACACGTCACCGAGTAGAACTTAGGACTTCTTGTAATCCTCTTTTTCTTAGCTTATCTCTAAAAGAGATCAAAATCTTGTAAATGAAAAATCCTATTTCTACGGCAGTGCCTGTGTATGACTGTGAATCTTCGTGAATATAGGGAATGTTTAAACAAGTGTTCAGCCTTTGTTTCTTCCAAGTAGTTTAGGGAGTTTTGAAGCCACTTGTCACGATGTTCATCGCGATTAACTTAGGTAAGTCTTCGAGCGAAAAATGTCTTAGCTTTTAGGCACTCATGGTCTCAATAAGGTTCTTTACTGTTCCTAAAGATGTTCTTCCCTTCTCGTTGAAAATCATTTTATGGCGCGCATGACAAGTTTTGTAATTTGAGTACATGTGAAGTCCCCGACTAGTTATTGGTGAGGAATTCCCGAATAAGTAGTCTAGAATCATGAGTGCAAGCATGGGCGTAAGTACCTGAATAGCAACTTACCTCAGTTTTGAAGGCATTGGGTCGAAATAGGAAAAATGATACATATTAATCTATTTATGATGACTAGTATTATAAAATATACCATAAGTACTTACATATTGAACTTAAGCTAGTCGATATTCCAAGAGTTTTTAAGGATTTGACCATCCTTCATAGCTAACCTATACGACCCTGGTTGTTTAGATTCGACCACCCTATAAGGATTTTTCCGCTTTGGAGATAGCTTGTTAATGTTTTTCTTCCTCTTTTCGAGTCGTAGGACTAGGTCTCCGGGTTTGAAGGATCTTTTACGGATGTTCTGGTTGTGGTAGTGCTGGAGAGCTTATTGGTACTGTGCTGATCGTATCAACACCCGCGTCCTTTTTTCTTCGATAACATTGAGGCCATCATCTCTTCTCGAGATTTTGTCCTTGTCGACATATAGTTCGACGTGGGGAGATTTGATCTTTAATTCACAGAGCAACATTGCTTTAGCCTCGTAGACTAGGAAAAAAGGCGTTTCACCCATCTCCCTGCTAGATGTCATGTGGAGTGTGTAGAGTACATTAGGAAACTCAAAGGCCTAGGCTTTAGCATAGGCAGATTAGCAGTTGGAGGCGTCTGTCTTGATTCCTTGGAGTACCATACCATTTTCCCGCTCGACCTGTCTATTGCTTTATGGATGAGTCACGGACACAAAGCAGACCGTAGTGTCTAGTCCTTCACAATAATCAATGAATGCCACGCTGGAGAACTGAATGTCATTGTCAGTGATAATCCTACTCAGGATACCGAAACTTGTCATGACGCTTTTCATGATGAACTTCTTGGCAGCTGCCGAAATGATCTTTTGACTGGCTCAACTTCAATCCACTTGGTGAAGGTAGCCCCTGGATGCTACCGAGAAGGCCCCCAGAATATCCAGCCCCCAAGTCACGAATGGCCACAACAAGGGTATCTTTGTAGGGCTTGAGTGGGTTGATGTACGTGTCTGCCATGATATTGACAGCTGGTACACTTTTTTACCAACTCGCTTTCATAAGGGAAAGCTGTAAGCCAATATAAACCTTATCTAAATGTCTTCCCGACTAGGGTTTGGAAGGAAGCGTGAGCTCCGCACACCCCTCCATTGATTTCTTCGAGTAGTTATCTACCGTTCTTCTAAGAGATGCACCTCATGAGTACTCCGTGAGCGCCTCTTCGATAGAGGACGCTGTCCACCAGGGTATACATCTTGGATTGATGGGAAATTTGCTTGAATAGTGCATCATCTTCAAGCACAACTCGAATCTTGAAGGTACTTGCAGATTTGTTCCATCCATGAAACTTCGCTCTCGAGCTAAGCCACGAGTTCCCTTTTGACTCCTTTTGAGGCATCGATCCCTGGTGAGCCCCCGAGCTGGTTATAGGTCTCGTAGACCACCACTCCTTCGGTTATGGCATCTGATGATTTCACAGACGGCTTCGAGAGTTTCTCTATAAAAATTCCGGTTTGTCCTGGAGATCGTGAGGATGCTAAGTGGGCAAGACTATCAGTGAGGCAATTATCCTTCCTTGGGATATATTTGACCTTGAGTTCGATGAATTTCTTTTCCACCTTCCTCACCTTCACGAGGTAATCCATCAGTCATATCTGAGGTTTGATACTCCTTGCTGACTTGCTTCACTACCAACTATGAATCCCTTTCATGAGTAGGCGGCATATACCAAGAGCAGAAGCTACTCGAAGACTAGTGAGCAGACCCTCATATTCGACTACATTATTCGTGGCTGGGAAGTCAATCTTCAAAGCGTATTATAGGCTTTCTCCTGTGGGAGATATAAGTGTAATCCCAAATCACGCGCCTTGAAGCGTATGTGATTCGTCGAAGAAAAGAGTCCATACATCTGATAAGTCATCGTGGTCATCCTGAGGTTGATCTAGTTCTTTCCATTTGGCCATGAAATTAGCAAGTACTTATGACTTGATTGATGTCTAAGGCACGAAGCAAACGTTGAATTCTCCAAGCTCGACAACCCACTTGGTGATTCAGTCTATTGTGTCTCGGTCATGTAAGATTTCCCCAAGTGGGAATATTGAGGTTACAGTGATCTTGTGAGCCTAGAAATAGTGTCGTAGCTTGCGAGATGCCATCAACACAATGTATAGTAGCTTTTGCGCCTAAGGGTACCATTCTTTAGGACCGTGGAGTACTTCACTGACATAATACACTGGTAGCTGGTTCTTTCCTTACTTGTCTGTCATATCTCTTTCCACCACCAATACCCCACTCATGGTACATGGACTAGAGACAATGTATAATAGGAGATCTTCATTTAGGTTGGGAGCAATTAGCCCAGGGGGACAAAAGATACCTCTTCAAATTTTTGAATGGCTCATCTGCCTCTTTTGACCATTCAAACTTGTTCTGCTGGCGTAACAATTTGAAGAAGGGAAGTCCTCGATCTCCGAGTTGGGATATAAAATGGCTGATAGTTGTCATGCACCCAGTTAGTCTCTGAACTTTTCGTATTGACCTGGGGTGTTGCATGTCTTCAATGGTTTTGATCTTCTCAGGATTGACTTCGATCCACCGATACGATACTAGGTAACCAAGTAGTTTTCCTATATCGATTTTGAACGTGCACTTCTCTAGGATCAACATGACTTGGTTCTTGCGTAGGTTGTTAAATGTCTCTTGTAGGTCAGTGATGAGATCTTCCTTCTTTTTGGTCTTGACGGCAAGATCATTTACATAGGCCTTGACATTTTGGCCGATCTGGTCATGGTGCATAATCTGCATACCTCGTTGGTATGTGGCACCGGTATTCTTCCGTCCGAAGGGCATCTTGACGTAGCAATAGACTTCGAACGGAGCGATAAAGGAGGTTTTCTCCTCATCTTCTAGATGCAAGCTAATCTGGCGATAACCGGAATAAACATCGAGAAGGCTTATATAGTCGCACCTGGAGGTGGAGTCGACTATCTGGTCTATTTGTTGCAGGGTGAAGGCATCCTTAGGGTAGGATTTGTTAACCGGTGAAGTCTAGGCACATTCGCCACTTGCTATTTGATATTTTGACCATGATGGGATTGGAAAGACACTGGGGGTGTTCCACCTCTCGGATGAATACTGCCTTGGTGAGCCTTTCAATTTCCCCTTTGATGGCTTCCTTCCGGTAGGGCGTGAACCGCCAGAATTTTTTGCTTGACCGGCTTTGCATTGAGCCAGATAGCTAATTTGTACTCGATCACCTCCCTGGGGATACCGAGTATGTCGGACGATTGCCATGCGAACACATCGGCATTTGCCCGGAGGAACGTGATGAGCGCGAGTTCCTATTTAGGATCCAGATTGGAGCCAATCCGAATGGTTTTGGAGGGCTACACTAGTTCCAAAGGAATTGTTTTTACTTCATCGTGTGACTCAATGGCTGCCTTAGGCCTCAAGTTTTTTTGTCTCCTTGTCGGGTTGATCCTACGTGACAATATCTAGACTCTGCTTGTCATAACGTATGTCTGCTTTAGGGCAGCCCCCGACAGTAATGACTCCCTCAGTTCTCTGGATCTTCACGCACTAGTAAGCATAGTGCACGACGGCCATGAACTTGGCCAAAGTTGGTTGCCCCAAAATGGCATTGTACACCGTCTCAAAGTGGACCACATCGAATATAATCTTTTATGTCTGGAAGTTGTCATGCTTTTCGAAGGTAACAGGGAGAGATATCTGGCTGATGGGAGTGGCTGAGGATTCAGGTACTATACCGTGGAAGGCTTGCATAACCGGCTTGATGGTAGATCGGGAGATCTGCATCGCTTCAAGTGTGCCTGCAAAGAGGATGTTCAAGAAACTCCTTTCATTGATAAGCACTTGGGAGACCTTACAGTTGTTAATCGTAGGCTCGACCACTATCGGGAAGAGGCTTGACCATATGAAGTTCTCTGGGCGGTTGTCCTAGCTGAAGGAAATCTTGACATTCGACCATTTGATGGCTTGGTGACCATTGAGGACAACAGCTAAGAGTTCTTAGGCCACCGTCTTGTATTGTCGCTTGGACTCATTAGAAGCAGAACCATCGAACATGTGGTTGACGGTCCTCTCGTTTGACTGGAAAGACATCGAATCCGAGTCATCCTCGCTGTTGTTGGAGCCAAAGTCCCTTCTTTGGGCTGTGACCTAGGTCTTCTTTCCTTTGGTCACTTTTTCAATCTCCATTTTGACCAACTTCTTCCAAAGGTGGCACTCGTGGAGGCTATGGTTGTCAGTCTGATGGAGATCGCACCAAGGCTTACCGTTGCATTCACCAGAGCCTGGTGTAAAGCTCTTGCTTCAAGATGAACCGGAACACTTGCCGAGATGGGTGTCAGGCAGATCTTCAAAAGCTTCATTATCTTTGGTTATCTTGCCCTTACCTCCCTTGGTGTTCTTCTTACGTTTATTTTTGGCCATGTCACCGTTGGGCTCGGGCTAAGGGTGCTTGATGCCTTGGGTCGTCTCCTTGATGAAGAGGAGCGCATCTGTGGCTATGGTGGACATATCGATGATCTTCATGAGCTTCTTGACCGTTTCGGGCTCCTTTCAGGTGACATCTTAAATGTATTGCCAGCCCTTAACCCCCTGAGTGAATGCTTAGATGACATCGTAGCTACTAATATTGGGGATGGTGTTCTAGATGTTGCTGAAGTGATGCACAAACTCACGCAAGGTTTCTTGCTCCATCTGCTCGCAATGATAGAGATCGTTTTACGTGACAGGGCGAACATACGTACCTTGGAAGTTAGCTTGGAATACATCATAGAGCCGCTCCTATGAGTAGATTGTTCCTGGTGACAAATTGATTAGCCATGTTCTAGCTACCCCTTTAAGGGTTGTGGGGAGCCCAGTGCCGACACCTTCACCGTTCGCAGGCCTCTCAGGTAATGGGCGTCAATACATTGCCGCATTCAATATATTCAATAGTATATCTAATATATTCCGCAGGTTACTACGGTGATGAAGCTAAGACATCTTCATCTGCACCTCGACCGTTCACACGTCCACCGTTCGGACCTCCACCGTTCGCACCCTACTTCGACACTCACGGGCCATCTACTGCTGCACCTACATACTATACATGTACAACATTGTATTTTATACTAATACATTCATTTGCACATTTATGATATCTAATAAATTTATCTGTTCATAGGCCCCTCAAGTGATTATACATGGACTATGGCGAAACCATCGCAGTCATCATACCCGAGTCAGGAGGATGAGCCTGGGCCAAACCCGCCGTTCGACCTCATGGGGGACTTCTTCGGGGCCACACTGGACTACGACGTCGTCACGCGGTCCCAGTTACCCAATGCTCCACTTCGAGCGCAGCAGACCCTGGAGGAGGCCTCGACACCTGTGATCGCTACTAGGCCTACCAGGCAGGTTGGTCCACCGGACGCCCTGACCTACTCTAGGGGCCACATGAGGGTAAACCAGCGACAGCGGCTTCGGAACCATGATGGTGGGAACAACCGACGACAGCAGGGGAGACAGTAGTAGGATTTTACCTTTGCTATTGTAACTTACATGTTTGTTTCATGATGCATCTTCGATTCGCGTAGTCTTACATATTCGGATGTGTCTACTTTCTATGGTCTACTTACCATGTCATTACCGCATTTCTTAATCCCACGTGACCGCATGTTAGTTGCATTTCTTCAACATGTTGTCTCATTCCTCATCCTCGGCTTTGTATGAACCGTTCACGACAGAGCTAGAAAAGCATTTCTTACAAAGCTACTTATACACGTAGTGACCACACGACACCTTTGTCGTGATTCTGGCTTTAGACACGAAGTGACCACAGGACTCAGTTTTAACCATGAAATGACAACACCTCTGTCCTGACGCAGGCTGTAGACATGAAGTGACCACATGACTCAGTTTAACCATGAAATGACAATACCTCTGTCCTGACGCAAGCTGTAGACTTGAAGTGACCACACAACACATCTATCTTGACACAAGAAATCTCTGCCTAGCATCAATACCACAACTTTTTCATCTTTCACAAGGAATCCAATGCTCCAGCCTCCAGCCAAGCCCATACACTCAGTCTATGTACCAGCCCCAGACACCATAACTAACCTCACCCTCATCCATAGATGGACCATTCCTTCCTCACCTCTCTCAACTACAATGTCTTCCTCAGCTCTACCAAGCCCACCCAAGAAACATTGAAAGATTTTCATTCCACAGGAGGTTGAACCGTGGATGTGCTTCTGTGGCAACCTTTGTAGGCTTCGCGAGTCTAAGGATATCTCCTACACCTATGGCCTACATTTTTTCATATGTGCCAACTACTAATATGGCAAGCCTCAGTATGGACCGTATGAGTATCCATCGGTATAGCGACATAAATCAGTCAAGTGGCACTTTCCACATCTTGTTCCATACGATTTCACGCACTGTTTTACTGATCTCACATCTTATTTTATTTGTCCAGTCTCCTCCACCTATCTGTGATTTCATTGAATGGCTCGACATGGAGCAAAATGAAGACCAAGAGCGGTGGGTCGATATGAGCATGCGGTGAAGGAGGGAAGCATACGCACGCTAGGAGTACGAGCAACAGCAGAAGAAACTACCGCTGAAGCGGCAGGAGGAGCGCATGAGGAAGGTAGCGCAGGACCATACCACGGCTCAAGCACGCGAAGCATAGAGGGCAAGGAAGCGAGAGAGGATTCGTCATGTTAAGGCGGGTGACCTTGATGCTATGAGAAAGAGCAAATATCATAGGTGCACTTTATTATAATTATTTGAGCCTTTAAATGATCTCAAATTAAAAAGTTTTCAACTACAAAGTTGTAGATCTCATCGAGATCTATAATTTTCACATAAAGTTTTTTTCCATCCGACTTCGTGTGAAAAAGTTATGAATTTTTAAGATGAGTTGTGACAGTAGCAAATGGTTCGTAACTAGTATCAGTACCAGTTCATGGCTAGAACTGGCACTGATACTGATTATCAGTGTCGGTTTGTAGTTAGAACCGGCACTGATACAGTCACTATCAGTGCTGGTTCATAGATGCAACCGGCAGTATCGGTTCCAGCTAAGAATCGATACTGATGTATTAGTGTCGGTTCCAGCCAAGAACCGACACTGATAGTGACTGTATCAGTACCGGTTCTTTGCTCCTCAGTCATTGTTCGTGCGCGAGAGTTTAAGAACTGGCATTGATACGTTTTCAGCATCGGTTACTATTGAATTAGCACTGATAGGACGCTACATATGTGATGAGTAATGTTAGGTGACATATTTCCTCCTTCCTCCTTCTCTTCTTCTTCTTTGTTCCTTTCTCCTTCTTCCTTCCCCTTTCTTCTCCTTTCTTTAGTCAAACACAATAGTAGCAGGCCAGCAGGGATTGGGTGCCAGACAGGGGAGGAGTGACGGTCAAGTAGGAAAAGGAGGGGAGACAGACACAAAAGGAAAACCCGTCGGCTTTGACCTTGGCCAGTGGAGGATAAGGAGGCTAGTGGGGCTTTTGCCTCTCTATCCTCACAACACTTGAGAGTCCTTCAATCTTCTCTATAATTTTTGGATATGAAAGATAAAGAAGAAAATGATAAGATGAGTAGAAGGAGGAAGAAGAAGAGGATAAGATGAGAAGAAAGAGAGAAAAAAGAGGAGGGGAACGAAGAAGAAGAGGAGATTAAGTTTTTTCTAAATATTTGATCTAAATTTATCACTAGCCTTGGTCCTAAAGTAGGATGATGGTCTAGGCTCATGTTAGATCCGAGAGGAGGAAAAGAGTTGGCTAGCCCCGAAGTCAGCCCAAACATTAAAATTTTGTATTCTAAACACTTTACCAAGATATTTATTTCCCACGATTTGCTGTAAAAAAACCGGAGAATGAAATGATAATCCGGAAAAACGATTTTTCGACTTATAAAACGTTACAACCATGTTTCTATTTAAGGATAAGGAGGTGGAGCAAACACGGCGTAAGGCTGGCGAACAGGAAACCAAGCTGAGAGGGTTTTGAGAGTTGAGACTGGTGCTTCGCGATTTTCTTGGGAGTTGGACAGAGCTGGCAGTAATTTTGCGCCTTATCAGTTATCACTGCCCTGCCCGCAAGCAAAATCCTTGACGACCCAAAACCTCTCAGCTCACTCGTCGGCGGAGCCCGCGTCTCGTCCGTGCAATGGCCGCCGCGGCGCTCGCGCTATCCACCTTCCTCCGGCCGCGGCCGGTCTCGCCCTTCCTGCCCTCCCCCGACTCGGCTCCCCACGTCCGCGGCCCGCGGCGCCCCACTCCGTCTCGCTTGAGCCCTCTCCGCCTCCCGAGGCCCCTGCTCTCCATATCAGGTTCGACTGGTGCTTTCCCTCTTGTACTTGCGGGCGCGGCTCGCCCCCTTTGTGGTGAACTCGCGTGGGGGGACCCTGCCTCATTGGCGACTAACGACCGCCTCGTCCGCTGCAGCTGTGGAAAAGACCAAGGCTGCCGCCGGCGCTTCCGAGGAGGGTGAGCTGGAGGGGATGCCGCCGGAGTTCTACGACGAGGTATATGCTCACTTCACACTGGATTGACAAAAAATTGCAACAATCAATGCCATCCACCTCCATTCACCCAAAATCATTGTTGGTAAACCCTGATATCCTGCAACCGATAGTTGTACCCTGTACCCGTACTCTGACTTCTGCAAATTGCTTGGTTCCTTCTAATATGCTATAGGCATATCTTCATCGATTTTCATTCATTGTTTATGCTTATATGAGTTGACAAATGGTGTTGGTATCTATGGTTCTACATAACTGTAGCAGCACCTATTTTTCTTCCAACCATATGTTACATGTATTTCCACATGCAGGAGTGGCAAGCCGGTCAGCGGGAGAGGACTAAGGAATGGCACACATATCGGCAGAAAGAGGAAGCTGAGGAGGAAAAAAGAACAAATGAATACCGAGAGATAGGCATGCGGCTGAAAGCTTACCCACAGGAAGAAGTTTGCAAAGCTAGGATTTTAGTTTCAATTTTCATAAGAGCTGGTGAAGATGTTGAAGAGGTAACCAAATGCCTCATTGTGCCTTCTTAAAAAGTTCAAATCATTCTCCCAATCTGCTATTCCATGTTTCTCCCTCTTTCTCTTTCTGATTGAGCAGCTAACTGTGGTTTTCGAGAATCATAGAAGATAGTCATGATACTAGAACAGAGGGTGAGACAAATGCAAACCAGCTAAATCACAGTACAAAGTTTTTCTAAGAAATATTCTGTTAACAAAGCATTACAGGGTTATGATGTTACTATATAAATATAGATCCTTGAAGTATAAAAGAAAATATTATATTCAAATCAACAAAGTAAGCGCTCTTGATTTCTTGGGAATTTCAGTGACCCAGAAAACACTTTGATATTGGAAATGATCGTAACAGTGGGTATCTTAGGTATCGCGCACATATTAAGGATTTACTTATTGTGACTCACTGCTACCTGCACCAAGCACTGTTATGTGCATCCTGCACCATGCTCCAGAGTCCAGCCTCATAATATCTACTCTCTGCACCTGGTAGGGCCATTGGCCATAGCTGTTGCTCAATGCATGCCCATAATCCCTGCTACTTTGCTACTTTTATTTCTCCCCTGCTACTTTGCTACTTTTATTTCTCAAAACATTACCATCTGACTCAAGTTAACTCCAAGTGGGCGTCAAAGTTTTGTTGCAATATTTTCTTCTGCTAATACATCAAGAGTAAAAGATAACACAGACATGATGTTTAGAGTTAGTTTTGCCTAAAATTGAATTTCGCTTCCAAGGTCAACTTCTATTTTTTGTACAAAAAATAATTTTCCGAATAGTGTATTTTATTTGTGAATTGCTACTTTACTCATATGCAGGAAATTGAGAAGGCTGCTGAGAGAGGAGAGCTTACTGAACTTGTTCTTATGGTCATTTGGAATCGACTTGATGTTGCTCGTCGTGATGTATGTAAAGTTTCTGTTTTGAATCACGTCACATATAGATTGTGTGGATTGTTTATTCTTAAGTACACTTCAAGTTCTTATAGTTTGGATTTTGAAGAAATTTTTAAATAGAAATACCTGCTGGAGCTCCTAGACTTCCCATTGTATTTCTTGTGTTTCTGTTTCTGTTAATCTTTTTAGAGTTATGTTTTTATTTTCACTTATTTTAATTTCTATTGCACAACCATACTACTTGATACTGTAACATGTAACTCCCTTCATTTCGTGCTTTTAATATTATTACTCTTCTTTCTCAACTATTGTTCTTTATGCTTTCCAAATTTCTCAGAATAGCAGAGAGATGTCTGAGAAGTTCTTTTGCTTGTAAGTTAATGTAAAGGGACTCTACTTTTTAGATATTTGACATTCTGTTCTACCTCAGGATGAGAGGGATGTCATCAGAAGCCTTGATCTCTTGTACAGAAGGGTAGAGGTATGCACCAAAGCTGCTCTTTTCTTTATCATTGTTAGATGAGTCTGTGTTCATATGAATCGAGTATTTAGATCAATTCTCTTTTTTCTTCACTGCCTCAATTTTTCTGTGATGGGCTAATTAGAAATCATAATCTGAATGCAGACAGAGATTTTAAAGAGTGAAGCAACTCCTTCCATGAAATTACTCGATGAACTTCTTAATCTTCATGATGGAGTTGATGATGACAAATGGTTAAAGAAATGTAGAAAGCGCATGCTACAAGTTTTTCCAAGAGAGGACCCATTCACCATAGTCTTTCCTGCTGGGTTCAACCTGGAGAAAGTATGTCAGTTCAATACAAGTGATCTCCCCATTTCTTCACAAGACTTGCTGTACTAGAATTGCCAAGACTTGAGAATGACTAATTTATGCAAGAATCATTAACAACTTTTAACTAACATGGCACCATTCTTAGATATAACTGCTGCGGTTATGGTCTTGTGCTGAAATATCACCTCCTTGCTATGTTCAAAATTATAATCTAGTAAATAAAAAAAATACAAGCCACCCATTAATGGCATTTAACATAATTATTGTTGAGCATTTTGTCATTCAGAACCTCTTTGTTTAGCAGTTAGTTTTTAACTCATTGACATCAACAGCAACATAATTTCTTTTGAAGCAAAGCATACATGATAAACTATAGAGAAAATATTGCAAGACATTGTCACATCCCTCACTGAGTCTAGAGAAAATCAATTATCCACATATTAGTTAATAGTTTGTGTTGCTGCCTTTTAAAACTACTTTTCTGAAAATTCTGAATGTTTTGTTTTCAATATTATCTCCTTATTTTGTCAGCATGAAGGGCGGATTGAGCTGCCGCCTCAGGATGATGATGTTCTTCTGAGAGTTGACTTTGTGAGGGAAGTCGATGAGCTGCTGAAAGAGGTTAAAGTTGAACAAGAAAAGAATAAGCTACAAACTGGATATGACCCAGAATCTGTTGTGACCATGTTAAAGCAGCAAGAGAAGCTGCAGGCTATACGTCAAGTGGAATCTCTCCTGGAGCTGGCGTCCTCCCTGAAATGGTGAGCACCGAAGAGTATGATTGAATGATTATGCTCTCCGCATAGAAGCTAGAAACCATTGACTTCACATGATACTCAACAATTAGAGCGCCGCCGTCAAGGTGAATCTTGGTTGTCTGCTAGTTAGACACCATTAACCGTTCTAGGTAGAGTCATGCCATCTGTTTCGGCACCAATGTACATTTGTATGTCTAGTGATATATATCGATGTATGTTTGCACTATTAATAGAAGACTATCTGCATCCCCTGATGGTCCAACTCCAATTGGATCTTCACTACTGCACTCATTTTGAACTCTCTTGCTGGAGATAGCATCCAGTTCCATCATAGATAAGGTAGGAGAGGCAAGTCCAACGTGAACCAGGTCAAAGCTGCAAGCCAACATGCTCTATTGTATCTGATGCGCAGAGAGAAATTGCGGAGAAGGTGGATTATGAGTTTTCAAGTGTCAGGAGTTCACACGAAAAAGGCACCAAGACAGTGAACATACAAAAACTTGTACAGGTGTATGGTGTTATGCGTGTTTTGAACAGCAGTAAGTTGGAACATTACAGAGGTATCATACATTGTCTGTACTCCATGTGCTCACTGGACCTGATGGTCCAATGCCTGAATTATTGCACAGGCAATCTATATATATATACACACACACTATTTCATATCGACGAAGGATTCGAAGGCCATCTGGAGCCTCGGGCGCCTCCCCATGACACGTGCCCCCCTCCCCCAGCCAACAATAGCCGTCGGATTTTCACGAGTCGCGTCGCAACACGTGGAACGCATTACTGCGTCCTTCCGCGTGTCCCCTACCCTGACCCTACGCGAGCGACGAAATCGCTCCCCGATGGCCAAGCCCTTCTCCCCGCATCCCGTTCCCCATCATCCCTCTACGCCGCCATCGACGAGTTGCCGCACCCCTTCGACGTCTCCTCCCACACCGCTGCCCTCTCCAATCTCCGCCTCTCCTTCCTCCACCCCCACCCGCCCCCTCAAGCCCTCCCTCACCCCTTCAACGCCCCGCATCCACGCGCAACTGCTCGTCGCCGTCGTCGCTCGGTCACCGGCGAACCCCGCCGCGACCTTAGGCCCGGTTCGTTCGGATCCGACCGCCCAGTCGCTCAGCCAAGGAGCCGCCTCCGTAGATCCCCTCTTCCTCGACCCTGCCATACTACCTGGTGGCCGGCTGTATCGTGAACCTGCCCCTGGTGACCCTATGGTGGACTACACTGGTCAGGGCGTCTACTTCGTGGAGGCCACCGCGAGCTGCATGCTCTCCGACATGAACTACCTCGAGTGCCCGCTCCTCATCCCCAAGGAGGAGCTGCTCCCTCGCCCCCCCCCCCCCCCCCCCCCCCAGGAGAAGCTCGAGGACCTCATCCTCATGGCTCAGGTTCGTTCACCTCTCGATTCCCTTATCTGATCCAAGAACTAGGAAATCTTCAGGTGCTAAAAAATTCGAGCTTTGCAGGTGACGAAGTTCATCTGCGACGGATTCGCGATTGGGACCTGCTTCAGCCACCTGGGTTCGACGGGCAGGGCGCGGTGCATTTCCTCAAGGCGACAGGCGAGCTGGCACGAGGGCTGCCGGAGCCATCGTTGGCACTGGTCTGGGGCCGCAATGCGATTCCAGGCCCTCCCAAGCTGCCGCGCGGTCCCCACTGTCGTTCACGATGTTCAGCTTCGTGGCCCATGTGGCTGAGATCTCGCCGGAGAGCATCGTGTGCATCACATATGAGTTCAAAGACGCGACGGGGCAAACCTGCTCCACCTTCGACACTATCACGACTGTGGTGTTCAAGTGATGTGCGCTAGCCATGGGCCTCCCCGATGACGCCGAGGTTCGGCTTGATTTTGCAGCCAGCACGCAGCACCTGCTCCACATCGTGCTGCCGTCAGTGGATGGCTACGACGGCAATTGCGTGTACCCAGTGGGCATAACCCGGATCAGCAAGGCCATGCATGAGGCATCGCTGGCGGAGGTGGTCAGCATGATGCGGGAGGCGAAGGAGGCACTGACCGTGCGGTTCATGGACTGGATGCGCGCCGGCGCCGGCGATGACCACTATAACGTGCCACTGGACTACGGCATGGTGATAGTGTCGGACGGGAGCGCGCACTCCAGATTTGTTGAGTTAATTTTGATTCTGTTTTCTTGCTTAGCTTGATTCGATCTAATCATCCAATGTTCTGGTTATCATGTTTGTTAATTTTGATCTTTATCACGGAAGGAATTGGAGGCCACTGGAGGCATCGACGCACTGTTAGCGTGCCATTTGCCGAATCTTTATCGCTGGATGTATACATGACTTCATGTGTTTTGCCCATTTTACTCTGGGACTTTTGTTATATCTCGCCTATGCGCCCAAATCTGTTTATAGTCATTGTATTCTTGAATCAATTGCAAGTTTGTGCAACCTTTTGATGGAGTAAGCTTAATTATGGTGCTGGGTTACTCATAGTTTCATGTGTTTCAAAATTATAATTTGCTACATGGACAAATTGCAAGCCTGTAAATCTAAAATTCATATATGCATTGATAGATTATTTATTAATGGAAGACATAGGTACGAGGACCTAAGAAGTTTGGGATGAATGGAGCTTTTTTTACGATATTTGTCGGGTGTAGGTTCTAGGGATGATTTAGCTTCTTACCATGTCTGTTTATGTGTATTTTGCAGAACACAAATGATAATTAAGTAAAGATATTGGCTAAGACAAAAAGCCCCTCCCAGGATCACAGCTATCTCCAGCCTTCCTTCAATTTTTTCTGGTGAGCATCATTCAAGGGATCACCTTTGCCATGTCATTTTTCAGTGTGCTACTAAAGTTCTATCTTTTTTTAACATAAATGTTGCACAAGAATGTAGAAGATAGCAAGTCAAAGAATTTGAGCCTGCCTTTCTCGAGATGAATTCAAAATTACAGTGTATGTAGCATAGTGCTATATCTTCCAAAATGGACAAAGGTAATCTGATGTATTGACATCTTCACATATGGCTACCTACTAATCCTTTTCGGGCTATGATTTAAAATATTTCTCCTTTTGCAATTCATGGTCAACATGTATGTAAAGGTCCACCATACTAAATGGATGTTACAAATTTGATCTTTGTGTTTTTGAACTGTCACAAAATTTGCAAATCCTGTGTCCAACTGAGATCCCACCTGACCTTTATGTATATGCATAATGTCACATGACAAGGTTAATTGATACATTGAACATATAATATCTACATGGTGATATTCGAAAATTAGGGCAGCAATATAATAGTTTTAGCCATAAATACATGTATGTGCCACTATGATCTCCTTAGCCACAAGAATTACTGTGTGTTGCATGTTATCTTTTATTCATGCTATACCTGGGAATATACTAGAGTTAATATTCCCTGTTCGAAGGAATAGGCATAATAGTCCTATCTCATCTCCTCATGAAGAATTCGATGGAGGCTCTTGGAGGGTCCGCCTCATACGAGTCCAAGAGACGACACAAGGCAGACGAAAGAGAGATCAACCTAGCTCTAACCGGGCCTCCCTAGTACCTCAAGTGGTCAGAAGTCCCCAATCACCTTTGATCAAGCTGACCACCCAGCCGTAGTTCCACACCCGGGTTGGTATTCGGTTATGGTCCAGCCTACTATCCTCAACATCAAAGCCTTTAGGACATTGGTCGACTGGGGTAGCTCGCTCAACCTCATCTTTACCAAAACGTTAGACAAGATGGGGATCCAAAGGTCGGAGCTCAAGACAGGAGCTAAGCCTTTCCGCGGTATAACTCAAAACTCATCAACCATGCCCCTTGGCTAGATCAAATTGCCGGTCACATTTGGCCAGCCTGACAACTTTTGTACAGAGAAACTGACCTTCGATGTTGCGGATTTTGAGATGGCCAACAACGTGATCCTAGATCACCTAATGCTAGGTAGGTTCATGGTCGTAGTTCACTACGCGTACCAGGTGCTCAAGATCTCAGGCCCTAATGGGGTAACCATCAAGGGAGATCAATGCACATCGGTCAAGTGCGATAAGCAGAGCCTTGATATGGTCAAATACTTCTATCGAACGGCAACTATTTCAAGAGGCACGAAGTTTAAGTGCCAAAAGCAACAAGCTGTCACCAAGGTCAAGGACTCCAAGCTCGTGAGCCTCGCTGATGCCTCTATGTCTGCTGCCACCACTAAAGGTGACAACAACGATGGTGCTAAGGATAAGAAGGCTGGTGGTGGCGTCAAGGCAGTGCCCCTCAACCTATCTGAACCAGTCAAGATGGTCAAGATAGGAGTCAGCCTTGATCCTAAATAGGAACTTAAGCTCATCACTTTCCTCTGGGAAAACCAAGATGTGTTTGTATGGCAACCGTTTGATATGCTTGGAGTCCCTAGGGAGGTGATTAAGCGTCGACTAGGTATGAAACTTAGCGCCAAACCTGTGGTGCAAAAGCAGCAAAGATTTACGGAGGATAGGAAGCAAGCCATCCAGGAGGAGGTTGAAAAACTCCTAAAGGCGAGCTTTATCCGAGAGGTCCATCATCCTACATGGCTCGTGAATCTAGTCCTCGTGAGGAAAGCCAACGACAAGTGAAGAATGTATGTCGACTTCACCGACCTCAACAAGGCTTGTCCCAAAGATCATTTTCCTCTTCTCACATTGAGCAGATATTCTACTCTACGGTAGGTTGTGAATTGCTATGTTTTCTAGATGTCTATTCGGGGTATCACCAAATTAGTACGGGGATAGAGGATGAAGAAAAAACTGCTTCTATTACTCCTTTGGGTGTATTTTGCTAGGTAAAGATGACTTTTAGTTTGAAGAGTGCTAGTGCTACACATTGATGATGTATTCAGAATTTTTTATAGCTCCAAATTGGATGAAATGCTGAAGCTTATGTTGATGATATTGTAGTCAAATCTAGAACCAAATATGCATTGATTGATGACCTCAAGGAAACATTCAACAACCTTAGAAAGTATAGTATGATGCTTAACCTCGAGAAGTGCACGTTCGGTGTCCCGTCTGGCAAGCTTCTCAGTTCCTAGTGTTAAGTCGAGGCATTGAGGCTAATCCAAGCAAAATCAAGGCTCTCGACTAGATGCGGTCACCTTGGATACTAAAGGAAGTTCAAAAATTGACATGATACATAGCAGCTCTTAGTCGATTCATATCCAAGATAGGCAAATGAGTGATGCCTTTCTTCAAGCCCCTAAAGAAACACGACCAGTTCGAGTGGACAGAATAAGCAGAGAAGGTTTTTCAAGACTTAAAAAGGTATTTATTGTCTCCATTAATTATAACCCCACCTAACGAAAAGATGAGCTCTTTTTGTACATTGCAGCTTCCCCACAAGTTGTGAGCATGGTCCTGGTGATGAGCAGGAATGCCTCGAAAAGAAGGCCAAGATCTAGAAGCCGGTTTGATATGTGCGCTAAGTCCTACATGATGCTAAGCTATGGTACCCGCAAGTGCAGAAGTTGATGTATGTAGTCCTAATGACTTCCCAGAAGCTATGGCATTATTTTCAAGCACACAAGATTACTGTCATGATGATGTATCCACTGAAGGATGTTATACACAATAGGGAGGCTACTGGACGAATCGCGTAATGGGCAGTCGAGCTCAACGAGTTCAACATAAACTACACATCACATACAAGCGTTAAGTTGAGAGTACTAGCAAAATTCATCGTCGAGTGGACAAATGTTGAGGAAACAAAGCCAAACGTGCCTAAGGACCACTGGACACTCTTCTTTGATGGATCGCTAACGCTTCAAGGCTCGGGGGCTGGCATCATGCTCAAATCTTCAACGGGTGACAAACTCAAGTACACTGTTCAATTAGAATTAAAAGCTTCCAATAATGTTGCAGAATATGAAGGAGTGGTAAACGGGCTCCGTATAGATATATCACTTGGAATCAAACGTCGTAAAAGGGGACTTACAGCTAGTCATAAACTAAGTGCAAAAAGAGTACCAGTGCTTAGACAACAATATGACAGCTTATCTGAGTGAAGTAAGAAAGTTCAAGCAAAAGTTCGAAGGGCTGAAAGTAAGCTTGAAAATATCTGCTCCATATCCTAAAAAAGGGGTACGAATGGTCTTATCCGGATACAGATACAAATATTTTCAGATAGGATATAGCTACGGATATTCCTTATCCGGATAAGGATACAGAAACGCTTTTTAGGCCGAATACAGATACAGAAACAGATATCCGATTAGATTCAAAACGGATAATATCCGTTTTTCAGTTTTTCAGATTCATAACTTAGAGATAACAAGATTCAAATGACTATATTTCCTAAACTATAAGTCTGATTTACAATCTGACTATACCATTATTATCCTTGTAATTAAATCTACAAAACAAGATCCCACTTGGCTATATTTTGATAGGAAGAAAATTATATGACAAGTGGGCCCCACATGTCATACTCTCAATTGCCTCAAATTTTGGTATGGTTGTAATTCAAATTTAGGCATAATTTAAGGGGTCCTTATCATTTGATAGATATCCAGATCCATAGTTGTATTCGATTCGTATGCGCACCATATTTGTTTTCGATATTATCTATATTCGTTTCTATATTCAAGATTTTTGTATTCATTTTCGTTTTCGATTAAAAGTAAGGATAATGAAATGAAATGACCATTATCCATCTGTATCCAATCCGTTTTAACCCCTAGCTGAAAGTCACACACATTTGGAGAGGCGAAAACTCCACTACTGATGTACTCGTTAGGCTCGCTTCGTCTTGTTCTCTCACACCTATAGGAGTCTTCATCGAGAAACTCATCAAACCATATGTCTCGATAACCTTGAGCACATATGCTACCCAACTCAGCTAGTAGTCTAATCGGGTCAGCAAGGTAGAATCCGCAAATACGGAAGCTGCACTACTCAAACGCAAACCGACTTAGATGACCCTATTCCGAGTCTATCTCAAAGGTCGAGAGATCTCTAACGATGATGCATCTGCAGAGAAAATTGCTCATAAGTCCACGTGCTTTGGTAGGCGGCAAGCTCTTCCAAAAAGTGAGTAACAGAATCTTGATGAAGTGCATCACTCAGGAAGAGGGTAATAATATATTGCTTGATATACATGGAGGCATGTGTGGTAATCATGCGTCTTACTGCACCTTGGTTGGAAAGGTTTTCTATTAAGGATTCTATTGGCCAACTACCCTCCAAAATGCTTTCGAGCTGGTCAAAAAGTGTGAAAGCTACCAATTTTTCAGAAGGCAAACCACATGACCAGGCCCAAGCTCTACAAACAATTCTTCTTTCTTGGCTTTCTTTATGTGAGGCTTGGATATCCTGAGACCATTGGTGGTTTCAAATTCCTATTCATGGCTATCGATGCGTTCACTAAGTGGATTGAGGCCAAACCCGTGGGAAAGATAACCTCATAAGCGACTTAAAAGTTCATGAGGAGCATAATTACTCAATACGGTATTCCGCATCAAATAATTACAGATATAGTGGCCAGTTCAAAAGTGGAACCTTACTATGTTCTATGAATAATTTGACATAAAAACTTGTTTCACTTCAGTATCTTACCCTCAAAGTAATGGTCTAGTTGGGCGTGCCAATGGTATAGTCTTGTAGGGTATCAAAACTCGGGTTTTTGATAGGCTAAAAGCTTACTCAAAACGTTGGGTAAAATAACTTCTCTCGGTACTATGGGTTATTCGTACCTCGACTAACATGGCCTCCGGTGAAACTCCTTTGTTTTTAGTCTACGGAGCAGAAGCAGTGCTTCTGACTGAATTGCGGTTTAGATCACTACAAGTGGAAAGTTACTCGGAAGAGACGCAAAAGCAGTTATGAGTGAACAACATCAATCTACTCGAGGAGTACCGTGATCGAGTGTCCATACAAGCGGCTAAGTATCAACAAGTATTGTGTAGATATCACAGTAAAAAAAATTCAGCCTAGGAAACTCACTACTGGGGACCTTGTTTTACAAAAGGTGCAGAAATATGCTAAGCGCTATAAGTTATCACCTAAGTGGGAAGGACCGTACATAGTAGTCAAAGCCACTCGACCTGGATCAGTACAACTATCTACTCCATACGATGAAAAGCTAAAAAACTTGTGGAACATCGATTAACTCTGACAGTTTCATTCATAGATAAGGTAAGTTAAAGGTAAGTCGATTATATTTTGATCAGACTGACAACCCTATTACATATTTTTCTTTCTGACCTATGTAGCTAGCGTAAAGTTGATAAAAAGGATTCACCTAACTATTGCAAATAGTGAAGATCCACAACCTCCAAGAGTTCAGAAGTATGTAGACCCCTATTTGCCCTTCAATGAGTCGAGGAACCTTTTTTACTCCTCCTTGGGGCGTCAACTAATCACCCTAGGAACCGACTGTCGACCAGCATAAAGGCCAGAGAGAGTGGACAAGGCGAAGACCCTACTAGAGCTGCTGATCAGCGCCAACAATGCCGAGTGACCCTCTGCGGGATGTGGAGGTGATCTGGCGGTTGTGGATGGAGAAGACGACTGCGCTTTCTTCACCACCAAAGGCTCGGGGGCTCCATCAACGAAGGCCTCGTTGGTGACCTGGTCGATGATCTTGTCAAGATCACCACCATCGACGTCTCTCACTTGTGCAGCCCATGTCATTGACCCCTGCACTGTTCGCTCTGCGGAATTGGCGTCGAGCAAGAACCGGAGGTGCCGAGTGAAGTGTCGATGACCTCCAACGGACATTTTGTTCCCTCTCCTCTTAGGCCTCTCACTCGATTCCTCTTCATCAGAGGAAACGACGATGACTCCTGGCGGAAACATGGAGAGAGGCTGTGGAGTGAGAGATCCTACTTCTTTGATTTATGGACATTACTCGGGAGATGACGGTGGAGTGGAAGCCATGGTTTTAAGTTCCACGAGTTCTACTGAGTAGTACGTAGCGAGAAGGAAAGGATATTGGAGTGAAAATGAACGGCTTTGGGTCCCCCAATTTATAGTCACAGGAGCAGTCAAAATCCAATAACAATGGTTGAAATTTTGAGGTCACCTCGGGTGCACAGTGATTCAAAGCTGACGTGTGGTGTGGAATCCGAGACATCACCAAGGTATTATGGTGCATTCAATCTTCATGTAGAGGGATGCCACATCATTATGACACTTCAAGTAAAAGGTTGTGGTGAAAACGAGCACGAACAGGAGTGGGTTATTAATATTCACCTGTCGATTGCTCGAATTCACTCGATGACCATGACATAACCACAACCATACACCCGTAGGTTTACGCCTTCGAGCATGTGGTCGAGAATAATGAATCAATGCTTACGCTCTACTCTCCACTCATTCTAGTCAGCGAGCAGAGTGTTTGGGGCTACATCGTATAATTTCGATGCTTATGCTTCATGCTCTGTTTAAATATCATGCTAACCAGAGGACCAAGAGTTATATTGTGTAATGTCAGCAATAATGCTCTGCTTTCTACTCAAACTCAATTATTGAGTGAAGAGTCTGATGAGTACTATTGGCCTGATCTTCTAATAGGTAGCGATAAGTCGGTGGGTGGAGAACTCGATGTTGATGATCCAAAGGCTTTGACCCGAACAGATCGTCTCCCTTGCAATCACTACACCACAGCTCCGATGGTTATCAACCGTGTCGCGCGGTTGACCTCGCCAAGAAGGCTCAATCCCTGCAAGCGTACCGAGAACACAAACAAGAACGTAGAAGATGCAATCTAAAATATTGTGAATTGAATTCAAGCACTCGAAGTCGGGGTTCCACAAACACTTGCGGCGGCCTAGTCGGTCCGGAACAAGAGCGAAAATCTCACAACTATGTGTAGATCAATATCTACGCAAAACCCAACCCTAATTAGGGTGGCGGCTACTGTATATAAAAGACTAGGGTCGGCCAAGGACCCCTGGATGTGTCCCTAATGGACTCCAACACGTTACACGGCCCAACGACCCAAAAGATGGTGGTGCAGCACCCTGACAGATTCTGGACGTCGCCTTGTTTTGATGATTCCCGTTGACTGAGAAAGAATTTGGACATGGGACCAGTACCGTTGGAAAGCTTATCTCCTTAGCTTTCCAACCATGTGTAGAACGTCAAAAAGGAAGTCCGTATGCGTCCTGGTCGATGATTTTAGTGCGGACTGGTCCTGGACTCCGAAACGGACTCGAACTGGATTGGACCTCCACCTTGGCTTGGGCGCCCATAATGTTCTTCTCCCGTGTTCCTACGTAGCAATACATCACAACTATTCAGTAGCATCCCATCCTCATCAAAGTATAAAGGAACACTAAGGAACGAGCTCACCTCATGATTTAGTTGACGTGCACGAGCTCGTGTCAATGGACCTATTGTTGGAGGAATACTCGGTGTGTGTGTATCCGAAAGAGTGATGTCCTCATCATCCTCCCCCTCTTGAATTGGAGTCGTCCTCGACGCAATGTCATCTTCTTCTCCCAAGTAAGGCTTTAAATCTGAAATGTTAAATGTGGGACTAACCCCATAATCTGGAGGCAACTCAAGCTTATATGCATTATCATTGATCTTTTCCACAATTTTAAAAGGACCATCAGCTCGAGGCAGCAATTTAGACTTTCTCAAATCAGGAAACCTATCTTTGCGCAAATGTAACCACACAAGATCACCAATTTCAAAAGTAATATGTTTCCGACCTTGGCTACCATAAGTTCTATACTTCTCATTCATCTTTTCAATATTTTGCTTAGTCAACTCATGCATTTTTAGAATCAAATCAGCACGTATCTTAGCATCAAAATTCAATTTCTTGGATGTTGGTAAAGGAAGTAAATCAATAGGGGCATGGGGGTTAAAACCATACACTACCTGAAACGGACTTACCTTGGTGGTGAAGTGAACTGATCTGTTGTAAGCGAACTCAATATGGGGTAGACACTCTTCCCACATCCTCAAATTTTTCTTCAAAACAGCCCGCAACATGGTGGATAATGTGCGGTTCACAACCTCCGTTTGTCCGTCGATTTGAGGGTGACATGTCGTCGAAAACAGCAGCTTTGTCCCAAGTTTATTCCAAAGTGTCCTCCAAAAGTGGCTCAAAAATTTTGCATCACGATCTGAAACAATGGTGTTAGGCACTCCATGCAAGCGAATGATTTCCCTGAAAAACAAATCAGCTATGTTTGTAGCATCATCACTCTTGTGACAAGGTATAAAATGTGCTATTTTTGAAAAATGATCCACAACGACAAATATACTATCCCTCCCCCTCTTGGTCCTAGGCAATCCTAAAACAAAATCCATAGAAATATCCTCCCAAGGCACACTAGGAACAGGAAGAGGCATATAAAGTCCATGTGGGTTCAAGCGAGACTTAGCTTTATTGCAAGTAGTGCAGCGTGCCACGTAGCGCTCGACATCGCGCCTCATCTTAGGCCAAAAGAAGTGAGTAGCCAGTACATCCTCGGTCTTCTTCACTCCAAAATGTCCCATCAAACCACCTCCATGCGCTTCCTGCAAGAACAATAGGCGAATAGAGCTAGCTGGGATGCATAGCCTGTTAGCACGGTATAGTAATCCATCATTCAGCACATATTTATTCCAAGTTCTTCCTTCTTTACAATGTTCGAAAGCATCTTTAAAGTCCAAATCAGTAGCATATAATCCTTTAATTGTTTCTAAACCAAAAATCTTATGATCGAGTTGGGACAACATGGTATAACGTCTAGATAACGCATCTGCAATGACATTGTCTTTACCTTTCTTGTGTTTAATGATATAAGGAAAAGACTCTATAAATTCAACCCATTTAGCATGACGTTTGTTCGGTTTGGCTTGGCTTCTAATATGTTTCAAAGCTTCATGATCAGAATGAATAATAAACTCCTTAGGCCAAAGATAATGTTGCCATGTTTCTAAAACTCGCACTAAAGCATACAACTCATTATCATAAGTCGAATAATTAAGAGATGGCCCATTCAATTTCTCACTAAAATAAGCAACGGGTTTACCTCCTTGTAGTAGCACTCCTCCAATTCCAATGCCGCTAGCATCACATTCTAACTCAAAAGTCTTACCAAAGTCCGGAAGTTGGAGTAGAGGTGCATGCGTAAGCTTATCTTTCAGCGTATTAAAAGCTTGTTCTTGTGCTGGCCCCTATTGGAACGGAACACCCTTCTTTGTCAACTCATTGAGTGGGGCAGCAATGGTGCTGAAATCTCTCACAAAACGCCGATAGAACCCTGCAAGGCCATGAAAGCTTCTCACCTGTGTGATAGTCCCAGGGGTCAGCCAGCTCTTGATGGCTTCAATTTTAGCTTCATCCACTTCAATTCCCTGTGGAGTAACAACATAGCCAAGAAAAGTAACTCTATTCGTGCAAAAGGTGCACTTGTCAAGGTTAGCAAACAAACGTGCCTCTCTCAAAGCAGTAAAAACAGCACGTAGATGATCAATGTGTTCTTCATATGACTTGCTATAGATCAAAATATCATCAAAGTACACCACCACAAATCTTCCTATGAAAGCACGTAAAACCTCATTCATCAATCTCATGAAAGTGCTAGGTGCATTAGTTAAACCAAAAGGCATCACTAACCACTCATATAGACCGAACTTAGTTTTAAAAGCAGTTTTCCATTCATCTCCCAATTTCATTCTTATTTGGTGGTAAACACTACGCAAGTCAATTTTCGTGAAAATAATAGAACCACTCAACTCATCAAGTATGTCGTCTAGCCTAGGAATAGGGTGACGATACCTTATTGTGATATTATTAATTGCTCTACAATCAACACACATGCGCCATGTACCATCTTTCTTAGGAACCAAAAGAATAGGAACAACACAAGGACTAAGGCTCTCTCGTACGTACCCACGGTCCAAAAGGTTTTGGACTTGTCGCTGAATTTCTTTAGTCTCCTCCGGATTGGTCCTATATGCAGCGCGGTTTGGCAAAGTCGCTCCCGGGATCAAATCTATTTGGTGCTCTATCCCTCTCAATGGTGGTAGCCCCGGGGGTATCTCAGCTGGAAAGACATCCTTATACTCCTGCAAAAGGTTAGTGACAGCAGCAGGCAAAGATCTAGGTATATCATCAATTGAAAATAAAACCTCTTTGCATACGAAAGCATAGCACAAAGTATCATTATCTTGAATTTCAGCAAGGTCAGATTTAGTAGCAAGCATAACACCACCCTTTAACTTAATGCCTTCGGACCTAGGTGTGTTCTTCTCTTTCTTAGGTGAAAAAACAGATTGAGCTACTTGCTGATTTTCAGATTCCAAAACACGTTCTTTCTTTTCTTTTTTAGCTAAAGCTTTATCACATTGCACAATTTCAGCAGGTGTCAAAGGAAGCAAAGAGATTTTCTTTCCCTTGTGCATGAGAGAGTATTTATTACTTCTACCATGGTGTGTAGCATCAGTATCAAATTCCCAAGGACGGCCTAACAAAAGTGAACATGCTTGCATAGGCACTACATCAAAATCAGCATAATCATGGTAGAAACCAATAGAAAAATGTACTCTCACAGATTGTGTTACCTTAACTTTACCGCTGTTATTGAACCACTGAATGTAGTATGGATGAGGATGTGCACGTGTTGGCAAGGAAAGATTCTTCATAAGATCGGAGCTCAAGAGGTTGTTGCAACTCCCGCCATCAATTATGGTATGAACACGTGCATCTTTGACAATGAGGAATGTCTGGAATAGATTATGGCGTTGTAGCTGCTCCACTTGCCCCATTTGAGAACTCAAAACTCGCTTCACAATGAATGTGCGTGCTGCATAACTCTCCGTGGCAGCGGTACCACTAATCTCCTCCCCCTCACTATCCATGTCATGATCGGCTGCAAGATTAGCTTTAAATACATATTCTTCCTCGACATCACTATGACTAACATATCCACCATCTGCTGTTGCGGAGTATGCTCGTTGGCTTGGGCAATCCTTCATGACGTGACCAATACCTTGGCAGCGACGGCACACAATGCCCGCTGTACGACCCGTGGTAGCTGCACCTGAAGAAGAGCGTGGCATTGGATCCTGCGAAACAGTAGATTTACTCACCTCACGTGATGGTTGTGGTGCTCCTGCTGAACGCGCCCGAGTGTTGGAGGAGGGGGCAGCATATCGTGTAGATGTAGAAGAGAATGTTGTTGCTTGTCCCGGTGGTACTCGTGAAGTAGATGTACTCCCAAAATTGTTCCGTAATTTCTGCACCTGTTGTCGACCCTGCAGTTCTTTTTCTACCAAGATATCAAAATGGAACAACCTATTGGTAGTATTGTAATCTTTATAATCAACAAGGTCCTGAATTTCACGTCTCAACCCGGAGTAAAAACGAATCATGGTATCCTCATCATCCTCTTGTATACTACAACGAAGCATAGCAATTTGAAGCTCTTGATTTAATCATGCACAGATTTAGAACCTTGATTTAAGCGCTGCAATTTCTTTTTCAATTCACGTGTATAATCAGGAGGAATAAATCTATTGCGCATGGCACGCTTTAGTCTAGGCCATGATTCAGGTTCTAAGCCACTAGAAACTAGACCATTCCACCAAATAATAGCATAATTCGTGAACTCACAAGTGGCTAGTCTAACTCTATGCATTTCAGGAACCATATGAGAACTATACTTTTGATCAACCGTCATTTGCTAATTCAAATAAGCATCAGCATCATATGCACCATCAAAAGGAGGCATTGAAAACTTAATCTTAGAATAAGGATCATCGCGACCGTTGCGATTAACATTATTACCTCCATTACCTTGACGACGTTGTTGTTGGCCACGACGTAATTGTTCAGCCTGAGGACGTTGCTCAGCACGCGCATCTTGCCCAACAAAAACCTCACCATCTTCTTGGTCACCATTATTAGTATCATCATCATGTGAAAACTCATCATCCTGTGGTGGCTGTCGCAACTCAAGGTCGTTGACTCGCGTGACGAGGTTAGCAATGCTTGTTCTAATGTCTGTCAATAGCCTAGTATGATCCTGCAAGGCTTTGTTGAGTTCTTCCTTGGACACACAATCCTTAAAATCCGACGGAGAGCCATCACCTGACATAGTTAGTAGAAACAAAGGACAACACAATATTATCCCTGGAAGGTGGAATCACACACACTCAAGCGTATTACCACGCTCTTACAAATGTTCTTACCAACGCAGCAAGGAGGAACAACCGGTGACGAGTCTGGAAGCGTGGGATGATTGCAAGAGTGAACCTGTTCGGATCAAAGGAGATGGAGCTTGGAAGGTACAATATGGTAGTAAGAATTAGCAATAATTATAATCAGAAGAGCAAAGCTAAATAAGTGTCCAAAGTATGAATCACAGTTACTGGTCTATCACGTGTCACTAGTCCTAGCACAACAGCTGAAACAAAGCTAAAAAGGATGATCAGAGAAAGACACATCAAATAGCACAATGATCTGGGTGTTCTTTATGTGCTCCTCTTTTTGTCTTTTAGCACTAGTAGGAATCACGAAATTTTTTTTCGTATTTTTCTGAACTAGGAGCACACAAGCAACCACCACAGAAATTTTCAGCTCAAACGGATGCAAGATGTGGCCTATAAAAAATCAAGCACGTTCTCTGAAAAGCGTGCGGAAACTTCGCGGCTCGAATACTCAATCTTCCGAGCCGAATTTGGGAAAAAAATTTTGGCGGAACCCGACAAGGCGTCGAGCAACGGATGTAACTTTTTCTGTAGATATCCGTGAAAATTTTTTTTTGCCTGATTCCAAGTCCGTATGAGAAAGTTATGGCCGTTTTACTGAACCCCTGTCGAGTTAGGGTTTTTTTTAAGCAACTCTTGCAGAAATTGACCTCTTTAAGGTATTGCAAGCAATAGGATTGCGAGATGAACAAGGATGGCAGCGGTGGCAGGGCAATTGATACAAGGCAGCTTGCGACCTATCTAGGGTTGGTGTGGCGGAAAGTAACACAAGGCGGCTCGCGGTGGCAAATCGAGTAATGTGGTGGCTCGACTTGTTGGTGGGGATGGTGGCGATGGGATAGCGGCGTGATCAAAACAGCACGGAGCGTTGACTAAAAACTAAGAACACGACTCTAAAACCAGCAACAAGACTCGACCACGGACACAAACTCAACAACACGCAACTGAAAACAAAAATTGCAAAGGCACAAAGGGTTGTAGGGCAGCGGAAATTGACAGAATTTTTTTGGCCTTTTCTGGACTCTAGGTAATGAAAAACAGACTAATCTAAAAGGGAAAAACAAAATTACCTAACGGGCAACCTGAAAATCTGATACCAGTTGATGAGTACTGTTGGCCTGATCTTCCGATAGGTAGCGATAAGTCGGTGGGTGGAGAACTCGACGTTGATAATCCAAAGGCTTCGACCCGAACAGATCGTCTCCCTTGCAATCACTACACCACAGCTCCGATGGTTATCAACCGTGTCGCGCGGTTGACCTCGCCAAGAAGGCTCAATCCCTGCAAGCGTACCGAAAATACAAGCAAAAACGTAGAAGATGCAATCTGAAATATTGCGAATTGAATTCAAGCACTCGAAGTCGGGGTTCCACAAACACTTGCGGCGGCCTAGTCGGTCCGGAACAAGAGCGAAAATCTCACAACTGTGTGTAGATCAATATCTAAGCAAAATCCAACCCTAATTAGGGCGGCGGCTACTGTATATAAAAGACTAGGGTCGGCCAAGGACCCTTGGACGTATCCCTAATGGACTCCAACACGTTACACGGCCCAACGGCCCAAAAGATGGTGGCGCAGCACCCTGACAGATTCTGGACGTCGCCTTGTTTTGACGATTCCCGATGACTTAGAAAGAATTTGGATATGGGACCAGTACCGTTGGAAAGCTTATCTCCTTAGCTTTCCAACCATGTGTAGAACGTCAAAAACGACGTATGTATGCATCCTGGGTGACGATTTTAGTGCGGACTGGTCCTGGACTCCGAAACGGACTCGAACTGGATTGGGCCTCCACCTTGGCTTGGGCGCCCATGCTGTTCTTCTCCCGTGTTCCTAAGTAGCAATACATCATGATTATTCAGTAGCATCCCATTCTCATCAAAGTATAAAGGAACACAAAGGAACGAGCTCACCTCATGATTTAGTTGACGTGCACGAGCTCGTGTCAATGGACCTATTGTTGGAGGAATACTCGGTGTGTGTGTATCCAAAAGAGTGATGTCCTCATCAGAGTCAGGGGCCACATCGGGTATTTTTTGATGCTATAGTTCTACTCTCTGTCTTGATTATCACATCAAATAGACAGTCGAGGGCTACATCTCATACTTTTGATGATGCGGCTTTACTATCCACTCGATCTATTTATCGAGCAGAGGGTTGGAGGCTACATAGTAATATCATATTCTGTAAATACATATTTTTTTACAAAATTCTATCTAGCGATGCATTGACTACATTATATAGAACTAATGGAGGCATGCGTTGGGTTGATAACGAACAACTACATCTCATAAGGCATAACAGCACAAGAGACTGCCAGACAAGATGAGCACCAGAAGCGGTGGGTCGACATGAACATGTAGTGGAGGAGGCAAGCTTATGAATTCCAGGAGTACGAGCAACAGCAGGAGGAACTACAGCTGAAGGGTCAGAAGGAGGAGCGCATGAAGAAGGCAGCGGAGGAGCACGCTGTGGCTGAAGTACGCAAAGCAGAGAGGGAAAGGAAGCGAGAGAAGGCCCGTCATGCTAAGGCGGAGGGCCTCGATGCCCTGAGAAACGGCAAATATCTTAGATGCACTCAGTAGAGATCATCTATTGTAACCTTGCCTATTTTCATTCTCTAAGGCATGTTAGGTTTAGCAACGGTATGCTATTAGGTTAGTTTGTAGGTGAACAGTACATGCCAACATTTGTTGTTGTTATATCTTTATGGTTAGGCTCCATTCGTGCAGCGATGAAAAACCCAATGTCACATGTAATATTTTATCAGTATATGTAACATCCGTGTCGGTTTATATGATAATTGTACTTCACAACTACTATTGTTCTACAAATTAGATTTTGTATCCTCTCAACGTTACTTTACTAAAAAAATTATTCACACAAATTTACATCAAGTAATAAGCCACTCGGTGATGCTGTTTGGACAACTATTTGCACAAACATCATAAAAAATAACTAATTCATATTTTCATTACATACACAAATATAAAAAACATATTTTCACTTCACCAATCAGTGAAAAAATAAATTTTCCTGTTTTCATTGTGCGAAAATGTAATTTTTGCAGATTGGTTCTGTGAAAATATAGTTTTCACAAATTAGAACAACAAAAATTTGAGTTTTCGCGCTTTCAATAATAGAAAATTCAATTTTCGTGCACTGGAAGAGCGAAAACCTAGTCTTCCAAAAAGCAAGTTTTCCATTTAGTTCACAGGATGCCACGGCTCACGTTGGCATCTGCTAGCCCAATGTAAAGCAACTTAGAGAATTAGGGAATGTCCCATGGCACAAGCTAATAATCAAGTCCCTGCACTTTCTCTACGCAAAATAAAGATCATAGTAGTAAATTGCACGAAAAAGTATCACTCTTCACCAACATGCGGCACTAGGGATATGAGCGGCATTAGGACGCGTCGAAAGCACCAACACAAGGGGCCTGACTGTATTCGGCGTTGTGCATCATGTTCGGTATCTCATGGGTTGAATACACACATATTCGGCAACTCATGTATCGAATACAGTGCACAATATCATATTCGGTAAATGAGATGTTGAATACTTATGGGTCCCTTTTTTTTAATGAACGAAGTAACGAAAACCCATATTCGGTGAACGAGGTACCGAATATACATGTTAAATTTATAAATACGGTAACATGTTATCTATTTTGGTAAATATGACAACTTATATTAGGCTATTTTTGGATTTTAACCGACGGCACAAGATACAGACACATACTACATGGTGGTTATAGATATTTTATATGCCTAGTGCTACCCAGGGTGTCAGCCCGTTCAGGATTGAATGCACAACGCCCTGCCTAAATGCAATATTATCAGCGAAGAAAGTATGAAAGTCGAAAGGAGTTGCTAGATACGGAGGATAAGCATCTTTTAGGCACAATTTGGACCATAGGGACATAATTTGGTTCATATTGATAAGAGAAATCATTGAGTTTTAACATACCAACATAGTGATTAGTATTTTTTGCACAATGGAATCAACAAGACCTTTTGGAAAAGAAAAAAGACAGAGAAATATGGAGCTGCACGATTCAATACAGACCAACTGCCTTTATTATTGAACCATTGTTGAAGACATATATGCTCACCACTGCACCAAACAAAACACGCAGCCATTTAGGAGAGATGAGTGCGGGAAGCACAGATAGTGGACAGAGCTACATGTCATGTGACCACTAGGCATGGTTGAATGGTGGCATTATTGCAAGGTACAAATACCTTATTTCATTGACTAGAAGACAACAAAAGATCTTAGCTAGTAACGAGTCTGAAAAGAAAAGAAAAAAACTCAGACCATTTTTCTTCAAACGAAGAAACTTCGAAGTTACATAAGTGGTAGATACAGACCAATGAACAAAGCCATTGAATTGAAGAAAATAGGAAATAACTCACAGTGGCTGAGCACACATGTATAGAGTAGAGTAATAGGCAGATGCAACATTATACATTTCCTAACAGTTAACATTCGGCCAGTCAATGCATGATACTTTCATGCAATGGCTTCTTCATTTTGTAATAGATACTCGGATTTGGAGGCATTAGGAATTTAGTTACACCATTATCAGTTCTGAATTGTACGAGAACAAGAAAAGTATGCTCCACGATATTGATCTCCCGGAGATGCAATGTGCTGCACCTTGGGTAGAGTTTTTCCTCAAACCTTAACGCTTCTTTTCGTGCTTGACTTCTTCATTTTTCTTCGCTGCTTCTTTTTTGTTTTTCTTGTTCTCTTGTTTCTCCTATTCATAAATATATTTCACTTCAACTATGATTCATTACACGAAAAAGCTCCATAATTGTAACGAAAATAGTCTCATTAGATCATGATTGTGATTCTAGTAATTAATAACAACATAGTCAATAGGACTAACATGTTTGTCAAGAATATATGTTACTAGGACTCATTGATGGAATACATGAAGAAGCTACCGCAGTCGGGACAAAGTTGGACTGAATTGGAGAAGTCCCAGGAAGATTTATCTCACCGGACAGTCCGGTGCTTTGTATGTTGAACTCACTGGAGCATATTTGGCAAAAGAGGAGAGAGGCCTGAAGACCTCACCGAAAGATCCGGTGATCAGAGAAGACACACACCGGAGCATTTTGTCCAGAGAAGGTTGCAACTATTGAAGTTAAAGATCAAAACACCGGATGGTCTAATGATCAAAGTATTGTACACACCAGATAATGAACAGTGCAAAGAAGCATAACGAAGTTCAGGGCATCGGATGGTCCAGTGATGAAGGCTGTGTAACACCAGAGCATTATTTCCGGAGAGGGTTGTATTGGCTCGGTTGGCTGAAGTCAACTCACCGGATAGTCCGGTGATAAAGTAATATGCACCGGATGCATACACCGGAGTAATTTACACAAAGAAGAAGAAAAAGTTTGGATAGCTCAGGATAACTCACCGGATAGTTCGATGATGGAGATGAAGTATACATTGGTGTGTCCGGTGTTAACAGAGGCTCGAGTGAGGTTCCAACGGCTAGTTTGTAAGAGTGTACTCACCGGATGATCCGGTGTTAATACTATTATTCTAATTAGATCATCCAGTGTTAACAACTTTTCTGAGCTGTTGGGTTAACGGCTAGTGCGCGAGTTTGAGGCTATAAATACCCCTCCACTCAGTCATTGAAGGAGTGGCGTGTTGCTAGAGTCCAGAGAAGTTCATGTACACCTAAGAAGATATTCAAGCCACCAAAGTGCTTAAAGTGATTATCCAAAGCAATTAAGCACAAGATTAGTGAGTGATTAGTGCTTATAGGCCTGGAGAGAGTGTTGTTGCGTGATTGCTGCCTAGAGAGTGGATCAAGGAGTGATCCAACCTTGTACCAAGTGGTACGTTGACACCTTAGAGTCTTTGTGACTCGCCAGTAAGCTTGTTGACCCTCCGACTTGATGTGGAGCGACGGTAAGACGATTGTGCAGGGATATGGAGACCCTTGTCTTGGTGGCTCAAGCTTCGAAGTGATCACGGTGGCAAGAAACCTGAAGAGAGGCTAGTGATGAGACCTTGCCTTGGTGGCTTGGTGCCTCATCCGGGTGGAGGCCATGTCTTTGTGACTTGGTGGCTCAGGAGGCGTGACCGGGTGCCGACCGGGAGCATATTCTTTGTGGAGCTCCAACGTGACTAGGGGTGGCATTCATGCCATCGATAACAGGGAAAAAATCCTTATGCTGGGTTTGCTCTCTCTACCTTATTTACGTTTTCGTATTTACATTCTTGCAATTTACCTTCTTAGATAGGTTGCAAGTGCTTTGACCGATAGAGTAGACACACTAGATAAATCTAGAGCACATTTAGATGGAACTTGATATAGGTTTGTCTTGTGTTGTTTTGGAGCCGAAATAGCTCTAAGTGTCCTAATTCACCCTCCCCCCTCTTAGGACATCACCGATCCCTTCAATGGGTGACAGGTGACGAGTCTCGCACCTGTCACCCCAAATGCGTCATTAAGGACCTGTCACCAATGAGGCCATAGGTGATGGGTCAAAACCGTAACATGTCGCTGAAGTACATCTCCCACATAAGTGATAGGTTAATAGATTACCCGTCACTTATATTATGACACAAGTGACAGATACCGTCTTCTCCCATCACTTATGTCTTAATATAAGTGACGGGTGAAGAGGTTACCCGTTACTTATGTGTAGGTTGTCATGCAGGATTGTCCTATTTCCTAGTGCATTCTAGAGAATAGCCAGAATTTAGCAGCCGTCTTCTCTCTACAAACAACAACAATGCATCCAAATTCATTTTCACAAACACACTTATATAAGAACTCACTTCATCACAGAATCACAAAGGTTACAAAGTTCCAATCAATTCATTACAGAATCACAAAGATTATAAAGTTCCAATCAATTCATACTACATAAGACCTCACAACATAGGGTTTCTATAGTGTAACTCGCCGTGTGGGATGATGGCTTTATATAGAATTAACTCGGTGACCCGTCGTCGAATCTCTGGGAGTGCACCGTCATCGAGAAAAGAAACTAAAAAAACCTACATAATTTGACGCGTAACCAATGTCATGTTATCATGGAATTAAACTAATTACTGAGATTAGTTACGAATAATCTTGTATTGAACTTACATCGGGAGATTTGATATCATTTCCTCAGAGCGTGGAAGCATGTTCCACGCAACATAAAATCCACAAACATTGCTAGGTGGTTGTTGGCGGCACTACTGAAAAGAAATTTTACTGTTAAATTAAAAGGAAAAAATAGCAACAGAGAGCATTTGGTAATTTTTTTGGTAGTATTTACCGTGAACCTGTTCTTATGTGTTAGTCTGCAGCCGTCTTTCGCGTTGTAGTCAGATTCAATTCGAATGTACTTGTCAAAAGCCCTGCATAAAGAGGGGCATCTTCAGAAGATTTCTTCCTAAAATGCAAGGTAATTCACTCAATCAGTGTAGTTTGTCACTTTGTAAGTGAATGAGCAAATGTTCAATGCCAGTTCTAACCCCTACCATTTGTTGGGTAGGGTAGCTCTTTTGAGACGATTTGATTGATCTCCATTTTGCATTCATTCGACCTGAGGTAGAGAACATTTGAATGATAGAAAAGTTAAATATATAAACTAAGTCAGACAGAACTTATGTGTCGAGGAGTCCTTTTACAGCGCTGTAATCACGCTCTCTAGGTTTGCCTTTTCGTCCTATTGGTCTTGATGAGTCGAGGTACCACATCAAGTTTCACTTGAGGCAAATGAACAGTATGACCCAATGGCCACCGGTGTTGTGGGTGCCCAATAGGTAGTCCATTTTTGAATGTTGTTGCATTGCACTGACCATATAGTCCACAGCGTAGTCAGGGTGAAGTTGGACGACTGAGATTGTAATGGCCTCAGTGTCAAGAAATCTGATGGGCTCCTTATTCTTTTTTTGTTTCTTTCATCAAGTGTCTACATATAGGAATATAGTTAGATTAAAGATTTAGTGAAATTAATTAATGAATGTACAGTTTTAAGGGACTTACAATACGAAGATACATAATAATGATACATCCAAAGCATCAAGGTTGAAGAGGTTGTATAGGTCATTGAAACCCAAAAGGAAGTAGCCATCTTCAGTTAAGAAGTGTCATCGTTTGTACTATACGACTATGGATTGAGCATTGGTGTCTCTAGAAGTTTACATGTAGTAATTATACAGGTCGACACATGCTTGTCCCACCCTTGTTAGGTCATCTACCATCATCAAGGGCTTCTCATATTGGAATTTTGTGTTGGCACTAGTCTGCACTGCTCCAATATTCGTGGATTTCTTTGCCGGTACAATGGCCTTTGACCTCTTTGGCAGGTGCTTCTTAGAGCCTTTCTTCGCGGTTTCCTTTTCATTTTTCTTTGGGCTCTTTGGGGAAGATGGAATTGGGGCTGGAAGCGAGACCGCCAGATGAGGAGGAGAAGGCAATGAAGCTGGCTTCTCTGGAGGAGGAAGAGGCAATGAAGCTGTCTTCTCTAGAAGTGAGGGGCGCGGAGGCGGTGCACTTGAAGCTCATCCAGACTGGGGTGCACTAAAGATCACGATGTCACCCCTCTTCCACTAGATCCTTTGATGAAGAGCTTCACACAGTGTTGTGACTTCATTATTGGGGGGAGCTCCAACATGTGATCGGTGGCATTGCTATGTACCATGTTCACCATAACCACAGCATAGCCGGCATGTATCGGGACCATATGTAAGATATGTACGTCTATATGCACCTGGCCCCTTGAAAACTCCATGTAATACCCACCAGACCTGATTACAAGACTACTGGGTGTGGGCCCTTCTAGCAGGCCAATCGTATCCGGCTCAGTCATGGTGGTTACTAGTTGATCGACCTCCTTGGAAGCACAGCTACTCTTCCATGTAGTTCCGGGGCTAGCTTCCTCTAGGATGGAAATCTCTATTCACTTTGCTGCAAGTTGCCCCATGATACTTGCATAAACTTTCCAGGTGATGTCCTATGTCAATGTATCCACATCCACTGCACCCAAACTCTTCCTCTTCTTGTACATTCCAAGGTCTTTGGGAAAGTCGTATTTCCAGCCCTAGGAACTAGATACACCTCACACTTGATCAGGATGTTCCGGGTTTCCCGGCGTCACTGAGAGAACATCATGTTCCCTGACCCCAGTGAAAGAATATTGCCTAGCTTCGGCTGCCTTTTCTTTTACTTTGTCTGCAATTGACTGGGTTACGCTATTTCAAAATGTGATTTGTCCGCTTTCGAACAGCTCACCCCTTACACGCAAATATGACTGTGCTCATCCCGAGAATTGCAACCACAGATTCTCGCAGCCTTCTTTGGCTAATTTTTCATCCTCTTTCTGCCATTTTGCCCTTTTCCCCACGTACTTGGATGCGCTGGTCCTGTGTTTGTCCTTGTTCCTAACCCAAAGTTGTTTCTTTTCCTCACTTTCATTTTTGAATTACTCTGAGTTCTTCATCTGCACAAAAGCATCACAATCTTCCTCTTTAAAGTGCTTGTAGCTCTCAAAGGGCGCCACAAATTTAGTGAAGAACCAATTAACAAGCTTGCTCTTAAATCTTCGGTGAAGTTCGTGATCGCTTTCTTTACTGCATTGACCACGGCAATTGTTTGACGGTCACTCATATTTCTAGGGTACTCTAGATACTCCTTAAAGACATTATCGAATAAGTCCCTCTTCGCTTCATCACTGAGGTTATTGAACTTAGTCTTTATTGGCACCCTCTCCCAAGCAATTAGCCATGCAACCCTCTGGAATCTGTTCAAGGCCTTATCATCTATAGGCAGCCTGTCAGCATCGATTACCAAGACAGTAACCTTGTCTATCGGCCACTTCGTTTGTGACCTTGGCTTCGGACTCGTGCACCACTACCAATTGTTTGGCTTGGAGTGTGTGCTTCCTCCATCTAGAGAGAAAACAAAGGGAGTTGACATAAACAAAAATATTCCTCCATTCAAGAAGTATAAAATGAATTGACGCATGTCAATACCTCTTCTGCGAGATCGTATTCTTCGCTACTTGCTCAACGTCAGCTCTCCCGCTCGCACGGAACAGGGCTCAGGTTGTGATACTGGCTTTCACTGCTATCGAAGGAGGTTGACGGGTGCGGGCTTGGGATCCTATCCGCCCCATCTTGTGCCAGGGCAGCCTCTAATATGAGCACCCTCTGTGCTTTGTGATTTCTTAAGGGTGATGGTCCTCTTCTTCCCCATGGTTTCTTAGAGGAAAGAAAAGTAATCAATATTAAGAACAAGGAAACATGTGTCTTTCCCTCAACCATTTCATAGTTGACTAATCACTGCAATGTAACATGTTCCATAACGTATTTAAGACTGTCAAATTTTCTATGGCAGAGTTACAGAGCAAGTTGACCAATATATTATTATCCTGCAATTTATTTTTTTCACAAATTTGTTTACATGACAAAAAAAAAACTTTTCATGATATTTTAGCTTCGTCACAATAGGTCACTTCTGTTGTAGTGTCTAATGCCTAGCTTCCTTGGGAATGTGTACTATCTTTGCCTCACAATAAAACAAGGTTAATCTCTTAGGGGCATATTCCTTCAAAAACAAGAATATGAATTGAGGCCCTATAAAGCCAAACAAATGAATCTTTAATGATCTTGCTACACATTAGGGTACACTTAGTGGGTTCCTGAGAGTTATTTTGACATGTTATGTAATATGGGTTCCTGAGAGTTATTTTGACATGTTATGTAATATGGGATGCTTTATAAGACAAGGTTTACATTGTTCTCCGATACTTGGAGAAGACATGGGAGCTGAGTAGGTTTCAAGATAGGATGATGGTATAATTGGTTATTACCGAATCATTGATTAACTTTGCTTTGAGATTATATTATGCAATTGTTGATGTGGGGAAATCAAATATTGATTTTGTGGGGTAGTATAAAGTGGTTTCATCTTTTGAAATAAGTCTATGTGTTGCCTTTCTGTACACTTTAAGCTATGGGCTCTTTGCAGTATATCATCTTTTAACTCTTTTATGATTAATTAAAGTGCAAGTTGGTAATAAGCAGGTATAGAGCCAGAAACTTAACATAAGGAGGGCCAATGGAACCAAATTGTATATTCAGATAATAATATAGCAGATAACCAAATAGTTGCACAAGGCACGAAATACAAGTTAAATGAAACTACAATATTCTGTGTCTGCTTAGGTCATACTCGTTTTTTAGTAGGCTTAAGCTGTACTTACCGACAATTCGTTGTATTGAAATCATCGTCTATGGGTGCGTCAATCATGAACTCTAGATCGGTCACCCTCTCAATGTAGATTATGAAGCAATCTCTTAGGAATTTATCCTGCATCTTTATTCTACAATCCTGAGCTACAGAGGAAGTTGACCAATATATTATTATTTGCCAGTAGAATTACCAAAACATTTATCTTCATTTGCATTACATAGCGATCGATCTACGATGCAGTAGCCTGAGATTGACAAAGGGGATAGCCCAGGTTTAACAACGGGCATCACACAATGGGGTTAGGGTTTAGGGAGCATCACATAGAGGGCCCAACATCACACAAAGGAGCATCACACAGAAGAACAAAGACCACGACTAGGACAAGCGATACCCAAATCGAGCAATTCTGACCAGGACAAGCGATCGTGGGGAAGGAGGAGGCTGAGGCACACACCTCGTGGGGAAGGAGGAGGCCAGGGTGGGGCGTCGGGGATGAGGAGACTGGGCAACGCGCCGGGGACAAGGAGGAAGCACGGCTGCGTGTGGGGAGGCTGGGGCACGTCGAGGAGGGCGGAGGGCAGCGGGTGCTCGGAGGTGGCTCGGGGTCGCGCAGTGGAGGGAGAAGGGTGGCGGGGCTCTGAGAGCGGTGGAGACCAAAGGGCGGTAGGGCTTTGTGGGCGGTGGAGAAGCTCTGGGAGGCGGGGCTTCGAGTGCGACAACGAACCCTAGCGCGGGCAAAGGAAATGACTTAGGCAAAATGACATAGAGGAGAGTGCGCGGGGACTCGGCCTATATATACATATAGGTCATAGGTGATGGGTTATAAAGACCACCTATCACCTATAATAACCACCTATCACTTATTATAAGTCATAGGTGAAAGATGATACTATTAACTCATCACATATGACTTATAATAAGTGACAGATGAATATAATTAAAGGTGACTGGTGATATTATTCACCAGTCACCTATTCATTTTAATAAGTGACGGATTAATAGTATCGTCCGTCACTCATTACAAATTTGACATTAATATTACGAATTTGACATTAATATTATAAATTTAAATAACTTGAAACCTAAAATTCAAATTTGATATGAATATTACAAATTCAAATAACTTGAAACCTAAAATTTAAATTTGATATTAATATTACAAATTTCACGGATGCAAGGAGACCCGTCACTTATGACTGGTACAGGTAGATCCGTCACATATGACTAGGTAATAAGTGATGGATGTAGTTATAATTCGTCACCAATGTGATTAGTGACAGGTAATATTATGACCCGTCATTGATTACATGTTATCAGTAATGAATCAATGTCCGGTCCCGACCTAAGGCTACATAAGTGACGAGTTGTATAATGACCCATCACTAAATTGTGTCTTATTTGTCTGTTTTTCACGTAGTGATTGTGTTCTCATGTAATAACATGAATTAGTTACACCCCTATGAGTCTAGAACTGTATGAGAACAAGAAAAGCATGTTCGTCAATATAATGAGCTGTGAATTATGTATCTATTTCTTTATTAGCCTTTTATTTCTCCATCTTAACCCATTTTGTTGCAAACTCTGGATTTTTGTTTTGTAATAAAATGGAAATGGGATGCTCCAGTTTGGAAAAATCAATGTAATGTGCTACCCCTTGGGCAGAGTTTTTCCTTAATGCATCTTTTTAGGGTGTGCAGCATCCCGGCCCAGCTCGCTATACCTACGAGCCGATACCCCTAGTTTAGATCTCAATGGGCCTGTTATATGCACAGATCCAACTAAAATCACTACCAAGATCTTGAGCCAAATTAACCCAAAAGACTAGCCTTATAGGTAATGGACTCTCCACCTTTTAAGTTGTGCTCTCCCATCATCAATTTTTTATATAGGACTAAATTCAACAATCTCCCCTGTCACACATCGTGTCTCATTAAATCCCCCGTCACACACAACTCGTGTGACCCTGGAGATGTTTCGGGCTCACCGCAATCATGTAACCCTGGAGATGTTCCGAATTTGCCGATCTTGGGCTCTAATACCGCTTATTAGGAAATTTAGCCATCAACAGAAACAATAGATTGATCTAACAAGATCATACACACGATTATAGATGACACTAGAGGCACGATATTTGTTAACGAGGTTTAATCGAAGCCTACATCCTCGGGGAATGACTATGTGCACTCCTCCTCATCTAGCAACATCGGCGCTTCTAGGGTTAAGATAAAACCGTCGCCGCCCCCAACAAACCTGTCAATGTATCATTATGGTTACAATAGCAGTCCTCCTCTCATATTTATGAAGAGGCCTGATTATAGGAGTCCTAGAATTCTACCTGGAGTCATACTTTAGCTCCACCATGTACCGCTAATATAGATTTAAGTCTTATATATAACCAACTCAGTATAATTATTTGACACATATCCAACCCATCTTTTGTGCTTGACTTTTTTACTTCTTTCTTTTTTTTTCACTTCTTTTTCTTGTTTGTTGGTTTCTCATGCTTGTGAACATTTTTCACTTCAACTATGAACATGTGACAACGTTACACATGTTTCCCTGTGGTTTAATCGTCCTACTCTGCTGCCTCTAATCGCTGGAACCTATCCATACAAAATGTTATATGTGGCTTTGCAGCAAATGTGGTCCAAGTTATGCTTTAAGCTCCTGTAGTGTTGGCTGGCGATTTATGATCTGTACTACTAGTGCATATAATGTTTCGATGACTGGTGTCATGAGCCCTTCTAATTTCTAGCTGAGCACAGTATCAGTATGGTCCTACAAATTTTGCATTCCATTTCCTTGATGTGGGCACATATGCGTCGGGTCCATATGCGTCAACAGAAGAGACAGTAGTTACAGAAAAGCAAGAGAACCTAACCCACAAAGAAGACAATATCATCGAACTCAGGGCAGCATCTCAATCCCTTCTGAAGTTTCTTTTTGCGGTATCAATTTCCCCCAATACCAACACAAACTGCACTATTTGTCAAATTTAATAAATATATCTTCACAAACAAAGGAAAGAAAATGGAGATCAGGGGCTCAAGTAACAAAAAGGCAGTAAGAAACTAGATGTACCAACCATCTGGGATAATGAGGGATATTATTATCATAAACATTCTCATCTACAATAAGGTTGCAACCGAGGGCTTCTGAAAGTTGAGAAAATGAGGATTTTATTATCACAAACATTTTCATCTACAGTAGGGTTGCAAGCTGCAACTTATTGGAACCAAGGGCCTCTCAGAGTTGGTATTCACAAAGTTTCTACTTACGACTGAAACTACGCAGCCTTCATATTGCTATCAGGAACTAGGAAAGAACCCTCTTTGATTCAAATAAAACACAGCTATGTGCTTTTACTTGATGGGAGGACAATCCTAGCACTTGGTGTACCTCAGGATTAGACTCGCTTGAAAAGAAACCTGGAAATGCAAGTGATGTATCAACCAAGCGTAGCCACACAGATCCTTCTGCAAGAGCTGGTAAAGTAGCACTAACTGATTTCTCGCTTGCATTGAAACAGATATACAAATCACCTCTGACTGAATCTGGCACATTTTCGTCCACCTCTGCATTTATGTGCATGCAAAGAAAGTTGCTAGTAGGATCCTCCCATCGTGGCTCAGATAGATCGCTCCCATACCAATGTATATTTTCCAATTTTAGGAATTCTCTTCTCTGAAAGACGTCCCCTCGTTGACTCCTGAGTGCAGTTAGAAATGAAATAAAACCGGTAACTTCCTCAACAAAAGTGGTCTTCAAGGCTTTCCATTTCAGAGGCCCTCTATCCTTGTATGATGTTGAACCAGCAGCAGAGTGTCCGCATTCATCTCCCATGTTCAGAACAGGAATACCAAGGGAAACAAATAGAATAAACAAAAAATTGCGTATCTGCCTTAGCCTCGTTTGAAGGACTGCATTGTTCTCCGACAGTCCTTCTTCACCACAATTCCAACTGAACTCAGAAGCAAGCTCATCACTGCTGAAACTCACTAGATCAACAAGAGTAAGTCCAGAATTCCTGGATACATAATTGAAAGAAAATGCTGGACCCCTAGAGGAAAATAGATCCCCACTACCACACAAACGGGTAGCAAGATCACTAATAAGTGCTTCTCCCTTCAAAAACTTGCGCACATCAATAGAGAATCTCGTATTCATCTCAGCCCATCTTTTCCAGTGAGGGAATGGAAATTGTACATTAGATATGTCAAGTGGAGACCAAGGATCTGCAATGATCTTTGTCTTTGAAAGAACCGGGTCAAATGCTATGGCTTCAAGAAGGGGAGGCCGCGATAGGCCCTCACCACCTGGACCTCTGACAAGGAAAGGGGCATTGATGAAGCAAAACCCATCAACATGGAAGTCAAGCACCCAATGGCGGAGGCTGTCCAAAATCAGCTTCTGAGTCACCGGATGATTGCAATTCAATACACTTGCCTTGGATCCAACAACCCCATCGGCAATGTAATACGAGGAACTATCGATGCCACGGATTGATATCATCTGACACTCTGCTGCTCCTTCAGCAGTATGCGTGAAAACAACCTCCAAGAGGACCTCTATTCCACTTTTGTGCATTGTCTTGATCATATTCTTCATAGACTTGATAGCTGAAACACTGCAACATTCACTGCTATACAAATTCATCGGTGAAAAGAAATGGTATGGGAAATAGGCTCCCTTCTCCTGATGGAATGGGAACACAGGCTCCAGCAAAACAGCATTGACACCAAGACGCCTGAAGTGCTCTAACTTTGCAGCCAACCCCGAGAAAGTACCGGCTACATTGCCTGGCAGCCCGCTCGACTTGTCCTTGGTGAACAAAGCCACATTCGCCCGGTACACCACCAGCTTCTCCAATGGCAAGAGTGGGTGCTTGTCCCTGCCCCAGTTGTACGTCGGCGCATTCGCCAAGGACGCGAGGCACCCCATGGACGGCACAGTAGCCACCTCGTCATAAACAGAGTTGCCAGGGACGAAATCCGTGATCACCTTAGCGTACGGGTCGAGCAGCGGGCGGTCAATGCCGAAAAGCCCGCAGCGGAAGCCGTAGCTGGCGTATCCCTCCACGCTTTCCAGCGAGACGTGCCAGACATCGCCCGTTCTGTGGACGTACGGGTCGAGCTCGATCTCCAGCGCGGGCTCGTTGCCGCCGCCGTGCAGGCAGAGCACAACGCCCTTGGCGCTCTTGCTGTACACCGCGAAGTTGGCGGCCCCGTCCTCAGACAGTGACAGGCCGAGCGGCGCGGAGCGGCCCCGCCCGATGCCGACCGGCACGCGGAAGCTCGTCCCGCGGTGCGTCCGTATCTCCGCCCCCGCCGCGTCGGCCAACAGGAACGAGACGTGGAACGGTGCGCGGGCTGCGTCCGCGTCGAAGGACAGCTCGGCCGCAAGCGCGCCTCCCGACGCGGACAGCGCCAGCGGGACGCCCTCGCCAGTGGAGCCCGCGGGGAGGAGCACCAGCCCGCCCTCCCCCGCGCGGGCCGGGACCTCAACGGCGACCACGTACCCCCCGCCGCCGCTGTCTTTCCCGACGACGGCCACGTCCACCACGCTGTCGTCGTCGGTCCGGAAGCGGTAACAAGAGCGCGCCGCACGGGCGAGGGGACCGATGCGGGCCAGAGGGCGGCGGGGCAGAAGGCCGCGCCAGGAGGCCCGAGGGGCCGTCGGCGCGGGGAGGGAGGAGGCCATGAGGAGCGGGGGCGCGGCGAGATCAGCGGGTGGGGAATTGCGCGGAGCAGTCGATGGGCATCGCGTGCTGGTTCCTTCTAAGGGAAGTGTCTGAGGAAGGGGGCACCGGGCACGAGGGCTGTGGAGTGGTGAGTGTGGTCGACAGGACTCGCCTGCAGTAACTGCAGAGGACTCGAGTGTGGTGGAGTGGAGGGGGGGAGCCGAGGCGCGGCAGGCACGTGGAGCTGGAAACTGGAGAGGCGGGCGCGGGGAGGACGAGGCGGAGGCGTAGGCGGAGGCGGAGGCGGGCGGGTGGGTTTGGTTGGCGACGCACGGCGCGGCCCACGGGAGGATCAGGGCGGGCGACGCGCGGACGGCTCACATCACGCGATGGCTACGTGCGTCGCTGTCCTCTCCCCTCGCCTGACCACCGGTGGTGTTGCTTTCGGTTCGAAGGAAATTAGGAGAGTGTGGGCTCGGCGGAAATGTTTCAGTGTGCGCTTCACGGCTTGCAGATTTGCGGGCGTGTCATGTGTGCCGGTGGTGTCGGTCTCAGCTAGGGTGCCCACCAAACCTTTTTTCCAAATTAAATGTTTTTTTAGAAAACTAGTGTAATTAATTAAATTAAATAGGGTCGGTGGTACATTTAGAGATTAGATATCATTTCCTGTTGATGTTTTCTCTAATTTCTATTAAGCCATTCTTTGGAGCAATGGAATCTCACGGTCATTTATCTGAAAGCAGTCAGTTGCCGAAAATTATCGTGTGAATTCTCTGTTTTCAATGGGGCCTAACTAGAACAGGCACACGAATGGGTTCCCTGCTGCAATTGGGGTCTAATTCAGCGTCGAGGCAAGTTGGGTGGCCACCTAGGTTTGTCCATGGGATTTTTTGCCACCTCATGTTCTTTTTTTTTCTTGGGTGGACGCGTCATGTTAAATTGTTATTGTAGGAGGCATCATTGTCGTTTCTATGTAAATAGGCATGGCCTACAAAGGCACAACGAAAAGCACCACTAGTAAATATGTCCTACGAATGACTCGTCGGATAAGTTAGCGAAAGGATCGAAGGAGCTAGACTCAGGAAATATGAAGAGAGCAACCTCGTGGAAAACTTTATTGGTTGATATTCCTCGCACGAAAAAAACGTTGGCTGATGCTAGATTTTGTGTGCAATTTTCTTGCCGTGGCACCATGCCACCACCGGTGGTACTGGAGCACCTATACATAACCCGTCCGAAATTAGCTTAGGCATAGGACAGGGCATCCCAAAGTAGCCCACCAAGTAGCACAGCTCAATAGAGGCTCAGCGCACGAGAGGAAGAGGTCGGGCCAGGAGAGTCGGCCCAAAAAAAGAAGTATCAGTTTTTTCTTTTTCTTATTTTCTAATCCTTGTAATTTATCTAGATTTTACAATTTTGTGTCATTATATGAATTCAACAATTCAAAATAGTTGATTCAATACTTTTCAAAATCCGGTTCAACATTTTATGTAAAAATGATTAAATTGTATATTTGAAATGTTGAACGAGTACATTAGATAGGTTGAATACAGCATGGTGGTGCAAACAGACTCGAAAATGGACTTACAGAACTTGATTCAAGACTTTGCAAATCCTAGTTCAGAATTTTTTAAAAAATTGTTCAACATTTTGAATGCAGTAGTTTAACATTTTATGTAAAAATGTTGAAATTGTATATTTAAAACGTCGAAGTAGTACAATATATAGATTGAATACATCATGGTGGTTCAAACGGACTCGAAAATGAACTTACGGAACTTGATTCAACATTTTTAAAAAATTTCTTTCGACATTTTGAATACACTAGTTCAACATTTTGAATGACTTGATCCAACATTTGTCAAAAGCTAGTTCAATAATTTTGAAACACTGCTTCAACATTTATGTGAAAATGTTGAAACAATATCTATAAGAAATAATTTCCTGTGTACCACTGAATGTTAACAAAATTCTCGATTTACCATTGAAAAATCATGGTATCTTCCATGCCATCACTTAATTTTTTTCTTTTCCTATGTGTCATCGTCGTCATAACAGAATTGACGGCAGTGGCACACAGGGGATGAAAAAACTTAATTTTTCATCCCATGTGTGCCAATGTTGTCACCTCCGTTATGATGGTAATAGCACTTAGGGGATGAAAAAACTAAATTGGTGGTATGAAAAGGATCATGATTTTTTCAGTGGCAAATCGAGAATTTCGTAATATTCAGTAGCACATAGGGAATTATCTCTATATATAAAATGTTGAACTGGTACATTCAAAATGTTGAATTTTTAAAAAATGAAAAAAGAAAAATATACTCATATTGGATCTCTTATTGTTGTGTTAATTGTAAACAAAATCTTGCCTCGGCCAACCCTATAGAAAAACGAGCCCTCTACCATCCAGTAATCATACACTCTCTTCACACTCACCTTCATCTCCGCTATACATCCTTTATAGCACGAATCTCAAACACCAACCTATGCGAAAGCCAAAAATAAGTGACGGATATATAGGATCGACTTGGTGGTATTGGGGAGCCCTTATATGAAGATCAACCAAAAGATGCTTCTGAGTAGCACGGCCTAGCAACCCACCAAAATAAGCTCAAGTCAGCCCATGGAGCGGAGAGGTTAACCCGACTTGCAATCCATGTTTGTTTGTTTTATTTTTCTTTTTCTAACTTTTTTGTTCAAATCTAGGTAATAACCATGTACTAGTTTACAACTTGGTACAATGTTTAAAAGGCTTGGTTCAATGTTTTGTGAAACTGTTAATGCCAGTTATTGTACTATTTTAGCATAAACTTCTCTCAATATATGATGGAATAATCACCATGATTATAGATTCTTATTATTACTAATATTTATGATTTTGTAATATAATGTTGTTAGAACTTGTTTTTAGAAATACACTGAAAAGTAGCTCAAAACGATGAAAAAGGACAATGCATAAAAGAGGCTCAATTTCTCCATCCAAATACGGGCCAGTGTGCCAGCCCATCAATCTGGAATGTCCCATAATGAACCACAAGACTCTAGGGGCAAGCTCAAGACTTGGCATACATGTCTTCTATAAGATCCAACCAATGCATCCCTAAATCTTGAATTATTTGCGGAGTCCAGGACAACAACAATTTTCAACGCGGACTCAAAATCTAAGACATATTCAAATGAAATCTTAATAATATGGAAGTTGTGGATCTCGTAGATTTGCATACATAGAAGACCTATTTTGGACTCCGGAGATAGGAGATATTGCCCCTGAAATACAGGTTGTGGAGAAGAGTCGGAGACGAGATAGTTCAATTTGCAACGCATTTGTTGGAAATGAATACAATATTTTCTGTAAATCTCATAATAGGCAAATTATAGATCTTTTCATGGGATACAAATTTAGTGTCCAAAATTATCTAATTCGGAGTCCAGACAAGGGAGATACCATCTTTGGAAGCAAGGGTTGCAAAAAGGAAAGTCCTAACCGGACGAATTCTACTTGCTTGCTCAATTGATTTCATGATGACCATGATGGAGCATGCCCTAGGTCCTCCGCAACTATAAATATAACCTAAGGAGTGCCACCCCCCAATGCATATCCATGATCATATCCTGGATTCGAGAGCCACCAAATTAGAAACAATTTAGTCTAGTTTTAGACTACACTACTACAGAACAAGCCTTATATGTCAGCTCATCACTATCGGTTTATAAGAAAAACAATATCAATACTTGTTTTAGAAAACAACCAATAGTGATAGGTTATTATTACCGTCGGTTCATAAAAATCAACAGTGATACTATCACTTCCGATTTTTGTTACGAACCGGCAGTGAAACAGGAGCCAAACCCGAATTTTCCATTGGATCCACTTTAGTCACGCGTTCACGTCCGCTCATCCCTGCGGGCCTAAAAAATCTAAGTCCGGACTTTTCTCTCTCCCTTATCCTTTCTCCTTTCTCTCTCCCACCCTTGAGTGACGCCTCTGGCTGTGCCCCTCCTCCTCTGACTACGCACCTCCTCTCGTTGAGCGTGTCCTCCAGCCGTGCACCTCCTCCTCTGGCGGGGCATGGCGGAGCGGAGCAATGACGCCTGGGCGGTCATGGCGGCGTGATGAGTGGTAGAGCGGGGGCTCCTGGGTGATCTCCTCACCTCGATCTCACCATGGGAAAGGCCCTCGGTTTCTCCATTGGTGCGGCGAGGCCAATGGTTCATTCATGGCACACGGATGAAGGAGTCATCCCCGAGGATTTCCCTAATTCAGTCACGACAGCACCTCCTCCTCCACATCCACTGCGTCGAGAGGATCCACAGACCTCACATCATGGTTGTAGAGGGAATTGTGGCTGTGTTTCTTGCATTGCAGTTCGTGCTTCTTCCTGCCTGGTTTGTAAGGTAAGTGTTCAACACCTTCTTGCTCGTAGATCATGTGATGTATGTATTCGGGATGCAAGTTTAAGTAATTTAAGCATATTAATCTCTATCTATTGTTTCTGTTTCCCTAAGTTTTCTTGTTTGGTGTATAATCTGGTTCCTGCCTTTGTGAGTTATTTTGTTCAGTTTTGTGCTAAAGAACTAGGTTCTTGGGATTGTTTGGGAGGAGTAGAGGGGAGCAAAAGGCCATGGAGGGCATCCGCCAGCGATTTGGTCAGAACGGCACTGGTGAACTGGTCAGAGCAGCTCCAGTTGTCTTTTTGTTTTTGTTTTTTTTTCTGAAAATAGCATCACTGCCGGTCGGAAAAGCCCGGCAATGATAGCCACCTAGCTATTACTACCGCTTGCGTACTACCAGCTCCAAAGTTGGCAATAAAGGGAGAGGTGTTTAGTATTTTGAAAAGCTGGCGATCAACATTCTTAAAAGACTTGGTTCAGTATTTAGAAAAACTTGATTCAATTTTTTTTTAAATCTAGTTCAACAATTTTGAAACACTAGTTCAAATTATCAAAAAAATGTTGAAACAGTATATTAAAAATGACAAAACGGTACATTTGAAATGTCAAATTTAAAAAATAAAATAATATTAATATTGAATCTCATTTTCTTTTATTAATTATGTATGCACGTGCATGCTAATGCCAAACCGCCCGTACACCCCTAATTAGGAAATTCCCTAATTAATTGCTTTCCTAATTAGGCCAACTACCCAGATTAGGGACCCCCGCGTCTACACTAGCCGATGAAACCTACACCAGCACATCTCCTCTAGCTGCATCGCCGCTTCTTTGGTTGGAAAGCAACTGAGTTTTTCTAGATCGCTATTGCTGAATAATCAAATCCTTCACTAGGAAAACACACATGTACGCATTTCAGAACTAAGAATCCAAAAATCCCTACCTCCTCCACTCCCCCGTCATAATTGATCGGATTAGTTGGTTTTTGTAGGAAAAATGTGGAAAAAACACTACATATTCATTTTTCATCTCTTTAATCTGCACAAATTGTTTCAATTCACATGCATAATAGATTAACATGGTATGCATCACATATGAACATGATATGATCACATATTCTTGTAAATGCAAGTTTTCATGCATATGACACGCTGCATATGAATCTGGGCACAATTTCAAAAGGTTGCCTTACATATCCTGACCATATATCTGCATATATCCACATACCTAACCTGTGCTACACATATCACTATAGTTTGAGCTGGCAAAACACATGAGAAGGTAGGCGCACATATCACGTAATAGAGTTTGAACTACAAAAGCAAAACATAACCAGACAAGGTAAAAAAAGATCGCACATCCAGATCACCGAAAATCTGCACAACTTGCTTGATCCCACATGAGCAAATTCTTCTTCTCTAACCGAATGTATATACAACAAGCATTGCACTAAAATTTGAGTCCTGCATTGCAAACAGATTAAAAAATAGTGTGAGCAATTAGCTTTGCAATCTACCTATCTATTTACTTTCTACTACACATTTGGTAGAAATTTTGCTTATTAGTTCACAAAATATAATTCTCTGAACCACTTAAGTAGCCTAATTGAATCACCAAATTTGCCTGACAGTGCGTACAAGACATAAAATATATAAATGGAAAGTAAAATTTGGCTGGCACTTCTTTATTGTTTAATGTTTGCCCAACAATCATCCCTGTACCACTTTTTTTTGTGGTCCAATTTTTTCCCAACAGCAAGCCATCACATAATATTGAGAAACTCTAGATCTAAACATAAATTTTCTTAAAACATTGTAGATCTGAACAAAATTTTATATATACATCTGAACAGATGAACTCTACTATTATGGAAAATAGCAAAATGTCGCAAAAGTTTCATCTATATTGCCAATGCATCACATATAAACTAGAATAGCTATAGATAGGTGCACAAGATATAAAGTAGAGCAAAATAGTTTCAGCATAGTTTTGCTGCCTGATTGATGCACAAGATCATATATGAACTACAATAAGCATCTTTAAAAAGATTGTAAGCAAATAAGTAAGGATTCAAAAAGCAAAAATAGAGCACACGAAAGAAAATCAGACAGATATGTTCCATATTTTCACATCGTTAGAATTTGGGGGAGCAGATTCTGCAAAATCAAATTTGAGAGCAAAAATTGTTGAAAAATTCATGAGCAAATTGTTGTCTGTTTGAATGGAAATTCATACAATTTGGAAAGCAAATTATTGCATATATGCAAGCATTTTTTAAAAAATTGGGGAGCATGTAGTAAAAAAACAAATCGGTGAAAATCATAAGCAATTTGTTGCATCTCTACAAGCAGATCAATGCAATCCTTGAGGCAACTCGCTACATATTTGCAACCCAATCTAGACATAGGGGAGAAAAAATTCAAAGAAAAGTTGCAGAACTCACCTCGCAAGGAGGAGGTCATCCTAGATGACTAGGAGCTCAATCCCTCATGGAAGAGCCTTGCATGAATGAGGAGAAGCTTGATCCTATGGGGGGAGCCTGGCCTAAGTAATAAGGAATCAATCCCGCGTGGAGGGGCCCAATCCCGATGCTGAGGTACCCGGATCCGACAATGAGGAGCTTGATCCCTCACGGAGGAACCTAATCCTAATGATTAGGAGCTAATCCCGCTTGGAACAGCTCGATCCAAAGAGCGACCTACTCGATTCTGCACGGAGTAGCTCGGATCCTCTTCGTGGATCAACTATGCCTTCCTCTTCACCACAACGAAACTCTATCTAGCTAGCAATAGCTTGCCTCTAGAAATATCTGATGGAGAGAGGTAGAGAGAAAAGGAACGTGTGCTCGACACTCAGAAAGAAATCTTTGTCTTACAAATATTATTGTGGTTCAAACAGAATGAAAGACGGACTCGAGAAAAAAAATGTGTTTAAAGTTTCAAACTCAAGGTACAATTACCACCCACCATCCCTAGCCAATCAACAAATGCCATGTGTCCACCCCAGCTGTCATGTTGTTCCGTGGCTCTAGGCTAAAGATGTCCAAATGGGCCGTGCCTACTGGGCTGGCCCGAGGCACGGCACTGTAGGCACAGTCTGAGTCAAGATGGGCCGGGCCGGCATGGCACGAGGCCACGGGCCGTGCCTGGGCCGAGCGCGCGGCACGGCACGGCCCGGCCAAGTCGGGTCGGCACGGGCACGGTCCAGTCCAGACCGGCACAGCCCGGCACGCATATACCCAGTTATTTTTTATTTTTTTATATATTTTTAATTTTGTATCTATTTTTTATATTTTTATCTATTTTCTATATATATTTTTAATTTTGTGGCTATTTTTTTTATGCTTTCGAGTTGACTGTGCCAACGGGCCACCCGTAGCACTGTGCCCATCGGGCCGATCGTGCCCGCCGGGCCGACCGTACCACCGAGCCAAAATTATGCCCGAGCCGACTCGGCACGACACGGTGACCGACGGGTTATACCGTAGACCAAGGAAGAGGCACATGAATCGACACGACATGACCTGTTACTGTAGATGGATCGTTCGGGCCGATCCGAATAGCCTATTTGACCATCTCTGCTCTAGGCGCTTGAATTTCAGACGTCCATCTCAGCCCGCCCAAATCTCAAACACCGCGCTATCCCGAAGCACTTTCGGACGCCATACCTGGAGGGTTCCATGTGGAAGTGGAACTGAGTTCATATCGTTGGCCCAACTAGTTACTTCTTGGGCTCGGGAAAGTTAGTCCAGCCCTAAATCGCGCCGAGCCGATTGGCGGAGCCGGCCGAGCCGAAGGCCATCGACAAGCCAGCCAACAGCGGCAGGAAGGAAGAAAACGTCATGTATCGCGGTAACCGATCCTCCCGCGTGCCTCGTTCCCGTCGACTTCCTGCCAGAAAAGCGCAGGGCAACAAGGCGAGCGAGCGCCATCGGCACCTGTGGCCGGCCCTGGCTCTGGCTGGGGTCGCGCGTCGAGGTCGAGGCGACGCGTGCGGCCTTGGTCCTGTCGCCTCTAGGTAACCCGCATTTCCAGCATGCCTTGCGTCGATTAATGCGGGCGTTCTCATTCCTCCGACAGGCGCTTGCTCGAGATGATTCTGGAGTTGCGCTAGGGGCAATGCGTTCGCTGTTGAATGACGTGAATTTTGTGCACGTCTTGGATTCTTCTTTCGTTTCATGTTTTAAATTGTTGTTTAGTCCTAGCTCTTTGAACAAAGGTAAAATTAGATGAGTATTATTAGAAAAATATTAGAAAATATATCCTCACAATCGATGATATTTTTTAACTTTTACAATTTTTATAATAATACTTAGCAAATTACCCCTTGAACCAATTACATCGTCGGAACTAGTTCCTCTGTTATCACCGGGGTAGTGTAATAGATCGTCGCCGTTGTGTCCTTCATTTTTGGCGCATGAAGCCGTTATTTGCTTGGGAAAAAACTCAGATCCAGGTTTCGATAACTAATTGACTTTTAAACACGACTAGCAAACTAGCTGGGTTTTAGAGATGGCTCAAGGAAATAAGAGGATTCTAGTATAGCATGCGATTGATTTCAAGTATCCCATAACGAACAGCCGAAGACATTTTCTTGACCAATGTACGGTTCCTCTAGTTTTGCAAGAGTTTGTGCATGGGCATCTGAATTGCATTATATTTCTTTAAAAGTCTAGAGCAAAAAATTGTAGATCCTAAGAGCTAGTTTCGTCCGAGTTGACCCAACAACGAGGAATCGTATCCTCTGAGTTTGCTTCTGAGTTTGCTTCTGCAAAGTCACAGGATAAACACTGCTGTGATATTGGATTTTTTTAACCATTAGATCTGGAATGAATGCACCAATTAAATGCTACAGTAACTCTGTAAATAGTAGAATAATACAGTAAATTGCTACAGTTGAATAATACCAGAATATTATTCACTGACTTATTTTACTGTGCATTCCGGTGAAGCAATGTTAGAGGATGCGCATCCTAACAATGGACATGTTTCTTGATTCCAACTGACAACTTCCTTTGACCAATTGTTCGATTTATATGCAGATTTCCGCTCCGACAGCTAGCCACTATCGTATGATGAATGTTCTGGAGTAAATCCCACTAGAGCGATATGGGTTCCCTCACTGACATTGGTGTTTCTGCGGGAATAAACATACTATCTGCATTGGGTTTTCTTCTTGCATTTGCGGTTCTGAGGATACAGCCTATCAACGACAGGGTATACTTTCCAAAATGGTACCTCAAAGGGACAAGAAGCAGCCCGAGGCACCTGGGAACTATTTTCTCAAAGTTTGTCAATGCTGATCTGTCAACATATTTCTGGTTTCTGAACTGGATGCCTGCAGCACTGAAAATGCCAGAACCTGAATTGATTGAGCATGCAGGACTTGACTCTGCGGTATATGTCCGCATCTATCTTCTCGGGTGAGTATGATTTTCATGTTCCTCAATTTTTACATCTGTATTATATTTACATGATAAGAATATGTATGTTTTACCATATACACTGGTAAATCATCGCTGAATTGATTGAGCATTAATGAAAGAGTTTGACGATAAAACATGATCATTTGACTCGTTTTTTTAACATATACACTGCTAAATCAGTGTTTTTGCAGAAGATCCGTATTACGTTTCATCATGGGACGCCATTTCGGCCGATGCTGGACGGCAGATTGGCTTGCGAAGCGTGACCTTTTGCATCCGGCATGTTGCCCTTTGTACGACCAGGAGGATGAAATTGTGCACCACCTCCCTGTGCTTTGTGTGTTTGCCCGGGACGTGTGGTTCACGGCCCTGTCGCTCGTTGTCCTTCAGGTTCTGACCCTCTAGCCGGAGGACGAGCTGCTAAAGGACTGGTGGCGTCGCATGCAACGTCAGCTGCCTAAGCTTACGCGGAAAGGTTTTAACTTGCTCATCATCTTGGTGATTTGGCAACTATGGCAACATCGAAATTCTTGTGTGTTCGATGGCACGTCTTCAAATGTCTGGACGGTGCTGTGAAACATCACAGAAGATGCCAAGCTCTAGTGTATGGCAGGAGCTAAAGGGTTGAGCGTTGTTTGGCCGTCGTCGGTTTGACATGCTTTTCTTTCCTTCTTTTTTTTGTCTAGTTTGTGGTCGTCTTTCTTTTTAGTCCGTGGCGTGTATGTTTGTTTGTAATCGTTGATAGGGTTTTGTGTCGGTGTGCGCCTGTGTGCGTCTCTCCACGTGGTGTTTCGGATGTAAATAGTTTCCTTTTTTTCCTTCCTATAATATAATGACACATAGTTCTTCTGCGTGTTCTAGGAAAAATAGGATGCCATTTCCTTGCTTTGCAGTTTAAAAATATTTGTGCCAATTGCTCTGCTAGCAACTAAAGCATTCATTGTTCTAATTCCAATCTATCTTCTTGGCTAGGAACACTGCATTGCTTTTAGTTTCATGTCTTCAGTGTTTAAAAAGATATTCTTTGGACTGTTACTTCGATGATAAAACATGATCATTCATCGCATTATTTCAACATATACACTGGTACATCAGTATGTGAACAGAAGAACTATATTATGTTTCCTGATGGTGCATCATGTTCTTGCTTTGCAGTTTAAAAATATTTGTGCCAATTGCTGTGCTAGCATTCATTGTTCTAGTTCCCGTCAATTGGACTAGTGGAACATTGGAAAATGAAAAGGGACTAAGTTACGATCAGATTGACAAGCTTTCAATATCAAATCTTGGAAAAGGTTCAAAAAGATATAAATAATTCTATATCTATTTACTAAAGCTACGTGCTGCAGGGAGCCAGAGAGGGGCTAGTGGGAGCTCTGCCCACCCCCCAGCCACGGAGGGGCTAGTTGTTTAATATGTTGATACATCACCAGCTTGGATATGCCTCCTGTTTATTTGAATAGTTATTTCTTTCATATTACAGTGCATTCCAATGACGCTAGACCTAACTTCTCGTTTTCAGATATCATATATATATATTCTCAGTTTTTTTAGATTGGCATAGAGTCCTAATTAGAAGCTTTTGATTTTTCTAAGTATTCTTATAAGTTGACGGTCAGATATTTAGAATTTAGCAAGCATATTTTTTTCTATTATTGGGCATTTACCTGTTTTTAGAGCACAATGTGGATGCACACTTTTGATAAGGGAAAATGGTTGGTGGCCAGAAAGACCACGGAAATATTTATACAATGATGATTATAACTAACCGAAACTCTTCTAAATTAAGACTGGTGCAAGATCTTGATCCACATAAAAGAATGAAAAGGATTACCTGCAAATAAATTTTTAAATTTGTTATGGTCACTCCAGTGCTTACAAACTAAGACTTGTATTTTTTGAATCTCAATATCAAAGATGAATTTGAAGTTGAATTTTTGTAGGTTTGCCTAACTTTATGTGTACTCCATACATGTTTTTATGGATTTTTTTAAAACATTGCAACATGTTGGATTATCATATTTTCGCAAATGGGGACACCAAAACCCCCTGGTCACCAATGATTTTCCTGATAAATTATGCACTGAATTTGTTGGATTTTTATTTAGGTTTTGGGCACACATAGTAATGGCCTATGTGTTTACATTTTGGACGTTCTACGTGTTGTATCATGAATATATGGTTGTCACAACTATGAGATTATGCTTTTTTGCTAATCAAAATCGTCGACCTGATCAATACACGGTAGATGATTTTTCATACAGTTTCATTTAGTGAGTCAATCTTTTTCACTAGATTTATTTGTTAATTTTGCATCTTATTAAAAAAATTATTTTATTTAAGAAACACGTGTTGATGTGTAAAATTTCCTAACTCTTTTCCTACTTTATTTAGGTCCTTGTGCGAAATATACCATCGGACTCAGATGAATTAGTTAGTGAGCATGTTGAGCACTTCTTTGCTGTGAATCACCGTGATCATTACCTCAGTCACCAGGTTCTAATTTTTCTTATTTTATTTCCACTGTGGTACTGTCTTTTTTATTAACTTATATGATTAGGCAATAGGAAAATTCAAATAAGAAGATCTTTATATTTCATTGTGTTCTTTATTCTTTGACTGCACTTCTATAACAAAATGAAAGCTAATTCCAATTTAAATTTTTCTTCCCATATGGAGTAATTTTCTAAATTTGGTCAACAGATTGTATACAATGCAAACCACCTTTCCGATTTGGTTGAGACGAAGAAATTCTTGCAAAACTAGTTAATCTACTACGAAAACAAGCATGCCAAAAACCCTGCAAAAAAGCCAACAATGAAGGTACAGCTTCTCCGTTGCAAATATATCCTCGTGCACTAAAAGCTTATTATTATCTAAAATGCTATTCAATGGATGCCTAAAATGTTCAAGTGGTATGACTCCATTACATTTTTTTTTTGGAATACGCGGGAGATCTACGTATCATTGCATTAAGAAGAAGAAATGCCAAAATAGCCAAGCTGGCTCAGTTTATAACGGAAATTAGGCCCGAAAACCTCACAACTGAACAACCCCGATCTCAACCCGAGACGGACTACTACACAAAAGGTACAACCCGACAGACAGCTCCATTACATTTCTTATAGACAGGATTGTGGGGTCTTTGGGGACAAAGAGTTGATGCTATAGAATACTACAAAAAAGCAATTGAGGAGCTATGTAAAAAGGTATAGTTTCTTGGAAGGAATAGTCACTTTTTCATCATCTTGATCGTGTCGTCAGACTGTCAAGAACCGTCCTTCCTTTGATTAATTCTACTGCAAATTTACCTCATAACATTCATAACACTGAGCAATGTTTTCTCTCTTGCGTTGCAGGAAGATGAGGAGAGATAAAAGGTGATCACTGATCCCAATTCTATTATGCCAGCGGCATTTGTGTCTTTCAAAACACGGTGGGGGGCTGCTGTTTGTGCTCAAACACAGCAGACAAGTAATCCGACCGTGTGGTTAACCGAGTGGGCTCCGGAACCTCGTGATGTTTACTGGGCTAATCTCGCAATAGCTTATGTTGGGCTCTCATTAAGGAGGCTTCTTATGGCTGTTTTCCTCTTCTGACTTTTTCCTTCATGGTACCAACTGCAATTGTCCAATCCTTGGCAAATCTAGACGATATTGAGAGGCTGTTTCCTTTCTTGAAACCTATAATAGAAAGGTGGGTGTTCTTATTTCTTTGTTTACAATTAAATTTTATAAAAAGCATTCGCTACATTTTATTTTGCATGTAGCATCTAGTAAATCCTGTCATATTACTAATTAAACAATTGTACGTCATATCTGACTTCCAGAGACTCGTTACCAGTACCATGTCGAAGTGACACTTGTTTGTGTCCTCACAATTATGTACAAATTTCTAATTTCAGTTTAAACGGTCAATATTTGAAATTCATTAGTAGGAAGTGTTCACATCATTCTACGGGGGCCTTTTTATGTAGTGCACAAACTGACAAACCTGTTTTAGGAAAAAAATTGGTGAGGAGGGTAAAGAAGAGTTAGTATAATAACATTACATTTGTTGAAAATGTTATGAAGTGAATACTCACAATCTTCTTTCCTTTAGTTACAAACAGGGTCTATTTTTTTCACTGCTGGAATAATTGATTCACCGCAGTGCCCTTGTGAATTGATTACAAAAGATTTTTTTTCATCTTCGATAAAGAGCTGCCAAAGTTAGATTAAAATGAATGACAATTTTGGTGTCACGACGGATTTTTAATTTATATAAATGCATGACTGGTCGCATGCTTCAACTAAAGGAAGTTTTTCCTTGTTTGATAATCGAGTGGATAAAAAATATCCAGTACCTTCCATGTTATAGTTGTGGAACATAAAAAATTGTCTTTCTGGATCTAAATTTCATCGTGCAATGTCCTGCAGAAAATCTCTTAAGTCAGTTATCGAAGGTTTCTTGCCAGGAATGTATTGAAAATCTTCCTTATACTTCTTCCAACAATTCTCATGACCATGAGCAAGATAGAAGGCCACATTTCACTCTCTGGATTGGACAGGAGGACAGCATCGAAATACTATATGTTCCTCTTCGTGAATGTGTTCTTGGGGAGTGTAATAACTGGAACAGAACCGAGCCTAGCTCAATTGGTGGGAGGTGTGGATGTACACCTCTACTATCTAGATTCGAGTCATCTTCAACTTGAATTTGATGTCTATTTCTTTTTAATATAATCGAGTCCTCTTCAACTTGAATTTGATGTCTATTTCTTTTTAAGATAATACCACCTAGTTCCTCCTAGACCGGTCGAGTTTTTATGAGAACGTGTAAAAGACCTCTAGGTATGAGACTCAACCAGAACTCGAATTCTGGTTCTCACAAAAAAAAAAGCCTCTCGTTATGTATTCCCCGTGGTCGTGGCGAGATCGCTTACGATAGTGTGTAGGTTGTAGCCAACTTTCGAGATCTTTTCTTAACCTTCATGCAATGCTTTCAGGATGTCTCTCCACTTGGATTGAGTTTTTTTTTTTAATAACTGGAACAGCATTCCAACAGCTTGATAATTTTATCCATCAATCTGCTAACAAGCACGGTGAATCTACCAATTGCTTCTTGCATTATGATATTTTGGTTATAACAGTGCGGTCAATCTTTACTATCTACCTAAAAATATTCAATGCCTTATACTATCTCATTTTTCCCTTCTCTCGTCTCAAGAATTCCAGAGATTGTTGGAGAGTCCATTCCCATGAAGGCAACATTTTTCATGTCATTCATAATGGTTGATGGCTGGGCTGGTGTCGCTGCTGAAGTTCTTCGGTTGAAGCCGTTGGTCATGTTCCATATAAAGAATGCTTTCTTGGTCAGAACTGAGCTAGACCGTGAGCAGGCCATGGACCCTGGAAGCCTGGACTTTTACAACTCAGAGGCACAATTACAGCTCTACTTTCTTCTTGGGCTTGTATATGCAGTTGTCACACCAATTCTTCTTTCATTCATCATAGTGTTCTTCAGTCTCGCCTATCTTGTTTTCAGACATCAGGTATGTTGGCATCAAGTTCACAATGGCACCGAAATACAAATTTCTGCCCACGAATGTTCTTGCCCTACTAAGTAATCTAGTGAATTCCTGTGGTTCAACAAATGACAAGCCTATTAGACTTCATCTTTATCTTACCAAAATATCGCTAATATCCTTTCCGTCTTTTTTTGTTGCAAGATAATCAATGTCTATAATCAGCACTATGAGAGTGGTGCACAATTCTGGCCAGATGTGCAAATGCGACTGCTCATAGCATTGATAGTATCACCAATCCTCCTACTGTGACTGTTGAGTACACAGGAAGCAGAGAAGTCCACCATTGTTCTTCTCCCGCTTCCTGTCCTCTCCATATGGTTCCACTATGTTTGCAAGGGCCGGTTTGAGCCAGCGTTTGTGAAGTTCCCCTTGCAGGTGAGACTGAAAACAGGTTATGTTTGCATAGTGTCACAATAAGTCAATATTAAGCTAGAACAGTATCGAAGTAGAAGAATGTGATCTATTCTAGGACATAAAATGGCATATACTTCTCATTTTTTTTGCAAGATGCCATGGTAAAGGACACAATGGAACGGGCACATGACCCAACTTTAAATTTGAGAGAGTACCTGAAGGGTGCTTATGTGCACCCAGTCTTCAAAAGAAATGACATATACGAGCTTGTCACCATCGATGAGGAAGAGAAGAACCCCCTCGTTGTGACAAAGCGGCAGTCTCGCATGAACACACCAGTGGGAAGCAAATTCAATTCCAGTTCTGTAATAATGAAGGAGAGTTCCGTTGGATGTCTCCTACCTGAAGCCCTGTTGTTTCATGAGCAAATGTAATTTTTTTTTCGAGTTTGGTAATCATGTACATGTTTAGGTAGAAAGGAATTGAAAAAGATTAATTTGGAGCTATAAGCCTATAAGAGGTAGTAGAACAATACATGACCATCAATTGCATTACAACATTAGGACTTGTTGCTTAAATCATCTAAAGTAAGCAGACAGAACTGTTGCAAAGAGGCTGATTTGAGCCAATAAGAACTTGAGCTTGCCAAACCAACCACTCAGATTTTATCATAAAAACGAATCTATACTTACTATGAATTCAGTTTGACAATTATGATGTTAGCACAGGTGACATCGTGATGTATAAGAATGATAAAATAGCTTATAAATCAAGATATTTCAAACTTGAGATCCTATCATAGGACCTTATGGCAACTGCATGCGTCATATTGGTGACAAAATCCAACTGAAATAACAAAGCAAAAGCATAGTTAAATCTGTATTTTTTTTCTACAGAACTTTAACATTTTTTTTTTCAAAAATAGAAAAGAATAGAAGACAGAAACATCAGCCGAGAAAAGGTAGAGTAAAACTGTAAAAGGCTATCCTACAGGTACCATGCAAGGTACAACATTAGCTCCAAAAGTAAAATTTATCTTTTGTGTTAACTTTGGGACAAAGTCATTTCAATCCGAGCATTCTTTCCAATATGTGAGACATTTTGTACATGTCAACACCTCGACAGTACCCTTTCTTACAAAAAGCAATGATCAGTTCCTGGCACATATACATATACACATCTATTATGAAACCTTGTCCAAGAAACCATCTGACCAGAGTATGCAATTCACGAAGCTTACCACCAGCAATGAGACCTCGAACAATACTCGATAGTGCAGATGGAGAGAGGCCATCGTCCAGTGAGCGGTAGAAACAGCTAAGTGCGACCAAGAATTTCTCTTCTCTACAGAGACAATCAATCACAAGACCATAGGTGACATCATTGGGAGCAATGCCTTCCTCAGCCATCTCGTGAAGTAAGAGGTAGGCCTCACTAGCTTTCCCTAAGAAACTGAGATGACGGATCAAAGTATTGTATGTCACAACATTTGCGACAAACTCATTGTTTCGCAGCAGGCAAAGCGCTTTATGAAGCTTCCCGAGTTTACAGAGACTGTGGACTACAATGCTGAAAGTCCAGCTATTTGGAGCAATGCCCTTTTGGACCATGTCAGCGAAGAGCTTGACAACAGCCAACCATCTCCGTTCGTCGCAAAGCCTCCTCATCACTGTGTTATAGTTGACAACATTAACATGCCACCCAATCTCTGCACTGCACTCCAAGAGGCACTTCGCAGCCAAAGCAGTTGATCCACGGCAAATCCCATCAAGAAGGATATTCAGAGTAACCACGTTGGGGCGCAACCCATTGGACAGCATCTTATCTACCAATGCAAAGCTCTTATCTATTCTGCCGGCTTTGCATAACCCGTCCATGTAAGTACTGTATGTGATTATATCTGGCGTCCACCCTTTTGTGCTGCTCTCCTCAACAAGCGCATCTACTTCCTTGAAAGCACCAACCTTGCATTGAGCTTCAACCAACACATTGTAGGTGGCAGTGCTTGGCGCAAATCCAGCGGCCATCATCGTTTCCAAGAGCTCCTTGGCCTCATGTATCCTCCCACTCACACAGTAGGCGTGCATGATGGGCGTATACGTGTGAGCATTGGGCTGGCATCCTTCTTCCAGCATCAAGTCCAGCACGCCCAGAGCCTCAGCCACCCGGCCGGCACTGCACAGCCCAGAGATCAGCGTAGAGTAAGTGACCACGTCTGGGGCCACACCACTCGCCGCCATCCACCGCACGACCTCGTAGGCCTTGTCGAACAGCCGCAGGCGGCAGGCGTACACCCGGACGAGCACCGTGCAGGCGGCGGCGTCGGGCGCGACGCCGTCCGCGTCCATGGCTTCGAGCACCGCGAGCGCGGCGCCGGGTCGGGACGCGGACGACAGCGCCGCGGCGGCCGTGGTGAAGCAGGCGGCGTCGGGGCGGCGATGGAGGAGGCTGCGCATTTCGTCGAGCAGGCGGAGGGCGCGGTTGGCGCCAGCGCTATCACCGGACGCTGCGTGCGCCGACATGAGGCGGTTGTAGTCGTACGGGTGCGGCGACCGTGGCCGGGTCGGGGGAGGCGGAGGCGGGGGCTGGTCGGTGAGCTCCTTCGCGAGGGCTGCGAAGCGGAGGAGGTGATCTCGGGGGGAGGTTGAGAGGGAGCGGAGGAAGAGGAGGCTGGTTATGGGACGGGAGGGGGAGGGCATAAGGTGGTGGGGAAGGAGGCGGCGACATCTGAGAACGGCGACGGCGGTGGCGGCGGCGGCGGGTTGCAGCCTTGCTTTTCCGGAGGTGGGAAATGGCCTAAAGGGCAGGAAGGCCGGAAGGATTCAAATGTGGCTCCGAATTGTGCTACGCAGTGTTATCACTTCGTATTTAGAATTTCTTTTCCAGGAAAAAACATTTTCTATTTTCCTTCCCTGTTTGAAGCACGTTTCTTCTCCATTTTCCATTGGAAAAATCAATACAAGTTTTGGGGAAATGATTGTTTTAAAATTTATGTAGGATTTGACCTCGTTGATAAAAACACTCCTGCAACTATTAAGAACTATTCATTCTAGTCAGCCCCTAAAGGGCACTGGACCATGGTTAGGATAAAGTTTAAACAATAAAGCATGTATTAAGTAAAATGCAATCCCAATAAAACATTATACTTAAACCATTATTTCTCAATAGTTATTTCATACGAACCATATCTCGCATTGTCATCTGCTTCTCGCTGTCGACTCACAATCGAACAGGATGCTACAGGTTTTAAGGGTGTTAGGCCTGTGAATAGACTATACACTAAATAGTACTACCACCCTTAATAAATATAAATGGTGTTTTGACAGCGACATTATTTTTAAAATACAACTTTAATTATTATTTTTATATAACATATTTAAAATATATATTATTAAAAGTACTTTTTAGATAAATATACTAACGTTATTTATAAACATCCAAACTCATTGTGTAAAAAATAATTTATAACTAAAATTTGTAACAGCCTGTACGTAACCTAAAACATCCCTTATTAGCTACCGAATGAATTTATCGTTTTCCCAATAAGCATAAATCCAATGTAAATATGCTTACCTCAGTGGTTCAATGCAGAGGATCAATGTTTGTATAGTGATAAGTCTGATGATACAGTAGTCTGCACTAATTAATTATCTGTTACTGTAGATCAGTTCTCTAGTTTACTGTCCACCAAATTTAGTGTAATAGCTATACACTGTAGCACTATTGTAGCATTTGATCTAACTCATGGATCACGGAATGAGTGTCTCATATCGGAGCTAATGTAGAGAACTATTCATCCTCAATATTCGGTCCTTTAATATAGAGGATCTAAGAGTATTTTTAAGTGAGTCCTTATATTTAACCCCTTATATCTTTATATATCCAGACCGACCTCTTATTTTTTTCGCTCCAACCGGTCCTCTAAATTTGACCCCCTATATTTCACTCACCTATATTTTAATACTATCTTGTAACTACCAAATTAATTCTAACGGCTATATTTGTAACGATTTTTTTTTCCAACGGCTATTTTTTTCAACGGCTTTTTTTTTCAACGGCTATTTTTCCAACAGCTATTTTTTTCTAACAGCTATTTTTTTTTCAGCGACTATTTTTTTCCAACGGCTTTTTTTTTTCTAATGGCTACTTACAACTCTACATATACCCAGCCAGTCCCCTGTTGCCATTCACAAGTCTCACTCCCTTGTAGTTCCCTCTCTGATCGAAATGAGTCATCGTTTTTTCTTAGATTCATTGTCGTCGTTAGAGGATGATGACGACGAACTCATTCTTGCTACACTACACCAAGCACACACTCAATATGCGCTTATGAATGCTGCACGACCTGGCGGTTCCGTGCCTGGACGTCAGTATATCAACCGCAACAGAGAAGTCGGGCATTGGAGGCTATACAAAGACTACTTTTCAGATGCTCCTACCTACGGTCCAACTTTCTTTCGTCGCAGGTTTGTAAATGGTCTGTTTTTGTTTGTTCGTCATTTTGGTTCATCCTCTTGGGTTCGGCTGATTCTTATTACTTTCTTCAGGTTTAGAATGGCTCATTCTTTATTTTTTCGCATACTGCAAGCTGTGGAACAACATGATAATTATTTTGTGCAGAAAAGAGATAGAAACGGACGTCTTGGGTTATCTCCTTTGCAGAAGATAACCGCATCATTTAGGATGCTAACTTATGGATTAACAGCAGATGCTACTGATGATTATATTCGGATTGGAGAAAGTACTGCTATAGAGAGTCTTAAAAGGTTTGTGAAAGCTATTATTGAAGTCTTCGGTGATGAGTACCTGAGATCCCCAAATAATAATGATACAGCTAGATTACTTGCAATTGGAGAGCAAAAGGGTTTTCCCGGTATGCTTGGAAGCATAGATTGCATGCATTGGAAGTGGAAGAATTGCCCTGCAGTATGGCAAGGTCAGTTTACCGACCATGTGCACGAACCCACCATTATTCTAGAAGCCGTTGCTTCACATGATCTTTGGATTTGGCATGCCTTCTTTGGTTTACCAGGATCTCACAATGATATTAATGTTCTTCACCGTTCTCATCTATTTGCAAAGCTAGCTGAAGGGCACGCTCCAGAAGTGAACTACACCATCAATAGTCATAATTATACAATGGGATATTACCTTGCAGATGACATATATCCTCAATGGGCCACATTTGTTAAGCCAATACCATCTCCACAAGGGAATAAGAGGAAATATTTTACGAAAGTACAAGCAGCAGTGAGGAAGGAGGTGGAACGAGCATTTGGAGTTATGCAAGCTCGTTTTGCCATTGTTCGTGGGCCAGCAAGATTTTGGGATCAAGACACACTAGGACAAATCATGACAGCTTGTATCATCATGCATAATATGATCGTTGAAGATGAGCGAGATGCAGAAGGTGACCACCATTTTGATGGGATGGGAGAAGTTGTGACAGTTTCCCATCGTCCTACGGCTGAACTGCAAGCATTTCTTCAAACTCATCAAGCCATTACTAACAGGGAAACTCACTCACAGCTTCGCGATGATCTAGTCGAGCACCTGTGGGAACAATATGGAGGGGTGTAGTGTATGTAGTTGTACCAATATAGTCGGTACCTATCATTTACTGTTTTAATTATGTCTACACTTGTAATAATGTAGTCAGTACCTATCATGTAACGTTTTTAACTATGTATGTAGTTGTAATAACGTATGGTAATGTATATAGTTTTTTCATCACACAACAACACTACAAGTGCATACAACTAACATAGATAGTCCATACAACTAACATAGATTTCGTACAACACACTTAAAGTTCATACAACATACTTAAAATACAAACAAAATTCTTAAAGTTCATACAACATACTTAAAGTGCCAACAAAATACTTAAAGTTCCATATATGAAGTAGCTCAACCTGAGCCTATGCCAAACCGCCGAGCGATGATCTCATCCTGCAAGCTCGTATAGTATTGTCGTTGTCGCTCACTCATACCAGTAAGATCCATATTCATCACCTTATCATCTTCAATCCTTCTCCTTAACTCAATATCTTGTTCCTTCAGTTCAATCCTTTTCTTCTCAAGTGCAAGTCTTTCATCATAGCGCTCTTTTTTTGCAACCTCTTTCAAGGCTTCTGCCTCTTTCTTCTTAGCCCACATATTTTCCAATGCTTCCATGTAAAGATTATCTCCAGGAGAGACAAGATTTTTACCTCGCCGCTGTCGCTCTTTCTCCGCCTTCCTACCTCCTGGCCTAACCACGGGCTCTGAAGTATGATCCTCCCCATCATCCCCTAGATGACTCTCGTTGGTCTCAGGAGTGGACGACGGACTTCCAGTGGTGGATGTTTTCTGTTTTTTCTGGATACACGTATCCTTCCACTTTTGCTCGTGTTGCAAGATATTCCAACAATGCAACAATCCGAACGATCTGCCATTCGGATCTTTTGACTTATACAATTCACATGCATGCATTACCTACACATGTAAATACACTTTATTAGACTTGCACCACCATATGAAATGACAATCAAATAAAGAAGAGAACATTATACCTTATCTTGTTCTGTCACCCCGCTTTGCCTCTTGTTTTGAATCTGGACATAACATCCATAAAACCGGTTAACACCTTCTAGTATGACAGACCAACGGTGCTGGAGAGAATTGGAATTACGATCAGATGCAAAGTCCTTGTGCTCGTGAAAATAATCAATAATTCTTTGCCAATACGTAGCATGGGATTGTTCATTCCCTTGTATAGCATCCAAACTAACTTCTAGCCATGTCGACACCAATATGTTATCTTCTTTTACACTGAAATTTTTTGATCTGGCCTTTTTTGCTTTTTGGGATGCACCAGCTTCTACATGTGACAGTTGTTGCTCCTCAGGCGGGCTTACAAATTGACTATCATCCCAATATGGTCTATTGTCTTCAATATTTTGCTCACTCATCAATTCCAAAAAACCATCCATTGTTGTAACCTGCACCTGCATAACACAATTTGAACCATGATACTAATTTCTAGCATTGTAAAATATACAGTTACCTAATTTCTAGTATTGTAAAATTTCTACAATTAAATTGAACATCACAGCGGCTGGCCGAATCATCTCTCTGTCTAGCTGGGCAAGAAAGGGCGTGTGTGTTTGGTTCTGCGGCTAAAAAAGCTTGCTAGCTCAGCTGCCTTCTTCCCCCTTCATTCCTGTGAGAGACAATACAACAGCCTGGAGCTTGAATCAAGTGAGCTCAGCTCTATCCAAGAAAGCTCGATCCAAGTGAGCTGAGCTATGAGAGACAATACGGCAGCCTGGATGTGTCCTCCTCCCCTGCTAGTGACGCCCCCAACAAAATCAAGCCAGTGGTCAGCCAAATCGAGTCTACACCGTACGAACTTGGGATGGCGGCGGGTGAAATTGACCGCTGAGTTGATTTGGGCGGTGGATGGCCTCAATTTTGGCAGCAAGAGCTCGATTTGGGAGGCGGTAAAGCTCGATTTGGGTGGCACGACTTTGATTGGAGCGGCGGCGGAGCTCGATTCGGCCAAGCGCTACGTCGATTTGGGCGCGAGTTCCATGTGGCGGCATCGACGAAGCGAGTAGGCGGGCGCTCGGTCGTGCGAGCGCGAGCGCGCCGGCGACGCGGGAGGGCGCTGCGCTCGGGCAACTAACGTGCAGCAGGTCGGTACCTACGGTAGGACAGCCAGGGAGCGTTGGATCCGAGGCCAGCGGTGACCTTCGGTATAGTCTCCTCCTCTACCGCCCCTATCGGTGAATCAGGAACCAGGGGTCCCCGAATCCCGAGGCCAGGCCAGCAATCCGCCATGTGGCACCTTCCCGCGGGGTTCATCTCCGTGAGGTACGAAAAGACTAAGTCCCGGGAGAGGGCGCTCGGGGCCATAAACAGTGGTCCCCGAGTACCCGGGTTCCGTGATGATCTGCGAAGACCAAGTGACCGGGAAGATAGTGCTCGGGGTCATGAACAGTAGCCCCCCGAGCACCCAAGTCCCCCGACGACCAGAAACACCGAGTACCGGGAAGGATGTGCTCGGGGCCGCAAGCAGTGGCCCCCGAGCACCCGAGTACCCCGAGGACCCAAGGAAGGTAGTTCCGGGAGAGAGTGCTCGGGGCTGCGAACAGCGGCCCCCGAGCACTCGGTTCCCCGTGGACCAAGAGAGGGCGTTTCCGAGAGAGAGTGCTCGGGGAGATGAACAGTGACCCCCGAGCGCTCGGTTCCCCGACGGCCCAAGAAGTCATTCGTCGGTGGCCCCCATAGGGGTCCAGTGATGAGGTGTCAGCCTGTGAAAGGCCCGATGCCGCATTTAAGAGGGCGCGTGGCCTATCACCTCCAACTGCTCCCGCCACGCTCGGTGTCAGTCCATGCCACATTCTGGCAGAAGGGCATGGGGACATTTAATGCACGGGTCCCATCTCGCGTCATCCGGCGCGCCTGGGGATAGCATCGCAAGGCCCGAGGCCCCCGCCTGCCGTCCTACTGTGATAGGCATACAAGACCGAACGGGCACGCCGGGCCGCTCTGCGACTGCCCGGTGGGCCCTCTCCACGGCGCCCTTTGCCAGCGCCATCATGACGACCGAAGACCGGGCGGGGGGCGCATTTTCAACCCCCCGTCACTTCGCGCAGAGGCCATGATGACTGCCTTTCTATTTATAGCGCCTTGGAACTCGTGCCCTCCCTTTCGGGGCATGCTACCGCTGGCGAGTATTTAAGGGAGCCGGCGGGCACGGACAAAGATAGTTGAGTCGGTTCAAGGACAACAGAAGAACTCAGAGACACTTACCCAGAAACCGAAGAACATCTTCGTACAGGCATAGAAGCTGAGACCACCGAAGAACAAGGAGCCCGAAGCTCTAGGATAGACAACATTCTTGTAACCAGCAATATTCCTGAGAGACATTCTCAGGGCATTTATAGCATCCACACAGGAGTAGGGTATTACGCTCAGTGCGGCCCGAACCTGTCTAAAAATCCCTCTAGTGCATTTACTCCTTTCTGCATTAGATCATTCCACCCCACCTGCCATCGCATTTACACCCAATTATTTCTCCCGCAAACATATTCAGAATCATCCCTCGGCTAAATCTCAAAAAGGGGTCCCTCAGGATCCCTGCGATAGGAGTTAACCCTCCGACAGCCCCTCTCTCTCACACATCCGGGAAACAACCACCATCGACAGCAAATCCACCTCAAAACGGAAGAGCAACGGGGAGGGGAACAAACCTACGGTGGCGCGAAGGAGATGTCCGTGGCGGCGGGAAGACGCGTTCGTTGACGGATAGGGAGCCCCTACATCTGAGGATCGAACGATACGAAGAAGGGGGTCCTTAAAAATAGGGGTCCGGTTGAGGGACCGGTTAGAGAAGGATTTGAGTGTTTTTTTGCTAAATAATAGGGGTAAGGGATGAGAAAAGGATCCGGTTAGAGATGCTCTAAGTCCGCTTATTATAGCTAGCTAACATTGAGCAACTTTCCAAGCACCTCTCGTGAAGACTCTTACCTCTCATGCTCCTCCGGAAAAATCACACGACTTCTCTTTGCGATATTTTGCGTTTTGCCTCTATTCTTCCTGGTCTGTTTCACCTCCGTCTCCATAAGCAAGATCTGATCGTGATCCCTCTACAATTGCATGCTGCTGCAGGCATTTATGCTGGTTGTTACCAATGTTTTGACACACGTTGTAGTAGGTATGTTTTTTCCTTGGATGTCTTTTTTAATTTCGTGCAATAAGTATTTTATTCGTTTCTTTAGTTCTTGTATTTATCCTTTATGGCAGTAATGTTCAAGGTATCTTATTTTTGAACTTCTAGTATTTAGTTTGTCAACTACATCTTCATGTTTGGAAATAGATAAAAATAATTAAGATCCTGTTTGTTTTGAATTGTAAAAACTGGATTGTAATCATAATCAAAAAGTTGAAACAAACAGTTGGATTGTAAAAGTTGGATCGTGATCACAATCCAAAAGCTGAAACAAATAGCTGGTTGTAAAAGCTGGATTATTACAATCTAACACCTAGATTGTAACAATCCAGCAATCCGCATTCCACTACATTGTAACAATCCATAATCCAACTTTTACAATCTAGATTTTACAATCCACAATCTATAAGCTGATTTTCACAATCTTCAGTTGAAACAAACAGGTCCTAAATTAATTACGTCCATAAATGGTGAATTTTCAATCATTTTGACATTTCAAAACCTATGTCATTTGATGATTTGCAATCTCTATGAGAATAGTGTGTGAGAGCATACAATAAGAACACTCTCATGTGGCTAACACACCACATACATAAAACACTATATATCTTAAAAGTATCTCCAGCAAACCTATGTCATTTTTCTATTTGTCTTTTTAAGAAAAAACAGTGAAAAATGATGGTGACTTGTGCTCTCCTTTGACTGAACCTGGAGATGCTGCATCGATAACCTCAGAACTTTAGTGATCAGGAAAGATACATGTAAATAACACTCCTGACCATATAGACTGGTTTAGACCAGTCAGGACTAAGTCATAGACGAGTCTAAACTAGTTTAGATCAGTCTAGATTAGTTTTAGACTATCAGTTTTTAATTAGTTTCGGTCAGTCTAGATCAGTTTTAAGATTAGAGGTGCTGCATTGATAACCTCAGAACTGTAGTGATCAGGAAAGATACATGTAAATAACACTCCTGGCCATATAGACTGGTTTAGACCAGTCAGGACTAAGTCATAGACAGTCTAAACTAGTTTAGATCAGTCTAGATTAGTTTTAGATTAATTATATCAGTTTTTAATTAGTTTCGGTCAGTCTAGATTAGTTTTAAGATTAATTAGACCAGTTCCTAAATCAGCCTAGATCAATTCCGATCACTTAAGACCACAGTCTATACCAGATTAGATTGGTCTAATTCTGACCAATCTAGATCAGTTTCAAGACCAGTTAGATCAATCTAAACTAGTTTAGATCATCACCTAGATCAGTCTAGATCAGTTTCTACACCAATTAAATCAGCTTATATCAGGTCCTAGACTAGTTTAAACCAGTCTAGATCAATCTAAACCAGTTTCTAGATTAGCTAGTTAGATCAGTTCCAGCTAGTCTAGACTATTTTCAAGATTAGTTAGACCAGTCTAGACTTAGGTCCTAGACCAATCTAACCCATTTTAAATCAAATCCTGAACTAGTGTAGATCAATTTAAACCAGGTCTTAAATCAGTCTAAATTAGTTAGACAGTTCCTAGCGACTTGAACCTATATAAAATGCAGAACCTCCAATATTCAAGCTCGAATCGATGACTGCACCGATAACCTTGGAGCGTATTCACTGAGTACTGCCAAGATCAACTGAAAATAGTTTCGTAGTAACAAACAAAATTACTGAGGGACAGTTAGCACTAGAGACAACATATATGTTGTTTATGTATATACTTATCAGCATATATGTTCATGACCACTTCTCTTATGTTTTTATATAAATGCATATATGCCACCTTTATGATTACCTATTTTACTATAGCTCAACACCGTACCTCACCATTTTTTTAAGTGAATTGGTTTGAAGATGTTTACCATACCATCACCAGTGTTTTCCACCTAACTTGCTGACACCAGTGTTTTATATGCATCGATCGCTACATGTATAAAACCATCACCATCGATCTTGCTAGGGGGACGATCGATCGATCACAGAGCTACCTTGATTCCTTCACCTGTAAAAGAGGCCACAGAAGATAATCATTTTAATGATTTGTTCACTTTTGTACCATTAGAGTTTTCTATCTGAGTTTTTTTTACTTAACTATTCTATCTTCTCTTTGCTCAGGGGTGAGACAAAAGATACCTTCATAGCTGACTTTTGAGTTGTTCTGACTACGGTACTACAGTCTGCCAACGTCGAACACAATCGTCAGATTCTTTTCCATGCCTTCAGTTGAAATAGCATTTCACTACGTGAAAAAACATCAAGAGTGATAGATCATAACAGATATGGATAACGGGTTTTACACTTGTCACCTGAATACGTCACTAATAATTAGTCATTAGTGATGGATAAGGATCCATCACCAATAGGATCATCGGTGACGGGTCATAACTGTGACCCATCATCTATAAGCGTATCTCATATGTTGGATTGACAGACAGAAGTGACAGATAACCTTTTCACCCATCACTTATATCTTAACATAAATGACCGGTAACTAGATTACCTATCACTTATATCTGTCATCCACGTGCCAGGAGGAATATATAAGTGACGAGTAATTTAGTTACCCGTCACTTATGTGTAGGTTATCATACTGGATTGACCTGCTTTCTAGCTGTATTCCAGAGCGTAGCCAGGATTTGGCAGCCGTCTTCTTCCTGCAAACAATAGCAACGCATCCAAATCCATATCGACAAACACTAGCTCGAATAGTATTGATCATAGAATAGTAAAAGTTACAAAGTTTCAATCAATTCATTACATAATCACAAATATTACAAAGTTTTGATCAACTCATATTACACAAGATCTCACAACCTAGGGGTTCTATAGTGGAACTCGCCATGTGGGCTAATGACTTCAGACACCAAGAACTCGGCGATCCGTTGTCGAATCTCCGAGAGTGTACCATCATCAAAAAAAAGAATATCAAATTTCTACATAATTTGATGCATAACCAATATCATGTTACCATGGAATTAAACTAATTATTGAAATTAGTTACGAATAATCTCGTATTGAAGTTACATTGGAGGATTTGATATCCTTCATGCGGAGCGTGATGAGCATGTTCCACACAATATAGAATCTGCAAGTGTTGTCTGGTGGTTGTTGGTGGCATTGCTAGAAAGAAAATTTAGCGTTAGATTAAAAGGAAAAAAAAAGCAATAAAGAGCATTTGGTAATCTGTTTGGTAGAACTTACCACAAAGTCTGTCTTGTGTGTCAGTCTACGGCCGTCTTTCTAGTTGTAGTTAGGTTGAGCTCGAAGGTATTTGTCAAAAGCCCTGCATAAAGATAGATCGATTAGGGAGCATTCAAATGTTAGAAAAGTTAAATATGTAAACTAAGTCAGGCATAACTTATACGTCGATGATTCCTTTTATAGCGTTGTAACCATGTTGTCTAAGTTTGCCTTTTGGTCCCACTGATCTTGACGAGTCATGGTAGAAGACCAAGTCCCACTTGAGGCAAGTGACCAGTAAGATCTAAAGACCACCGGTGTTGTAGATGCCCATCAGGTACTGTATTTTGGAATTGTTGCATTGCCCTGGCCACATGGTCCATAGCGTGTCGAGGTGAAGTTGGATGACCGATATTGTAATGGCCTTAGGATCAAGACATGCAATGGAATCCTTGTTCTTCTTTGTTGCTTTCATCAAGTGTCTATAGATAAGAACATAGTTAGATTCAAGACTTAGTGGTATTAATTCATGAATATTCAGTTTTAAGAGACTTACAATGTGAAGATCTGTAATAACGAAACGTTCAGACCATCAAGGTTGAAGAGGTCGTATGAGTCATTGAAACCCACAATAAATAGCTATCGATATTACTTAAGAGGTGTCGTTATTTATATTGTACGACTATGGATGTGACATTACTGTCTCTAGAAGCTTGCATGTAGTAATTATACAGGTCGACACATGCTTTTCCCGCCCTTGCTAAGCTATCTACTATCATCATGGGCTTCCCATATTGGAATTTTGGGTTGGCACTAGTCCACACTGCTCCAATGTCCGTGGAGTTCTTTGTTGATACAATGGCCTTCGACATCTTCGGCAGTTGCTTCTTAGACCCTTTCTTGTCTAGGGAGACAGAATTGGATCTTGAAGTGAGGTTGCCGGATGCGGAGGAAAAGACAGTGAAGCCAGCATCTCTGGAGGAGGAGTCTCTGGAAGTGGGGGGGGGGGGGGGCGTGACGACGGTGCACTTGGAGCTCGTCCAGACTCAGATGCATTAGAGACCATGATGTAGCCACTCTTCCACTAGATCCTTTGATGAAGAGCTTCAACCAGAGTTATGACTTCATCATTTTGGGGGGAGCTCCAGCACATGATCAGTGGTGTTGCTATGTACCATGTCCATTATAACCACGACATAGCCTGCACGTATCGGGAACATATGTAAGATACGAACACTTGGAAGCACATGTCTCCTTGCAACCTCGATGTGATACCCGCTAGGCCTGATTACAAGGCTGCAGGGTATGGGCCCTTCTAGCAGGTCAATTGTATCCATCTCAGTCATGACAACAACTACTTGTTGGTCGATCTCCTTAGAGGCGCAACTACTCTTCCCTATGATGCAAGTTGTTCCATGACGTTTGCGTAAACTTTCTGGGTGATGTCATGTGTCAATGCTTGTGTCAATGCATCCACGTCCACTATAGACCTCTTCCTCTTCTTGTACATCCTGAGGTCTTCGAGAAATCCATATTTCCAGCCCTAGAAACTTGATACACCTCACACTCACACTCGACCTTGGTGCTTTGGGTTTTCCAGCACCGCTGAGAGAACATCATATTCCCTGATCTCTGTAAAAGAACCTAGTCTAGCTTCGACTACCTTTTCTTTTACTTTTTCTGCGATTCACTGGGTTTCGCTGTTTCTGAATGTGATTCCCCTACTTTTGGACAGCTCACCCCTTACACAAAAATATGACCGCGATCATCCCAAGAATTGCAACTAAGGATTCTCATGGCCTTTTCTAGCTAACTTTTCGTCCTCTGCCGGTCATTTCAGCCTTTTCCCAGCGTACCCGGTTGCACCGGTCCTATGGTTGTGCTTGTTCCTAGCCTGAAGCTGCTTTTTCTCCTCACTCTCATTTTTGAGCTGCTCTAAGTTCTTCATCTGCACAAAATCATCCAAATCTTCCTCTTTCAAGTGCTTGTAGCTCTCGAAGGGCGCCGCCCCTTTAGCCAAATACTAATTCATAAGCTTGCCCTTACTCCAGATACTCCTTGACGACATTATCAAACAACTCCCTTTTAGCTTCGTCACTTAGTTCTTCAAACTTAGTCGTTATTGGCACCCTCTCCCGAGCAATGAGCCATGTGACCCTATAAAATCTTTTCAGGGCCTTTTCATCCATAGGAAGCCCGTCAACATCAATTCCCATGATGGTAACCTTGTCCGTCAACCATTGTGTTTGTGACCTTGCCTTTTGGGCTTGTGCACAACTACCAATTGTCTGGCTTGGAGATTACGCTACCGCCATCTAGAGATGAAACCAAGGGGAGTTGACATAAACAAAAAATATTCCTCCATTTAACAAGTATAAAATACATTGACTCATATCAATACCTCTTCAGTGGGATTTTATTCTTCATCACTTGCCCGACGTCAGCTCTCCCGCATTGGTGACGAGTCAGGACTTAGGTTGCGATACTAGCTTTCGCTGCTGCCAGAGAAGGACGACGCGTGCGGGCTTGGGCTCCTATCCGCCCCATCTTGTGCCGGGGCAGCCTCTAGTGCCAGCATCCTCTGTGCTTTTGGTTTCTTAGGGGTGACAGTCTCTTCTGCCCCATGAAAATCAAGTGTAGTATATTCTATTCTCAATAGAGGAAAGGAATCAAGGTTACTACAAAATGTTCATATTACTACAAACTTGCACCTTAAGATGTCATCGCTCAAAAGAGGTAGCGGAAAAACACAAACAGATAAGCCAAATTCTCACGCTTCTATTAACAGCAAACTAGCAAGAACTAGGATTAAGAACTACACACATTAACTATATCACGCTTCTACTAACAATGTACTAGCAAGAACCAGCTGACTGCAATAACATCATCCCAAGAATGCCAACATATCGAAGAACTCTAAGCATACCCATTAAGATATCAACATACACATTGCCTCTCTTTTGCCCCACGGTTTCTTAGAGGAAAGAAAAGGAATCAAGGTTAAGAACATGGTAGAAGACAAATATTAGTAGCCTCATTATAGGGATGGATGTATTGAATTGGAAAATGACGAATCAGGTTATGGAGATAATAATATATAAGTGCAAGCTCGACTGGGAAAGTGAAAAGACATGCAAGGTGGATGCGTAATAACCATCCCAGTAGAGCTTTTCACTCATATGTACGGTAAATAGTTATCTCCTTTCATCATTTACTGGACGGTTTAAAAAACACAAGTATCTGTCATCATGTTTAAAGCATCCAAGGAGCTACACATGGCTATTGTAAGTATAATTGCTTTCAGAAAATGACAAACAATATGAGCATGGATCTCATCTTACATAAACATAGATAAAGAAATAATAGAATGAATCAAAGCACAAAAATTAGTTTCCACAATCATGTATATAGAGTATTCCAGACAGCATATACATATTATGCATAATAGTGCTCTTAGAAAATGAATGACAATTGGCCTTAGGACTAACAAGGTCATGCCCCCTAATTGTCCTATTGAAAACATCATTCACTGGACAATTTATCAAGTTCTCAATTAGTTCTTAGACCCTGGACCGAGTTCTCAATAATTAAAGAACATCATCAGAAGTTGTGTTGCTGTGCCAAAGCAGAAATAGCACATATACTAAACCTATATGATAGCTGCCGAGTCAGAGACAATCAAAAGGACATCAAGATTCAAATCAAGTATTGATAATACCAAAATAAGATGAACCATCTTTATTATCCAGAATCAAAAGTGGTAAGCTATATATGGAATAACAGCAGCAGCACACAAACTAGTCATTGGAACCACAACAGATAGCCCACTAGACAATCAATATATGAAATGTTTCTTAGTACTCAAATTCGGAAGGCAGTGAGAGCCACTAAAGTAAATCACCAGGGGCTATCACACAAATCACAGAACTAGTGTATCACAGGTCTAACTAATGTACTTAATAAATTACCCAATCTCAGATTGTCAACTCATTATCAAACAACTAGAGTATGTAACAGTGATGTCCAGAACAGAAAGAGGAGAAAACTCACAAAGTAAGAGATTATTTAGATAACACATGCTATGAAATTATGAATGACCATATTTCAAAGTACCCATAATTATGAATGGTCATATTTTAGATAACACATGCTATGAAATTATGAATGGCCATATTTCAGATAACACATGTTATGAAATTATGAATGGCCATATTTCAGATAACACATTCTATGAAATTATGAATGACCATATTTCAAAGTATCCAAAATTATGAATGGCCATATTTCAGATAACACATGCTATAAAATTATGAATGACCATATCTCAAAGTACCCAAAATTATGAATGGCCATATTTCAGATAACACATGCTATGAAATTATGAATGGTCATATTTCAGATAACACATGCCATGAAATTATTAATGACCATATTTCACATAACACATGCTGTGAAATTATTAATGACCATATTTCAAAGTACCCAAAATTATGAATGGCCATATTTTAGATAACACATGCTATGAAATTATGAATGACCATATTTCAAAGTACCCAAAATTATGAATGGCCATATTTCAGATAACACATGCTATAAAATTATGAATGGCCATATTTCAGATAACACATGCTATGAAATTATGAATGACCATATTTCGAACCCACTGGACTGGCTACAAGATTAGCAAGAACAAATAGGTGACGGGTGATACATTACTGAATAGATATCCCACTGTACTGGTAACAAGATCAGCAAGATAGCAGCAGATAGCCCACTGGACTGGCTACAAGATTAGCAAGAACAAATGAACAAATAGTAGCATGATGTGCTGATCTATTCACTGAACCAACTTGTCCAAGGTCAAGGTCTTGGTGCAAGAACACAAGACTCGAAGGTTTCTTTCCACTGCAGTTGAAATATTCAACATCGAGTAGAGATGGGGGGGGGGAGGAACAGAGACGGAGGCGTACCTCGGTGTGGAGGATATCATGGTGAGCTCGGGGGTGGCAGCAGTGCTCCAAGTGCGACGGGGCTCTGACAAAGGCGGAGAGGGCGTCATTGGCAGGGGCGGCAAAGGGCTTGGGGGCGACGGTGGCGACAGTGATGGGATCTGATGGTGGCGATGTCGATGGGCTCGTAGGCGACGGCGACGGGCTCGATGGAGGGTGGCGGCAAACCCTATCGCGAAATGACTTAGTCACGCAATTGGGAAATGACTTAGATGATGTGCGTGGGGATGCAACCAATATATACATACAATTAATAGGTTACGGGTGATACATTTTACCCTTCACCTATTACAATGACCCATCACTTATTTTAGAGCGTCAGCGGCAGGTAATAATGTTAACCCATCTCCTATGAGTTACAATAAATGAAGGGTAACATTATTTACCCTTCACCTATTATAATAAGTGACATTTGATTAATTTCACCCATCATATTTTACTTTTCAAAGAGAAAAAAAAATTAGCTAAACGAAATTCAAATAACTTGAAACCTAAAATTCAAATTTGATATTAATATTACAAATTCAAATAACTTGAAACCTAAAATTCAACTATGACACTAATATTACAAATTTGACACTCAAATTCAAATTCACCATTTTCGTGCTTTCTTGACATGGATCCCTTCATTATGGTTGGAGCGCATGTATGGAGTTTTCTCGATCGGCGAAAGACGTGGCACGATTGCAGTAGCAAAAGGAGGGATTTTATCGAATTGATTGAACTCCTCCTCATCAACAACATTTGCAACTCCGACGATGCGTCTTTTCCTAGCGAGAACCACATGACGTTTCTTCTTTGTTGTGTCGGTCACATAAGAGACTTAGCGAACATCTTTAACGAGTACGAAGGGTTCAGATTTGTATTCGACATGTTTGAGATCAACACTAGTGAATCCATACTTGTCATTTGTGACACCATTTGCCCCATGTATCCAACAACACCAAAACAAGGCTACCTTAAATCCCAAATAGTTCGGCTCCCAGATCTCCTCTATTTGATCGTAGTATGTGCCCGTCTGCATGTCGTTGTTATAAGCATCTATACGGACACCACTGTTCTGGTATATGCTCTTCTCATCTTGGAAAATATGTATCCGTTTATATCGTACCCTTTATATGTTATAATTGTGTATATAGGGTTAGATGCTAGTTTTTTTTATCAGAGCACTTGTAGGAGTATTTGATTGCCTGATTCGATCTCAGAACCAAGTCATGAACCTTTGCATATGTTGCCTCGCAACCCAAGCTTCGATCTGCCCTGGATTCTCTTCAAGTAGCATCTGCTTGTGCTCATCGACATATGGGCATACTTTGCTCATTTGTTGCAGCACGAGAAAATGAGCTTGGTTGTATACCTTTTGATCAGGAGTTATTGGCATCATCCCCAGGACCCATACACCTGCAAGCCTCCCCTCAGGGTAAGACTTAGGTAAGTCAATTGGGTTATTTGGGTCAATGTAATTAACAGATCACTCTAATGCCTCCTCCATCGCGTAACCTTGCATGATGCATCCCTCAGGAAAGACTCGATTCCTTACGTACGACTTGAGAACTTCCATATATCTCTCACATGGAAACATGTGATGCAGGAACACGGGGCCAAGGTAGTGTATCTCCTTCACAAGGTGAGCAGTGAGATGTACCATGATATCAAAAAAGGATGGTGAGAAATACACCACAAGAATGCATATCTAGCTCCTCCAGCGAGTCTGGATCGAGCACCTTTTATTCAATTGGGTTGAAGAAAAAGCGTAGGCTCGGGATAGCCTCGCGAACTTTAAATGGGAGGATGTTCCAAATAGCTACTGCAAGCAATGATGTCATCATCATATGGCAATCATGTGGCTTCATTAAGGCGAAATTCATTTTCAGCTCTTTCACTGAAACAAGTCTAGTGATGTTGGACGAGTAACCGAAGGGAACTTTCACACTTGCAAGAACTCGCAAAATTCTTTTTTCTCTTTCTTGGAGAGAGTGATAGCTGTCAGGGGTAGTGTTTTCCTTTGTCCATATCATGTGCATGGAGCTCCAGCCTTAAGTCCATTTCTTCATGGTTAGCTCGTGCGTTCTCATGATCCTTTCCTTTTCCCTTCATTTGGAGCAATGTACCAATCAGACTCTCACAGATATTCTTCTTTACATGCATATTATCGATTATGTGGCGAACATCTAATTTTTCCTAATACTCTAGCTTGAATAATATTGATTTCTTGTTCAACATTCCTAAATGGTTATCATCCTTGGAGGATTATTTTCTCTTGCTAAGGACAATATTGATATTTTTAACCTGATTGTTGACATCTTCCCCACTGAAATGCCTCGGAGGTAATGCTTTCTCCCTTGTGCCATTGAACTGCTTATCCATGTTTCAGTATGGGTGCTTTCTAGGAAGGAAACGTCGATGCCGCATATACACTATTTTCTTTGAATTGTTCAACCTCAAACTGCATGTGTCATCTAAGCAATAAGGGCAAACTTCACCTTTTATTTTGCTCTGACCTAACAAGTTACGAAGTTCTGGCAGATCATTGATGGTGACGAACAATATGGCGTGCAAGGTAAAGTACTCTTGCTTGTACTGATCCCAAACCTCGACGCCTTCCGACCAGAGTTTCTTAAGATCATCAACTAAAGGCATGAGGTACACATCGATATCGTTGCTAGGTTATTTAGGTACTGATATCAAAATCGATATCATCATGTATTTTCGCTTATTATAAAGCCATGGTGGAAGGTTGTAAATCGACAATACAATATGCTAGGTGCTATGTGAGGTACTCATGTTACCGAAAGGATTCATACCGTCTATTCTCATAGCAAACCTAATATTTCTCGATTCTTCAGCAAACCAACTAAATGTGGAATCAACGATTCGCCACTGAGCGGAATCCACCAGGTGCTGTATCATTTCTTCGTTCTTACGACCCTCCTTATGCCGACGCACCAATTGAGCTTTATTTCTATTGGCAAACAAATGCTTCAGATAGAGAATTATAGGAAAATACCACACCACCTTTCTAGGAGGCCTTTTACTTTTCTACGCTTATATCGATGGGTTCTACAAACAGGACATTGATCCAGCTCTGCATACTCTCCACGAAACATGATAAAATCCTACTTACATGCATATATTTTTTCTATTTCTAGTCCTAAAGGACAAATTATCTTCTTTGCATTGTAGACACCCTTAAGCACCAAGTTCTCCTCTGGTAGCATGACCCTTAGTAGATCTAGCAATACTTCGAAACTCTTGTTTGTCCAACCATGGGTTACCTTCAGCTATAGAAACTTTAGGTTCCCAAATAACTGCGTGTACTTCTCCTTACAGTTGGGATAAAGGGATGTCTTGGGATCCCACACAAATTTCTGGAATTTAGCAAACTCACCACTTTTATACTCGTTGTGCCACTCGACATCCTGCACCATCTGGTCCACATTCTCTACAAAATCCTCGAGATCATTATCATTGAAACCTAATATATCCTCATCCCTCAGATCATGATCCATTTCACCAGGTGTAAGTAATCCACACTATTGGCATGGAGGGCCCGATCCATCTCTCCCTTGTTAAGGCCTTCCTCGCCATATTTGTTCCAATATGTATAATTCTCTTTAAATCTACGCATGACCAATTGTGCATGAATATTGTCTGGTTTTGAGAACTTCTTGTCATTCTTGCAGTAGCAACATGGATAATACATTGTCGTTTTACCACGATCTTTCAAATCTGCCAAAGCAGCACTCATGAAATGCACCCGGCTCAGGTACTTCGGACAAGTCCAGGTCTCAAGGTATATCCAACTTCTATCCGTTATCTACAATTAATGTAAAAACATTCATTCTTTATTAACAATTATCTTAATTTTGTGGTTAAGCATGCAATTAAAAATTTCATACAAATACACTAGATATGTGGGATCTCACAATAGATTGGGCAAACCTAGTATCAAATCTAATATAAATATAACTCACTTGTTCTAAGATTTTGGATAAAGATACAAAATGACCAATTACAACTCAAAGCATAATAAATCTACCAAATAGGGATTAGAGGAGGAATTGGAGCGATGCAAACCTTCAAAGAGCTAGCATCAATTCAAACTTCAAATCAACAAGATATTAGAAAATCTCTAGCGGAGCTGGTGAAAATCGCTAGCACTGTGCCGGAGCACCATTGAGTAACTATTCACCCGCACAGTGGCTGGCAAGCTCTTAAAATAGATCCATTGAATAAGTGAAGGATCGTGTTATGACCCTTCACTTATTACTGGTCATAAGTGATGAGTCATATTATGACAGGCTCAGGGAGACCCGTGTAGCGAACATAGCCCTATTAGGCTATAATTGTGATTTTAGTGATTAATGACAATATAGTCAATGGGACTAACATGTTTGTCAAGAATATATGTTAGTAGGTCTCATGGATGCAATACATAAAGAAATCATCGCAGCGGGGACAAAGTTGGACTGAATTGGAGAAGTCCCAGGAAGATTTGCCACATCGGATGGCCCGGTGCTCTGGGTGTTGAACTCACTGGAGCATATTTGACAAAGAGGAGAGAGGCCTGAAGACCTCACCGAAAGGTCCGGTGATTAGAGAAGATACACATCGTAACAATTTGTCCAGAGAAGGTTGTAGCCATTGAAGTTGAAGATCAAAGCACGGATAGTCTAGTGATTAATGTGTTGCACACACCAGATAATGAATAGTGCAAAAGAGGCCAAACAAAGTTCAACGCATCGGATGGTCCGGTGATGAAGGCTGTGCACACCGAAGCATTATTTCTAGAGAGGGTTGCATTAACTCGGTTGGTTGAAGTGAACTCACCGGATAGTCCAGTGATGAAGTGATGTGCACAGATGCTTTCACCAGAGCAATTTACACAGAGAAGAATGAAAGGCTCGGATAGCTCATGATAACTCACTGGATAGTCCAGTGACGGAGATGAAGTATGCACCGTAGTGTCCGGTGTTCAGAGAGGCTTAAGTGGGGGTTCCAACAGCTAATTTGTGAGATTGTACTCACTGGATGATCCGGTGTTAGTACTATTATTCTCACCGGATTATCCAGTGTTAACAACTTTTATGAGCCATTGGGTTAACGGCTAGTGCGCGAGTTTGGGGCTATAAATATCTCTTCACTTAGTCATTTGAAGGTGTGGCATGCTGCTGGAGTCTAGAGGAAACTCATACATACTTAAGAAGACATCCAAGCCACCAAAGTGCTTAATATGATTATTCAAGGCGATTAAGCACAAGATTAGTAAGTGATTAGTGCTTATAAGCCTAGAGGGAGTGTTGCTAGGTGATTGCTGCCTAGAGAGTGGATCAAGGAGTGATCCAACCTTGTACTAAAGTGGTATCTCGGCATTTAGAGTCTTAGAGACTCGCCGGCAAGCTTGTTGACCCTCTGACTTGGTGTGGAGCGGCGACGAGAAACATGTACAGGGACACGGAGACCCTTGCTTTGGTGGCTCAAACTATGAAGTGATCACAGCGGCAAGGAACCGGAAGAGAGGCTAGTGGTGAGATCTTGCCTTGGTGGCTTGGTGGCTCATTCGGGTGGAGACATTGTCTTTGTCACTTGGTGGCTCAATAGCTATGGCTGATGTCGACTGGGAGCATATCCTTTGTAGAGCTCCAATGTGGACTAGGGGTGGCATTCATGCCATCAATACTATAGGAAAAAAATCCTTGTGCCGAGTTTGATCTCTCTACCTTATTTATGTTTCTGTATTTTCATTTTTACAATTTACCTTCTTAGATAGGTTGCATGCACTTTAATCACTAGAGTAGACACACTAGATAAACGTAGAACTCATCTAGATAGATTTTGATATAAGTTTACTTTGTGTTGTTTTTGGAGCTAAAATAGTTCTAACTGTCCAAATTCATCCCACTCTTAGAACATCACCGATCCCTTCAATTGGTATCAGAGCCAGGACTCACGTCTAGCTCTACAATTTGTGTTAGAGCTTCAAACCTTTCATAAGGTTTCGCCAATTCAAGTAGCATTTGAACCTTAGTCTCATTGTGATCGGTTAGGCTTCACTGCCTAGTGAGTTGTGACATTCGGGGTTGTGATGGATTCCTATAGTGCTTCACTTTTTGATGGCACAAACTTTCCTAGTGAAAAATTCTAATGACTTGTTATTTGCAAGCTCAACGGTTAGATGTTTGGAAAGTCACCAAGGAAGGAATGAGGCAATGCATCACCAATATGGAGAGGCAATTAGATGCATTGGCAAATAGTATCATTTTATCATCTATATGTGTTGATGTATTTAATTGTATTTATTGTCTCACTAATACACATGATATTTGGAATAGTATCATTGAAATACATGAAGGCACAAAGGATGTACGTAATGAGAAATATCACATGCTTATTACTAAGTTCAATGGCATCAAGCAACTACCCCATAAAAGTGCTAATGATATGTATTCTCATTTAGACATTTTTGTTAAAAGATCAATGGGTTAGGTTTGATGGCAATTGAAGATGTTCAAGTGATGAGAAAATATTTCAAGCTCTTCTTCCAAAGTACAAGTTGATAATCTCTATCATCTACGACAACAATGACATCAAGAAGATGACTTCAAGTTAAGTGCTCAGCATTATCACCACCTATAAGATGACAATGAACATGGGGGTGGAAGCTTCTTCCTCATTAGACACTAAGAACCTTACTCTCAGAAGCAAGCAAGATCAATGCCAACACATAAAGATAAGGATGAGGAGACAAGAGCAAGAGTCAAGCTCAAGTGAAGATGATAGAGATAAAGATGAAGAGAGCTATGAAGAAGATGAGCAAAGCACCTCAAGCGATGAAGAGATGGATCCCGAAGTCATCAAGCTCATCTCACAAGCGAAAAAGAATATTAAGAAGATCAATGCCAAGATTGATCATCCAATCACCATGAAGGACTTGGTCCAAACAATTGATTACATCAAGAAGGAGAAGAAGACCAAGATCAAGAAGAGGGAGACAAATGGGAGAGCCAAGGTACTTGGTAGTATAGGAAGATGGGTGAGTGATGATGAAGATTTAAGCTCAAGTGATGAGAGTATTATCATCCATTCCTTCAAGAGAAGCACTTCCTCAAAGTCGTTATCGCGTAGATCATCACACAAGTACCTCATGGCCAAAGGTATGAATAGCGATGTAAGTAATGATGAATTCGATGAGGATTATCCTTCCTATGATGAACTCTTTCATTTAATCAATGAGCAACAAATGACTCTTAAGAAACAATCTAAAGAGCTTAAGAAATTTAATACATTTAATGACATTCATTCTATGTTTCTAACTATGAACAATTATTATGCAAATTCAATTTGCTAAATAAGGGGTATGATGAGCTTAAAACTAAATTTGAGTGCATTGAATCTCAAACTAAGATCTCTTTGAAGCAATCTACCTCTCTATTTAATTTCAAGCCTAAGATAGATGCTTCTACTTCTTACAATGATTTAATTGACATATCTAGCTCACCCTTTTGCAATGAGATTTGTGTTGAGAATATTATTGTAGAATCATCTAACAACCTTATTACACATGAGAATGATGAGCTTAAGCAATAAGTGGAGAATCTCAAGAAGGACTTAACGAGTTTAAAGGGCAAAGGACCTGTCCAACCTCCTTAAGATAACTGTGCTTTCATAGTGAAGAATCTTATGGAGGGGTCGACCATGATATGCTTCAAATGCCATCAAGAATGCCACAAGTCTTTCCAATGCAAACCAGTGAAGAAGGAGATCAAGGAAAAGAAGAAGATGGCGAAGTTCTCTAACAAGATCTCCAACCTCTACACCAAGTTCAACTACAAGATCAAGACTAAGAGCAACTACTATATGTTCAAGAAGAAGGACAATGTCAAGGTGGTTGCACAAATAGTTGGGAGAAAAGATTGGAGGTGGAACCAGCCCATTTAGGTGCCAAAGGAAGTCATCACCAACATGAAGGGGCCCCAATCAGTTTGGGTTCCAAAGAATACTTGAAGCCCAAAGCGGCTATGGGGATTTGTAGACTTGGCTCACAAGATGAAGTGAAGGTTCAAGCAAAGAAGCCAAGTATACAAGATAGGTGCATTGATGAAGATTATGATTATCACATACTCAAATCCCATTCTAAAGATAAAAGAGATAAATGGTAGCTAGAGTTATGTTCATACATTTTGTTTTTTCTTCTAGATTATTTACCTCGTCTAGGATTGCATATACTTATTTCAATTTATTGCAATGTCTATTGTAGATTTTTATATGGTAGGTTGTTTGTGTTTATCTCTAACCCATAAGAAACCTACATAGTTTATTAGTTGTAGGTTCCTTATATGGCACTAGTTTTTACAATTGGTATCTTTCATGTGCCATGATCCAATCTATAGGATAAATTCTTATTGTTATCAATAACAAATGCATATATATCACAAGTATTCAACACTTGTATGCACACTTTCAGTGGGAGTATATCCTATAGGTTGTGATTTTGAGATTAACATATGTTGTAAGTTTTGTATCTCTTGTAGTCCTCATAGAGCAATCAACATGTCCCCGAAGGTATGCAATGCTTAAATACTTCAATTGGTATCATTGTCAAATCTTTTATTTATTTAAGCTACCTCCATGCATAATATAATTTAAACTTCCTATGTTGACATATTATCTAGTTGTGCATATATTTCTTTCTCATTGTATGTATGCACACATATAGGGGGAGTTTGACTATATTATGTGAGTTTCATAAATTATGATCCATGTGCTTTCATAGCATACAATTGGTGTCATTCATTTGTAATGACATGCATACAATTAGTATCCTTTTATTGGATCATGATTTGTGAAGCTCTCTCTCATGTACTCTAATGTTTTTCCCTTGAGTTTAACATGTGTTTATAGTTCTTTTTGGAGATTGTTAACAAAGAAGGAAAATTTTAATGACTAAAGCAAGATGCAAGTTTGTAAGATGAATAATATGGGGGAGATTGTAGCAACTAGCAAGATGTCTAGGAATACCAAAATTGACAAGGGGGAGAAAAAAGATGCTAGACACCTAGATTGATAAAAGAGAAGCTCTTGTATAGGTCATTCAAGGGAGATAGTGGCAATAAAGAAAGAGAGAGCCACAATAAAGGGGATTAAGTGGTAAAAACATGCATCCAAACAATGTGGTAAGACTTTGTGCTCGCTTATGATCTTTACATTTGATATTATTTATTATTTGCTACTTGTTTTGATAGTGTTGTCATTAATCACTAAAAAATGGATATTGTAGCAAAAATAGCCCTATTAGGTCATGATTGTGATTTAAGTGATTAATGATAAAATAGTCAATATGACTAACATGTTTACCAAGAATATATGTTAGTAAGTCTCATAGATGTAATACATGAAGAAGCCACCGTAGTTGGGACAAAGTTGGACTGAATTGGAGAAATTCTTAGAAGATTTGTCTTACCGGATGGTCCAGTGCTCTGGGTGTTGAACTCACCATAGCATATTTGACAAAGGGGAGAGAGGCCTAAAGACCTCACTGGAAGGTCCGGTGATCAGAGAAGATACACACTGTAGCATTTTGTTGAGAGAAGGTTGCAACCATTGAAGTTAAAGATCAAAGTTCCGGATGGTCCAGTGATCAATGTGTTGCACACATGGGACAATGAACAGTGTAAAGAGGCAGAACGAAGTTCAACTCATCGGATGGTCTAGTGATGAAAGTTGTGCATACCGGAGCAATATTTGTAGAGAGGGTTGCATTGACTTGGTTGGCTGAAGTCAACTCACAGGATAGTCCGGTGATGAAGTGATGTGCACCGGATGCTTTCATCGGAGCACTTTACACAGAGAAAAAGGAAAGGCCCAGATGGCTCAGGATAACTCACCGGATAGTCCAGTGATGGAGATGAAGTATGCACCGTAGTGTATGGTGTCCACAAAGGCTTGAGTGGGGGTTCTAACGGCTAGCTTATGAGAGTGTACTCACCAGATGATCCAGTGTTAGTACTATTGTTATCACCGGATCATTTAGTATTAACAATTTTTCTGAGTCATTGGGTTAACGGCTAGTGTGCGGGTTTAAAGCTATAACCCCTCCACTCAGTCATTTGAAGGTGTGGCATGTTGCTGGAATCTAGAGAAAGCCACCAAAGTGCTTAATGTGATTATCCAAGATTAGTGAGTGATTAGTACTTATAGGCATAGAGAGAGTGTTGTTAGGTGATTACTGCCTAGAGAGTGGATTAAGGAGTGATCTAACCTTATACTAAGTGGTATGCCGGTACCTTAGAGTCTTGGTGACTCGCCGGCAAGCTTGTTGACCCTCCAGCTTGGTGTGGAGCGGCGACGAGAAGTGTGTACGGGGACGCGGAGACCCTTGCCTTGATGGTTCAAGCTCCGAAATGATCACAGCGGTAAGGAACCGGAAGAGAGACTAGTGGTGAGACCTTGGTTTGGTGGCTCATGCGGATGGAGGCCTTGTCTTTATGACTTGGTGGCTCAAGAGCCGTGACCAGGTGCCGACCGAAAACATATCTTTTGTGGAGTTCCAACATAGACTAGAGGTGGCATTCATGTCATTGACACCACAGAAAAAAATCCTTATGCTGAGTTTGCTCTCTCTACCTTATTTACGTTTCCGCATTTACATTCTTGCAATTTACTTTCTTAGATAGGTTGTAGGCATTTTGATCGGTAGAGTAGATACAGTAGATAAACCTAGAGTATATCTAGATAGAATTTGATATTAGTTTATCTCGTGTTGTTTTTGGAACCGAAATAGTTCTAAGTGTCCTAATTCACCTCCTATTTTATAACGTCACCGATCCCTTCAATCTGTCACCTATGCCAAGTCATAAGTGAATGTTTGTAACACAACCCGTCACTTATGACTGGTGCAGGAGGACCTGTCACTTATGATCATATTATAAGTGACAGATGTAGTCATTGCACGTCACTCATATCTTAGGTGATGGGTAATATTATGACTCATCACATTTTACCTGATATCTGTGACTGATCTATACCATGTCATGATCTGAGACGATATAAGTGGCGGGTCGTATAATCACCCGTCACTAAATTATATTTTCTAAATTGTGTTTTATTTATGTTTTTCAAGTATTGTTTCTTATGCCTTGATTTCTGGGTCAAATCGAGACAGGAGCTCCGTACCTGTATGAGTGTCTCGCCAAATACAACCAGGTAAGCACTTGCACATCTTGGTGATGTATAGGTTTCTAAAAATTCCTTTTAGTTACAGAAATCATTTGAAGCATTTCCAAATTTGTGTTTTCGTGGATCATGTTCTATGCTCTGAACCAAGTTGTTGCTTATCTGTTTGTGATTGCTACTGTTTAAGATTGAAGAAAAGCGCAACTAAGGATCATACGGCATGCTATTTTCTAGTTCTAGTCTAGATTGGCTTAGGTTGAGTTTATATTGTATTTTATTTCTTCTATAGATAAAAGATAAAATCATGTATACTCTGTTCATTTTGTCGTTCGAAATATAGCCGTTAGAAATTTAGCCGTCAAAATAAAGTCGTTGAAAATATAACCATAGGTTAGTTACAAGTTATTATTAAAATATAAAGGATGAAATATAGATAGTCTATTAAAGTACGAAGAGATATAAAAAATCTTTTTAAAGGACACTTAATATAAAGATACCATAGGTGCAATATAGAGCGTTACTACAGATGTTCTAACCATGAGAGCCTTCCGCGGCTAATTAGCTAGCACTACAACCACGGGGTACTGGGCTAGCCAATCCAGGGCCGATTTCTTTGTTCTAAATTTTTTTAAAAAATATTGGAGAACGTTGCTCCTTTCAAACCACATTTGAACATATCTTGACCACCATTACATCATTGAGATTCGGGATTCGTTTCGGGGGTTATTGAACTAAATATTCAAAATATTTCCTTCAAACATAAACATTACTTCACTTTTCTTTAAAAAAAAATCATTGCTTCTTATATTTGTCATTGTGGCAGTAATGTTCGAGATATTTTGTTTTCGATCCTGTGGTGTTTAGTTTGTCAAGTACATCTTCATGTGCGAATGAGATAAAAATATTAGATTTAATTATGTCAAGAAATGATGAATTTCAATCATTTTGATATTTCAAAACTTCTGCCATTTGAGGGCGCATTTGGTTCGGAGAATCGACCCCCGTTTCTCCTCGGAATCGGGGCCAGGCAAACCAAACGTGCCAGCGTGAAATGTTTTTCTTGTTTAGGCTTGGAATCCAGAAACGGACGGACATGTGTTTCTCTAGGGAAACGACTGACGGGTTCGCAGCCTTCCTGTCAGGTTGTGTTTAATTTACCCACTAAGATCATGGTGAAGGGATTCTCTTCGGTACCTAGATTTTTATTATAAAACGATTTTTGTTTTTTTCAGTGTTTCAACAGTTTCTTTTTATAATTTTTGTTACTAAAGGATTTCTAAGATCATTCTCTTCGGAACAAGATTATCTCTTATTTCCTTTCGCGATTCCTCTCGAAAGGAAGCTGTTGGATATGAGAAAAAATAAAGAGAATGAGAATGAAGAAGAAAATCGGAAAGGAAACGAAATGAAGGGAATATGGTTGGTGATGGTCTAAGATCATGGCCAACGATTTCCCTTCGGGGATAAAAATCCCGTCGTGAAGGGATGTTCGTTTCCTTCAGTGCTTCAACGGTTTTCCTTCACGGTTCCAGTCACGAAGGGATTCCTAAGGTTATTCCCTTCAGGATAGGATTCTCTCTCCTTTCCCTTCGTATTTCCCCTCGAATGAAAGCTGTTGGAGATGAGAGAAAATAAAGGGAATGAGAATGGGAAAGAGAATAAAAAAGGAATGAAATGAAGGGAATATGGTTGAAGATGGTCTAATATCACTAGTTCGCAACTTCTCCCGGCCAGATCTACTACCCGCCCCTAAATCACCACCCGCACCAACCTCGTTGATGCCGCCACCTGCCCCTGCCATCAGCTCTCCCTCAAACGGATTCCCCTCCTCGAGCTAGAGCTGCTGCTATCTTCCCCGGTAGAGCCATCCGTCGCTGGCAAGGACCGGAATTTTTTTTAATACTACATTTTTTACGGATATTATAGAAATAATATCGAAAATGAGGAAACTAAAAAATATTACATATTCACCCAACAGTTTGACGAAAGCATATTTTAGCCATACCGTACGGCGAAAACATTATTTTCACCAAACCGTATGGCGAAAATAGGTGACGTTGCGCCGACGGAAGGCCTAGGGCGCACGGCTGCAGTTTTGAGGTAATTTTCGCCATACGGTTTGGCAAAAATTAGTTGTCGCCAAATTGTATGGCGAAAACTTTATTTTTGCTGAACGGGATGACGAAAATTCCATGCCCCCTATATCACCCCGCCTCTGCGCCCGCACGGCTACGCTGTTTCATTTGCGAGTCGCGCGAGCGAGCAGAGAGGCTGCACGCCAGCAGAGAGGAGAAGAGAGAAGAGAAAAGAGGAAGAAGGGAGGAGGTAGGAGAAGGAGGAGGAGGAGGAGGAAGGACAAGGGAAGGAGGAAGAAGAATCCTTGAGGTAAAGTTTTTTTCCTTTATAATTCTGTTTGTAGATGTATGTCTATCAATTTATGTGTATTTAGATTGAATTAGGGAGTAGAAATATAATTTGTCGTTTGTAAATGTTTATTTTAGGTAGAAATCTTTGTATTATATTATTTTAGTATTAGATTAAGAAAATAAAATATATATGCGTGCAAAAATTAGTTATCAGTACTATAGTTAAGATGATATATGTAAGATTATATTAAAGGATTGTATTATTATATGTTACACTAAAGTATAATATTTATTAAATTATTTTTAACTTAGAACTAGTGGTTTGCAACAGAAAACAATAAAATAAAGAGAGAATCCAAAAAGCAATGCAGCACCGAAGTATTTATGTTAAAATTTTAAAATTCAATAAACATTATTTTTAAAAAATTCACAAGACTCATAGTATCAAATGGTATTAATTAATAAGCTGTTGTGAATTAATTATATTAAATTTGTTGGTGCTAGTAATATATTTATTTAATAATGATATCCTCGATGTAGATTTAGGATAGTAATATGGATTAGATTTTAGGAAACGAAGACTATAGTACTTTTTATTGTAGGACAAGAAACGGTGGGTCAGCATGGCCATTGCGTTATTCAATTTTGTCAAACTCTATAAATCTTAAAGTATTCTATAAAAATGGTCAAATCTTAGAGTTAAGCTACAAGACTGCACGAGCAAGGCACATGTGGTATGACGATCGATGATATCATTGAAGTATTCTCCCGCCTTTCCACAAAGACCTGACGTATCGTGGAGTGCACATCATGACGGCAGCCCGACGTTGTTGTACGACCCTTCGGCCACGCATCCAACTCAGCAGCCCCCACGACCTTCCTCCGCCTTCGTCCACCAGCAATATGCTAGTCCTCAGCCTCCGCCCCCGGATAAGGTAATTTTATTACTATAAGAATTTTTTATTTAGTCTGAGAATATTTTATTTCAAACGCTAGAAATCTTATAATTTTCTATGCAAATGGTTAAATGCATAATGGTCCATATAGTGTCGATTTGACTAATTGTGCAGGCATTTTCTCTAGATGGGCTGCCCCGCAGTTCTCAGGAGGCTCTAGATGGGCCGCCCCCCAGTTCACAGGAGGATCTGCATGAGCCGGCCCCCACTTTGCAGGAGGCTTTGGATGGGCCGGCCCCCAGTTCATAGGAGGCCCTGGTTGGACCGGGCATGGCTACGATACTCCTCAGCCTCCGCTTCCTGTGCATGCAGGAGGATCTGGTTTTGCCATGCCCGTGTGTATTTCCACGCCAGATAAGTCGCGGCTCTTTTTTCCATAATGTTTGACTTATTACGCATTCTCTGCCAATACAGTTGTTTGTGCATGATATAAATGCAGGTTTGATCCGCATCGATACAACCACACTAGTTTCCGGGGGTACGCCGTAGTCTAGCGGGAACCCATTCTTTGGCTATGCAGGGGCATCGTAAGTGCTGGGCTTATCGCAGTTGTACAGTGCACCACCTTCCACTCAGACTACGCAGCAAGAGGTAGAAGGCATCTATGGTCCCCAGTTGCCTAGATGTGAGCGCCACGCGCTTGGTACACACCTTCCGCCTACGAGCATCCTCAGGAAGAGGAGGAGACCGACGTTCCAGCGTCAGCACGTAGGCGCAAGCGTGCCAAAGGCAGGGCGCAAGGAAGGGGTCGGGGTTGGGTCTGGAGTAGTCTGTGTTGCTTTTACGATTAATAATTATTATTTGTTCAGCTTTCCATTTCATTAATTCAAACTGCTAGTTTACGAAGTAGTTTAATTACTCTCATGCTACTATCTTATGATGCTACTACATTATTCTGCTATCATATTCTACTATGTTAGTATGGTGAATTTTACCTTTGCATATGGTGGATTTCAACTTTTGCATAATGAAATTGTCGGAGGGTTAGCTCCTGTCGCAGGGATCCTGAGGGACCCCTTTCTAGAGATTCGGCCGGGAGGATGATTCTGAATATGTTTGCTGGAGAAATAAATGGATGTAAATGCGATGGCAGGTGAGGTGGAATGATCTAATGCAAAAAAGAGTAAATGCACTGGGGGATTTTTAGACAGGTTCGGGCCGCACTGCGCGTAACACCCTACTCCTGTGTGGATGCTATAAATGCCCTGAGAATGTCTCTCAGGAATGTGCTGGTTACAAGAATGTCTGTCTATCCTGGAGCCTTGGACTCCTTGTTCTTGGTGGTCTCAGCTTCTATCCTTGTACGAAGATGTTCTTCTCTGTTCTTGGTTTACTGAGATTCACCTTGGATTGCTCCAACTTCCCCCCCCCCTTTGTCCGTGCCTGCCGGCTGCTTTAAGTACTCGCCGGCGGTAGCGTGCCCTGAAAGGGAGGGCACGAGTTCCAAGGCACCATAAATGGAAAGGGCGTCATCATGGCCTCTGCGCGAAGTGACGGGAGGTTGAAAACGCGCCCCCCGCCCGGTCTTCGGTCGTCATCATGGCGATGGCAACGGGCGCCGTGGAGAGGGCCCACCGGGCAGCCGCGGAGCGGCCCGGCGTGCCCGTTCTGTCTTGTACGCCTTCCACAGCAGCGCAGCAGACGGAACACCTCGGGCCTCGCAATACTATCCTGAGGCGCGCCGGATGGCGCGTGATGGGACCTGTGCATTAAATGTCCCTACGCCCTTCTGCCAGAGTATGGCAAGGACTGACACCGATCGTGGCGGGAGCAGTTGGAGGTGACAGGCCACGCGCGCCCTTAAATGCGGCATCGGGCCTTTCACTAGCTGACACCTCATCGCTGGACCCCTCTGGGGGCCACTGACGGGGGGCTTCCTGGGCCGTCGGGGAACCGAGTGTTCGGGGGTCACTGTTCACCTCCCCGGGCACTCTCTCCCAAAAACGCCCTCTCTTGGTCCTCGGGGAACCGAGTACTCAGGGGCCGCTGCTCGCAGCCCCTAGCACTCTCTCCCGGAACTACCTTCCTTGGGTCCTCGGGAGACTCAGGTGCTCGGGGGCCATTGCTCGCAGCCCCGGGCAGACCCTTTCCGATACTCAGCTCTCCTGGTCGTCGGGGGACTTGGGTGCTCGGGGGTCACTGTTCGCCTCCCCGAGCACTTTCTTCCCGGTCACTTAGTCTTCGCAGATCATCGGGGAACCTGGGTACTCGGGGACCACTGCTTGTGGCCCCGAGCGCCCTCTCCCGGGACTTAGTCTTTTCGTACCTTGCGGAGATGAACCCCGCGGGAGGGTGCCACGTGGCGGATTGCTGTCCTGGCCTCGGGATTCGGGGACCCCTGGTTCCTGATTCACCGACAGCAGCCCCCGGGCCCATTGGCAGGCGATGGCCTAGAGACTGCGGATGGGGCCTTCGTCGTCATCGAGGCCAAACCCAGCACCGACGCCACGCGACGCGCTTTTAGGTGCTGGCCTCTCCGGCCCAGGTTTCTGGTACGGCCCAACGGGGAGCCGAACGGACGCGCGTCCAGCCAACTCCCGAGGCGCGTGATAACGAGACGGGCGGCGCGCGTGGCAACCGCGCAGATCGAGGGTAGTGCGCCTGGCAACCGCTGACAACCGTGCGGCCCGAGGAGATTCGCCTGGCGGTTGCCCTGGCCAAGGAAGTTATTTTGCCGGGCGCGCCACAGCAGGCGACATTTGAAATTCTTGGGGTATAAAAGGGGGAGGGGAGCGAAACGCCCCCCTTTTTCATGCCGTCTTTGCGATCAAGTCATTCTCCTTCTTCTTCTTCCTTGCGCTCCTGATCTCTCGCCCTCCTTTAGGCGATCAGTACACCTTTCTCCCCCCTCCGTCCAACACATCCCCCACCTCGACACAATGCCGAGAGAAGGAGGTAGCCGCCGTGACAAGACACCCGACAGCGTGCTGCCGGAGTCCCGGTTCGTCAACGAGGAGGCGACGGATAAAGTGCGGAAGATGATGGTGCCCGAAGTGCAACGGGAGGCCTTGGTGGTGAGGTCGGCGAGCTTCCCGCCGGTGACAGACCGGCCGGGGTGCATCGTTCTCTTCGGCTCCTTCGTGATGGTCGGGCTGGTGCCGCCGTTCTCGACTTTCTTCCGCCAGATCCTCGACACGTTCGGGATCCAACTGGTGCACCTCAGCCCGAACTCGGTCGTCGCCTTGGCGATCTTCACCCACTTCTGCGAGATGTTCGTCAAGGTGCCACCGTCGGTGTCGCTCTTCCGACACTTCTTCGTGCTACGGCCGGCCGGGAAGAAGAGGGGCTTCTCCACCGCTAATGTCACCGGCTGCTGCAACTTCCGGTTGCGGGACGGCCTGGCGGAGCAGTACATTCCTCAAGTGCTGCGGAGCAATTGGGACGACTGGCGGTGCAACTGGTTCTATGTCGACGTCAGTCCCCATGACCGCCTTACGTTACCGGAGATGGTGGTGGAGCCCCAGAGGTCAATCTGGGAGGCGTCGCCGCCGACGGACAAGCGGATGCAGCCTGTCCTGGACCGCATCGACTACCTACGCCGCCGCCTGGCACCTCTGCGGGAGCGGGTCTGCCCCTGCTGGATGTACATAGGCTCCCAGGACATCACCAGGACACAGATCGGCGCGGAATGGGACCTGGACGATGCAGCGCTGGCGGGCCTGCTCCGGGTGGTGACCGCCGTGGAGGACCTGACCCGGGCGGTGCTTCCCCAGGAGTAGCTGGCGCTCTGCGCCGACCCGGACCGGGTGGCGCTGCAAGCGACGCTACCCGAGTTCGACGCCCAGGGGCTGGTCGACCAGCCAGGGCACCGGAACCCCGGGACTATCCAGATTCCCGGGGTGGACGAGACGACCAGCCGCGCTCTGAGGGCCTCCGGCGGGGACGCCGCCAGCAGCAGGACGCAGACGAGCGACAAGGGGGCCGCGGGCGGCCCGGCGCAGACCGGTGGCGCGAGCGCCACGGGTGGCAGGCCGCAAGCCAGCGCCGCGGGCACCGCGGGCGGCAGGCCGCAGACCAGTAGCGTGGGCCCCGCGAGCATCTGGCCGCAGGGCGGCCGTGGGGCTGCCGCAGGCAGTAGCCGCCAGGCCGACAGTGGAGGCGCCGCCGGCAGTGGAGCGGCGACAGCGCCGGGGGACAAAGGGAAACGCCCCCGGACGTTCGTGCCCACGCCGACGTCCTCGTCGTCGTTGTTGCCTCCGCGGTAGCGGCCGCCGGCGGGCGGCGCGAAGGAGGGCGGCCGGGGCGGCTAGTCGTCCAGCGCGGGTTCCACGATGGAGGAGACATCTACGGTTCTGGAACTCGGAGACCATGGCTTGCACTCGAGCGGGTCTACAGCGAGTGCCCAAGCCGGCCCACCGCTGGTGACGGGCACCTCGGCGGAGGCGAGGCCCCGGGCGCCGGAGCCCAGAGACCAAGGCCAGCACGGGAGCGTGTCTACAGCGAGTGCCCAAGCCGACCCGCCGCCAGAGACGGACTCCGCAGTGGCCCCGCAGACCCCCCCCCCCCCCCGCCGAAGAGGAGGAGGGAAGATTCCGGGCCGAAGCCGTCGGGTCCGGAATACAAGATCCCGGAATCGCGATGGCAATACCGAAGACCTAAGACTGCGTAAGTTTCCTCTTTTCCCCGAGCATGCTTCACCCGGAGTGGATTAGGACACTGACCTATTTTTGCTTTCAGGCCGCCTAAGGACGCCGCCGGAGACCAGGGACGGCCAGAGGCGCCGAGGCCGGCTCCAGCCCCCGAGCCGAGCACGCCGGTCGAGCCAGAGCCGTAGGGCGCGCTGACCGAGCCGGAGCCGCAGGCGCCGCCCTGTCCTGAGCCGAGGGCAGAGGCTGCGCCCGCGCAGCCGGCGCCGGCCGAGCCCGCCCCGAGCACTTCAAGTGCATGGCGGATGGCCTTGTCGAGGGCGGTGCCGTCGTGGCAGCATTCGGGGACCCCGAGCACCTCGGAAGAGGGGGCTCGCAGGGGACCCAGCGCCCGGTCGTCGTCCAGCCGGGCCACGGAACCCCTCCCGGACGTGGTAGGAAGCGCCCGGAAGGTGATCGAGCGGCTGGAGGCGGCCGTGGCAGGGGAGCGGGAGCAACTTGCGACGGGCCACGCCGCCCTTGTTGAGGAGAGGGAGCGGCTGGCCGAGGTCAGCCACCTTTTGGAGGCCCGCGTCGCTGCGACGCGCGCTGCCCACGAGAGGGAGCGGCGCACGATAGACACGGAGAGGCAAACCCTGGATGAAATACGCGAGGAGGCGTCGCCGCGCAAGAGGAAGCCGGCCGCCAGGGTGAGATATCGCGGCGGTGGGCCACGGAGCTGCTCACCAGGGAACGATGGATGCGGGCTCGGGAGGACGCCATACTACCGCGCGAGAAGGCGGTGGAGGCCTCCAAGGCAGATTTAGCCCACCAGAAGGACGAGGTCGAGCGGGGCCGCGCTGAAGTCCTTCGTCGGGAGGAGGATGTTGCGATCCGTGAGGCCGACGTCGGCATCACAGCGATGGCTCTGGATGCCCAAGAGGAGCAGCTGACTCACCGGGAGGCGGAGGCTGCCGAGGCATCGGCGGCTTTAAATGTTCGGGAGGTGCAGGCCGCCAAATGGGAGTCGGAGCTGACTACTCGGGAGCAGGCCCTCTCTGCCCTCGCCGAGCAGGTGAAGCAGAAGCAAGCCGAAGTCTCGGCGCTCGTCGTCGTCTTGACCAGCACGGCCGAGGGACTAAGCTTGGAGGAGCGGCTGCAGATCCTGAAGGACGAGCTCGAGACCGTTAATGCCGAGCGAACCAACGTGAAGCTGATGATGGGAGACATCCTTTGTCAAGCACGGAGGGCCATGAGGGTGGCCGGGCTCGGGCGAGTCTACGTGGGCGAGAAGGGGATGGAGCAAGCAACCATCGGCCACATCGCCCTCGGCTTCGAGGAGGTCAGCCGGTGACTCAAGGCGCTTCCCCAGGCCATGCAGGAGTTAGCCGCCCGGGAAGGGCGTGGTCTGGCCCAAGCGGTGGCCGAGCACGTCCTGGCCTGGTACCGGAGCCGGGATCCAAACTTCTCGCTAGAACCAGCTCGGGAAGGGGTGGTCGAGGCCGAGGAGGATGCCGCCCGGGAGGCTATCCGGGGCGTCGCTGCCGAGGTGGCTGCTAGCTTCATGCGGGAGCCGCCATCGCCACCGGACGCTGGCAGCAGTGGCGAGGAGTCCTCGCCACCTCCTGAGCCCGCCGACTCAGATTCAGATTAGGCTTTTGTACTTTTCTTTTTCTTTGACTTGATGTAAATATAGGAGTGATCCCTCAGAATAGCTGTCCTTTTTTTAATATAATGGAAGCCTTTCTTTGGGGTCGCAACTCCAGTGTTCTCTTCGATGCTTGATGAAGTCTGTGTTCTTTTCACTTGATGTCTCGAGGAGTACTCAGTTGGACCGAGCCCGACCTTTCCCTCCCCGAGAACGAAGTCGCCCCAACCACTCATCGCCTGAGTAGTGAGGCCTTCTTCGCGCATTCAGCCCCCGAGCCCTCGCGAGTCCGCAGCAGCTAAGTCAAGAGACAAAGGCCCGAACCTCCTTGCTCGAGAGATAGGTCGATCCAGCATGCCATAACCAGTGAACGATCTCCCATTTTGCGACCACTCAAACAAGCAGACCGAAGACACGTGCGGGCAGAAATGCGACCAAGAGTCCCCACGGTTTGGTGGTGCCCGGGCTAGAACGGATCGGACTGAGCACCGATCTAGGCTCCCGACCGCTCTTTGCTCGGTAGTGCCTGGGGTACTTTTAAGCGGACCGAGCACCACGGCCACCATGAAGGACTTCGGTCAGACATTGCCGTTAGTACGGTACACCTTTCTACTGTCTGTTCTGTCGTTCCGGGAAAAGCAGACACGTGGGCAGGGTTTTGTGCGCGAGGAGACCATCTCGCCGAACAGATTAGAATATGAGGGCCCCGAGGATAACTCGGGAACAATAGGTTGCTGAATGTAAATTCGTATGACTTAACCACTCACCGGACAGCTGTCAGCTTTTCGGTCGACCGATCCAGGAGAGGTATGCGCTCCGAGCTCGGGGTGCCCGGGAACTTGGTTCCTTCGGTCGCAGCGCCCGAGCACTGGAAAGCGTGAGAGGGAGCCCGGGGCCAGGCGGTCCCGAGCACTCATGCCCGAGCGGTAGGACCACCCGAGGAACCCTAGGCCCGAGCAGCGACCTGGGCACTGAGGCCCTCGCGGTCGAGCTGCTTTTGTTCTCGGTTGTTGACCTGTAACTTAAGAAAATAGAAAGATTCTTTGTTTGGTGCGCTCTGTTAGTGCGATACTCATTATGAACTGCTCTCGTTTTCGACCCGAGACCTCTTGAATACCCGGACAGAGGCATAACCCAGAGGTCCTATGGTTTGGTGGCGTCCGGGTATAACAGACCAGACCGAGCACCGACAGCCTGCCCCCGAGGCCTAGGCTCTGGACTACTCTTTGCTCGAGCGATCGGATTACCCGAGAACCCCAGGGGCTCGGTGATGCCCGGGGCACTGCCACGACACCGAACACCATAGCCTACCACGACAGACATATGCCAGCGGCGACTGCCCGCGCGTATACCGATCGGGATTCTTTTATCAACGGGGAAAATGAGAGAGCAAGTTTTTCTCGCACAGTCGAGCATCTCACCAGACAGATTAAACATACGGATTCCAGAAAAAATAAAATTTGAAACAAGATCTGGACAATGATAATATATATATATATATATATTGATAATTTTTTACAAGACTAGGTGACTTACCCGGTTAGTGGTAGCCCCCGGCCAACTTGGGCGGGGGTGGAGCCCTCGGCCTGGTTGGCCTGAGCACGCATATGCCACCTACGGATAAAACTTGCGCAGATGCTCGATATTTCACGCATTGGGTAGCGGCTGTCCGTCCTCCGCAGCTAGCCGAAAGGAGCCTTCTCGCGGGACACCGATCACGGTAAAGGGGCCTTCCCACATAGGGGACAGCTTATTCCTTCCTTCGCGCGATTGGACGCGTAAGAGAACTAGATCCCCCACCTCGAGAGACCGGGCCCGGATGTGGCACTGATGATAGCGCCGCAGGCTTTGCTGGTAGCGGGCTGCTCGGACGGTGGCACGCCGCCGGCGCTCTTCCAAGTAGTTGACGTCGTCGCGCCTTCGCTGCTCCTGTTCGCCTTCGGAGTAGGCATGCACCTGAGGGGAGCCCAGAGTGAGCTCGGAGGGGAGAACCGCCTCAGCGCCGTACACCAGGAAGAAAGGAGTCTCCCTGGTAGCGCGACTTGGCGTAGTCCAATTGGCCCATAGCACAGCGGGCAGCTCGTCGATCCACCCTTTCTCGTGCTTTGTGAGCACGTTGTAGGTCCGGGTTTTGAGCCCCTTCAGTATCTCAGCATTGGCGCGCTTGACCTGCCCATTGCTCCGAGGATGAGCGACAGAGGCGAAGCAGAGCTTGATGCCGAGCAGGTCTCTGGTGAACTAAATGCCAATGTCGGTGATGATCCTGTTCAGGACACCGAAGTGACTTGTGATACCGCGGATGAACTGAAGTACCGTGTTTTTGGTTACCTTGACAACTAGAACCGCCTCCGGCCACTTGGTAAACTTGTCGATGGCGACGTAGAGATACTCATAGCCCCCGATTGCTCGGGGGAATGGACCCAGAATGTCCAGCCCCCAGACCGCGAAAGGCCATGACACGGGGATGGTTTGAAGAGCCTGAGCTAGCTGGTGAATCTGCTCTGCGTGGAACTGGCACGCCCTGGAGCGCCGAACCAACTCGAAAGCATCCTGGAGAGCTGTAGGCCAGTAGAAACCTTGCCGGAAGGCCTTCCCGACCAGCGTGCGGAACGATGCATGGCCACCGCACTCGCCCTCGTAGATCTCAGCGAGAAGCTCGCCGCCTTCTGCCCGGGTGATGCATTTCAGGAGGACGCCGCCTGCGCCGCAACGATAGAGATCCACATCTACTATGGCATAGCGTTTGGACTGCCGAACAATTCTTTCAGCAGAGGAATCATCCTCGGGGAGGAACTTTTCTTTCAAGTACCCTCGGATCTCGTCCATCCATGAGGCATCTTGAGAACAGCCAGCAAGCGCAGTGCACTCGCTGGGCGGTGGCACCCTGTCGGGGCTTCCCACTGAGGGCACCGCTGGGGTCCCCTTCATCCTGTTCGGTAGGCAGGACGGAAGGCCATGTGAGCCTTTCTTCAAAGACTCTGGCAGGGAAGCGCGCACGAGAAGAGGCCAGGCGAGAAAGGTCATCGTCCAGAGCGTTGTCGCGGCGAGAGATGTACCACAGCTCCAAGCCGTCGAAGTGCCTCTCCAGCTTCCTAACTTCCGCCACATACGCCGCCATTTGAGGATCTGTGAACTGGTACTCTTTCGACACCTGGTTGACCACCAGCTGTGAGTCTCCCTTGACCAGGAGGCGACGAATCCCGAGGCCTACCGCGGCCTGGAGGCCAGCGATGAGGCCCTCATATTCCGCCATGTTGTTGGTTGCTCGGAACTGCAACTGCACGACGTACCGGAGTTCTTCACCTGTTGGGGAGGTGAGAACCACTCCGGCCCCCGCGCCTTTCAGCGTGAGGGAACCGTCGAAGTGCATAATCCAGTACCCGGGCGCATCGTGCCCGGGATAGGCGGAGATCTCTTCTTGGTCGATCTCGGGGACAGGCGTCCACTCTGCCACGAAGTCAGAGAGCGCCTGGCTTTTGATCGCCTGGCGGCTGACAAAGTGCAGGTCGAACTCCGCCAGCTCCACCGCCCACTTGACGATGCACCCGGTGCCTTCTCGGTTCCCGAGGATGGGCCCCAGTGGGTACGTGGTAACCACCAAAACCTTTTGCGCCTGGAAGTAGTGGCGCAGCTTCCGGGAAGCAACGAGCACGGCATAGAGCAGCTTCTGGGCTTGGGGGTACCTTATCTTGGCGTCCCGGAGGACTTCACTGACGAAGTACACCAGTCGTTGTACACGGCGGGCCCGGACTGCGGCTTCACCCGGGGGGCCTGTCACAGCTCTGCGGCGCGGTCGGGGCTGGCCGAGTGCTCGGGCTCGACTCCCTGATCGGGAGGAGCCAGGTGCTCGGACTCGACCCCCTGCTCGGGGGGAGCCGCGAGGACTGGGGAGTGCTCGGGGGTGGTCGGGAGCTGGGACCCAGCACCTTGCCCCGAGCACTCATCGTGCTCTACCACCAGTACTATGCTCACGACCAGAGGAGTGGCCGAGACGTAGACCAGTACGGGCGGCCTGCTCGACCTCCGGCGTCCAGTCGAAGTGACCGGTCTTCTTCAGGAGTTTGAAGAGGGGGAGTCCTCGCTCCCCGAGCTTTGAGATGAAGCGCCCGAGGGCCACCATGCAGCCGGCGAGGCGCTGAACTTCCTTGAGTCGAGCCGGGGGGCGCATCTGCTCGATGGTCCGGATCTTCTCTGGGTTGGCCTCGATCCATCGGCTAGAGACCAAGAAACCGAGGAGCTTGCCCGCAGGTACCCCAAAGATGCACTTCTCGGGGTTGAGCTTCAAGCGGGTAGTGCGGAGACTGTCGAAAGTCTCGGCTAGATCTTCAAAAAGGGTGGCGAGGTCCCGGGATTTGACCACGAGATCGTCGATGTAGGCCTCGATGTTGCGGCCAACCTGTGAGTCAAGGGTAATACGCACAGCGCGCTGGAAAGACGACCCAGCGTTGCGCAAACCGAATGGCATTGATACATAGCAATAAGTCCCCACCGGAGTGGTAAAAAAGTTTTTTCTTCATCCTCTATGGCCATGCGAATTTGGTGATAACCAGAGTTTGCATCTAGAAAACATAAAAGATCGCACCCTGCGGTTGCATCTACAATCTGATCTATGCGGGGTAAAGGAAAAGGATCTTTTGGGCAAACCTTGTTTAAGTCGGTGTAGTCCACGCACATGCGCAGCTTGCCATTGGCCTTCGGGATGATGACTGGGTTCGCCAACCACTCGGGGTGGAGGACTTCTCGGATGAATCCGGTGTCAAGGTGCTTACTGACTTGCTCCCTGATGAACTCCTGGAGCTCGGGCGCCTGGCGCCGGACTTTCTACTTCACCGGCCGTGCGTCCAGGCGCACAGCCAGGTGGTGCTCGATCACCTCCCTAGGGATCCCGGGCATATCGGATGCCTGCCAAGCAATCACGTTGACGTTAGCCCAGAGGAAGGCGACAAGCGCGCTTTCCTATTTACTGCCCAGGTCACCGCCGATTCGGACGACCTGGGAAGTGTCTTCGCCCACCACAACCTCCTTCGTAGGAACGGAGGCGTCAGCAACGAGTCGGGGTTTGGATGAAGAGGGTCCCGGGCCCCCTGGATGACCTTCGACCTCGGCCCGAGCTAAGACCAAGGCCGAGTATAACTGCTCGGCGCAGGAGATGGCGCTGCTGGTCTCGACGGACATGGAGATAGGGCCCACAGGGCCCAGCATCTTAACCGTGAGGTACGCGTAGTGGGTGGCCACCATGAACCGAGGAAGCGCCGGGCGCCCGAGGATGGCGTTATAGGGGAGGGGAAGCTCCACGACGTCGAAGATGACGTTCTCCGTCCGGAAGTTATCCCGGCTCCCGAATGTCACGGGCAGCTCGACCTGCCCGAGGGGCAGGGAGTGCCCGGTTGTCACCCCGTAAAAGGGGAGCGACGGCTTTAGGCGCTTGGAAGGCACCTGCAGCTTCTCGAAGGCCCCCCGGGAATGGAGGTTCAGGCCTGCGCCCCCGTCGATCAGCACCCTGCTGACCTTCACGTTGCAGATGGTGGGGGACACTACCAGGGTAGTCGCCCCACGCCTGCAGTACTGGTGGGGTGGTCGGCCAAGCTGAACGTGATCGGGGCGTCCGACCACTTCGCTCGGGGTCGCCGAGCACACCTCGCGCCGCATGGTCTTGATGCTGCGGCGGGAGGAGGGCGTGTACGCACCTCCATCGATGAAGGCGACGGTATGCTCAGGCTCCTGGAAGCCGAGCTCTTGGTTGTCGAGGGTGGCTCTGTCGTCGTCGCCTCTGCGGGGCTCCTCACGGTCCCTCTGGCGCTGCTCAATGAGGCCCTTGACCGTGCGGCACTCCGTGAGGTCTTGCCACCTGGTCTGGTGGATCTGGCACCACTTCCCCGGCTCAAGCCCCGCGGGAGCGGGGGCCCTTACGGCAGCGGGAGCCCTCGCGGGAGTTGGAGCCCTAGGAGGGGCTTGGGCCAAAGCCCTCGCGGGCGCGGGCCGTTTGTCGGCGGCCGCCAGGCGTGCTGGCCGGTGGTCCCGTTCCTGAGCCAGCCCAGGTGCAGGACCCTGGGCAGGCTCGATAGGGACAGCATCACGCCTCCTTCTCTTCTTCTTTTCCCGCCTGTCGGAGCGAGAAGGACCTGGCTGATCGGCGGCGGGATGCTCAGGGCGCGGAACGTGCCATGCCCGAGCCTCCACCGCCTTGGCGCACTTGTCGGCCAGCGTGAAGAGTTCCGCGATGGTTTTGACCTCGTGCGTGCCCAGCTTCACGAGCATCCGCTCGTCGCGGACACCCTGCCAGAATGCGATAATGATAGCGTGGGGGCTTATCTGTGGGATGTTGTTGCGGACCTGGCTGAAGCACCGCAGCGTCTCCCCCTCCTGTTGTTTGACGGCGTGGAGGTCGCACTCCAGGCCGGGGCGCGTGAATGTGCCCTGAAAGTTTGCCACAAACTGATGGCAGAGGTCATCCCAGGAGCCGATGGATCCTGGGGGTAAGTTCATAAGCCAAGAGCGGGCAGAGCCCCTCAAGGCAACATGGAAATAGTTAGGCATCACCTTTTCACTGCCGCCGGCCGCTTAGACAGCGGTGGTGTAGATTTGGAGGAACTCGACAGGGTCGATGGACCTGTCGTACTTCTTCGGCAGTTCTGGCCGGAACTTGGTGGGCCATTTGACCCGGCGGAGCTCGCTGGTGAAGGCACGACAGCCTGTGCCGTACCCTGCTGCGCGGGCGGCGCCCTTAGGCGGTGAATGAGGGTAACGCACGCGTCTTCGATGGCCCTCCGCTCATTGAGGTGCAAGCAGAGGTCCTGAGCTCCGGTAGTGGCCAGGGGGCGACGGTCCGCCTGGAGGCCCCCCGGCCAGTGCGACCGCCACCTGACGATGGGCCGGTCTTAGCTGCGCCGCGATTGGAGATAGCGTGAGAACTTTCGGCCAGCACTTGGCGGTGAGTCGTGCCGACCAAGCGGCCACCTCCAGGAGCCAGCGGCCTTCTGGGGTTTCCCCCGCCGCCTAGACTGGCGGGTGCCTGAGGAGAGCTTGCGCCGCAAGCAGCGCACTCCCAGGACTGGCCTCGCCGAAGGCGAGCCTACATCGCAACGGCGCCCGACGCTGTCCAGACGTGGATCTGTCCTAGCGACGGCGGCGGCAGCCCTGCTGGGCCCAGCGCCAAGGTCCCCCTGAGAGGGGAACGCTGTGCGTGCGGACCATGGCTGATGCTGGGAAGCAGCGGTGACTGGGGCCTCCTGCGCGAGGGGCTCCATTTCCTCACTGGAGCCGGAGCCGGTGCGCCGGAGACGATGGCCTCCTGCCATTTTTTCTGCAGGAAAAAATAAGCAAACAAATTCAGGGATGCAACCCCCCTACTTGGCGCGCCAGCTGTCGGAGGGTTAGCTCCTGTCGCAGGGATCCTGAGAGACCCCTTTTTAGAGATTCGGCCAGGGAGATGATTCTGAATATGTTTGCTGGAGAAATAAATGGATGTAAATGCGATGGCAGGTGGGGTGGAATGATCTAATGCAGAAAAGAGTAAATGCACTGGGGAATTTTTAGACAGGTTCGGGCCGCACTGCGCGTAACACCCTACTCCTGTGTGGATGCTATAAATGCCCAAAGAATGTCTCTCAGGAATGTGCTGGTTACAAGAATGTCTGTCTATCCTGGAGCCTCAGACTCCTTGTTCTTGGTGGTCTCAGCTTCTATCATTGTACGAAGATGTTCTTCTCTGTTCTTGCTTTACTGAGATTCACCTTGGATTGCTCCAACTCCCCCCCCCCCCTTTTATCTGTGCCTACCGGCTGCTTTAAGTACCCGGCGACAGTAGCGTGCCCTGAAAGGGAGGGCACGAGTTCCAAGGCACCATAAATGGAAAGGGCGTCACCATGGCCTCTGCGCGAAGTGACAGGAGGTTGGAAACGTGCCCCCCGCCCAGTCTTCGGTCGTCATCATGGCGATGGCAACGTGCGCCATGGAGAGGGCCCACCGGGCAGCCGCGGAGCTGCCCGGCGTGCCCGTTCTGTCTTGTACGCCTGCCACAGCAGCGCGACAGACGGAACGCCTCGGGCCTCGCAATGCTATCCCGAGGCGCGCCGAATGGCGCGGGATGGGACCTGTGCATTAAATGTTCCCACGCCCTTCTGCCAGAGTATGGCAGGGACTGACACTGATCGTGGCGGGAGCAGTTGGAGGTGACAGGCCACGTGCGCCCTTAAATGCGGCATCGGACCATTCACTGGCTGACATCTCATCGCTGGACCCCTGTGGGGGCCACTGACGGGGGGCTTCCTGGGCCGTCGGGGAACCGAGTGTTTTGGGGTCACTGTTCACCTCCCCGGGCACTCTCTCCTGAAAACGCCCTCTCTTGGTCCTCGGGGAACCGAGTGCTCGGGGGTCACTGTTCACCTCCCCGAGCACTCTCTCCCGGATTTGACTGTTCGAGTCCTCGGGGAACCGAGTGCTCGGGGGCTGCTGCTCGCAGCCCCGAGCACTCTCTCCCGGAACTACCTTCGTTGGGTCCTCGGGAGACTCGGGTGCTCGGGGGCCACTGCTCGCGGCCCCGGGCACACCCTTCCCGTTACTCGGCTGTCCTAGTCGTCGGGGGACTTGGGTGCTCGGAGGTCACTGTTCACCTCCCCGAGCACTCTCTTCCCGGTCACTTAGTCTTCGCAGGTCATCGGGGAACCCGGGTACTCGGAGACCACTACTTGTGGCCCCGAGCGCCCTCTCCCGGGACTTAGTCTTTTCGTACCTCGCGGAGATGAACCCCGTGGGAAGGTGCCACGTGGCGGATTACTGGCCTGGCCTCGGGATTCGGGGACCCCTGGTTCCTGATCCACCGACAGAAATGACCACACTAAGCAAGAGGCACCAAAGGGAATCTCTGCCACACATTAATGCCATAACTTTTTCAGCTTCCACATGGCATCCTATGCTCCACCCCACAGCCAAGCATGTGCACTCAGTCCATGCACCAGCCCCCATTTATTATAAATAACCCCACCATCATCCACGGATAGACCACTCCTTCCTCAACTCCCTCAACCGAAATGTCTTTCTCAGCTCCACCAAATCCACTAAAGAAACATTGGAGGATTTTCATCCCCTAGGGGGTTGAACCACCAATGGTGTGGCCACCCTTGTAGGCTTCGCGAGTCCCTGGACATATCCTACACCTATGGCTTACACTTCTTCATGTGTGCCAACTACAAGTACGACATGCCTCAATATGGATCATACGAGTACCCACCGGTATAGCGACATAGATCACTCATGTAGGCATTTTCATATGATTTCATGTACTCACTTACTAATCTCTCATCTTGTTTCTTTTACCCAGTCTCCTCCACCTATCTGCGACTTCGGGAAATAACTCGACATGGAGTAAAATGAGGGCCAGAAGCGGTGGGTGGAGATGGAGATGTGGTGGAGGAGGGAAGTTTACCAACGCCGAAAGTACGAGTGACGTCAAGAGGAACTACGGATGAAGCAACAGGAGGAGGAGCGCATCAGGAACGCTACGAAGGAGCGCGTCGTGGCTCAAGCAAGTGAAACAAAGAGGGAAAGGAAGCGAGAGAGGCCCCATCGTGCTAAGACGGTGGGACCCGATGCCAAATAAAGAGCAAATATACTAGGTGCACTCAGTAGAGAGCATCTATTGTACCCCAACCTATTTCCATTCCCTAAGGCATGTTTGATTTAGTAGTGACACGATGTTCGGTTACTCTTTAGACATACCGTACATACCAATGTTTGTTGTCGGCACGTCTTTATGGTTAGGGTCTATTCGCGTTACGATAAAAAACCGCATATCACATGTAATGTTCATCAGCTTATGTAACCTCTTTACCGGGTTCTACTTGTAGCCTACAATGTAATATCTATCAGCTACCTCCCATTGTCAGACAAATGATTCTATGATTTATTTTATATCTTTCCATTCTGTTCCAGAAATAAATTCAATTGCAAAATAAAAAAGCGATGCAATATTTTGTCGACAGAAGAAAAAATTTCGGCCATTTCGACACAGGAGACAGGGTTCACGGGCGCACGTAGGAGGTACAGTCCATGCTCGGGATTTTTTTCGTTCAACGGTTTAGCGAAATTTATTTTTCACCATACGGTTTGGCGAAAATTTAATTTCGCTAAACGGTTTGGCGAAAATTGCCTCAATGCCGCAGCCGTACACCCCTAAACTGCTGTCAGTTCCATGTCACCTATTTTCACCATACGGTATGGCAAAAATAGTGTTTTCGCCATACAGGAGGGAGAAAACAAGTTTTCACCAAACCGTTGGGCGAACGGGTATTATTTTTAGAGTTTCCTCATTTTCGGTATTATTTTTGTAATATCCGTAAAAAATGTAATATTAAAAAATACAGGACCGCACATTGCCATCCATGCCTCTATGCTACTGTACATCCATGGCCATGGCCTGGCCCACTTTCATCTTTATGGCTAGGTTTTCTCCTGTGCAAAAAATATTTAGAGTGTTTAGTATTCAATTTAACCCAAAAAAGGCAAAATGGGATTATTGGTTACACCATGAAATACTCATTGAAGAAAAGCAAATGAGGACGTGGTTAAAATAGTCAATTGCATAACTATAATCTCTTTCAAGAAACCGAATCCAACCAGCTAGCCAAATGATTTTTAGTGTGATTCTTATTTACCAGAGAATATTTGAGAGAATGAAGAACCGAAACTGGAAGAATCTAGATGTTACCAAACATGGACAGATTCAAAGGGTAGTCTGGATAAGCCTAGAACTATATTGAATTTTGGTCAAAAAATCCTAACTATGTAGCCCAAGTCCCAAGCCAATTACAAATGAGAAGAAAACAAAACAAGAAGAAAAAAAATCTCCATAACCTTTTGTAACCCTTGTCTATCATCCCTCTTCCTCTGGCGATGGCGGGCGAATAGTGTAACATCATGAGTTTTAGCATACTAATTAATTGCAAAGTTCACTCTAAATTAAAAAAAAAATTGTAATTAATTAAGCCAACTAAAATCAAGAAAAAAATACATATTCAAATATATTCAGTTGGCTAGGTATTCCAAAATGCAATTATTTCCAAAAGTAACCCCTGCATTAAATTGATTCGTGTGCTTTGTTTATTGTTCTTATGGTTCTTTGAGTGGAGGTTTGAATTTTAATATCTCTTAAATTTGAATCTACTCTTAGTTTTCATTTAGCTCAAGTTGGACTAGATTCAAATTATTTGAATTCAAATCCTCTCTCAAATCACAAGTCCAATCCAAGTCATAATTCAAATATACCCATTTGAATGTATACCATGTCCAAAGTCAAATCCAAATTCAAATATCTCTTTTGAATTATCGCAAAAGTATTTTCCCTTTTCCCTTTTCTTTTTCTTACCCAAGCTAAATCTCTCTCCCTCTCTCTTTGCGTAGCCCAACCTGCGGCCCAACCAGCCTGACTTCTTTTTCCTCTCCACTCTCCAGTGCTTGGGCTGCACACGCACCATCGGCCCAGCTTCGCCCGCGCACGACAGCCCGCTCGTTCGCGCCCTCGCAAGGGCCGCGCCATCCATGCGTTGCCCATCCGATGGCCCGTCACCGTGCTTTCTCCCTTGCCAACGCAATGCCACCGAGTTGTCCGCCCCACCACCGTGGCGGCCGACACATTCAATGCACTAGCTACTTTCTCTCCATGCCTCCGCACTCTCGCTCTCTATCATGTCTCTCTGCTCTCTCTGCGCCCAGTCGACCTGCCTGACACCCACGACTTCCCACCTACACACGCCCGTGGTTGGTGCAATGCGGCCATGCCGCCCGAATTAAGGTGGCGCTGCCCCGCCACCTCACCGCTGCACTACTCGTCGACGACCGTGCGATGTCACGGATTTCGCACCGCCTCTCTCCTCATCCCCCTCCCACTATAAATAGAGCATCCCGGTCTCTCTCTGTTTCCCCCCTTCGCCTTCGCTGCACCACTGTGTCGCCACCATTGCCATTGCTCGCCACCGGCCAATCCCCTTTTGCCGCTCCCCTCAGCCAGCGCACCCGTGTGCAAGCTCGCACGTGGTTGGGCCCGTCGCGTGCCGCGCAGCCGGCTTAGCAGGCCGTGGCTTGGCCGGGAAGGCCGACCCAGCCACCCAAAGGACATGCCCCAATGGGCCGACCCAGCTCTGTAGCCCGCTAAACTGGCCAGCCCAACCCGACTGCACTGAGTACTATGCGGTCGAAGCCCAAGCCTGACCCAGTCCAAGCCCATTTCAGCCCAATCTCGGCTTCTGTTCTTGTGGGCACATGTTACTGTTATATGTGGGTCCCACCCATTAATAGTGCCATTTCGTTATATTAAATCTTCTGGAGTCATAACTTTTTTGTTTTGTCTCTGATTTCGTTGATTCTTTCACTGAAATTGATCTAAATTCAAGATCTACCTATATATCATAGTGTGATATCCATTAGGGGTCATTTGGCTTTTCACTTGGTGTTATTTGATTTTTCTCTAGTATAGCCCATTAATGATCATAGTCAACATTGCAAAACCGCTAGAATTCTGTGAGTGCTGCAAAACGTCAGGAGCGAGGAAGATCCTGACTACAACCAAGATCTTGAAGAAAACCTCAAAGAAGGCAAGTCATATCTCCTTGATCATATTGAACCTATGTCTTCAGATAATTCACATGATCAACTAAAACTTGACTTATTATCACATGTGCTATGTATCACGCTTTTACAAACTATTTATGGTAGTTATTCCTATAAAACACTTGTCATGCCTTAAATATTATCATCCGGAATACGTATCACTCTAGTATTTACCTGTCGTTATCTATATTAATATTGAACGACGCATTGACATCTAGCATGCTTAGGATTGAATACATCTCCTTAGAGATGTCGCATTTAAAATACATCTTTTCTGAGATAACAATTTACTATTATCAATGTTAACTTATATACCATGAATCCTTGACGATTGTGAACTCTGTGATGGTTGTGAAATCCTTGATGTTGTGTGGGATATTGAGGGCGATGTCTAAAAATGACTGAAAATTATTTTAGCGAGGGCAATTAGAGTGGTCCCCTGGGGAGGATGCTCTTGGGGGCTTGAGTAACTTGGTGGTATTTATTGCCAATGAAGATGCATGGTCTGGCCACTTAAGGACCGAGTTATTGCGCTGTCTGGCCTAGCCACCCCATACAACCATGCATCCTGAATGGGCAGGACTTGACTTCTCCTTCACCGGACCGAATTGGGTATCATACTAGGAGGCTGGGGAGCAGTGAGGAGTCAGGTGACCATTTATCCCTCTGTTTGAATATTTTGAGAGACGGCATAGCCAATCTAGTGTTCAGTCCAATGACTCTAGTACTTGCGGTATCTCGTAGAGAAGCCCGGCAGGAAAGGTGATTAGAGTGTCTCGGTATGATTCGATCCTCCGCTCGCAACAGTTGAAGGCTAAGCATATTGCATGGGTATAATGTACAACGTCTGCAGATTGTAAACCTATTCAAATAGCTATGTCCATGGTCATGGACATGTGATAGGAGCAATCGCGTTGACTAGACTCGGTTGCGTGTGTCTTGATGAGTGAGTATGTGGACGAGATGTCCATGTGATGAGGTTACTGGCTCAATCCGCTAGAAACTGTGTTGTAGTAGAGGTACATCAGAGGTAATGATAGGGACTGCGAAGTGAGGTGTTGTCCCTTCCATGACCAAAACCCCCCAAATATAGCTTGTTACCTAGTTTTGAACTATTTAAACTATTTTAAAGTCAATCGTAGATGATTCAATTGAATACCTGCATAAACTGTTTTATGCTTAAAACTAAACCGTAAAGAATCATCCTTGAATTACCCCCTCCCTTTATGCATCTATCAACACATTGAAGTAGTATAGGGCTTGCTGAGTACCTTCTGTACTCACTCTTGCTATCATTCAGATGAGGAAACCGATGGCGACTTCGCCGGAGGTGAAGGCGAGGATGAAGAATAGTCTTAGAAGTCACGTTCGCACCCTAGCTACTTGTGGCTTAGGTCTTTGCTTTCCGCTATGTTTTGTTGGCCGTTCTGCTAGGTTTGTAATATATGGTATGGTTTGTAAACCTTTTGGACTTTGAACCTTAGTATTTATGTACGAAGTTTAACTGTGATACTATAACTGTTATACTATGCGTATCAGCTACTTGATTCATGGACTGATACATGAGACATAAGAAATCCCGGGTTCGAGGTCTTACAAGTAGGCTAGTGCACAGTGGCACGAGACAGACACACAAAGGGGGTAGGAGGCGACGAGAGCATCATGACACGCTGTGCTCCTCAAATTTTTGGGGGATCTCGCAGTTCTTGGTGATGAATAAGGAGAAGAGAAGATGGGAGCATTGAGGGTACGCACTTCACTACTTTTTCCATTTTTTTCTTTCTCTTTTTCTAGTGAGGGACCAAAATTCTGGTCTCTTAAGAATCATGGATTTGTTGATGAGAATAATCTATGGACCTCCATATTTTTGGGTCACATAATACTTCCTTTTTAATGTCATTGTTCATACAATTGAGCCGGTAGAACTTTTGGGTAACTCAAAATGTTGAATTTGGTGTTGAATGTCACTATTCAATCCAAGGTGTTCTTGGACTAGCTTTTGAGATTGCATTGAATTTGGGTAATCATATGAGTCGAGATTGACTTTTTGATAACTCATGTGGCCACTTGGCTGCCATGTTCGTCATGGATGGACTAATCTATTAGGCCAATTTGATCACTAATTGATCCATGGTGCATGTTAAGTTGACTAACAATTGATGATCTTATCATGAGGATCCTAAAAGCTATAATTAAGGTAAATTGTCAATAACACGTATCAAATACTTTTGGTAAAGAAAGAAATGAATCCCATTGTTAAGAATTGCATTGTTGATTGCTCAACTTAGTGGACAAAAAATACGCATGTTCTTTATGATTTTGTGTATTTGTTTCTTAAATTGGTATTGATCTTACTAGTGGCAACAACAAGTGTTGAAAGAGTATTTTCAGTAATGAGTTTAATGAAGAATAAGTTGATAAATAGTATGCGTGATAAATTATTGAATGATTGTTTAGTCATATTTATTGAACGTGATGTTTTCTCTAAGGTGAGTGAGGATGACATAATCGAAACTTTCATAATGTAACATCACAAATTCTAAAACTAAAAGAACTAAACATTTTTATAAAGTAAATTCCAAAGCGTTGCAGAACTAAGTAAACCCTAAGTGTATATATGCATATATGTATACATACATGTATATATGTGTATGTGTGTATTTAAGTATAAGCATATATATATATATATAGTTATTTTCTAATATAAGTGTGTGTATATATATTATGTACTTTCGGGTGTACATACTCCCCTTCTAATGGGTGTTCAGAAAGGAATATGTATATCTTAAAAAGTAGTATATACATCTTAAAAATATTTCACTTATAAAGAAGTATATACATCTCAGAAAGTAGTATATACTTTAGTTATAACTAAAATCAACTATGGATCGAGCCGAAAGTATGTACTCCCAAGAGTATAGATTAGTTTTCCTATATATATATATATATCAATAATTGTTTGATTGCTTGCTGATTGCTTATGTGAGCTAATACAGATATATGTATAGTGTATATACTATATATGTATATATAGATAGTATATAAAAGGTAATACAAGAAATAGGATAGAAAAGAAATAGAAAAGGGAGAAAATCTTTTCGGGCCAAATCTGGTTGGTAGCCACGTCCATTGTCCTCTCCCCTCTCTTCTTTTCTAGCCCGACAGCCAAGTCGGCTACTCCCTCACTCTCTCCTCTTGGGCACGCGTCTCACCCCAACCCATTCTCCCGTGTGAGCCGAAACAACCCACTGAGTCAAACGCCGCTTGCCATTATGTTGCCTTCGTCTTCCTCCTATCACCCCCTTCTTTGTGCACAGTATGGCATGGCTATGAGAGAGTGCCCATATTCGAGACAATCATCGGAGGATAAAGCTTCTAGAAGCTGGACTCGGGTGAATCAAGGACTATACCTCTAAATCCCTCTCTATCTATAGCTAGTTGATGTTTGAATAGAGGAGATAGAGCTTGGATTAGGGTTTCACCGTCCTATCCGACTGCAACTCCAATTCATGTCAAATCAGGACTCCTACTGGCCCTAGGTATAAATTGGAGGGACGCGACCTTGGCCAAGCCATCCCAAACGTTTCCCCACCTTTTGAGCTATGGGTTCGACGCCGAGACCCCCTAGCATCGAGCACCGAGAGCTTCCACCACCCACGACCGTCGCCAGCTCACAACGCAACTCGCCGACGTCGACGTGTGCCATAAACGAGATCGCAAGGAGTTAACGTTCATCTTCCGTGCGATCGTCGGGGTGTCTCGTTTGTCATATCACCAATCCAGTGAGTCTTCGGCCGAGCACCGCTGCGGGAACTTTGCATGACATCGTCCCGAGTGCCAGAGTGAAGAGGGGTAAGCAACCGATGTCCGATCCAATTTCAACAGTTAAGATTAGAACTCGCGATACGCTTTCGAGCCAATAGATAGTGACCGATCAACCTGAGATGGACGACTTGGGAAAAAACGTTAACGATGCAGTCAAAGTTGGCCGGTTAACGCCGTTAGGCCACGTCAGTCGCCATGTTAGTGGGCCACGTCGACGGTTTCGCTCATGTGGCAGTGCCACATCAGCAGATGTGCACAACTGGCAAGCCTCGTTAGCGTTTCTTTTTCTTTTAATTATTTTGTGATCTAATGACATCATAAATAGGAATAATGATGCCATATATATGTTTAAATAATGTTTTTCTTTAGCAAAATAACTCTAAAAATTGGAATAATTAGGAAAATATATTTTATTAATATCAATAATTTTTATAGATTTATTTAATTCTATTTAATAGTTTAATATAATTTTATAATTTAAATAAATACTATAAAAATCCAAAAAATCATAGAAAATCCTAGAAAATCATAGATGACTCTGGAAATATTCTAGAAAATTTCTAGCAATATAATTTCATCTGTAGATAATCTTTTTGGACCTATTTTAATCTTTCAAAAGATGTAACTTGTTAACCGTAGCTCCGTTTTGACCCGTTCTTTCGTCGAATTGTCAAAAAAAAGTGTGATATTGTGTATTATTTGATTTTTTTTTGGATCTTGATGTTTATGTGTTTCCTTTTCACCTATGTTTACGAGTAGATGTGTAATACCGATTTTTTTGAGAAAAAAAAAAGAGTTTTGACCAAAATTTTGACTTTTTATCCGTTGCTCGTATGGACGATCGAAGACCGTGGTTGCGTTCATCTCGTTGAGACGAACCCATTTTGCTATTCATATGTCTGTTCCGGGCACTTTGTGACCCGTAGCAAGCCCAATAAATTTAGACCGTTCGTTGTTAAAAAAAAAGATAAGTATCGGATGGATCGGCCCTCAACCCGATCCATCCAGACACTTCGAGCCTCTCGCGTTCGTCTCTCTCTCTCTCTCTCCTCGTCACTGTGCGTGTCGCCCGCATGCCGCTGCCGCGTCGCCGTGCGCCTGCTCTCCGACGCGCCGCCCGCGTGCCTCGCCGCCGCGCCGTTGCTGCTCGCCGTCTCGCCGTGCCGCGTGCTGCCGCACTGCCGTCCGCCTGCACGCCGTCGTGCGCCTGCGCGCCACTGCCGCGTGCGCCGCGCCACCGCCATCGCGCCGCCGTGCGCGCCGTCGCCACCTGCTCTGTGCTGGCCGCCGTGAAGAAGCAAGCAGCAGCCAGCACCGAAGAAGCAAGCAAGCTGCCAGCCGAGCAAAGAAGCCAGGAAAAAAAAGGAGAAAAGAAAAGAAAAGAAAAGGAAAAAGAAAAAAAAGAAGAAGAAAGAAAGAAAAAAAAGGAAAAAAAAAAAGGAAAAGGGAAAAGTTGGAAATTTTGTAATTTTGTCGGATTCATCGTCAACCCTTCGAAGGTGATTCCTCGGTAATTCCTGGACGTTTATGGTTGAATCGAATCAATCAATTCCTGTCGTATCATTTTATGTGATCAATAGTCTGATTCGTTTCGATAATCATTATTGGTTCGAAGATACGACATCCGAGTCGAAGTATTATTTTCGTTCATCGGAGCGAAGTCTAATTAGTGAGAATTTTTGGCTCGACTCTGAATTGGAAATAGTGTATCATTTCATGTGATACAGTTTTCTGTTCAGTTTTTCGAAATATAGGCGTATCTGCAACGTTTTCAGACGTAGGTTTGACGCTTTATATTTTATGTGTTTTAATGTGTTTTAGTGCTAATAATATACCTGTACAGGTGGTACTATTTTCGGACGTTCTTGATCGAAATTTCTTCGTCGCTTTTGGTAAAAGGCAAGTAACGTGGGGGGTGTAATTCAATGCTATGTTTATATTCATGTCTTACTTCTTTCACAGATAAAATTGAAATATCTGATATTTTTTTCAATTTATTCATATGATGAATGATGTCGCATTTGACGAATTAAATCAATGTCATTTCATTGATTTTGAGTATATCGTTGATGTTATGAGCTAGTAGTGGTGATACTCATGGAAAAGAATCATCAAAAGAAAATAAGAATTGACGTCAATTCACATGCATACATATGCATTTATGCACTTCATATGGTGATAAAGGCCGATCACTGTCATCGTGCGTGATTCGTACCAGTACATGGAGTTGCATGAGAGGTTGGCATCGTCCAGCGCAAAACTCTCAAATGGAGTTGCATCATGGCATTCATACATTTATTATAATATTTGAAGAATACATAATCTGAAAGGGGTTAGTGCCATGATATATGGGAGACCATATTGGAGTTTGTTGTTGTGTTTCCGTGGACAGGTGAATCAAGATTGTTATGGCTTAAAACTCATATGTTTTGGCTTTTCGTGGTGAGAAAAATGATTGTATCTGAAATACTCTTTAATCTAGTGAGATATGTTTATATTCATAGCCGTTACTTGCTGAGCTTGTCTCACCCCTGTTAAATCTTTTACAGGTATGTTTAGATGTTGACTTGCATTTTGGGGATGGATCTTGGTAGTTGCACGCACTACCTCATCACAATGTCGATAACTTAACCGGTGTTTATAAGTTATGGTTTTGGTGGTCTGTCCTTTGTTTTGGTATATGTTGTGGTGAGACGCTGGTAGCGTCGTGAGGATTGCTATATATGTTGGTTATATCTTATTTTGTCTGCCTGTTATCTTTTTCTTGTGGTCAGTTATACCGTCCTATAGAGGAAATGCTGTCAAAATTTTCTATTTTCAAATAATTAGGCTTAGTTGTAAAGTAGGGTGTTACAAGATGCCAACGTTCCAGATGAGTTAGAAGGACTGCAGGATCAAGACTTTGAAGACCCAACTGAGTACAGTGAAGGTAAGTTGTGTTCTTTAACATATTTATCCCTATTTTACAAATGTTTTATTTTATAAACATGCAAGCTAATATTTTATCAAGAATCTCAAGAGTTAGATTTTACCCTAGTTTTTCCTTATCATCCTTGTCGCTATGGTTATAGTTTGGGTTATGGTAGATAATGCTTAGCCTTATTTCGGTATGGTGATCATGATATATATTGCTCTACAAAACTTGATAATGGTCCTATGCAACAGTGATAAAAGATGATGGTATAATTTTTTAGCAATATGATATAGGGATTTGAACATGTGGTATGATGAGACTGGTACAGGTTGTACTGTTAGAATGTGGCAATCTTGCTCAAATCTAAGAACCGGTTCATGGAGTGTTCTTTCCCTATAAGCAGTGTAACCACAAGTCTAGTATAGGACGGGTCTAGCCAATTAATTTCAATACTCTCAGTATTGTGTAGACTATCCGGTTGTGTGAAACAGAAAGGTGTACTTCTAGGGTGTTCTATTGGCGCAAGAGGGGGCTTCTAAAGTGGAGGGTGTACTTCCACAGCCGTGAAAACCTTAGCAGTAGACACTTGTTGAGAGTGATATTATAAAAGTTTTGCAGTGGATTCTTAGCGCACACATCAAAAGTGTGTAAGACTTTTTCATCGGCCAATAGATGCTCGGTAAAACAGGATGAAACGTCTTGTGGGTAAAGTATATGACATCTATAGATTGTAAAACTGGTTAATTATCCGTATTCATGGTTATGAGTGGCATGTAAAACCTAACATGATTAGAATTTAATGATTTAGTCGATTATAGTGGTGGGAACCATAGTTGATGTGTCGTCAATCATAGTGGTGGGAACTATGGTTGATTTGGTTTTGGTAATTGGTCAACCTTGATGGTAAGAATTTTGGTTGAGATGTTAAAAAGTTGGTTATGTCAAGATAGTTGGAATCTTGTGGTAGATGATTATTTGCAGCGATTTACTTAATTTCTATTACTTTTTCAAATGCTTTTACCTAAATGTTGTTTTGTGCAAAAGAGCCATATTGCTATATCATTGTCAATCCTGCATATCCATATTATTTCTTCACAATTTGCTGAGTACGATAAGTTCTTGCTATCACCAAACACTCATTTGAAGAAGGAATCAAATATTTCGTTAAGGATGGATCGTTTTATGATGCATTTTACGTCGACCGAGCATACGTAGCTACGCTATAAAATTTTATTTGGATCTTGACATTCTAAGGTCACTTTTGTAAAACAAGTTATTCGATTAAAGTATGAATATTATAATAATTATTATTAATGAAGCCACTATGTGTTGCAATTGATTTCTAGCTCAGCACGTGGATGAGAATGATTTGTGTTTTAAACCGGTCTCAACACATGGACACGAGAAAGCGTAAAATAGAGTGATAGAATAAATATTGTAATCTTCTATTTATAAAAACTTTACTTCATATTTGAACTACTTATATTGTAGTTTTTGTAAAATTTAAACTTATTTATTGATTTTATGATGTTGAGAATTTTTGATATATTTATATTATATTTAGCAAATTTTATACTTACATATTAGATTTTAAATTTTAGAGTGTCCAACCGGCCTATCCAGTGATAAAATCCTGCTCCGCCACTGCCACCAACCGGCTCTCGTTCTTTGAAAAACCTCCGCTACCCATTGCCGACTGGTCGCCGTGTACCGCACCGAGCGGTTGCATCGGGCTATCTACTCCGACGAGCCGTTGAGGTTGTTGGACGCCCTCCGCTCTCTCTTTTGAAACCTGAAGCAATGACGTGTGGGTCAAAGAAATACGCGCCCCCGCCAGCGGCTGTCACGTGGGCCAGCCCAGCCCACCCCACCCCACAGGCACACGACACTAAGCAAAAAAGAAGGTACTGTAAAAAAGGAATAGCAACCTGGGAGCAAAGCTGTCCCGCAACATAACAACGGAGCGAACCCCAACGTCTACCTCTTCCTCGATGACATGCCGGCCCCACAGGCCGACGGAAAAGCAGAGAAGCAAACAAAAAGGAGCGGCTAAACAACGAAAAAGCCACTGGAAATTCCCTCCCGGTACTGCCCAGCCGCGCCACCTTCCCAAAGCGAGAGAGAGGACGGAGGAGACAAAACACAGCACAGGCGCAGCACGCGCGGGGGCACTGCCACCACTGACCACGGTCCACCGCGCCCATCCGGCCCTCGTGATGCCACCCTACCTGTCACTGACGCGCCGGCCCTAATCAAAGAGGGGACGCATGTCAGTGGGAGGGAGCGGTGGAACTCCACCGAGCCCCTCGTCACGCCGAGCGAGCGCTCGCTGCCATCACGCCTCGGGGCGAGCACCAGCAGGGCAGGACAGACAACAACTATTGTTAGATCCACCCGCCCGCTCAGCCACTCCACCTTCTTCTGCTCTTCTCTGCCTTTGTTTTGCTTTGCTAAGCTTGGGGGTTTGGGCGGCTGCTGCTGCGCAATGCGGTGACGGTGAGGTGGGGAAAGGGGAGAGGAGATGGGGTGCGCGCAGTCGCGGATCGAGAACGAGGAGGCGGTGGCGCGGTGCAAGGAGCGGCGGCAGCTGATGAAGGCGGCCGTGGCGGCGAGGAACGCCTTCGCGGCCGCGCACTCGGCCTACGCCTTCTCGCTCAGGGACACGGGCGCCGCGCTCTCCGAGTTCGCGCACGGGGAGGGCGTGCCCCCGCCGCCGCCCGGGGCCGCGTCGGGTGGGATCGGCGCGGCTGCGGCCGGAGTGGCGGGTCCCTCGGCGGCGGGGCCCGACGCGATAATGCCACCGCCGCCGCCCCTTGACTCGCTGCCCCCGCCGCCGCCGCCTCTGCCCGAGTTCTCGCCGTCGCCGGCGAAGATCCATCGGTCCATCAGCATGCCGCTGCCGCCTTCGACGGCCGCAAAGGGTCCTGCCGTGCTGCACAGCGACTCCATTAGGGAGGAGGACGAGGACGAGGTGGAGAGGGAGGATGAAGAGGAGGAAGAGGATGGGCACCTCGACGACCGGCGGCGGCAGCTGCTGCGCCACCGCCTGCCGGTTCCGCCGCCCGTGTCGCCGCCTCCGCCGGAGACGCCGGTGACTCCTCAGCCCCCGCCTCCTCCTCCGCCCCCGCTGGTGCCGAGGCCCGGCATCGACACTTGGGACTATTTCTTCTCCATGGACGAGGGAATGGCCTCCATCGCCCCCGACGATGACGAGATCGTGGCGGAGCCGGAAGAGGAGAAGTACGTCCCGGCATCGCCACCGCGGCCGCCTCCCTCCCCTCCTCCACCAGCTCCAGTGCCTCTGTCGGAGGAGTTTGAGGAGGAGCCGCGGACGCCGGAGATGGTCACGCCGCCTCCGTCGCTGCCGCCAAAGCCCCCGATGCATTCGTCCAAGAAGAAGAAGGGGAAAGGGAAGCTGAAGGGGGCGCACCATCAGCACACAGAGTCGGCGCCACCGATAACGCTAGTCGCCGGTGGGAAGGCAGGGAAGGTGGTCCCCGCCGAGATGCCCCGCGTGGACCTTCTCCGGGTGCTTGCGGAGATCGACGAGAGGTTCTTGAAGGCGTCGGAGAGCGCCGGGGAGGTATCCAAGGTGCTGGAGGCCAACAGGATGCATTACCACTCCAACTTCGCCGACAACCGAGGTCTGTGACTTGATTGTGCCTTGATACTTGCAATTTTGGATATTTTAGGCTTCCAGGTGGTGGGCTTTTGTGTTTGTTATTTTGGATTTGTCATAAAATTTTGATCTTTTTTGCTGATGGCGACAGTGATGTGATGGATTCTATGGTAGATAGAGGTCAAGAACTAGTGTCTCAGAGGTTGTTGTTGGTGGTGGTAGGGTTGCTACAAAAGCCAAGAGAGCTCCCCGCACTCCACTATCCCATTTACCCCAACCGGTAACATGCAGGTGCAGAGGTTCTTGTAGCAACTAGGCCCCTGTCACTAAAAGAGGTTTTCAGCACAATTATTGGTGTGGACTGTAAATACATCACCTTGATTATTGTTTTGTATTATAAATTAGACATGGTGTATATCTTGATCAATTATGGTTATGTGGGTGTAAGGAACACATTTGATGGCATGTTCTAACTACATACTGGACTTATAATACGATCTTGATTCTAATGTATAGCCTGTTCAACCTGCAATTTAAATTGTTCTGATATGTTTATTCTGTGTTCGCTTTGCAACCTTGGTTTGCATTGAATGCGCATGATATGGCAAAGCGCACATATTGGTAATACCAGATTACACCAAGGGTCCTGATATGTACCCCCCCCCCCCCCCATAAAAAAAATTACGCCAAGGGTGAAGTGAGGTGCTACTAAAGTTGATAACAAAGAAGAGAACTAAACAAGGGATATTTGCTGAAGAAGACATCAAATTCTTGAACAAACATGAAAATACCTCTGAAATTGTTGTGTTGATACTTGATAAGAATGAAATATACGTTTTAAATTTGAATAAAAAATCTTGACCAGGGGGAGAATACGTCCTCCTGGCTTTGTCTTAAGAGAGGGGAGTACCGAACTTTTTACAGGAGAGTACCGAACTCTTTAGGGAGGTACTCACACAATCTGCGAGCATCCGGGTTTGAGCCTGGGTGTTCAGTTTCTCAACTGGATTCCAGTGCTTTAAAATTTTTAGAATTGTGGACAGTAACCATATTAGCAGCAATGATTGGGTTACAGGTTTGTTTATGCTTAACATGTGAAATATATGTTCTTAATTGTGAGCCAAGAATGGAAAGCTGCTGTGCATTCCTTTTAGCATACTAAGGGCATGTACAATGGGGCGCTTTGAGGAGGTGCTTATGGAAAAAAACCGGGTTTTTTTTCTTAACTGTAGTAGCATATGTGCTTAGACGGAGGGCAATGTGCTTACTTAAGCATCACTGCTTATATTAGTAGGTGCTTAACACTCTCTTTCCTTAAGCACCTAGCTATAAGCACCTAGCATCGTTCATGCCCTAACAGGGAAGAGTTAAGAACTATCAGTTTAAACTTGGCATTCAAAATACGTGTCTTAATTATGTAACTAAGCGGCGCTTCCTTAATTATCCGCATAATGCGGCATCACATCATTTTTAGGTTCACATGTGCAAAAGGCACCTCCGTGGTTGGCTTCTATCAGCTCATATAAGCTGGATAGATGGAAATTCTTCCTTTGTTTCATGGAAATTCCATGCAATTTGCATGATATGCTTTGTACACACAATCTGGGTATTGTTGATGCTAATATTGTAACAATTTTTGTCTTCTGTTGCATTTTGGGCACAAGGTGGTGCATGCCATCTGGACCACCTGTGCTTTCTTTGTTTTGACATTTTGACTGTTTCGAAAGTCGGCTGCCTAGCTGCCTAGGCACTAGGCGCCACTCTCTTGTGTAGCAACTGATTTCTGCCTAGCAGATTAGAGAACACTGCTTCCCCCCTTTGGTTCCCCTGCACTCCCAGTGCCAAAACATTATGTAAACAAACATAAGGAAATTTGGAAGAAACTAAAAGTTGTAGATACAAAATTGTTCTATCGGCATACAGAATTAAAAAACTGTCAAATTTAGCTTAGAATTAATTATTTATAGAAATAAAACCAAAGTTACATAGGTAAGAAAGGCCTTTTGGTTATGTTATTACATATTCTCCTATGTTGAGCCGATGTACTAAATAATGCCACTGCTGCCAGCAAAAGACTAGATGTCTTTTTATTAATTTACATCCAAGTGTGATTCTTAAGAGTACTTAGCCTCTTTTGTTAATTATATAAAAAAACTTTGCCATCTGATTAAATAGTTACACTGTGTGCTTTAAAGTTACTCAGGCATCATTCAAATGATAAAAAAACTTTCTGCAATGCCTCACTTGCACTTATATATAAACACAAGTGTAAAATATCTGACTACTTTGTTTCCTCTTTTAATCATGTCCACAATTACTTTTACAGGGCATATCGATCATTCTGCGAGAGTCATGAAAATAATAACATGGAATAGATCTTTCAAAAGCATGCAAAATGGTGATGATGGGAAGGATGACTTTGAAAATGATGAATTGGAGACCTTGGCAACTGTAGTCGATAAAATCTTAGCATGGGAGAAAAAGCTCTATGATGAAGTGAAGGTACATCTCATTCTTTCCTCTTAGTTTTTTTAGCTAGCAACATGAACTTCTATATTCTTGACTGGTGCTGCAGAAGTTTTATGATGATACTATTGAAACATTCATTCTACAGCTGTCGAGGCTATACCTATTTAGCTATTTTCTGAAAGAGATGAAAAGTTGGAGGTTCAGAAAACTTCCCATTTACTTCAAAGTATATTTACTATCAAAATGGAAGAACATGCAGAGTTTGGTCTGGTACACCTGCAAAAATGGTTTTACAGGAAACTAGCAAGACAGTGGAGTTTCTTTACTATAGTAGTAGCTGAAATGATGTGAGCTGTTGCCAGGATGTACTGGTTTTGGTTCCTCTTGGTGCCTTATTAGGAACACCTAGTGCGAAAATCTTTCATGTGTAATCATGGAGTACATACATACATAGTTATTAGGGTGTCGAGAAATCGTCGCCATAACGACGCTATATTGGTGTGGCGGTGAATCGTGGCTCGCCACGGCGATGCCACGGCTCGAGCCTAGTTGAGCCACCTTCGCTGCCACCGCCGCCGAGACAGTCGCCCTTCGTCTGCCTCGCCTGTCCGCCTCCCCGTCCGGATCCGGTGGTCGAGAGCAGCAGATCCGACGGCAGTTGCGGCAGATCCGCGCTGGGAGGGGAGTGCGATAGCCGTTGAGCTCCCCGATGGCGGCGCGCGCTGGGTGGCCGGCGCGGAGGTAGGGGAAGGAAAGGAGGTGGGGCTTGGGCTTCCTTATTTATCCATTTTCCTCTCTCTCTCTCTGTGTGTGTGTGTGTGCGCACGCGCACGCGCGCAACTGGATGCGGACGGAGCTGTCCTCTGCAGCTTTGGCAAGGATGGGTGGGGAGGGAAGACGATGGATGTGGTGGGCTGTGGGCCAGTGAAAGAATAAAAAATTATTGGTCCAATCTATGGAGAGACAAGCCAAAAACTACCATGCCTACAACATTTGTTTTGAGGTGACATTGGGTGAACGGGGGACGGGGTTGCTTCCACATGAACGGGTGGACTAAGTTCGAAAACATGTGTGAACGAGTGATGTGTGCATGGCATTGCCGCACCATATAAAGGTATGAAGGTGATGGGTCGCAGCGCCTCACCACACCGCTGTAATAACTACGCATACACATATATGGCCATATGGGAGCAAGGAATATGTAGTAGTGTACTTTTTAGTATTGAAGTATGAAAAAAATTACTGCAGGGAATTGAAGCAAACAAAACTTGTTATCTCAATATGAATGGAACATATGGTCAATCAAATGCATATTGTCATATTGATTTGCTGTCCAAAGTTCTATGCATCTATTCTAATCTTAAAATTCAAAGTTTGCATAAGATTGGCAAGTTTGCAATTGCTACATCGTACTTGTCCACATGGTTACTTTAATATGGTTATTTTACATTCTTCCTACTATCTAAAACAAAATGTATCACAAAGTTTTTTTGAGAACAAATGTTGTATAAAGTGAGCATGCATAGGTTTTCTGAATCATTTATGTTTGATTACAAAAGGATCAGGCAAATAGATGTAAATAGCAAACTCTGACATAGTCATACGCCTGACATGGATGCTTGTTTCAAAGTTTGCATAAGATTGGCAAGTTTGCAATTGCTACATCGTACTTGTCCACATGGTTACTTTAATATGGTTATTTTACATTCTTCCTACTATATAAAACAAAATGTATCACAAAGTTTTTTTGAGAACAAATGTTGTATAAAGTGAGCATGCATAGGTTTTCTGAATCATTTATGTTTGATTACAAAAGGATCAGGCAAATAGATGTAAATAGCAAACTCTGATATAGTCATACTCCTGACATGGATGCTTGTTTCAATTGAAGCATTAAAATCGTATGGATTCCACCTGACCCTTGTTAAAATTTGTCTCCGTTTGCACAGGCTGGTGAGCTTATGAAGCTTGAGTATCAGCGGAAGGTTGCTTTGTTAAATAGACAAAAGAAACACAATGCTGCTATTGAGGTCCTGGAGAAAACAAAAGCTGCTGTAACCCACTTGCATACGAGATACATAGTTGATATGCAATCAATGGATTCAACCGTGTCAGAAATTCAGCATCTCCGTGATAAACAACTTTACCCAAGACTATTGGATCTTGCTGACAGGTAATTTATCTCTGCATTCTTTTTTTCTAATCATGCGTGATATTGCTAATTACTGTGACAAGTGGCTTTTCAGATGTGTTTTACAACACTAATAGATTGATCTACCTGATTGATTCTTTCCTGTTCTGTGATTTGGTTGCATGCACTGTTGATGGCACACCTGAATGCAGCACCCTTCTTTAGCCTTTTCCGATTCAGTAATCAGTCAATGTAGGGCTTGGGCCACAACATCAACAGTTTTATTGCCTAAACCTGTCTTCCTATGCATGGTTAGGAATTATGATATTTAGTGGCATTACATACTGTTGCTGGTTTTGTTTGGTTTATGCGCTTTTGGTCTGTTAAATGAAGCGATCTGGGAGAGCTACCACCTTTTATAATCTTTATTTTCTGCTCTTTTCAGGATGGCAAAAATGTGGGAGGACATGCACATACATCATGCAAACCAGCTGAAAACTGTTTTAAATCTGAAGTCAGTTGACATTTCTGATTCCAATATTGAAACAAGTGATTATCATCACAGCCACACACGTCAGCTACGTAATATTGTAGAAAAATGGAACACAAACTTTAGTGACCTCATGAGTCATCAAAAGGAATACATAAATGCTCTCTATAGCTGGTTGAAGCTGAACCTTGTACCCATAGAGAGCAGCTTAAAGGAGAAGGTAGCATCACCACCCAGGATGCAGCAACCTCATATTAAAGCCGTTCTTCAAGCGTGGAATGAGCACCTAACTAAGCTGCCTGATGATCTTGCCAAGACTGCCATTGTCAGTTTCCGAGCAGTACTTGACACCATATTAGGTGTTCAAGACGAGGAGTTGAAACAGAAGGAGATCTGCGAGCAAACTCGCAGGGAATACTCGCGGAAGGCTCGGGCTTTTGAGGATTGGTATCACAAACATTCACAGCGCAGATCATTCGATGTTGATCCAGAGAGCAGTGAGGGAACAGGCCACAAGGATGCAGTTACAGAAAGGAAATTCGCGGTGGAGAGTTTAAAGAGCAAGCTCGACGATGAGATTGAAACCCACAATAAGTTATCAAAGCAGGTCAGGGAAAAATCCCTTTCGATCCTGAAGGCGCACCTGCCAGAGCTATTCCGAGGGCTGGCCGACTTCTCTAATGCTACTTTCGATATGTACTCGAAGCTGAGGTTGATGTCGTTGATGCAAGACCAGGGCAACAACTAGCTCATGCATATGTACAGGAGTTAGGAAGTAATACCCCCCCCCCCCCCTCTTCAAATGTTGTAACGCTTATGCTGTTAACCTGCCTCTTTGCGGTATGTGTAGCTCTTTAGATGAGGACAGTTAGGGATGGCGGCTGTTCTTTATTTATTTTTGAATTCTTCAGGCATGGATCGTTGGCTTGCTGAAGTTAGGTATATAGCCTGTGGTGATGGCAGAAGAAAGCCTGTCCATGGCAAATTTTGTTGTGATATTCTCCGATCTGCAGTTTTCTTCGTTTCACATGTGCGTAAGTAGAGAGTATTATTGTTGTGATCTAACCGTCTATTTTAGTAGGTATTATTGTAATTATTTTGATACTCTTAGGGGTAATTACGTCATTAACTGATCGGACTTCGGACCTTCGCTATCCATCATCGATCAACCGACGGAGGGTGAAAACCCTAATAAATGAAATGAACAGAATAAGTGAAAGTTTATCCGAAGAATAAACTAACATTTTGATCTTCCCTAATTAAACATATAATTTACAAGTTTATCATTGTTTTTTTTTCTAATCCTACCCTTATGATACCCATGATACTCTTTAATGATACTCATGATACTAATGGACGATAGAGTATTATTGAGCTAATCTAAACCACCGGATGAAGAAAATGGATGATATACACTTATTTAGATGTACTGTAAAAGTTCTCAAAAATATACATCGAGGTAAAACTGCATGTTGGCTGTATCTTTTCGCCCTAGTATTCACATTGTTTTCTTTTAACGAGTTGAGGCCTGAAGCTGATCTAGTTGTGCCTTCGGATCATCGCGGCCTTCAGTGTAGTTATGGTTCTCAGTACTGGCCGCTAACCCTGCCCACTGACGGGCCACACGCGAAGTTAGAGGCGAACAGCAAATTGTGTGGAGAGATACGTGTTCTGACGTCGGTTTATGGTAGTATCAAATCTGATATCTCCATTCACCATCCAACGACTTACGGCCGGTGGGGCGAAATTATCTGGCTTCACTCCACTGTGAAGTCAGACGATCTCTGTCCGCCCCACCCTATCGGCCGTTTGCCTCTGCCTACGAGGCACTCTCAATACGCAAACCATATTCCTGTGGTGCCAGGCGGGAGTGTTTTTTATTTTTATATTTCGAAAATAAAAAATTGTAAAATTAGGTATCCATTTGATTTTGCAAAAATAGGCTATGTAAAAAAATAGTATGTTTTATTGCTCTCAAAATTTAAAATACTATTAATATAATCAAGAAAATTCTAAAAAAATATGTTGTAGAGGGATGCTATAATCCATCTCTCTAAAAAATTTCTACTCAAATAATTATTTTTACAAAAAGAAAAAATGTACAATAATTTTTTTCTTTTTTTTCTCATTATACAAATTACATTTCTGTCTGAATTTTTTTACGTAGATCATAGTATCCTCTATAACATAATTTTTTTTCAGAATTCTTTATGACTATTTCAACAGAGTTTCAAATTTAAGAGCAATGGAACGCAATATTTTTTATTTTTTAACCTGTCGTCTGTTGAAAGGGCGATATCTTTATTTTTAAAATTTATCGCTCGTTGGATGGACGACAATAATAGCCTATTTTTATAATTTTTTAAACAAACATCTAATTTTGCATTTTTTATTTTCAAAAAATAAAAATAAAAATATTCACGAGGCGGTGCAGTGGCGATGAGGCCCCGAGTCGCCATTTCATTTGGTGGTGCCGTCCATGTGACTGGTTGCTTCGTTTGGCCACATGGACTTCTTTCTTAACATTTTTTGTGATTCTTTATTTATAAAATCACCCAATGAAAGGGTGACAAGCCTCTGTCGCCATTTCATACGGTGAATCTGGCGAAAAAGGATAAAAAGCTGATAAGTCAATGTCGCCACATCTCGCGTTAAGGGCCTATTCCAATATAACTTTCAAACGCGACATCCATATTCTAAATAATTGGTGTCTTCCTTCAGAAAAGTAATTTGATTTTTGCTGCCAAAACACAGGAAGCTATTTCAATTCAAACCATGAATATTTTGCATCTGCCTGAAGAAAAACAAAATGAGCATAGATTTAATAACAACCCCAACTATTGGTAAAGACAATATCAAGAGTGCCAGATATTTCCAAAACTCCACAAGCTTGAGCCATGTGACGTCGCCCGACACTGCCCCAAGTCGCCAACGTCTGGAGTCACCACCTTGACGCAGCCTTGAGCCGTCGCAACCCTGGATCCCCTGCCTCGTTACCGTCTCGAGCCGTTGAGGATCAGGCCTAATGCTGCTTGAGGCAACGCCACACCAAGTTGCTAACATCCGGATTCGTTGACCCAACGTAACCCTGAGCAACCACCACCTTGGATCCGCTGCCCTGACTCTGTCTTGAGCCACCGTCGCCTCGGATCCATGCCGTCCCGAGCTACCACCGTCTCTACCTCGAATTCAAGGGGCATTGAGACTAGATCTAGGAGCGTGACGCTAACAGGGGGCCACATGTGGGAGTGATAGTTTCATGCGATACAGCCTGTCGCCGCCACCTGAATCCGCGCCCCGACACAGCCTCAAGCCGTTACTACCCTGAGGCATCAATCGTTGCCCGACTCGTGCATGATGTTATCATCGCTAAACAGATCCAAGCTGCCTTAAGCCACCCAAGCAGCAATAGCTAGGGAGCTGCACACCGCTAGGGCTGACTTTCCATCGTACCTCCCATTGGGCCACGCCCTCAAGCTGGCTGTCGTACCTCCTTTTAGAGTAGCCAAGGCTATTAGGTCAAATTGCCGCCGTCTAGATCCACCACTGATCTAGATAGGCCGATCTAAGGGCCCTGAGCGCCACTGGGTTTCTCATGGGCTCCTCGGCGTCCCTCAAGTTGTGGGCGGTACCTCCGCCTTTGTTGTCGTCTCCCCTGCCATCGCCAGTAAAGTCGCCACCTTCACCTTCACGAGAAAATTGATTTTTTGCCATCGCCAAGATTAGGCTTCGACAATTTACCACCCTCAACATGCAACACTTCATATTGCCACTCGCTTCATTGCCACTTTGATTATTTGACATTATGGCATATTTTAATTCATTTTATTTTCTTTTCAACTTGTAGCCATGTGAAAGGACCAAATTACCCCTTCTCTCTTCCCTCCCGTCGATAGTTGCCCTCTCTGCACCACCGTCGACCTCTCTCCCACTAGTTTGCCTCTGTCCCCAATCACATTGGTAGCCATCCTCCTCCTCTCAATCTCCCCCGCTTATCTTCCCCTCACCCACTTTGCCCCACCAACATCAATGTCGTCGGTGGCCAAATCCGATAAGATCAAGCTGGATGGCTTTGGATTCCGACCCCTGATGACATGCTTGATGGCGCGTGAGCCATGCCCGACGAGGTCGTGCTCATCATTCACATGAGGCTGGATTAGAAGGCTTGAGGTTGGAGGAAGGGGAGAAGGCCAACAATGATGGGGCGGCGGTCGGAGAAGGAGAGAGAACGACCAGGGGGATAGGGCAACTGTCGATGGGAGAGAAGAGATGAGTAAATGGCAACTCGCACAGTGGAAAAAGAAAAAGAAATGAACTAAAATAGGTGATAATGTCAAATGATCAATGCGGCAATTAAGTGAGTGGCAATTTGAAGTGGTGCATGTTGACGGTGGCAAATTGTCGAAACTCAATCTTGACGGTGACAAAAAATCAATTGGCTCCACCTTCACCGACTCTACCCACCAACTTTGTTGAGGTGCTGTGGGTGTTGGTGGGCTCAAAGGGTCACCTTAGACAGGATCCTTCTCCACGCCATGCCGATCAACAGTTGCCACTATTGTTCACAGCTCAATCATAACACGGTCTTGCTTTCAAAAGATGGGCTCGGGCCTGATGTTATCGTTGCCTTGCACGTGAGCATCAAGTCGGTTCCTATCGAGACATCTTCCATTGCATTTGCTGACGGTGCCCTGGGCTTCGGGAGCGGAAATGCCACTTTCGATCCATTACTCCTCTTGACTCGCACGCTCCCTACACATCCGCCCAACCTCACCGATTGTAGCTAGCTTAGAGCTGGGATCATGGCTACGAATTCGTAGCATGGACGTCGTTCCCCATCGCTGGTTTCATCTTGACCCTTTGCTAGGTGTGGCAAGGACACCGACTCTGTTTGCTGTGATAAGGGGTGATAGGTGCAGATGCTACTACCATGCCCCTCAGGGCTCAAACCACGCTGGACCTTCAGTCTGTTCTTGCACCTCTAGTGTAGTCACTATGCTCTAAGCTCCAACAGCTGATTGCAACTTGCTTGGAGGAAGGGATGCGCCCTCTCAGGGATGAGGCTTCTACTATCAAGCTGTGGCTGGCGCATGTGGCCAACCAACTGGAGCGTGCAGAGCTGCCTAATGAGGATCCCTCTAGTTCCGATATGGTTGGCCTCTTTGGTCCTTGCTCTCTGGTTCACTGGTCTCCAACCCTATTGTTCTTTTATTTGCTCATGGCTATTTGCACGCCTCCCTGAGACTCCTTACCTACAGCTGTTGTGGCCTTGGATGGCCGAGAGTTTCCCATCATCAATAAGTGGATAAGGCGTCGACTACCATCACCATCGCTACACAGAAGCACTTGCAGCTGCTCATGAATCAGTCATAGAAGAACTAGGATCTGCTCAAGGAGCGAACATTGCTCCAAATTAATCCTCCTATCGACCCTTTAAGATTTACCTTCTTAAAGGCTACACTAAATCATTTCTCCATTTTTTCATAGTTTGGTTAACTTACATGTTCTTAGTTTTGACTTGTGGACATGTTATAGACTGGTTGTAGGTAGAGATTAAAATTTTGCTGAATTTTTGGTGAAATTCCATGAATTTTGGTGGGGAACAAAATATCTAATTTTAGAATTTTCTTTCACTGACATGTGGGACCCACAGAGAAGATGACAAAAAATGACCAAAATTTCACTAATTTTGGTCTTTTCGCCGGTGAACAAAAAAAATTGTAAAATGAAATTGAAATCCTTGAGGCGACTTCTTTGCCTGGTGATCAAAATCATGATTTTTTATTGAAACATGCAAGATCTGTGTATGGACTCTTGAATAAAGATGTTTAACCTGTATATGACTTCTATATGTGTTGTATTGCTTAATGAATTAAGATGTTTGATCTGCTATTTGGTATGGTTGTGTAAATTTAGTACATGAACCATTTGTACTAATCAAATAGTCCAGACGGGTCCAAACTGGAACTGTCTATCCTAAAGGATCGGTACAAACGATTTCATACTGGAGCTGTATGTGATAATAGAATAGTCCAGACGGTTTCAGTTGTTATCCGTATGTACACATCGATTAGTACATATGGTTTCAAACTAGAACCGTTTGTGCTTACCGATTAGAAAAGACGGGTCTAATTTGAAATCTTTGGTACAAATTTGATTTATATAGACTCTTTGCTATATGTGGTTCGAAAAAGTGTCCCGCACAGGGATTTTGAACCGTCTGTATAAAGGATTTTGTAGTAGTGTGTAGTTGCTAGGATTGGAACCCTGGGCATATATCTTTGTTGCAACACTACTACAGAAAAGGTCATTTATGCCCTCTCCTCACAGTCGGTTCAAAAATAACCTGCAGTGATAAGGTATCAATGGTGCTTCACAAGGTCCAACCGCTGATCAATCAGTGAGAAATTGAGAACCATAGTGATAAGTACTATCACTGATAGTTTTTATTACAAACCACAAGGTTAAGTGATTCCATAAGCAAAGTAGTATTTGACCCAAATGTGTGAGCATCTACACCTAACCACATATACCTTTTCATCCTGAGATCATCAACATAATATAACTATAACTTGAACCATATCAACTCTTCATCAACATCCCCATCTACTTCCCAACATACCAGCACAACATCCCGATATCGAATTCTACATTTGATGAAAATGAAAAGAAGCATGCTCAGAACCGAGAGCGCGGTAAGTCAATTTGATCTTACACCCTGCAGGGGGTACTCCTTTACCCATACATCATGAGGACCATTCGGCTTGTGTGACTACACAGGTCCACACAAGGGGGTACTCGTGTCAACCTTTTCAAGTAAGCCCAAATCATTTGAGCAGACGCCTTTAGGTGCAGGGGTCATCTAGAACTACTAGATCAAACTAGATACTTCTACAAGCCTATTATGCCCACAACACCCGAGACGTGAGAGCCAAAGGGTCGCAGCTACACAAGGCAATCGATTCATCCTTCAATAATCTGATATGTGGTTAGTATGGAAAGTGCTAGAGCCAACTGTAACAACGGTCGGTGCTTCATTGATGCAAGCGGTCTATGGCATCAGGGTTCCTCTCCCGACCTACCCCTAGCACCGCCCACATCTTGCCTCATCCTCATAACTCATACTTCCGAATATCATCATTATCCTTGTGAACAATAAATAAGACCTAAGCTCCCGAACAATTATTGAACCACCATTTGACTTCTACCGAGGACCTATACATTGTTAAGCATCTCGGATACTCTTTTAAGTTAGACAGTAACAATGTAAGACCCAGGTTGCAAGGATGGAAACATCAATAAGTCAAGGCAGGAGTAATGCAGTAATATAGGTTTTACACACGACTCCCAACACAGATTCGCTAACATGCATAACATACATATAGCATAATTTATCATTTAGACTCAACATGATCCAAAATAAAAGGTGGAATGTACTTAGATGCTTGCCTTGGTGCTCAGATTCACAATCAACAACCACCAACTCTGGATCGTCCTTGTAACACCCTGATTTTCAGAATTTACAACTTTTTAAAAATTTCCATGATTATTGAATAGCTTCAACAGTAGTATAGGTTTAAAACCTATTTTCTTAATCAATCAATCAATATAGGTTATTCTTTTTTTTTGGCATTTTGAGTGAAATTTTTTTGAAAAGGTTTTTACAAAACTCAGTAGTGAATAAGTTAAGGATCTTAATGGTTGGAATTCAAAATCTTTGAATTCATCATCTATTCAATCCTTGATTATACCTAATCATTCTCTAGTTCAATTCAAATCTTATCCAAATCCTTGTTTAAAGCCAATCTCTTCTCTTTCTCAAATTCTACCCAAATCTAAATTCAAATTTCTTATCTACTCCTATTCTTGTTCAACCTCATTTTTTGTTTCTCTTAAATTCACTCCAAACTCAATTCAAATTCAAACCCTATTCAAATTTCTCTGCAAAAGTTTCTTTTATAAACCTTAGATATACCTGAAGTGTCTTTGAGCTCAATCTTGCTTAAGTCCAAACCCTTAGCCAAGTCTTCTAGATGGCCCAACAAAAGATCCATGAAATCTGTAAATTTTCGCGGAGTCCTGTACAGCCTCATCTTCTTTACATGAAGTTTTGGAGTTCAAAACGACCTCAAATGTAAATCTTGACAATACCAAAATTGTAGGCCTCATCGAGCGCTTCGATTTGAATATATGGAAGTCCTCTTTTGGATAATGGAGCTAGGAGTTATGGCCCCCGAAATCAGTACTGTGCAGATAATTCCGAGTTTAAACAGTTTATCTTGTGGCACATTTTTGGAAATCTAGATAACGTTTTCAGAATTTCCAATGACTACAAAAGTTGTAGATCTTTTTGAGTACTACAATTTAGAATCAAGAAACGTCTAATTTGGAGTACGGACGATAGAGATATCATTATCAGAATAGAGAGCTGCGAAAAAGGAAATCGTAACCGACTCGAACTCGAATCCGATTCGTGTTCGGTTTGGACTCCACCGCAACCAGCCGCCCCTAGCCCTATAAATATGAGTTGCACGCCCTCTCCTACCCCTATTTCATGCCTCCAAACCGTAGAAGTCACTGCTGCCCTGTCCGTGCGTCGCCGGAGCGCCGCCGTTCGCCAGAGCCGCCGCCGCCGCTTCCTGTGATGCGCTACGTCGTCTTCTCTGTGAATCCTCCTTCTTTGACCATCAAAGTAAGGTGAGGACCGCTTCTTCTCCTCCCTTACTACTGTTTTAAAATCATACTAAGTCCCTAGCCAAGCCCTAGCCCCGGCCAATGCCCGATCTACGCAGCCACGGTCGTTGCCGTCGCGGACAGTCGCGAGACAGCCGCACTGTAGCTGATTGGCATCAATGTTCCTAACCGACCAGAGGTCAAATCACCAAGCCCTTTCACCGCTACATGTCCCATGATGTTCCCAACACCCTCACCAACCAGTTCGTCCAGTAGAGTAGCCAAACCACCGTAATCAAGGTCGACATACCTGCTGTCCGGTTTCTGGACGCGTTCTGCGTGCGCACCGGATTTGTATTCGCGTTCCCAGTCAATCCAAAAGCTATATGGATGCACCAACTGCGTCACGGTGTGTCCCATGGAGTCTTCTACGTGACCCTAGAAACCCATCCATGTTTGTGTAGCGACACGACTAGGATGCCATTGCCAACCACAGCACATCGCAGCCATCACCCGTCTCATGTCCGTTGATCGTTCTTCCTCTTAGTGGATGATCTACCCAAAACTATACCGTAGCATTGTGTTCCCAGGATATATGAACATCTTTGTTCAAACGGTTTCTCAAATTTCATAGCCAATCTCCTGGAACGCGAGCGTCTTCGTTCCTGCATCTGTTCGCGGTCACCACCAAACCTAGAAGCGGTCATTGTTGTTTTGCTGCTACCTCGAATGACCCCTTCCAAAAACAACCATACCGTTGAGTTAGTATTTTCACGTTCTACGCCGTGCTTCCCTCATTTCACTGAAATACCACTGAAGCCCGACATTGATGTTTGTGGCCACGTACCCGATCGTCATCTCCGACGAAACCCGAACCACCACCGCTACATAGAGTCACCCGTAGTATCCTTAACCTAGAAGTGCAACCTTTGGCCTTTTTGATCCATCATAGGTGGTAGATACTAGATCTCAGCGTATCCCTTCTTTAATCCAAGATGGTACTTGCATAGTATACCAAGTCAGCGCCACATCATTCTTCTTAGCCTAGTCAGTGAAGTCTAGTCTGTCCTACACTTCTTGAATCTTGCGCAATGATGTTGTCAAGCCTGACACAGTGATTGTGCGGTAAAAACTTTCCCATAGGAAGATAGTTCCGGAATATCAGTATTTCCTTTCTAGTCGAATCCATCTTGCGAAAGCCCGTTCTCTTTTCATCTTAACTCTAATTTAAGCGATTCTTGTGTTTAAATGTTTCTAAAATCATCCCTATCCAACTATAATGTTTTTAATGATGTTTGGTATGTTATTCTTAGTGTTTTCCTTTGTGTTGTTTGTCGGTAGTTCTCGCAATTAGTCGATAATGTTCCGGAGCAGTTCGAGGGACTTCAAGACCAAGATTTTGACAACACTGAGCAGTATTGGGTAAAAGGCAAGTGTCCTTGATCATCTTGAACCTATGTTTTTAAATGTTTTGTTTTACAAAATTGCATGCAATGTGTGTCAATATGATGGGTTGTCACCTATGTTATGGTTTTTCCTAGATTTTCCCTTATCATCCCTTGAAACCTAGATGGTTTATGGTTAGGTATCTTTGGTGGGTAGATTGCTTAGCTATGCTTTTGGGATATTGAGAAGTGTCATATACTTGATTAATGAACTTATGCAACAATGGTCGTTTATGTATTAATGGTCTAGCAACATGGAACCTTAGGCCTTGAGCAAAGTGGTTTTGATGGTTGTCATGATTATGATATTGGTTTAGTGTTTGCTCAAGTGACGTAAGTAAGGACCCGTTCATAGAGCGACAACCCAAGAAATATCGTACCAACCATGAGACCTGGTATGGGACAGGCCTAGCATATTAATTAGTGGAGTCCAGTTTTTGTGTGTGCCAAACGGAAGAGTGGATGTGTGGGGACGGCAAAGGCCCGAACCATTTGCTTAGTGGTATGAGATGTGTAGTGGAAGGGAATGGTGAAAACTTTTCGGAGCTACAAGGCGCAAAAGGGGGCTTCTGGGTGGTGTGAATGCCACTTTGACGGCGGTGAAACCTAGCGGGCATGCACATATTGGATGAAACTTTGTAACGACTTTGTAGTGGCTTTCCGGGCGACACACCACTAGCGTGTGTTAAGTGTCTAGCTAACACAGCAATATAGAAATCACGACTTGTGGGGAAAGCTGGACAACCTCTGCAGAGTGTAAAAACTGTTATAACAGCCGTGTTCACGGTTATGAGAGAGTTGGATCCTCACATGATTAGATGGTTGTGGTTATGGTTCTGGTACAGGGAATATTAGATGGTTGTGGTTATGAGTTTGGTTGTGGTTATGGTTCTGGTACATTGAGTACTAGATGGTTGTGGTTTTGGTTATAGTACAGAGAATACTATATGGTTACCGTATGCAAGGTGAGGAGCCTTGTATGCTGGGTATTGCACTATATGAGTTACATTCACTTAGTAATTGCTTAATGCTTTTGAGTCCAAATATGTTTTCATTACTCGCATTTACGCAAATATACCATGTGTTAGCCTATTCTTGATACAAGCTTACATATCATTATCTTCCCACACTTGCTGAGCGCGTCATGTGCTCACACTTGCTATTTTCCCTATACCATGCGACATGTGTGATGTTGCTCAGTGAGTGAAGATGTTGAAGACTATCAAGATGAGGTTGTGACGTTCTAGGCGCGTGTCTCCCGGTCGGTTGCCTGCGGTGTTGTTGGGCACCAGTGCTTCTGTTCCGCTGTAGATATCTTCATAGAAGACAATATATGTCAATTGCAGTAAGAGTTTAACGTTTATTTAATAAAAGTATTGCTTTTGTTACTTCACCTATGACGTCCTTATGTGTGTTGAACATCCTGGGCACACATAAGCCGCATCTGGTTTTGGCCGTTAAAACCGGGTGTGACAGTCCTCAATCATGCCCACATCACGCTTCGGTCCTTCATTCTCTAAAGAAAAGCGTATGCAATACGATGACCATTAATGAGGTGCAATGAGATATGTCACATGATGCGTAAAGAATTATGATGCAGTATAATAAGCTAAGAGTACAATAGCACACGAAAGAACAAAGAAGTTTACGATCTGGGTAATATCGGAACTTTTGACTGACGGTCAAGACTTTCGACTTAAATTGTAACTTCCGACGTGGAAGTCAGAACTTCCGATCAGTCGGACCTTTCAAACCTTTGAAAATATGGGCTCTCGGTTAGCAATTTTGATTTAATTGGAAGTTATGATATAAAAGACCAGAACTTCCAATCTGGTCAGCTTCTCCGGGTTTCCTTATGTACATAGGTTCTTAAGTTGGCAAATTCTACTTAAATCAGAAATTCTGGTATTAGGGTCGAAACTTCCGGTGTTGGTTGGATACTCCAGACTAATACAAAAATGAGGCTCTCGGTTGGGTTAACTCGAGTTTAACTGGAAGTTCTGATACAAAAATCAGAACTTCTGATCCCCCCAGATTGCCTAACTTCATGAAGGAACCAGGGCTGATTCAATTTGCATGTCTCGATCCAACCCACATAAGCATGTATAGGCACTAAAGCGTTGGTTCTAAACCTAATTTACTCACTCCACAAAAATAAATCACTTTCTCTACTCATCCAAACATTCCTTCTAGCTTTATTGCCTCAAGAACACGATGGTTCTTCACCATTCCTCAACGGCAGCCCACAAACCTATCCAAAACCGAACTAAGAACGTGCATTGCTTCTATGGAAACCCTAGGGACTTACCCAAGGTTCTTTGACAAGGTTAATGACCGTCGGCGAAGGAGAAATTAGATGGAAAAAGGCTTGTGGTAGAGAGGCCAAGGTGCTGCAAATTTCAAAGAAGAGAGGGGCGACGAAAATGATTTGCAAATCCTCCAAATCTTCATGCATGCACAAAATTCTAGGATGGATGGAGAGCTAGAGAGGTGGAGAACATCATGACAACACATGCATACCTTTCTTTTGCTTCTAGAAGTAGGATTTGGGTGGAGAATGGAGAGAGCTTGAGGGAGGAGGGGTGATAGCTGTTCTTGCCCCTTGTGCTGTCCGGTTGGGGAGAGAAGAGAGTGAGTGAGATGGAGTGAGGGAGAGGGAGCTGCTGGTGGAGTGCAACTGAGTGAGAGGGAGGGGTGAGGTGGTGGTGCTAGCTAGTGGGTCCCACATTATCGGGGGAAAAATCCCAGACAACGATTCCAGGGTATATTGGACGACGGGTGCGTGATCTTTGTTCGGGGAGTGCCTACTAAATTTGTTTGTGTATGTGCAACTCAAGAACACCGAGGATTATCCAGGTTCAGGCCCCCCTTAGGGTAATAGCCCTACATCATGTGTATTCTTTTCTTGTGGTCTAAGTTGGTTACAGATGATGTTCTTGCCCAGCCTTCTTCTCGACTTCGTACTCCTCCCTTTATATATCAGAGGGAGAGAGGATTTACACGTGAGTCAAGACATAGACCGAGACCTAGCTAGAGCTTCCCACCTAGGCCCATTATTACTAAGAGCAGACGTATCCCACTTGCTCTACGGCACTACAGAGCCTGTCCCATCGCTCCACCGCCTGTGTCATCCCGGTCACCTAGACTGCCCTATCCCGTCTCCACGTGCCGCCTGCACACTTGCAAAAAACCTCCTGACATACCGTCAGGCCGTCCCGTAGCGTCTAATGCTACAGGACGGGACACGGCAGCTCTGCGCCGACCACGCCTTGGTCGATCAGAAAGAGGACCCAGGGAAGGGAAATACTCGAGTGAAAAAATATTTACTGTGATTAGACTATTTAGACACATACCTACCCCACGACCAGAGGAGACTGGTTGTGGGGTTTGCTCCTGCGACCTGGTGACTAGTCGTGGAGCTTGGTCAGAGAGCCTGGTTGCGTGGTCGCTGGCTGGTCGCGCGGGGTGACCACAATTTCAGACAAATGTGGCATACAACACCTACTGATATCTTACCGGTGTGGGTCCACCTGCGAGGGGACCCCACTATTCTTTACACTGACAGTAGCCCCCAAGCCCCCTCGTGGATGCGGTAGGCTAAGCAATTTGTCAATTGGTCATGGCTAGACCTAGTCGAACCACATGGGCCCCTTGTAAACATGAGTTCACCCGGGGAGTGGTCAGCAATACGGTCCACTTTCATGTTTAGCTCAGAAAACCGTATCTCGAGGGGAGGTTAATCGTCCATAGAAAAAGGATAGTGGGAGAGAGAAAATAGGGAAGCGTGCGCAAGGGAGAGAATCGTGTGAGAGAGAAACCTTAATGGACGCTGGATTTCGAGGGAGTTTTAGTTCCCCAGATGGATCCTCGAGAGCCGGGGCGGCGGAACCGAATCGATCCTATAAATGGGAGGATAGAAAGCCCCAGAAATCTCTCCGCCATCCGAGCCCTTGCGCTAGAGATCATCGCCTCCAGAGTCTTTCAAACAACCACCACTGCATCCCCATGGCGCCGCGCACCGGAAAGGAGGCTGACTTCCCTAAGTCCAAATGCACTGCCGCAAAGCTGAAGCAGATATACGAGAATCGACTGCTTTCGCATTGTTTGTTCTCCGGGTACCGCCCTGGTGGAAAAGTTCCTACTCCCCGCCAGGGGAAGATTGTAATCTTCGCTTTGTTTTTCTTGGTGGGTCTCGTCCCCTCCTTCTTCGAGTTTTTCTGCACCGTCATTTCCTTCTATGACATCCGCCATCTTCATCTGAACCCCAATTCCATCATCATACTGAGCGTCTTCGCTCACATGTGCGAGAACTTCATCGGGGTCGAGCCATGTCTTGATCTCTTCAGGTTTTTCTATGTGGCCCGGCTGCAGCCAGGGCCGGCCACTAGGAGCTGCGGTTTTCGTCTCTGAGATGGTGTTGCCAGCTCCTATTTGGAGATGAATCTTAAATCGTCGTGGTCGGATTGGATGGAGGAGTGGTTCTACCTCACGATCGATGACTCCTTCGATAACCTTTGCATGCCTGAAGCACCGGCGCGCCTTGTAGAGAGTTGGGCAAGCTCTCCCACGCCGACCGCCGAGCTACTATCCCTCACCGATCGGGTCAGGGCACTAGCGAAAGCCGGTCTGTTGGGGTCAGATGTCGTCCGGAACTTCATCAAGTGCCGGCTCTGCCCCTTACTGCAAAGGGCGCGCCTGGCCTACCTGTACATAGAAGCGATGATGATACCCGGGAGAGCTCTGCAGGTAATATTACAGCCATCCTCTTGCCTCGAGAGGCTTGATCGAGTGTTGTTTTACTATCATTATTTTCAGATCTTCCTGATGAGGTCATCGACCTACGGGTTAGATCGCTGATGGCAGCGGCCACCAGGAAAGGAGGTCCTCTGTGTGTCCCTCTATGCTAGCTCCCTCTGGTGGAGAGGGCCCGGGTTAGGGTGGTATGTTTAGTATTTTCCCAAAATTTCCTATTCAAGTTTTTTCCTTGGTCAGAGTTTTATTTTTTGAGCAATCTTCAGCATCTTCCCGAGGTCGATGCCCTGAGGCCAATAATTGACGAGGTCAATGAGGCCATCCGGGAGATCAATCGGGAAGTGTCTGCCCCCGCCCCAGACGTCCCCCATCCTGGTTGCGCTTCGCACCTAACAGGGCCGGGAGGCAGCTAATCTCCTCAGGGTCAGGTGGTGGTCGAGGGAGGTGGTCTCGTGAGTGATGCCAGTCAGCAGGAGGCCAACCAGATGCCCCATGACTGGTCCAGGACCGACCCAGTGTCCCGTAACCAGACCGGGATCGACTAGGCGTCCCGCGACCAAATCGATACCGACCAAGCACGGTCTGACCCCACCGCCGCGGGCCTAGCATCCTCACAGCATGGGAAGAGGGCAGCGGAAGGATCGTCGGATGCGGAGGTGTCAAAACATCCCCACGGGACCCTGGGCGCCGGCGGCCTACTCGCGGGGTTGTCCTCTCCGACCGGTCGATCTGGCGGTTTCGTGAGGGCCAAGCTGGTACTCCGTCCTCCGTCACTGAGATAAGCTTTTCTGGGCCGATGTAGATACTTTGAATTGCTCTTTTCTTCTTGATTCCGTAACTTTGCTCGTTTGTCGTAGGCCCTCGGCAAGCACCATGACAACCCCTCCGACGGTGCCCCGGCCCCTCTACTGGCATTGGCTTTGACCCTTGATGCACCGACGGCTACTCCAGGCCCCACGGGCTCGGTCGAGGAGTCCATTTTGACTCTTGAATTGCTCTCATGGGTCGGATGTTTTCCGACTGTCATCCACCAGCTGGTCAAAGAGAAGGAGACGGCGACCAGCAGATGCGATGAACTGGAGAAGCAGCTGGATGAGCTACAGTGGAGGTGTGGTGAGCTCTCCCAAGAGAAGGCTGCGTTGTATGCCGAGCGCTCTCAACTCAAGAAGGATGAACGCACTACCCTCAGCATCCTCCGAAAAGCCTTCGGAGTGCTGGCGGATCCCCTGGGTAGCCTCGGGCTGGGGGTGATCGAGCCAAAAGATGACCGCATCACCCGAGCCTGGGCCTATGCCCTCCGGGTCCTTGCGGAGCACTTCTATGAGCTCCCAGCCACCCTGGCATTGAGGGTCGCAGAAGATGTCTCGCAAGCGGTGAGGGCGACCGTGGAGTATATCTTTCAGTGCTTCCGTAGTCGTGACCCTAAGTTCAACCTGGACTTGGTCTGAGAAGAGGTCGTGGTTGCTGGACCCGAAGCCGAGGAGAGACTTCAGCGGGAGTGCCAGGGGGCGGTGGACTACATGACGTCCATCTTTCAGGTGGAGGCCGCCGAGGAGTAGAAAACTCGATTGTAACCTTTGTTATGTAACATTTTTTAATGGAGCCCCCACGCCTTTGTTTCCTGACAAGTTTGTGTCGTTGTGGTCGTAGAGTTCCTGGAGTGTCTGAGCCTTCTACCCGAACTGATCCCCTGCCTACGTTGATTGACCCCCAGCCCTCATCAAATCCCCGACCATATCCGTCGAGCACCCTTCCGACCGACATTCCTTGGAGGCGGCGGCCAGATGTGTGTGTGGATCTGTGGCTGAGCGGGCGAGTACGTCGAGCGACCTTCAAGGTGCGTTGCACCGACCACTCGCATCACATGATGGTCCTAGGTTACACATGTAGGATTCGACCGACTGACACCGGTGTGGCTTACGCTCTGTTTTTTTGACTAGCCTATTGGGAGGAGTTACTCGGGGCGCAGAGGGACCTGGAATGGGTGACCAGGGAAAGCACCCAGCAGAGAGAGGAGTTCTATGACCACCTTCACCGCTGCCTGGAAGATATGCATGCGGTGCGAAAAGAACTCAGGCGGTTGACCAAGGAGATCAACGAGCGACGAGTGGCGTTCTACGACCAACTCAGCCGAGCTTTTACCCCTTTTGACTCATTGCTTCGGTCTGCCGGTGTTCAAGTTCATTCGACCCCTGGGAACACTGTGACCGGTCATATCGAGTGGTTTTTGGCGGCCTCCGAGGAGGTAGGTGGCCTCGAGCAGAGGATTCGTGAGACCGTCGGAGACCATCTTTTGGAGGTCGGAGTCTCCAGCACCTGCCTTGCCCTTGCCTACGTCCACGACCACTTCCCCGACCTGGACCTCTTACCGGCAGTTGGCGCCAGTTTTGAGGGTACTCAGATGACCACGGAGGAACTCAGCGTCCGGGCTGATTCATTTTTGTATGCCGTTCATTCCTATCTTTGGACCGTCTGGTTTGACCCTCTCAGGGGTATTTTTGGGTCCTAGGAAGAATATCGTAGGTTTGTCTGGAACCAGTCCTCGGGCTTTGTAATGACAGGCATTAGCCTTTATGTGGGTCTTTCCGTGTTTTGATGATGAACAGCCTTCGGAGTGCCTGTATCACTTAGGGAGGATCACATCAAACCGCTCGCGAGCAACATTCCTGGTGCTGAGGGAGACCCTTAGAATGATGAGCCTTTCTGTGGCGACCAGCGCTCGACCCTATTGAGGACTTGCGGCCTTGTGGTCATTAACCCTCGGACACCTTTACCCTGTCATCATGCGAGTGGGTTAGCTTTAGATCTCATCCCATCAACACGAGCGAGCGGGCTAAACAAATCTTGGAATTTGGCGGGAGACCGCGTTTGTCCGTGGAGTCTTGCAACATAGAGAGTTCGATTACTTGGATTTGGAAAAACTTACAAGTCATGTCCACGCTCGTCCGGAAGGTCCTGCAAAATAGACAAATAGGCTCGTCTCCGAGCAGCCTCATACACAGAGCTGGTGCTCCACGAGCAGTATGATCGGCGGCCGACCACCCTAGCAAACCCGACAGCATGAGGCTGGGAAACTGGAGGTCGCCAGTGACATGCGACCAGTTTTGTGCGTGGTGATCACCGTCGTGCCTGAGGGTAGGAATTTAGGACTACATGGGCTTTAGATAATGGTCCCACGATGTCCAGCCCCTAGACAACGAAAAATCGAGAGAGTGGTATGGTTTGCAGTGCCCGGGCTGGTAGGTTGGTATTCCGGTCATGGTGCTGGCACGACTCGCACCTTTTCACATGCTCGAGAGCATCCTAGAGGGTGGTGGGAGGTTCGACCTCCACGTCTATCTTCGAGGATGTTAGGGAGCGCTGTGCTCCCCCCATCCTGAGCAATGTATTTCAGTAAAGGGTCATTGCTCCCTTGGTGGTAGAGGTGTCCCTCTACCAAGGAGGATTCTTGCGGTTAGCCCATGTGACCTTTTCTGCTAACACATCATCGTCAAGGATTGCTTGATTCTGAAGGTAGTCCGAGATCTGATCCATCCAGGTCGTACTCGAATCGAGCAGGGCGACCACATGATGGCCACCCGAGGTCGATGGAACCAAGGGAGGCGTTGCCTCCAAAGGTGTTGCCTCTGGTGTTCTGTTTCTAAGCGGAGCATCCCTTCCGCGCCAGCCCGAGACCATAGCGGTTGGTTGTGTGAGTCTTTTTCTCAAAGACTCCGACCGGGATAGGTTTGCAAGAAGAGGCTAGACGGGCTAGCCCGTGGGCTAGGGAAGAAATCCTTGCGAGGGACGTGTGTGACTTCCAGGCCGACGGAGCGTTGCTCTAGTTTTCTCACTTCGGAGAGGTATGTCGCCATCGTCTGGTCCGAGTACTAAAAACCCCTCGGCGATTGGGTTATACCTAGTAGCGTGTCCCTCATCGCTAGTAGGCGTTTTTCCCTTGCGCAGGTGATGCTCGTGTTCTAGTTAACAGGCTCTCATACTCCGCTTCGCATTTAATAATTGGAAAAAAACAGAATTGAACCATGTACCTGGCGATGCATGGTCATGTGCTCATTCCTTCCTGGTCAAGGGAAAGCCTACCTTGCTTAGCAACCAATACTGCGTTCGTGGCCCTTTGAAATCCTGCAAGGTAGGACAAGGATTCCCCCTTCTAATCAAAAGGTGGTCAGCATCGAGAAAGGAGAGGGTTACCTTTCTAAGATTCTGGTAAGCTACCTTCCTTACTAGTACCCAACGGGGAGTGGTCGTTACTCATGCCAAAAGTTTGAGGTGTAGACCCTTTTGTTAGTCTTTGGGTTGAACCTACTTGGAGAAATGACACACGCGATTAGTTCCTTGATACTCTTTTGCTGGATCGAATCATACCTGCCCGATGATTTCGGTTCACGTCACGGGCTGGGGCGTGGTAGTCCCGGCGCGGTGAGCACTCTTCTGGGTGGGGCTGCCACCGAAGAAGCCCGTTCCCCCAGAGCTTGCAGTCCGTGAGCTCTCCTTGGCGCTGGGAGCATGGATGCCTCTGTTGCCTCTCGTCGCCTCCCGAAGCCTTCAGATCCTGATCCAATGTCCAGAGTTTGGGACATATCGGCTCCGTCTAGGTCATACCCAATGAAGAACACGTCACAGAAACTCGAATCCTGAACTCGGAAACGCACCCCCTACCTGGCGCGCCAAATGTCAGGGGAAAAAAATCCTAGACAATGATTCCGGAGTGTATTGGACGACGGGTGCGTGATCTTTGTTTGGGGAGTGCCTACTGAATTTGTTTGTGTATGTGCAACTCAAGAACCCCGAGGATTATCCAGGTTCATGCACCCCTTAGGGTAATAGCCCTACATCTTGTGTATTCTTTTCTTGTGGTCTAAGTTGGTTACAGATGATGTTCTTGCCCGGTTTTCTTCTCAGCCTGATACTCCCCCCTTTATATATCAGAGGGAGAGAGGATTTACACGTGAGTCAAGACATAAACCTAGGCCTAGCTAGAGCTTCCCACCTAGGCCTATCATCACTAAGAGCAGACGTATCCCACTTGCTCTACGGCACTACAGAGCCTGTCCCATCGCTCCACTGCTTGCGTCATCCCGATCGCCTGGACTGCCCTGTCTTGTCCCCACGCGCCGCCTGCTCACCTGCAAAAAACCTCCTGACATGCCTGTGAGGCCGTCCCGTAGCGTCTAATGCTATGGGACAAGACACAGCAGCTCTACGCCGACCACTCCTTGGTCGACCAGAAAGAGGACCCAGGGAAGGGAAATACTTGAGTGAAAAAATATTTACTGTGATTAGACTGTTTAGACACATACCTGTCCCTCGACCAGAGAAGACTGGTCGCGGGGTTTGCTCCTGCGACCTGGTGACTGGTCGCGAAGCTTGGTCAGAGAGCCTCGTTGCGTGGTCACTGGCTAGTCGCATGGTCGCTGACTGGTCGCGCGGGGTGACCACGGTTCCGGACAAACGTGGCATACAACACCTGCTAATATCTTACCGGCGTGGGTCCACCCACGAGGGGACCCCACTATTCTTTACACCGACACACATGCTAGAGAGACAAGCTAAAATAGCTGAAAAACATTTCCCTCTCTCTTGATTTTAAAATACAACATGAGGTGCTCTAGTGCTCCAATAATTCTAGGATCTATGGGCTGCGATTACAAAACGAGATGAACCCAAATTTAAATTGGATTCACCCACAACACCTATGTGGAATAAAAACTAACGAAAACTCTAACATCGAGTATTTTCAAAACACATAGCAATTATTAAATCACCATTAGAATTAACATGCACTCATAAAATGCTTAGCCAATAAACATCATGCTCATGATGCATGGTTATGTTTAATGTCATGTTGACGGATTTGGGATGTGACAGCTGCAGAGGATAGGGATGATAGGTACGAAATTAGTCTGTACAACCGATTGTGTTTCCTTCACTCAAGAACACTTCACAGTTCTGCAACAATCAGTTGTAGTGGGCCCATATGTCAATATGCATCTGAACATGCTACGCACCAAAAACCTGACAAAGTTAGAGGATTGGATCGCGAGAGAGCACTGAGATCATTTCATTGATTGGTTATGTAGACACATGATGGGTAAGGATGCATAGGATGCCAAGTTGAAACTGTATGCTCATGGACCTTTAACGACAATTGACATAAAAAGGATATGACATCAATGGATATACATTTTATACGAAAGCACACGATGAAAAGAGCCCAACAAAAATAGTGGTGTACCTATCGATTTCTATGACAACAATGGCAATAGGCAAACATACTGTCGGTGTATTGAGTAAAGGGGTACCCTGCAAATGGGCCCCGTGAGGGATATAACAGCCAGAGGCATATATTTCCTAAAACAGGTTAGTCGCGCAACCAGGGTTTGGTTCCCGCGACTAGTACAAGGCATATGCAACCAATCTCCCTACACCATCGCATAAACCTGCGACCGGCCTCACTGGTCGCAGGGCTGGATCTGACACAACCTGTCCAGACGCTTTTTTTGACATCCACTCAAGTGCTTTCCTTGTCGTAGGGAGATTGGTATGCCGCCATTGTCGAAGTGAGAAGACTAGAGTGACGCTTCATCGGCTTTGAGGTAAAGAAGATCCCTCGCAAGAACAACTTCATAGCCGATGAGCTAGCCCATCTAGCTTCTTCTCGTGAATCTGTCCTGGTCGGAGTCTTTGAAAAAAGACTCTCACGACTATCCACCATGGTCTTAGGACAAGGTGAAGGGGATGCTCCGCTCAGAAATGAAGCACCCGAGGCAACACCTTTGGAGGCAACTCCTCCTTCGGTGCTGTCGACCTTGGGCAGCTATCATATGGTCGCCTAGCTCGATTCGGGTACGACCTGGATAGATCAGATCTTGGACTATCTTTAGAGTCGAGTAGTCCCTAACAATGATGCGTCAGCAGAAAAGGTCTCATGGCAAGCTCATAGATACTCCCTGGTAGAGGGATGTCTCTACCACCGAGGGAGCAACGGCCTTTTACTGAAATGCATCACTCAGGAAGAGGGGAGCATAGTGCTCTCTGATATCCATAGAGGCATATGTGGTAGCCACGCTTCATACCGCACCCTGGTCAGAAAAACATTCCGGCAAGGATTCTATTGGCCCACTGCCCTTCAAGATGCCTGCGAGCTGGTGAAACGGTGCAAGTCGTGTTAGTACAATAGCCAAAATACCAACCTACAAGCCCAGGCTCAAGTGCCAGAGATTCGACGAACTAGGGAACCAAGGGCTTAACGTCTTCAATACTTTTTGCTGCTTCTTCTATTGAACATTTGAACCCCTCCATCACTACTGATCTGTCGAGGTCAGGGTTGTATCTTTTGAAAAGACCAAGCATTGTCTCGACGCTTATGGAGGCTGCCTGGTTCATACGTTCGAGGATTTGATCCCTCAGCTTTTTAAGCGTTGTGATTGCGGTATCCCGTTCAGTGGCCATAGTGTCCCGACTAGCGGCCAAGGCATCCCGATCAGCTTTTGCTTTTTTCAAAGTATCTTTGAGTTCTTCTCATTGATTAGCATCCTTTTTGTGAATCCTTATTGACTTAGCGATAGCTTCGAGTTGGATCGTTAAGTTGGCTTCGAGAGCTAAGAAAGCAACCAAAAATAATCCTTATCAGTTGCCTAGCATTCAAATCACATGTTGGTGATAAACGGGTAAAGTAACCATCAATTCTTTATTGGCTGGCAGCAAGCAGGGCATCTTTCTCCTCCAAGACCTTTTGATGACCAGCATAGTCGATCGCCGTATATTGAGCTTTAGCAGCTGCTATGTGAGCCTCTATCACTGCCCAAGAGTCAATGGTTGTTCCAAGGACTGTGGTTGTGGTAGGCTCTGAGCTTGCCTCCAAGGACTAAGGTTGTGGTAGGCTCTGAGCTTGCCTTGGGCCAATTTGTAAAAGTTTGCTCTGGTCGAGGAGGCGGAAACGGCACAACAGGGGAAGTTGAAACCAGTTGATTGGCTAAACCGCTCGTCGTCTGCTCTTTTGTCTTCTCTGGGGAGGCATTGGTGGCCTTCAAGTTGGTTTCTTTCTCAAGTGAGGAAGGAGTAGTGGCGTTCACAGAAGGGCTAGAGGACATGGAGCAAGATTGCTGTGTGGTGGCGCGTGCTTGGGCGAAAAAAGGTGAAAGCTTGAAGCAAGAGAATGTGGTGAGAGGATGAAGAATAGATACAGTCCAGGTTCATATGAATATAAAGCCTAGTACTTAACATTTTCTTTGGTAACTACTCTTGTTACTATGATGCCTCGTTCGGTGTGAAAGACGAGGTGATGGCATCGTGCGAAATCTTCGCACGCCCATTCGAGTGCATTGATTAGCCTATACCCAACAGTTCAAATTTCAGAGATTTCTTTTTAACTCTACCTAGAGACGGATGTTGAGAAGTTGACTATTCAATCTTTCTTGATCTTCGAGTGCAGACAATAGCGTTTCCACTCGATACTCAGAATAGGAAATCCTTTGCTCGATTCTTTCAACTGCAAGCTTCACTACCTTCCTCGGTCAGGCTTAGACTTGGCATTACTAGAGTAGGTGCTTGTGGAAATCCTACCTGCTGAGTAGAGTTATGGGGCTACTGTCGAATATATAACTATACAGTATATGCATATAAGAAGTATACTATATATGGATAGGGTATACCATATACCTGATGGACACCTCCAGATGTTGTGGATCCAAATCTGCGGGACCTGATATACTCAGAGATCACGAGTACATGTACTAGGAAAGTATCGATCGGGTTAACCTACTCGAGCACGACTAGTATCTATGTTGGATTCGATTGTCTTGCCTTGACCGACAAGATCAAGGACTCCCTATCAACTAATGCTGGGACTAAGGCGGCGCTAGGACCCCTTTATAAGGCAGGGACCTTGACCCCCGAGGGACGGACGATAGATCAACGTCTACACAACTCGACGCAACCACCAAGACCTTAGCTTTCGAGACACTCAGTAACTTTAACCCCAGATTAGTTTAGATCTCATCTACTCCATTGTAATAGGTTTAGCCACCTTGCTTTTACTCGAGAAAATCTATATGCAGCATCATCCACACAGGACGTAGGGTATTACTCCTCTTCAGGAGCCCGAACATGTATACATCGTGTGTCTTATTTTTTGTTCTATCCCTGATGTTGAAGGTACCCTAGTTCAATTACGGACATATTGTTAGGAACTAATCTTCGACATAATGTTTCAAGTGAACCGTGAGATTTCTGAAACAAATTGTGAGCTAGAGAGTTATTTATAAATGAAATGTGATTTGACATGTTAATCATGTATGTGATTTGTGAACGAAATGTCCAACCAAGAACATTTATGAATGTCATGTTAATCATGTATGTATATATGTGATTTGTGAATGAAATCTGTTGAGCATATATGTGATGAATTGTATATGTATATGTGATGTTTTGTGAATATGATGCTGCTAACAACAGCTATACTGGGTGAGGATTATTATAGCCGGTTCATGTAATAGACCGGTAGTGATAATCTAACTATCACTAGGTTAATTATGTGAACCGGCAATGGTAGTTAACTTATCACTGCCGGTTCATCAATCACTGCCAATTCCAAAACCGGTAGTAATGATATTTTTGAGCTAGCAGTGATGATGTTTTGTGTAGTAGTGCAATAGAGTAGCTATATTAGATAAACTAAAACATATTTACATATGAATTAATTTAGATTTATTTTGTTGTTTCGAGCTGAAAACTCTAATTCGCCCCCATAGGCGTCACTGATGCTTACATAATGGGAAGAAAATAGAACTACGGCAACATGTCGTTACTTTAAGGGGCAACTCCAAAATTTCAGCATGCAGTAACATTTTCCTCAAAGCTAGCTCAAGGTGCCGCGTAAAAAAAATGTTTCAAAGAAACAGTACAATGATAGAATTGAGAACATTGGCATATACATATAGCTAATGTTCATGGAGTCAAAAAAAAATGCAGAAAGTACATATTTGACCTGTGCGGAAAGAGGAGAATTCATACGAGCTAAAAGTAAGTATTTCAGTACTGGAGCCATCATACATAGTTGGAATATAGTTTTCTCTGCGGATTACAACTCATGTAATTCAGATTTAACATATGCAGATCATACCTTGTATGCATTTGCAGCATATGTGTAGATGCAACATTGATATATTCATCATATGCAGAAGCCGCAAGCGACTTGGGTATGCATAACAGGGTGTACAGAGAGATATAGCTTATTGACTGACTCAAAAATAACAATCAAACACGTTTGGGGTTTGAAAGTAGTGCATGATGCATACACACTTTGGGCTGCCGCAGATGAGCATGGAGATGCATATCTTGATGATGTACAGCTTCCCCTTCTGCTGCTTCACCGCGCTTCGCAGCCTCCCCAGCTTCGAACTCTCCTTTGTCTCCGCCATGAGCTAGCTATGAGCTTTCTGCTGGCTGGCAAGCTATCTAGGAGATTGATGGGATATGATACGGTACAGATCTCTATATGTGTGCTACCCTTCACAGGGCATGCAAGACAAACACCCCAGATGTTGCAAGTTTGTAGTGAGATGCAAAGATGGTTCTTTGTACTGAAATATATATATACCCAGCTCCAGTCAAGATGCTGCAGCAGTTTAGAGAGTACAACGCCTGGACGGGTTGTGCTAGTTACAGCTGGGGTTCTGGCTATCATTGGTGATGCATATATCAAGCATGGAGCACTTGCTTTGGTAATACTCTGCCAAATTTTCTACTCATTTAATTCTGTTTATATGATGTTTTTATAATACGTGCAATACAACTTTCTAATTTTTTTTAAATAAGGGCACTTCAGTAGCCCCAGCCTTTATTGAAGGCAATTTACGGGCGCCACCTGATTGGCTGGTTGCAACTAGACCCTTCTAGTGACCTAAACATTCTAAAATTTGACCGATAAAACTATCTAATTGGCTCTATGAAAGCTATATCGCCAGATTTGACGTTAAAAGTACATCATAAGACCCGCTAAAACTATCTAATTGACGTTGTTAATTGATATTATCATAAGCTTGCAAAATTCCATATCATTCTACAACGGACGTTAATTTTTTTCTAACATCGTTTGCAAAATTCTATATCCTGGTTTGGAATCTTGTAGGGAAGCCTCGATCTTATTAAACATGTTATTTTCAGTTGAATTGAAATAAAATTGAGGTGCCTAGGACTAGCTACAGGGGCCATCACTAGCTCAGATCTGCCGGCTTCTATCTTTGCGTCCACAAGGACCACAACTGGAAGTGATCTGTTGCTAGCTAACTCGCCTTCTACAATCTCCCTTGCTTACTGGTGCACCACAGAAAACCAACCACCCCTGCCAATCCAGTGCACCACAGCTCTAAATCCTATCGTCTGAGGGCCTTTGTTTCGGCTGCTTCTGATTTCTGCTTTTATCACAAAGCTTAGAAACAGAAACCTAAATAAATGAGTTTTTAAAAAAGTGATATTTAAATAAGTCAAAAACATATATCTGAGAAAATGGGCTAGAAGCTGAGAAGTTAGATGAGAGTATTTTTCTGAGAAGTAGTGAAAGAATATTATAAAAATCAACAGCTAAAATCTACAATCAATTTTTCAAAAAAACCAAAAACAGAAGCACAAACAAATAAACCCTAATTATACAAGAAACAAGACGTCTTAAAAAAAAGCGCTTTGTACCGAAAATGGTCACAGATATGAGCACAGTGTGAGTAGTGTGTGTCCTCTCTGCTCTCCACTGAAAGAGAATCGCATGAACAGAATCTAAATTAGCGACCTGTGATGACGGGAGGCCACATAGATGTTGGAAAATTGGAATCATTTACCATATATATCAATTATTGAATTAGAAATTAATTAGGATGCAACAGCCAGTGTATATATATATATATATATATATATATATATATGTCTGCGTATATTGTGTCATCCATACAAGCACACGTACGCCGATCCAGCATTCCTCGGTCAGAAACCATGCAGCAGGTCGACCTCGTGCCGCCTGCTATATTGGCAACTTGTCAGCATAGGCGCCCTATCATGCTACAGTTACCAGCTTTTAGCAAAAGATGCTCCCCGCCCAGTCGTGGTCGGCCGAGGTAGCGTACCTGGGGGTTGCACAGAGACATCATGTGATATTTGTGAAGAAGCAATGATTCAATCAAGCTGAACCAAATTTTCATTCTAGATCATGTACATGGTTGGTCAAGTTATTTTGAAATCTGCTGGGGCACAGCAAATGTTCAGCACTACACTGTTTCAAAATGATGGCTCCAATTTTTTTGCTAATGTGATAATGTTGAGAACATGCTATCTTGCTATTGAGTAGGGAGCTGGGTAAATATCATTTTTAATCAACTCTCTTCTTGTTTGTTTGTTGTGCAACTTGAGACAGACACATTTTAGCATGAGTTCTGAAACTAGCTTGTTAATTTATCATGTGCAATTACATTTTCTTTTTCATAGTACACATAGGCTTTCTTATCAATGATTACATTATTTTGCGAGTTATCAAGAATTACATATTCTGTCGAAGGGGAATATTTTGAGACAGCATGCAAAGCTGGAACCAGAAATGAAGCAAGCACTACTGTCGAAGGAGAAGAGCAGCTCACTCTGATAGAAAGCTTGAAGAAAACATGATTATCTGTAAATTGAGGACTTGGTCCAGAAGGAGAGGAAATATCAACAAGAAGCAAAGCTGAAGATTCTGGTCACGACATCATAAGACCTGGAAGGATATGTGTTCAAGTTTGACGATCCAGAGCTATAGGCAAAACCTGGTGAAGATCTGAGTACCAAGATGAAGCTGTGACCGAGTAGTCTGATTTAGACGAACAGTTTGTGAGGGTTTCAGAGCCGTTTATCTCTGTAATGATGTTTATTTTGCAAGTGCGATCACTGCTATGGTAAGCTACAAGCTTACAGAAACTGTGATATAAAACCGTTTATGGACATTGCTATGCATTGAGACTGGGGCATCGTCCCTAAAACTCTAAAAATAAGCATCAACTTATTGCCAGCTGATGGAAGATTAATAGTTATTCACTTATTCATATCACACAATGCGATATATTCTATACTGTTTAATGATCCATAATTGTTGGTACAAATACATTTCTAAATATTAATATCTTTTTGATTAGATCTTTAACCTACCCAACTGGCTTGGACGAAGGCTTTGTTGTTGTAATGTCTCTTTGGCTCCTTTTGGTTTTACTTTTTTTTTTAAAAACATATACATATTGGTGAGCTAGTTCATTTGGCTTTTGAATATTAATGTAAGCATAACATGCATGCAAGCATACCCAGCAAGCTTAGTAATTAGGCACGCGCAGATACGCTTATAGCCAGCGCCCAACAGCTAGTTAGACATGCAATGACAAGCGGTGGCATGCGGGTTGCCGCAAAGCCCGCAAAATCCTGGCGGTGACTCGCGGGTTGCCGCTTGAGCCGCTTAGGCGTTTGTGGCTGGTGTGGCTGTGGGGCGGGCAACCGCAACCCATCCCACTTGCATCCTTGTACGTAATCATACGGAGTGGAGTGGTAGTACGAGTACCTGGGAAAAGCATGCATGCGTGTGTCCCCATCATCGTCTCTCAGATCATGGCCAATAGATTTACTTCGTGATCCAGAACGGATTTCCTTTGTGACCCAGAATCTCTTTACAAAGAGATTTTTGTTTTCTTCAGCACTCTAATTATTTCTCTTCATGGTTCTCTTCACGAAGAGATTCACAAGATCATTCCCTTCAAGATGGGATTCTCTCTCCTTTCCCTCTACGAATCCATTAGAAGAAAAGCTATTGGAGATGAGGAAAAATAAAGAAAATGGGAACGGAAGAGGGAATCAGGAAAGGAACGAAATGAAGGAAAAATGGTTGGAAATGGTCTCATAGTGCATTGGTTTTTTATTTGAATATCCATGCTTGTTAGCCCCTTGCGTGGTCGACACTACTGTAGAATATATCTTTTATACCGATCTATCATTATCAATTTTTTACAAACTAGTAATGATAGAGTATTACTGTTGGTTCGTATTAAAGATTTATACTAAAAGTACATTCGAAAAGAATCAATAGTGAAACTTGACTATCATCACTTGCTCTAGCTACGAACCGGCAGTGATACTATCACTATCAGTCCTTCTTATGAACCGGTAATGATAGGCTGACTATCACTACTGATTCTAATCACGAATCGGCAGTGATAGTTTGTCAAGTATCAATGTCGGTCCGTATTACCAACTGGTAGTGATAATAGATGACATCTTATCTTAAAAAAATTATAATATTTTCATACGAAGTGGATGGGAACAACTTTATACAAAAATTATATGTCACACCCGGTTTTATAAAGGAACAAAACCAGATGCAAACCACATGTATGTCAGGATCAAGTTTCATACATGCAGTGACTTTATCAGTGTATCACACACAGTGCCATTATTACAACATTTAACTTAAACAAAATAGATAGACCTCAAAGTATTTAACTAAAGCACACAAACTAAACACATCGAAACTCCCATCTTCCACAGGCAATTGACCGGGGGATCCATTAGCCTAGCAATCTTCATCGATACAGAAGTCTGGCTCTCCTTCAATGTCTCCATTGTCTGAGTAGCGGTTTGATGCACATTTGGAAGGAAATAGCAAGTGTAAGTACATATCGTACTCTGTAAGTTTGGGAAATATATGTCATGCAAGCTTGATTAAAGAAATAGGCTATAACAGGTAAATTTTCATAGATACCAACTATGCTATCGTAAAAGAGTTATAAAAGTATCCTATTTAACTATGTGATTCATCACTAGACTTCCAACTCCTAGGAATATCTCCACTTGCTTTCCAACTACTTGAAATCCACATCAGATTCCCAAACCAACCAACTTGATACCCATCACAGGTAACCAAGAACCATCCATTGACATTTACCCTTCACAAGTAACCAACCAAACCAACTAAACCAAACTAACTTATCATGTGATGATCCAAGTCTCTCATTACCGTGAGCACAGTTGATATATCAGATTTTACACTCTGCAAAGGTTATCTAGCTTTCCCCACAAGTCGTGATTTCCTTATTGCCGTACCGGCCAAGCACTTAACACACGCCAATGGTGTGTCACCCAAAGATCACTACAAGGCTGTTAAAAAGTATCCTCCTAGCTAGAATAAGCCCGCTAAGGTTTCACCACCGTCAAAGTGGACTCACACCACCCAGAAGCCCCCTCATGCGCCTTGTAGCTCCGGAAAGAATCACTCTTCCCTTCCACTACACCACCAGTGGCTCATTCTATGCTGAGGATCTGCTAATTACTAAGACAGGCCATACCCATATAAGCCTCGTGGTTGGACGTTACTTCTTGGGTTGTCGCTCCACGAACCCACTACACCACTAGTAGCTCATTCTATGCTGAGGATCTGCTAATTACTAAGCTAGGTCATACCCATATAAGCCTCATAGTTGGACATTACTTCTTGGGTTGTCGCTCCACAAACCTGTCCTTAGGATACCAAGCAGTCACTACCACCCACCATCGTGTTTCACACACATGTGCTTCATACACTATCATCAAACAACCTTCTGCTCGATATCCCTATGTTCCATGTTACTACAACAATTACCGTAATTCCCATCTCATCGTTGTATAGTTCATTAGTCATGTTTAACTAACAACCCATCCATACCCTTGTGCAAAGCTAAGCATAAACTACCCACAAATCACTATTAACAGCTAAGGCGACAAGGAAAATATAGAATAGGGTACTAAAAGTAAATAGGATACAGTATTAACGGCATGCATGTTTGAAATAAAGAACGCATTTGAAAAACTAGTATCAGAATGTTTAAGGACACTTGCCTCCACTAACTTGCTACTCAAACTCTTCAAATACTTGTCTTGGACATTCTCGAACTGCTCTTCGCCTGCTCTCAAAACACACCAAAAAAGTACATATAAAACTATCTAAGAACAGTACACCAAATAATAGCTAACATCTATAAAAATGGTACTAAAAGATAGTACAGATCTCTACGAAACATGTGAGCGTGAAAATCACCTAAATCGGAACTGGAACGAGAAAGTTACGCTAAAAACAAGTTTTGGATTAAACCTGAAAAAGAAAAGGACATATTTTGAATTAAATAGAAAGTTTATGGGTCTTTTTTAAAAATAGAGGGACCTAATTATAATCAAGGAAAATTTTAGGGTCTAAACTACAAAAATACATGGGCTTTTTAGTAAATTCAGAAAAGTCCAGGGGCTTTATTGCAAAATTGCCATTATTCCCAAATTACAGTAAAAAAGAAAAATGACTGGGTAAAGGCTTGGATGACGTGGTAGTGACTGGGCTTGACACATGGGCATATGTGCTAAGGTGGCCAGTTGACATGGCATGATGATGAGGCAAAACATGCTGACTAGAATTATGAGGCCACGTGTCAATACACGATTGGCTCAGGTGAAGGGGTATCCGGGTTCTAATCTGGGCTATCCATCTCGGATCTTACGACCACTAGAGAGAGGGGCAGCCGGACAGAGAGAGGCCAGCGGTGGAACGGCTTGGCCACTGCAGCGCACGGTGATTGGTGGCGGCGGACTCGCGGCGCACGGTGAAAATCACAACGCTGGGCATGGGAAGCGACAGTGAGTGGCGGAGGAGGAAGAAGGGGACACGGGGATTCCATTTGACGGCATACCTTCGGCGGCAAAGCACGGGACGACGGTCGGCGGTGAGAAGGACGACAGCAACTCATAGGAGTGCGTCGGAGAAGGGGCTCCGACGGTCAAAACTCGAAGGCAACGACACCAGCACAAGCAGCAGGCGACGAAGAAGCTTGTGGGCGGCTCGGCTACGGCAAAAGGCGGTGGGTTTCGGCCGGCGGCGAGCTCAGTTGAGCAACAATGGTGGCGGCCAGTGGAAGCTAGGGTTGTGAAAATAGATGGGAAAAAGAGAGGGGGTCGGACCTTTATATAGGCGGGGGAAGAGATAAGCGCAGAGAGCAGCTCGGATTCTGCGGGTTCGGTTGAGATTTGGGCTCAGGGAGGGCGGCGGCACTTGCTTCCGACGCGAACTCGGCGAAGGTGTCCAGCTCAGGGACGAATCCGATGTGCGGGGCCCACGTGTCGACAGCGTTGGGGAGAAGATGGCTTTCACCGGGGCGCCAACAGAGAGGCAGGTGCAACGGTGGCTAGGCTGAAGTCTTCAGTCAGCCCAGGCGGGAGGCAGGGGTGAGGGGAGGGAGCATGGGCTCGGCCCGAAGAGAGAAAGGAAGGATGGGCTGCCCAAAAATGAAGAAAAAGAGAAAGGGGGAGATTAGGCCAAGAAAGAGAAAAGAGATTTTCTTTTTAGAATCATTTTTAGACTTTTCAAAAATTCAAACGGCACCTCTCAAGGTTTTCAAAAATTATTTTCCACACAAAGAAAAACCCTAATACATCTATTCTCAGCATGAATGCAACAAAAAATATAACCTAGGGCAAAATTCAATTTATTTTAGAAAATAGGTTTTAACATATTTTATTTATTTTAATCCATAATTAAATTCTATCAAAATTCTAGGGAATTAGAAAATTAAAAACCAGGGTGTTACATTATAACTCTCGACGAGATCTACAACTTTGTAGTTGAAATCTTTTTTTCATTTAATGTCATTTAGATGTACAAATAATCGTTTGAAGTTTGAGTCATAAGAGATCAAACGGATTGTATGTACTATTATTTATCACAAGCACTTGTGTGGTAGAATGGTAAGAATGTATCGTATGAACTGAGGAAACCTAGGTTCAAATGTCTAATTGAGGAAAAAAAATCATTTTTTCAAGCCAAAAAAATGTTGATTCGAGTATGAACTATGATTGTCGGCTGAAACCTTTAGCCGGCAATGACGATCAACTATCACACCTTCTAAAACCTTCAGTCAACAGTGATAATACTTTTACTATCAATCCTCGGGCCGTCAAGGACCAACAGTGATAGGCGGGACTATCACTGCTTATTACTCACTACTGACTCTAAAACTGACAATGAAGACTATTTTAAAACCAACAATGAACACACTTTTTGAACTTCAGTCAACAGTGATAACAGCTTTACTATCGATTCTCGAACCAACAGTAATAGTCGGTTTATTGTCTACTACCAACTTTAACACCAGTAGTAAATGCTATTTAAAGTTGAAAGTGAAGATATTTTTTTATAGTAGCGTGGATTCCGCGTTCCAACGCGGCTGTTGTTCGGCCAGTCCATCATGCCGACTTCCTAGCTGAGCTTAGGATGGCCGTTTTCCAGCTCAATCCTTGGCACGGACGATCAGCTAGCATGCATGAAGGCACTTCTGACTTCTGACATAACCCATAGAGGCCGCATGCGGTGTCGTGTCTATCCAGTAACAACTGAAGCAACGTTCGTGCTTATTTAACCCAAACAGGGCTTTTTTACACTACTATAGTTATAACTCACTCGTATAACTCCTTCACCGTCAGGAGATCAAAGGACTCAAATTATTTGGATGGTGACTCCCTTATAAATTATCTTAAACACTAAATTTCGAACGTGCATACTCTTATCGCGTAGCATGCACGCTCAAATCGGCTAAGCATCTAACATCAGAGGTCCAATATTGTTGCATGTATGATAAGGAAAAAATGATAAAATTGCTGATATCATTCACATGCAACTCCATTTCAAAACTTTAAAAAATCATAGTTTTTAAACCGAGCATGTAAATTAAAATCTGATTGTACCATTATATTTCATACTATAAGAGCTTCAAAACTAGACCCTAGTTGAGTATATTTCGATGACATTTTTATATATCAATTTCATATATAAAAGTGCTTCTGTGTGCATTATAATTTGCTTACAAATTTTTGAAAACTTGCTCACGACTTTAAAAAACTTGCTTATTCGTCAAAATGTTTTTCTCAAATATGTACCCAATTATACTAATTTTGCTTTTCAAATTCACATAATATGCTTTTCTATATTCATATGAATTGCTTGTAATTTAGAACTAATATGTTTTTTTATGAGTTTACACGGATTTGAGTTTTGCAAATTGAAACAATTTGCTTTCTAGATTTTCTGGACTGCTTGGGTGCACCTCTCTTTTTTACTGCATTGTCCTGCTAGTCTTTGTTAGGATTACTAAAAATGGAAAAGATATTTAGATGAAATGCTTTTTCACAGCATATGAAATGTTTTTTCATAGTATATAAAATGATTTTTTTAATGCATATGATTTTTGCCTGTGGACACAAATTTGCTTTTTCCCAGGTATTGCTGCAGACGCGCTCTGCGTGCAGGATGCCAATTTGCTCTGATTAGAAAAATAATTAATTAAATATTTTTCTAATTAAAGTTGTGCATGTATCCGCTAATATCCTGCACGGCCAGGATTTAATCATGTCCATTATTTATATAGCCTAAAACACCTACTTGTAACCTAGCACGAAAAAGCATTATGGGTCATAGCATTTTTGGTTTGGCCCGGCCCAAGACTGACCTGAAAACACAGACCCAGTGATGCTTGTTGGATGGGCCTGGGCAAAAAGTATATATCAAGCTCAAAACATCCGGGCCTAGCCCAAGCCTAGCCCGAAACAATGGTTTATATGTAAAACTGACCTGGCGGCCTGGCCTGACTTGGGCCCGACTTTTGCTAGCATACTGGTTTTACTGGGTGGGCCTGGTAGGGATTTAAGGCTCGAAAAAATCAGGCTTTTCCGGCCCAGCCCAGCCTAGCCCGCAAAATGCTTAAGTCTAAGTTGTACAAATGGGTTATGCATGAAATGTTTCCATTTTATTTCGATGGGTTCAACGACCAATGAATGTGCGATCAGTTTTGTGACTTGTGAGGACAACCGACGACAAGGGGTACTCATTCTACTTCTGCTGCCAACACCTACACAGCTACACCTTAACCAAGGTACAAACGCATAAATTTTAAATATATATATTAATTAATATTATGAAAAACATTCATTTCAAAAAATCACAAAACTGGCGTCTATCGCTCGTTCATCAGGTGACAAGAAAAAAGTACATTCACTAGTCGATTTTTGCAAAAATGTAGCAATTATTTCAGCATCCAAATTTCTTTAGCTAAAAAATTACTTAATTATAAAGTTATAAACCTCATCAAGAGATACAATTTTTATATAAAAATAATATCCATCTAAGCTCATATGAAAAAGTTATGATTTCCCAATTGTTAGGGTGTTGTTTGATTTATTTGTTGATTGTTGAATGTTATCAATTAAATAATAAGCGAGGTAATATATAAGAAAATGAAAAGGGAAAAAGAAGGAAAAAGAAAATTTCTCTCTCTCGCACGCGTGTGCATCTGGGCTGAGTTTGCCCCACATCCTAGCTCTCCACACTCTCTTCTCTGTCTGCGTCATACGAACCCAGCCTAGCCTAGCCCACTACCACCGTCTTCCTCCGTTCGAATCCGATTCTCGTCATAATGTTCACCATCCGAAACCAAATCACGCCGGTGACCCCAATCCAAGCAAATCCGAATGGGAAATCCATCTAGAAGGTCGCCCTTGGATTCGCAAGAAGATTTGGAACTCTATATACAACCGATTTGAGTTCAAACAAGTAAAAACAAGCTTGGATTAAAACATGTTGCTTCCGAACTTCACCGAAACCCTAACCAACTTGTCCACGAGCCCTGCCCCTTCCTTGGTATAAACATGCGACACTAGACCCTCTTCTCAACATCCCAAAGTTTTTCCGCAACACGTCAACACGAGTTCGACATTGGAGACCCTCATGCGCCAAGCTCCGAAGAAGAAAGCTACCACAGCTTGTCGCTATCCTCAGTCAAACTTTGCCGTTGTCAATCGACCGCTCAGGTGAGTTCACTGTGTTCTCCTGGTCATGTTCCGTTGTTCACCGTCGCATCCAGAAAGCCTCTAGTGTTGTTCTGGCCATATGCCGACATCCAAAAGTCACCACCACCATAGAGTCAGCCGGAGCCAAGCGTGATCACATATGTGCTGTTGGATCCAAGCTGACGCATGATATAGAACTTCCTATACCGCTTCGGCCGTTTAGATCCGCAGATCTAGTCAACAGCCATATCGGCACCACATGTCACCATCTCATCAACCACCTCAGCCTTTCTACTTGTGTGGCAACTGAGTTAGCAACACACATCAGCTAGCCACAATAGTAGCCACGCCAGCGCCGATCAACTCTTTGGTCCATGTGTCCACCAAAGCAGGAAGCCTAGTCAGCAAACCATTTCTTTTTTCTTTTAATTATCTGCTAACGTCATAATTGACTATAATGATGTAATAATTATGTTTTCTAGTATTAAAATAATTTTGTTAATTAGTTTTAATCTGATAATAATTTATATAATATTTTTATTTAGTAAAAATATTTAATGAAGTTGTTTAATGTTTTCTTTAGTAAAATATTTCCAATAAATTTCAATAAATACCAAAAATCCTAGAAAAATCAATTAAGTTAGATGTTGTTATGTTATCATTAATTAAATCACTATATATTGGTTGGACTATTTTTTTTATCCGGTCTCGACAGTTGCGCCCCTATTGCCCATATACTATCCAGAGCTAGTTATATATTTTCGAAAGAGATGCTTTCGCAGGTTCCAAATCACGGTAAATGAATAATTTCTTCATCACACACAAATATACGTACGGAAATTCTCACATGGCACTGACTTGTACGTATAAGCACGTATACGTCTCGCTATCTGTACATGTTCTTTAGCCCTCACATGATCCGTTCCTCGTTTGTCTACGTCCAGCGCGATAGAGTAGGCACACGTACGGCCATACAGTAGGTAGCTACCCCGGAAAAGGCTCGGTTTTTTTTTTTTTTGCCCGTGCCAACTCACAAGGCCTACTTCTTACTCTTACCCTGTTTCTTACCTGCAATCATATGATTCAAGCATGTAGTACTTTGATTAGAATTTTGAATTCATCGATTGGACTTCGTGGTGAGTCGTACGAAGCTATATGGATATCAGATGCCAGAAGATGCGGGCATGGATTTTTGCAGGTGGCCCTGAGCTCAGGGCTTTATCGTGGCCATCGGTTGATGCTTGGAGATTGGCACAGGCATTTAATGCGGAGAGAGAAGGGGATGAAGAAAAGATTTTTCTGAAGGCGTTGTGTTCGTGCGTCAGGTGATGGAAGGGAAGACAAAGTGTTCCATAGGACAGTATTGGCGTCTGGACTTGGCCTTTGGAACAAAGTGATTTCATGCTTTGTTCCGTTTTTCTTTTTGGATATATTCTGTATCTCATAGGATTGTACACTATTAATGAAGCTGGAACTGTGATGACACTAAGGTATGGTTACTTTGAGTTCAATGAAACGATCAAAGACACTAAATCGCTGTAATTTCTTCTCATTAAGCATGACTGAAATACGTTCTATGAGTCTTTTTCCCTTTGTTAACTTTTAAATTTTTGGTACATGTAAACTGGTGGAGCAAATGTATTTGCATTTTATAATTCTGGCCAAATCCTACTGATACGGATACTAATGATACCATCTGCTAAGTATATTATCACTGTCATGCAAACTCCTGCATGGTGGAGGAATATTTTTGAGAGAATCAATACAGCAGCAGAATCCTTAAATTTGCCTCCATGGAAATTAGAAGTAAGCAATTTTTAGTAAACAGTAAAAACTAGGAAGGCAAATCATGATTCTTGGTAGCGAAGAACAGGACGGATATCAAAACAATTTAGGTGCTACATGCCACATTGGGTCCAGGTGGCGGTATCTTGATAACTACAAAGTAATTTCAACATATGCAGGAAACCTTGGCTATGAATTAAGCGAACAACCAGATGTTCCATGGTTCAATAAGAACCAAACAAATGTTACACACAGCACGACCGACCTTTATTAAAGAAAAAAATAGCTTCATCGGAAACTACATCAATGATGAATTGGACAATGAAAGTTACAAAATGACATTAGAGATAGTGCAACAAAGCTATGGTCTAATCGTGCTACTAGTCATGGATCTGTAGTTAACATCCAAAATGGCGGACGCAATGGGTCGACGAAACCTTTGAAGGGCCTCTGCACTTCTTCAGTCCCTTTCTCCAAGTTGATCACATGCAGAAAGTTCTCGTTGATTGCAATGTGATTCAGAAAGTATAAGCAATTGCCGGTCAGCCCATGTTGAGAAGCCGAACACGATGCTCCAAAATTCGAAACCCCAATCCAATCTCCACCGAGAAGAAACACCCGATCATCACCTATCGTTTCCACCTTGCACCAAGCTAGTGTCGAAAAATCCATCTTGCACACCGCAACCTCGGCGATCTTGGGCACGTTATCGCCATCAAAGAAGACTACAACTAGAAAGAGCTCGCCGCAGGACTCGACGAGGTAGCTCGACAACAACGGCATGCTGTGAGGAGTGTCGATCATGTCGACCTCGATCATCCCAAGGTTCGGTTTGTGATCGACGGAGTCAAACTCAACGAATCCCAATTCGTTCCCGGTAAACTCAAAGTAGACCTTGCCTCCAACAGCAGCAATGCCATGGCGCCGTGCCATATGCGTTTCCACGGGCTGGTCCTTGGCGTTGTACATGGTCAGCGTGTAGCCATGGCGTTCCCACTTGCTTCCCCCGATCGGGCAGAGCCAGTAATCGAAGTCATCCAGATCAAGGACCACCACGGCGCAAAAGCTGGCGCTGGGCTTGTCGGAGAGCAGGCACCTGCAGTTCATGGGCAAGTCCTTGTCCATGGACGGCATGGTGATCCGCTCGCCGTCCTCGGGCCGCCACAGGAATGTGCGTAGGGAGGCAGGGTCGAGCGCGAGGATCCAGCCGTGCGGGGTCTCGAAGCAGCGGTGATCTTGGAGCAGGTCGATGGTTGCGTCCACCAGGCATTAGCTTGCGATGCGGTACTGCGACTGGGGCTCATAGTATTCTGATCCAACGTCGTGCACCAGGAATGGTAGCGCCACCGCCGCGCTTGTCGAAGGCCCTGCAGCTGCCATGTCTCTCGCCGGAATTCGATGGATTCACGAGGAGGTCACTATGAACGTCCCCAAGAATCGAATCGAAGGCCACCGCTTGTTGTGCCTCTGAAAGCCCTCCGCGCCCAAGCATTATATGGACGCGCTTCCCCTGCGTCGCGTCGGAGTCAAATCGGAGTCGGCCTTCTCTCCGTCTCCGTGTCTCCTTCCTCCTGGCTCTGATTTCCCCGAATCCCCTTCGTTTATTACAACCTCCCTCCCTGGCTTCTTCTCTCCACTGAACAGACGCAGCAGCAGCTGAACTCGTCGCCGAGCAAATCCACAGCGCCCCCGCCGTCTCCGAGCCATCCCAGCTGCCCGGAGGATCTCGGCAAGGGCCTCCTCCACCGGTTCCCCACCCGATTTCACCGGATCCCCTGGCCAATAGACAGGCAGCGAATTTGGAGGATTCGGCCGGCAGGAGCTCTATCCAATTCGGGTTGGGATAATTTGAATCGGAGTTGGATAAAGAGAAGAAGGGGTTCGGTTAGGATTTGGATGGTGTTCTTCCGTATTCGGGCGGATTTTCGGGGCCTGTTTTGATCTCTGTGTGTGTGTGAGAGAGAGAGAGAGGGGCGGCGGTGGCTGGAGGTAGGAGAGGCAGGCGGCGGCTGCTGGGGTTGGAGGTAGGGGAGGATGGGCTCACGAGCTGGCGACGCGGAGAGGGTGGGAGGCGCAGGGTGGTCGAGCATCCGTGGTTGGAGGTAGGAGAGGGGCAGCGGTGGCTGCTGGGGCTGGAGGTAGGAGAGGGTGACAATTTGTTCGATCGAACATGCAGCGCAAGGGACAAGACAAGCAGTGTCCGATCAGTATTACGTGCTGCCGAACAGGATAACCATAATTTCCACCTAGCGTTGGAGAGAGAAAAGAAAATGTAAACTTTTCCATGGCAAAAGTGAGCACGAATCTCGAAGTGCACCAACGAACAGGATAACCCCCTGCTCTCAGCTCCCGCTACGAAACGATTTATTGCAGAAGATGCATAGCAATGGAAAATCCTTCAGCTCTGTCTCTCTCTCTTTCTTTTCGGAATGCCTCAGCGTTTGTCGACGACCGTTGAGACGCCGTGCCGGCCCACGAGAAGCGAGACTCGGCGGAGGCGTATGCGCGGCAGGGAGAAGAGGGCTTTTCCGGACGGCGGTGTAGCCAAAAAATGTCGTGGCCGGCGCGACCCAAGGCCCAAAGGCGGGGGTGACGACCAGGCTTGTGCGGAAGCGGAGCCGAGGCCATGCGCTATTGCTTGAGCTAGGCCCAGGGGCGGACGCACGGCATGAGCAGTGAGGCCTTGCTCCCAGTGAATTTTTTGGCTATCGTGTTGTATCGTGTGACTAACCGTTAGGTCCCTGATCGCGTAATGCAGATACCTCCACTTATTGCCCAATGGCCTAATTATCGTGGATTTGTTGTCCGCGCTTTGGCCCTCGCGTTGACATCACGAAATCGCGCCATCGCGGCAAGCGGGGCGCTCGTCCGCTTGCCCGCTGCCATCATATAGCCACACTCTTCTCTGATCATCGTCGACCTGATTGTCTCTATTTTTGCAAACAAATTTCACATAAGGTCTTAGAATTGTCTCTAATTTTTTAAGGATTTTTTTGATTTTTTTGGAATTTGTTTTATTTTTTCAAATTTTTTGAATTCAAATTCGGTTACCGTTCGTTTCTGAAACCGGACCGGAACGGTAAGCTTGGTAATCACGAATTTTAACCGGTTACCGTCAATAAATTGAACCCTGATTATGACTTCCAAATTTGTTTTTAAATAATATTATTTTATTAAAAAATTACAAAAATATAATTTAAAACTATAAATTTGCAGATATAGATGTCAGTCAGCATTTCGATTGCTGACTAGTCACCTATCAACAATTGATGTGTCGACATCTCTTATGGCCCACATGTGGATATGGGGTGAGAGCCTATTAGCACTTGATGTGCCAACAGGTCCCTTTTATGCGGACCAACAGACCTATCGGTACCGAGGTACCGGCTGACAACCCTCTTTTTAGATTTTTTTTAGTAATGTGATTTTTTTGTAATAATACAACATGGTTAAATAATAGAGGTTCATGATTCATTTACTAAGAAATAGATCAGGGTCTACTAAATCAAGCAGGAATATTTTTCTCTTCACGTTTAACCTCTTCTTACCGACAAAGAATAGTCTAACGTCTCTGTAGAATCTCCTCTTGCCTTTTGCAGTTCATCCTCATGCTTCTCAAGTTCAGCCTCACGGCACTGATGTTCCATGAACTGCATGCGAAGAATAGTCTTACTCTTGCCACTTGCGTTCTTGTTCAAGACGATGATGTTTTTCACGTCGTGTCTTAGGATTAGAAATAACCATATTGAACCCCACTTCTCTGAGAAATACTATTTTTTTACTGCATGCTGCAAATACACATTGGTATAAAATATTTGCTCTTTTATAGGGATCGGTGACGTCCTAAGAGAGGAATTGAATTAGAATATTTAAAATTATTTGGCTCTAAAAATTTCACAAGATAAATCTATATTAAATTCTACCAAAATATGCTATAGGCTTATCTAGTGTGTCTACTCTACTATTTAAAAGGGATCGTAACCTATCTAGAAAGATAAATTGTAAGTATATAAATATGAAAACGCAAATAAGTTAGAGAGAATAAACTTGACATAAAAAAATTTTATCATGTGGTATCGATGGCATAAATATCACCTTTAGTCCATGTTAGAATTTCACCAAGGATATGCTCCCCGTCGCCAAGAATCTTCCGGTCACAGCTCTTGTGCCACCAAGGCAAGGTCTCAAACCAGATGAACCACCAAGCCACCAAGGCAAGGTCTCACCACTAGCCTCTCTTCCGGTCACTTGCCGTTATTTTCACTTCGAAACTTAGTCGCCAAGACAAAAGTCTCTGCGACCCCGTACAACCTTCTTGTTGTCACTCCACACTAAGTCGAATGATCAACAAGCTTAAGTCACCAAAGTTCAAAGTGCCGGCAAGTCACCAAGACTCCATGGTACCAGCGTATCACTTGATACACATAGGATCACTCCTTAATCTACTCTCTAGGCAGCAACACCACAGAAATTTTTTAACTTTTTTATAAGTATAAATACTTTTATCATGTAGATCATATTACAAGGAAACTAACAGAATTTGTTTCACTTGATTTGAAGCTCAGATGAATTAGTTATTGATTTTACAAGATTGAGCCAATTTTTGGGTTCTTTTAACTTCACTGAAAATCGAGAAAACCGCTCGATAAATCGAGAAAAATGAGCGGTTACCGATAAAACCAAACGGTTACTGACAATGAGGAAAATTCGAGAAAACCGCTCGATAAATCGAGAAAACTGAGCGGTTACCGTTCGGTCGATTCAGTCCGAATTCTCACTAAATTTCAAATTTGATTGAGCAAAATTTAAAACGTGGCCACAATACAGACAGCTACCGAACCCTCAGAGCTTTTCGGGAGGATTACCTCAAGAGATAGACGGGAAATAAAGTCAGCGATAGGAGACCCGAGGTTTGCAAACCTACAACAGGCTACCGGGTGGGTAGTCGGGACTTACCAAGCCCTCCTCGGCATGTTATGAGGACTGAGTTGCGAAAAGGTCCTAAACATAAATAGTCCGGCAAGCCTCCAACGTAGGGAGCCTCGCCTGAGCCTCCAAAGCGATTGGGGCCCATGACATGCCTTCCTTGTCGGGCTCAACACTGGTGGGATTGGCTGTGGCGAAGAGGTGTAGGGCTCCAGCAATATAGCTCTGGCAATAGGGCTCCGAGTCCATCCACTATTGCAGAATACCTCATCAGTGTAGGTTCAAAATCACCATCGATGGTAGGTTTTGAACTGACACTGATTATTTGGCACTGATAGTCAGTGACTATCGGTGCAGGGTATGGAACCGACTCTGAAAATCAGTATCAGTGTTCCATCCATAAACTGGCACTGATAATGAATTATTAGTGCCGGCTCCCTGTTAGGAACCGGTATTGATACTGATTATCAGTGTAGGTTCTAAAATAGAACCAGCACTGATAGATATTCGGCAGCTCAAAGAAATTGCACAATCCAAAATGCATCACATGCACATGCGTCCATTCTTCTAATGTTTAAGTCACGATAAACACTTAATACATTAATTCAAACTACAGGAATTTCTAAAATTAAATCAAATACCATTACATGCATAGTTGATATCTAAAATTTTAACTCCAAATATTACATCAAAATGATTCAGTGCATAAAATGAACGCACTAGCTGTCGCTTTAAATGAAAGTTCCATTGGACTTCCGTAAATAACGAAACTGTTACTATCATACTGAAACTTAACGTGTGACTGGTATTTTACTTTCCGGACCTTCCTGCATTGAGGACCAAGTAATGTATACCCCTAGTACTGAGTAAGAAGACGTAAGATTGAAGTCAAGCTATGATCCATCTACATCCGAGTGTTCCATTAAAAATTCTATAGACAAAGAGCAACAATATAGAGATAAAGTTCAATATTATTGAAATAAGGGAAAAATGCAACCCTCCCCAAAGTCACTTGGATTTTGACTTTCCCCCCAAAAGTTGTTTTGTTGTAAAAACCCCCCAAAGGTTTGGTTTTGTTGCAAAAACACCCCCAAAAATTCAATTTTTTTTAAAACAAAATCACAAAAAATTCTAAAAAAACTAGAGACAATTCTAAGACATTTTGTGAAATTTGTTTTCAAAAATAATATCCTTTGCATCATATTTCATGGAGAGCAAGTTTGAAAAAAAAAGAAAAATGTGCATCTCATTTATTAATTCGAGTTAAATGCATAGTTAATTATTTACTAATCCAAAAATCATGAAACAAATTTTTTTAGTCTTCTTACATGATCCTCTATCTTCTAAAAATACATGAAATCTTGAAATAGTTATTGTAACGTGCAGGATTGAGTAAATGTGTTGCAGATAGATTAATTCATAACTAATCCATAACACCCCCAAAATTAGTGAAACCACTTTTATTAGTTTAATTAAACAATTATTTGTGTAGGAAAAATAATGGTAGACATGACAAAGTTAAAATAACATGAGTTAATAAATGAGCTGCATATTTTTCTTTTTTTCCAAACTTCCTCTCCATGAATTATGATGCAAAGGATATTATTTTTGAACAAAAATTTCACAGAAGTTCTTAGAATGTCTCTAGTTTGTTTTAGAATTTTTTTTGTGATTTTTTAATTTTTTAATTTTTGGAGGGTTTTTTGTAACAAAGTCAAACTTTTGGGGGTTTTTTTGCAACAAAATAACTTTTGGGGGGGAAAGTCAAAATCCAAGTGACTTTTGGGGAGGGGGGTTTGCATTTTTCCCTTGAAATAATCCTAACTACAAACTACAGGTTCATGTCACCAACCATTTCAACTGCATATAACCACGAGAGCCTAGGAGTCATTGCAAACACATCCTTATTCTATTCAAGCACTTTCAATTTGAAATAGCTGGTCCGGAAACATGTATCCAAGTTGCAAGTTAATCGATTGAGAAGCGCATGAACAGTAGATCTTTTAGCCATAAGTCTTTAGTCTGTTTCGGAGCTTGATGCTGTTAAAGTAATATATCCTTCTATAGAAAAAGCAATGCTAAAAGAGATAGTGATCTTCATTTTATTGTTATCGGCTAATGTGGTCGTCAGCACAGGTGGTGTGCCACCAAGGTCCGCAATAATGTCATGTAGCTATTATAGATGAGGAAGCATCTACATCAATCGGCATGTTAGTTTCTAAATTTGTTAACAACAAACTGCAATACTAGCTGACCTTCTTATAATTTATAGCAAAGAGATTTCCATCTCTAAGCATGCAGATGTACCTAGGACAAGTCATAGGTACTTCTACATGCTAGAGAAAAAACATCAATACCATATCAATCGGCACATGTGGATAACCTCGTAATTATGTCAAGTCATCAATTGCAGAACAAGGAAGTATCAAACTGGTTACTCACTAGGAAGTGATGGTAACATCTAAAACACCGATATAGCGATACAAATCTAATATCATGACATACATATATAATAATAAGTCAACATATTTTGAACTAAAATACATATATAATTTCAAGATCTAAATTGGCTAACTAAAATTGCTAACTACAATTTGCTAACTACAACTTGCTGAATACAATTTGTTAACTTGAATTTGAGAACTAACATAGGTGTTTCGTGGTCCTTTCGGGTAAGAAGGGGATACACCGTTGAGGATCTAGAGGCCAGGAGTACGAGGGTGGTCACCCGAACCTGGGCGGCCGGATAGGATGGAGCGGCCGTCTCTACATTGCCTAGATCTATGTCCTCCACCTCCACTACCGCTGCTGCTCGCCATGGGGACGTCGAGGAGGCGGCGGTGGGAGCGCAACAAGGAGGAGGAGGCGGCGGGCCGATGCACGAGGAGGACGAGGAGGATGAGGAGGTGGCAGTCGGAGCACAACAAGGAGGAGGAGGCGGCGGGATGACGCATGACGAGGAGGCGACGAGCCGATGCGCGACGAGGAGGCTGCGGACGGGGAGGAGGAGCGGCTTCATGCTGTATGGAGCAAACGAGGAGAGCAGCTAAGTGCTAGATATACATATAACACAGGCATCAATGCCGATTCTAGTTCCTACCGGCATTGATAGTCACTATCAGTGCCGGTTCTTAAACTCCTGCGCACGAGCAATAATTGAGGCGCCAAGAACTGACACTGATAGTGCCTATCAGTGCCGATTCTTGGCACCTCAATTGTGGTTCACATGTGGAAGTTTAAGAACCAACATTGATACATCAATAGTACTGGTTACACTTGAACCAACACTAATAAAACACTACTTATGACCTATTATATAGTAGTGATCAAGCTCAAAGTATCCCACGACAGCTCATAAGAATCAACACGCAAAGGTGCAGCCTAATATGCGGTGAGCAAGTCTTCTACAAGGCCCAACCAAAAGCAACATAAAATCTGGAACTGTTCACAGAGATAGAGTAAAGAACATCCCGATCTTCCAACATAGATCCGGAGTCTAAAACTTCCTCAAATGCAAAAAAAAACTTAATATATGTATTAAAGTTGTAGATCTCGTTGATAGAAATACTTAGACAAATAGAAGACCTATTTTGGACTTCAGAGCTAGCCTCTAGCTTTGTATTAAGAGAGAAAAGTACCAAACCCTTTAGAGATGGTACTTACATAACTTGCGAGTACTCTTAAGTCTGCATAGAAGATCTCTCAACCGGAGGGTCTACCATACCGTTCGGTTCTGAATAACTTATGTTATTAATGTTAGATGATTAATCTGTAGATTGGTTTGAAAATCCTAGGATCTCGATTACCGATTTCTTGTAGATATGATAATTTTGAAATACTCTAGGTGAAAAACTATAATCAGCTCGTATACTTACGGTAATAATATTGTACATGTAACGTAAACAGAGCAACCAGTAGTTAATCATGTGGTAAAAGTTTTTCATCCACTGCTTCTTGCTGCCATCAGCTCACTTAATCCTTCCCAACTGAATATTAGACAACTATTAGCTCCTCTCGTATATTTGTATCTAAACTTTCTACTATCTGCATATTCTAAAATTTTCCTCAAGATAGCTGGTTCCATAAACATTATTAAATCGGTGACATACACAAAGGCATGAATTTAGTCGCGGTCATCTGCTGGTACATACGGATTGTTTGATTCTTATTTCCAAGAAGCCAAGCTAAAATTCAGGCACACTTAGGAAATTTGACTTTTGTTTGGTTTCAAGGTCAAATTTGGGCTGCACCACGAAAAATTTGATCGGCCAAATTTTTTCTATAGTAAAGATAAGTAAGATTTTTGCGTCTAAAATGATCATCCTGATTTTTAGCTGGTTAAAATTTTAACTTGTTCTCAAACAAAATACAAATTGACACGACTAAATTTTAGTATGACTATAGTTTGACATAGACCAAATTTTAACTGGGCTTTTCTAGGACAAGAACCAAACAGCCTCGCCTCTAAGACACCAAGCTCAGGTGCTGTTCCAGATTGGTGCTACTGTTGCTGCAAGTAGTGGCGGATCATGGGGCTGAGAGGCTCAAACCTCTTATGCGCTGCTACATCATGAGAAATAGTAGCAAACAGTAGTAAAAAAAAGAGAAAATATGGGAGAGGAAGAAGGGGGAGGGAGGGACGGGACGGGAGGAGAAAGAAGAAGATCAGCCTGCTTCCGGCTGGTCCCTGGCTCCGCCACTGGCTGCAGGCCATGCATGTCATATATTATGTTCCACGCTGACGCTGTTATTCTTGCACCAAGCAATCCCTGTTGCTGCCCGTACCAGTGCCCACACAAATCCACATCTCCCAATCGTCGCCGTTGTCACAATCCTAGCTAACTGCCTAATACATGATGTACATTGTCGTGGCATGTTGCCTGAGATCAGTCGCCTATCATTGTCCACCATGTCGTTTGACTCGTTGCCAGAAACCCAAAGCTCCCGTAGCTGCAGCAAAGTGGATTATGATCAGGATAATTGTTGTGGTCCACCACACCGTTCGACTGATAGTCGCTGATCTCGTGATTAGCGATGGTAATCGGATGCGACATGTACAAACAGTGCTCACTCATATTCATATGTATCAGTTTTTATCAGCCCATGGGTATACCCGTGAACATCCACGGCGAAAAACGGCACCAAACTCATCACCCATAGGTACCCGTCACCCATGGGTACCCGTCACCCGCAGGTATACTCTCGGGTATGATTGGATGGGCGGCGTATGGTTGGGTGAGGCGGGGCGGCGTGGTGCGGCGCAGGGCCGAGCGGGTCAAGGCGGTGTGGGGCGTGTCGAGGGCTTGGGGTGACATGATGCGAGGCAGGGCGGCGCAGGGTGGGTCGGGGTGATGCGACGTAGAGCAACGCATGTGGGAGAGGTGGGGCAACACAGGGTGTAGGACAATGTGAGGAGGGGAGGAGCTGGCGGCAAGGCATGCTCGGAGCTTGGGAGAAGGAGCGGTGTGCTAGGAAAGAAATTGAGATTTGGAGGCTTAGGTTGATCCACTTATCAAACTTGTTTTACGGTAAATGAGTTTCGTAGGTATAAGTATATTTTACCTATACTTGTACTTGTTTACCTGTTAGGTACTCCCTCCGGTTCCGATATTCTTGACGTTTGAGGCTTGGAATCTACAGATGGAAATTCTTGACGTTTTGGAACACTGGTGGTCACTTTGGACTTTTTTTAGCCATGCATGCATGCAAAACTCATTACTCCAGCCGTCCAGCGCCGCATCGTCTCCGGCGCCGCAACGATAGCTCCCGAGGCGCGCGTTTAAACTGCCATCTCTACTCACCCTTGCCAGCGTCGAGAAAGGTTGCTCGCTCGCTTGTTCGCCGCTCGCCGCCCGCCGCTACTTCCCGCTCCCCACTCGCCGCTGATTCTGGCTCGCCGCTCCTGAGGCTGCTCACCGCTGGCACCATGGAGCAGCTCGCGCAGGAGTGCGATCGCTGCAGTCGAGTCCACGACGTCAAGGACCTTGAGGAGTACCGGTGCGCAAGCAGGAGGCCATGTTATCGTTGTGGTCTCGTGCATAGAGACTACATGGTCTCGGCTTGGATCTACGACCTCGACGAGTTTGACTGCGAGGTACTCCATCCCAATCTCGAGGATGTCAAGATGGATGGCGACGTTATCTTGGTACCTGCACATATCACCAAGATGTTCGATGACGTTGCCAAGAGCCCAACGCAAAAGGCCACCGTGGTGGACTCCTTGGCCGATGTCAAAGATTCCGATGAGGTTCGTTTCGTGGTGGACTCCTTGGCCAGCGAGACTGAGGTGCCGGATTCTCAAAACAAGAGTTTATGATGAAAATGTACAAGAGTTTCATGCATAAGCTCTTCTAAAACCTTGGTAAGATTAACTAGCAAATGCCTGATGCAGATTACATAGTTAAATGCATACTACTACTCCAAATATATATGTTCCACTACTAATCCATGTCTAATTGTTCCATGCAGCGAGCTTGGCCATAGCATCGGCTACCAATGGTTCCTCACAAGTGATTTGCAAAGGGAGGCGCCCTTGTCTTTCTAGACTTTGTTTCTTCATGTGTGGAATCTTGAACTTGTTTGAACCATGAACATTCATTGCCTCCTTCCATACTAGTTGAAGTGTAAGATAGATTCTATTTGCCTTGCGTGGAGAATACTCATGGAAGGCCTGGTTTATGAAAACAAAGTTAGCTCCAAGCATTGAGTATAAAAAAGCAAAATATAAAAGCATCTGTTAGTAGAAACTATACCACTTGGACAATAGGAACAAGATCTTGAACTGTTTTTGCGGTCTTCTTGTATTGAATAGATTGGATGGCACGAAAGAAACCCAAATCTAATATATTGAAATCTGGTGAATTGGGTGGTTGACAAATAAGCCGAATGTCAAAACCTTCTTGCTTAGCAGCTTCACAAAATAGTGGATCATCATGATCTAGATGAGACGGTTCGTTGCCTTGCTGGATGTAGATGGGTTTGTTGCAATCTTCACGTGGCCACTTAGCTTGAATAGCCGGCAACACCTTGTCGATCATGAACGTTCTAATGAAATCCCTAGTAATTGAAGTGATGGGCTTCACTTCCATTGTCCCAGCTTGCTGGTTACTACTTCTCTTAGAACGTTCATATGTAACCAAAGAAAAGCACCCAATCTTTCCATCAAAAATGCAAAGTCCCTCTCTATTAAACCTTGGCCGAGCAGTAACAGTCAAGAACATGAGCTTAGGGACGTTGTTCTTACTTTTGCATGTACGTAAGGGCTCATCCTCATCTGGAAGCATGTAATACCTCTCTGATTTTCTAGTAAGGTAGAACCATTTCTCATCAATGAAAACAACATCAAACAACCCCTTAAACCTTGGATTATCATGCATGCTTTCAGGTTCAAGCATATCCACACACCATTGTAGCCTAGCCTTCTTGTTTGCATATGTTAAGTGTGGCTTTATACTGTTTGAGTGCCGCTTAAGCTGACCTTCTCGTATATTTCTCAGTAGGTTGGATTTACTAATACCTAACACAGCACACACATCTTCTAGTGTTGTTCTATGCTTAAGAGCAACATTACGTAATGGTTCTAAATCCAATGGAACTCGCTTACGGCCAGCTCTGCCACGCTTTCTACTAGAAACATCAACTGGAATGCCTTGATCAAGGGAGCTTTTACCTTGCTGCCATACACGCTGAACAATGCGATGACGGACTCCGAATAGTTCGGCAACTTCTTTGGTAACATGCCTCTTTAGTTTCCCATTTGTGCTTCTTGCCAACAAAGCTTGATATATTTGTCTTCTTAATTCATTTGGAGTATCTTTCCTACCTAAAAAATATTGCAAAACCATTAGCAGTGGCAAGAAGGCACAACAGAATAAAAAAACATGATTCATGTCATCTTCTACCTTGGACAACATTGTCATTAGCAGCAGCTAGCACGGTTGGTTGCATGTTCATTTTGATCCCACCTTGGACAACATTGTCATCTTCTACATGTTCCAAGTTCAAGTCAAAACCACCATGGGGCGCTTCAAAGTTCAGATCAAAACCAACATGGGGTGCTTCAAAGTTCAGATCAAAACCAACATGGGGTGCTTCAAGGTTCAAATCAAATCCAACGTAGGGTGCTTCCAAGTTCAAATCAAAATCACCTAGAAAAGCATTGACATTGTCATGGGCCACAAACATGGTTGCATGGGAAAAAAAAAAGAAAATGAACAAGCATTGCCAAGAACATGGTACTGTAAAATTCGTGGTTGCACAAACAAGAATTGCCAAGAACATGGTTACACTTACCAATACCATGATCTATCGGCGGCTCCATCTTGATGTGTTTAACAGGTTGGGTTTGTTTGCATCAAGTGCTAGCTAACCGGTGTTTAAATAGAGGGAGCCAGCAGGGAGTTTCAGCAGGAGGGAGTTTCATCGCTAGTTTCAGTGGCAAAACGCGCCCGCACGTTTCAGCGGCTAAACGCTAATGCACGGTTCAGCGTGAGTTTCAGCGGCAAAATGCGCCCGCAGTACTAGCACGCTAGCAAAATGCAAAACGTGCTAGCGAGTTTCAGCGCCATGCAGCGCGCGCATGCCATATTGCAAGCAAAATTCTGGGGTTTCTAATGAAACCATGTAATTTTCAGAGCATAATCATAGGTTGTACTCTTTTTTCCTTCTAGTAGAAAGGTTTTTACCGAGACAACAGATCAATAAAGCTCTTATTTATTTATTTTTTATAATTGTTTTGATTTTTTGGATTTTTTTAGCTATTATTTTTGATTTTTTCCTATTTTCGGAGTGCTGGCGGACCGAGCGTGCCTCCACCGTGCTGGTCGGGCCTGTCGTGCCTCCACCGTGTCAGCCAGGCCTGTCGTGCCGAACGGGCCCATCGTACCGAATAGGCCCGTCGTGCCGACTGGGCTCATCGTGCTGTGGGCCGGCCCAGCACGACTCAGTGAAAGTTATGCCGTGCCGTGTGCCGACGACTCGGCACGCGGGCCGGCATGGCACGGCCCATTATAGTAAATGGGCCTATAGTTTTCGGGCCGTGCCGAGCTGGGCCCGTGCCAGGTCGGCCTGAGTGGCCTATTTGGTCATCTCTGGCATAGGCTCGCAAATTCAATGGGTCAGGGGCTTCGTACATATGACAGGGGTGGAGGCTTGGTACATACGCGCGCATGCATTCCTGAAACTCAAATTAAAGGGTTTATCAAGATAATTTTGGTTATCCACCGCATTGTTCGACTTGTCGTCTGTGACCTCAAGGTCATTCTTTTGGGTTTATTACATAGTATCTATAAGACTAAATCTTGTATATTAGCAAACCATGTTAGTGTCATGGACTATAATAGCATTACTACTATAGAAAATACCTTTAATGCCGGTTCATAAATAGCATAACTGCTGGTTTCTGAACCGGCACTAGACAATTGGTAGTGATAGTTGTCGAGAATCACTACTGGTTCAAAAACCCTTATCACTGTCAGTTCATAAAACCAACCGGTAGTGATAACCAGTAGATAAATTGAGTATTTCGAGACTAAAAAATCCAAAAAAAATATACTAGCCTCATATGTTATGTATGAGATTTTTCGTGCAAAATACGCACGCACAGTTCCTAGGAGTCGAATTCATGACTTCTCACCTTACGCGAAACCTCTTTACCATCTCACGTCATTGATTGCTGAGTTGAGATAAATAGGACACTCTTTCTTTTTTACCTTAGTTCTACGAAACTTTTGACGATTATTTGGGCTTCAAAACGACTTTAAATGAAAAGTTTTTCAACTAAAAATTTGTAAGACTCGTCGAGAGGTACAATTTCCATATAAATATTTTTTCAACCAACTCGGTATGAATATTTATGAATTTTTAAATATCTCAACTAAAAATATGCAAACGACACTTGTTGTCCCCTTCCTCGACATTTACCAACTTTAGCATTACATATATTATCATTTCATAACGTAATTAATACCGTTAGAGATGATCATTTGCCTTAGTTATATTTTTTATCATTCTTTATTTTGTCCAACTTGGAACTGAATTGGCCAACATGAATGTTAGAGAAAAGCATTATATACAACAAATTAATCATTCTTTAGTAGTTAAGCATTACATATATTAACATTTCACCATGCTATTACTAACTGTATCCTTTTTTATTTTTTTTTAGGAATGCTAAGCACTTCCACGAGTGAACCACAATAAAAGGAGTTGAGCTCGATAGATTACAGATGCCAAAATAGTTACAAACCAGATTTTGGTATCTAGATTGCTTCAAATGAAAAGGTTGTCAACTACAAAGTTATAGATATCATCAAGAGCTATAATTTTCATATAAAAATTGTGTCCATCCAACTTTATATGAAAAAATTATGAATTTTTTAAGATGAGCTGCAAACCACCATCACGAACTAACACTAATAGCTCACTATTACTATTGATTAGTAACTCCACTATCAGTGCCAGAATCATTGCCAGTTTTTTGACATAACCAATAGTGATAATGCTTTTTCACTTCTGATTCTTTTTGGATAGACTATTAGTGCTGGTTCTTGGCATGAACTAGGGATGATATATTATCACTGCTGGTTTTTAAGGAACTGAAAGTGATAGAGGGTCACAAATGGGTGCTTTTGTAGTAGTGTTAATCACCAAAATCACATTTCCATTGATCTTTGAGTTGGGTCGTGACCCTACCCGCTGCCCTCCTATTGTCCATGGCTCCAACGGTGCCACCGCCTTCACACCTCCGCCGATGAAGGCGCCAACCCTAGCTTCCCTTTGAAACCTGGGGCATGGTGAAACCTGAGCCCTAGCCCTCGGACCCTAAAACGCACCATAACGAATCCTAACCCTAACCTTGTCGAACCTCGCCTGTGTTGGAGAAGAGGGTGAAGTGGAGGGAAGTCACTACTGCATAAAGGGTCATCCCTGCCCCCCTTTCACTGCCGGTTCAGTAATAACCTACAATAATAATATATTACTATCGGTTCGTAAGCTCAAGACACACATAAAAAGCTAAGCCAGCCAGAACCAATAGTAATAGTAGTTATCACTGCCAGTCTTGTTACGAACCGATAATGATATTCAAATTATCATTGCTGGTTCATGAAAAGACATGCATAAATAGATGTGCCTTTAATAACCTACAGTGATAATGTTTATCTCTGCTGGTTTGTATTCTAAATTGGCAATAATAATGTTTATCACTACCAGTTCATATTCTCACCGACGGAGCAAGAATTGACGAAGACAAACCAACGGTGTTAATTATTATCATTGTAGGTTCATATTCCAAATTGGTAGTGATAATTCAGCCGCCTCCATCTCACTTCACTTCCAATCTCCTGAAGCCACTCCAGAGGGGTACTGGCGATTGAAGTGGTGTGGTGGTCACCGCCGCCATCGTGGACGCTTCTACCCCTTGTGCCTGATTTCCACGTAGTCATCTCACCGTCTCTGAGCTCGTAGGCACCTCGCCGTCTCCTGAGCCAACTCGTGGCCACCCTCATCCCCCCTGAGCCCTCACCGTCTTTGAGCCCGTCACAAGCCTCGCTATCTTTGAGCCTGTCGCTAACATCACCGTCTCCCCATCTAAATGAGCTCAACTCCTTTTCTCCTCATCTCCTCTCCCGTCTCCTCATCTCCCCATCTCAAAAGTGAATGTTGTGTGATCGTTAAAGATTATGGCAATATGTAGATCGAAACAAATGGCAAAAAATACAAATGTGTTGAAGATGATTATATTTTTGTCATTCGTTTAGGTTTACTATTGTCGTGGGTTAATCCTAGACAATTATTCTGCTATGTACTGGTCGATTGGCGCGTGAACAAAGCTTACGGTGTGATGAACTCAAGAACACCAGGGGTTATCCAGGTTCAGACCTCCTGAAGGATAACAGCCATACGTCATGTGTATTTTGTTATGAGTGTTTATGAACTGGTTACAGATGAGTTCCTCCCCAATCTAGACTCGTTCCTCCCCTTTATATACAAGAGAAAGAGAACTTACAAGTATGTCCCTTTCAGTAGACCTATACCTAGCTAGATATTTTTTCTTAGGCTATCACCACGCGGAGCGTGCACCCTGCACCTTGTGTCGGTAGTACTATGGGGCCCATCACATCCTCTTGGGCACCTCCGCTTTTAGTTTACTTCGGTAGCCCTGCCTGTCCCCTCGCCACGAGCCGCAAGCTTATCTGCCAAGCCGCTCCATCCCAGCCTTCCGTGAGCCCGCTCGCGAACTCATCCACTTGCCTAGTTGTTCTGCAGACCCTATCCCATCTATAGTGTGGTGCCAAGTCAGTCCGCAAAACCCCACTCTATAGCATTTAATGCTACGGGGCAGGGCATTGCCTATCTGCGCTGGACACAACTTTGTTCGCTGAAGGAGAAGCCTCGTGAAGGAAAATACTTGAGTAGAAATCAATAAATGTGATTAGACAGGTAAGGTATGGATGGTTCACGACTAGCAAGGGTTGGTCGCGGGATCACAATATATTGCAAGGAGGCTGCTAGCGCAACCCTCGTGCTAGTCGAGCGAGCCGTGACCTGATCGCGCGATGGACCAGGGTTTAGGAAATATCCTCCACCGGTCGCCGTATCTCTTGTGGAGCCCATTAGCCAGGACACCCCTTACTCAATACTCTGATAACTATTATCACCGCGAATGTAGTTAGATATTGTCATTCGTTCAAGCTAGATTGTGGCAATAGGTACATCTAAATGTGTGGCAGATTTTTTTTTTTTCAAAATGATTATGTTTTCGCCATTCATTTAGATTTATTATTGTCACTTGGATACCGCAAGATGTAAAATGGATATTTCGCTATATAAAATACTCTACCTCGAAAATTTTAGCATGAGGTCTCTATCTCAAATTTGATCTAATCCCCTGATAAAAAGTTCACGGTAGTGTATTTTGCACATGTGAATGGATTATCATTGCCGATTTAAGGCTTGAACCAGCAGTAATAATCCATAATTATTACTACAGCTAATTCGCTGCCGGTTCAAAAACCGGTACTGATGCTAATTTTGAACTGACCGTGATGATATTTTCTGAGAGGAGAAAAAACATCCAAATAGATTTTAGAAATTACCCTTTGAAAAAACACCACCAGTAACATCAATTTGGCTGCCTCTCACTCTCAGAGGCAATTCCCACACATCATCAGCTCACGAGAGTTTGACAGGTCCACCCCTAGTCCCTGATACAGTATGGCCTATCTTGTAGAGATCTAGCATGATTCCATTTGCATTTGGGTTGTGTTAGCTTGAAGAATATGCATACTCTTGTAGTCTGGTGCTAGGTACCTAAATTCAGGACAATGAGTATTAGCAGGTATATTTACTGGAATAACTACGTCCCCTTCCTGCTGTTTATCGAAACCCAATTTTATAATTTTCTGCCAATCTGAAAATTATCCAAGCTAGTTGTTGTAGTTCAGAAAGTAAACTAATAACCACACCAAAATAATAGTGACATATATATTTTTTTCATTCAAGCATTAACAGCATGAAACAGAGTAGATCAAAAGGATGACTAAATGTTTGATGGCCCATATATGCACGTATGGGTCCATGTCCACGTGCACCATACAACAAAGAAAAATTTATCAGTAATGAAAAAATATCGGAGGTTAGCGATAAATAGGATTATCGGATTTATCATAATTCTATCGGTGATAGACAAAAATTTTCGGACAAAATTTGAAAAACAATGGCTCAATTTCTTAAAAAATCACATAGATTATATCCAAACTATTTTGACATAAAAAATAACACATAATAATATATAAATGAGATAATATCACACTTTCATAGCACACATTCAATATGTTTCGTTGGATAAATATATAAAACATCATATAAGCTCATGTCCTTCCACATGGATAGTCCATTGGATAGATTTAAGCATAACAACAAACATAATCTCAAATACTACATGTTTGGAGGAAAATATTACAAATATTGGCATCATTCCATAGTCCCAAATATTACAAGTTTGAGAAAAAATACACAACATAAATATGAATCCGTAGATGTGAGACTATGTCACAACATATTACAAGATAGGAGATGTGAACCTCCTTTTTGTTGTTCCATGTACTATATATTCTTGCATATATGCATCATATGTACACAAAATTAAAGTTTTCCTGTAAATTCTCAAATAATTTCAGAGCGTGTAATGTATGAACAGTTGTTTCCCAAGTGAAATTTAGATGTCAATACGAAGCAATATTCTGCCTTGTAATTAACTAGATCTTCAGAGCAATATGAAGCAATATTTCAGAGCGTGTAATGTATGAACAGCTGTTCACAAAATTAATGTATGGCAGCTAACAATGTATGAAATGTAATTAACTAGATCTTCAACTTTAAACATGAAATACAAAAAGTATTATTCTGGCTGATCACTACTATTTCTTTTCTCATTATGAAGCAATATGCCAAGCCTTGCATTTGAACAATAAATATCGTCGGCATGTGCGTATATGCTCACAAGTAATCATCCCAAATAGTTGGGAAAAATGCAACCCCCCCCCCCCCAAAGTCACTTGGATTTTGACTTTCCCCCTAAAAATTGTTTTGTTGCAAAAAACCCCCCCAAAGGTTTGATTTTGTTGCAAAAACACCCCCAAAAATTCAAACAAATTTAAAAAAATCACAAAAAATTCAAAAAAAAACTAGAGACAATTCTAAGATATTTTGTGAATTTTGTTTTTCAAAAATAATATCCTTTGCATCATATTTTATGGAGAGTAAGTTTGAAACAAAAAAAACGTGCATCTCATTTATTAATTCGAGTTAAATGCATAGTTAATTATTCACTAATCCAAAAATCATGAAACAAATTTTGTTTAGTCTTCTTACATGATCCTCTATCTTCTAAAAATACATGAAATCTTGAAATAGTTATTGTAACATGCAGGATTGAGTAAATGTGTTGCAGATAGATTAATTGATAACTAATCCATAACACCCCCACAATTAGTGAAACCACTTTTATTAGTTTACTTAAACAATTATTTGTGTAGGAAAAATAATAGTAGACATGACAAAGTTAAAATAACATGAGTTAATAAATAAGTTGCACATTTTTATTTTTTTTCTAAACTTTCTCTCCATGAAATATAATACAAAGGATATTATTTTTGAAAACAAATTTTACAGAAGGTCTTAGAATTGTCTCTAGTTTTTTTAGAATTTTTTTGATTCTTTTATTTTTTTTAATTTTTGGGGAATTTTTTGCAACAAAGTCAAATTTTCAGGTGTTTTTGCAATAAAACAATTTTTGTAGGGAAAGTCAAAATCCAAGTAATTTTTGAGGGTTTTTTGCATTTTTCCCCAAATAGTTAGAACCTTCTTGGGTGACCACCTCAACAGCCCCGTCTGTCCGTCGTGCTCCTACCAGCGGAGCCACTGGACGATGCGCCGGCGATGCCCTTGCCTTTGTCACGACGATCCACCCGTCCCTCGCCTTCTGTCACCATCACAGCAGAGCACGCTAACGGTCGAGTGGAGCAGAGCAGAGCACAGCTTAACTGTCACAATGTACCTAACTGAACCATCTCATCTCAAAAGCTTATTGACAAATGTTGATCAATCCATTTCCAGTTTTCCACCGAGGCTGATCAATGAATCACATGTTCATACACACACACACACAAAAATCACATCTAAATTCTCCAGCAGCAACAAGCTAAGGAAGCTTGGTAAGTTGGCAACGCACAGCACAAGCATGAAGCAAACAGAGGCAGCAGCGCTAGTAGCAATGCGCCTGCTGTTACGCGCGTTTCAGAATCTTCCAGGTCTAGAAGAACTCACACAGCACGGCGTCGCGCATCAGCCTCACCGCGTCCTTCGCCTCGCCGAGGCTGCGCCTGGCGTCCTGCACGAGCTGCCCCACCGCCGACCGCCACCCTTTCCGGCGCTGGACTCGGTAGAGCACCACCGGAGGAAGTCCTCGGCCGCAGTGGTAGCCGACGCGGTGGAGCTCAACCGAAGCAGCGCGTCGTGGGCGTGGCGGATGAAGGCCTTGCGGAGGTCCGTCCACCTTTGCCACGGAGCGTCGTCGGCTTGGAGGCCGACGTGCGCCGCGTCATCGGGCTGGCCGCTCGAGCTTCACGCTCGCCTGGGTTGGCGGCGCAGACGGGCACGGGTTGCGGCGGCGCAGACAGACACGAGTTGCGGTGGTGCCCGGAGCTATGGTGGCGGCTGGAAGGACTTGGAGGCTGGGAGTCGGGCGTTGGGAGGTGGGGAATGGAATGAGCTAGGTTGGAGGCGGCGAGGGCCAGCTGAACTGAGTGGTGGGCCGGTTGAATGAGCACCCAGGAATGCAGAGCCGCAGCGGCGTGGGCGCCAATTCAAATCAGTCCGAAATTTTTGGCCGATACCCAAATTTACTGGGCCCATCGATATATACGAAAATTGAGTTTATCGGAACCTTTATCGACGATAAATTTTTCTCTGCCATACAACCTCACAATATCACATGGATTTGTCCCTCAAAATAAAAGGAAAATCTAGGTTTTTGACATCGCTTCAATTCTAACTTTTATATTTGTCATCGTCTTTTAAATTATTAGACTCATGTCACTAGTTGGCAAACTTGTGTTCATGCTACTACTATCGTCTCGTTTCATCAGTTGTGACTGTTATGATGACGTGGTCATCCAAAATGGCCAAAAGCCCCCTTTGTTTCTCCCTTCCTGCCTCTCACCTTCGACTGGGCCTCACCACGTCTACTTCCATCTATTCCCTTTCCCTTTCTTCTTCCTCCTGCACGGGAAGCTCACCGCTGCCTCCATTCGAGGGGTGTGGCATGGAGTCAACCAGAGCTTGCAGGTGATGCCAGAGTTAACCGCTACTCGACGCGGGAGGAAGAAGGAAAGAAGAAAAAGAAAGAGAAGAGGTGGTGGGGTATCCTGGCTGGGTAAGAGTGTGAGAGAGGAAGGGATTGAGAAAGAGAGATGTCATAGAGATGAGAGGTTACGTACAAAGATCATTTGTCACGACCAAACGGCTTGACAAAATGGTGTTTGGGCTTCAATAGAATAAACCGAACAAGTTTGCGAACCAGTAGCATGGACCTAATAATTCGAAGGGCGGTGATAAATTCTGGAAACAGAATTGAAGTGATGTCATAAATTTAAATTTTCCACAATTAAACGGCTTGACCAAATGGTGTTTGGGCTCTAGTAGAATAAACCGAAAAAGTTTGCGAACCAGTGGTATTGGCCTAATAATTCAAAAGGATGTGATAGATTTCAAAAGTGGAACTGAAGTGATGGCACAAATTTAAAATTTTAAAAATAAAACATTCAGGTTGTGGTATTCACGGGCCATGGGATCCGGGATGAACACGCACGTACCATTTCATTGACCAGATTATTCTACACCACTGCAAATCCAGGATAAGAAATATAATACGCGCACACATAGTAAGTTAACCATATATTACCAAACGTGTTGACAGGTGAAGGGAAGCTATCATTTTTTTTTTATTGTAGCTGTTCTTGTCTTCCAGTGGTGTATAACTCGTGTGTCGTTCAACATCTCTTGAGGGAGAGTAATATTGATCTGAGGACTGAGGCGATGATGCATGGCTAGTTTTCTTGATGTTCTTTTCTCTTCATCTCTGACCTGCAGATATTTTGTGATACGATACGATGGATATGTTAGCTAATGTGTATTAGATTTATGGAAATGCTCACTACGCCTACATGTGCAAAATACATAGTTTTATGCAATGCAAAGATACTTGTCTAGCTTCAAATCAGTTACTTGGATTATATTATTTTCACGTGATTGTATTATTATTGTTGCTCCTATCAACTCATGAGCTGCTATCTTTTGTTATGATTGATCTGGTAAACATAGCATGCGGCTCTTACATTAAAGTTCTTTGTCACTTGCTAATGACTATGATTTTTACTGTTATATGTTCTCCTATATCACTTCAATTCATTTCTTTACTTCATTTCATTTATATATGTACTCGTCTTGTGGTTTCGTGTTTGAATAAAGGGAATATGGAAGGTGCATGGTTAATATAACTATACCGCATGTTTTAACATTAGCTAGTGAGCACCGCGAAAGAGTGATGAGTAATGTTACCATGATATTGTGATCACTCGATCCCGGAATAAAACATGCATGTGTTGTACATTATATTGATCTGATGCATGAGACAAGAACCGAGCAATAGCTCTAGTAGCTCACATGTTGAGCAGTCTTTCAGATTTTCTGAAGCTGTCTTTTTGAAATAAAATTAAAATAGTAAAACATTGTCTGTTTTTCTGTGAGTGTTTCCTATATGAGTGATAGAACGAAAGCACGCCCCAGTACGTGTCCCTTCTGTTAGCTTAGTGCTCTAGTTTTGCTAAGGACAATATATGGTGGAAAGGTCGTCGTCCAACAATTCCTTTCGGGCAAGCCTGTGTGAGCTAGACGACAACTAGATAACTACTATATTAGGGTGTCTCAGAGTTTCTCGTAATTATCAGAGTATATTTTTATCTTAGAAAAGAGATCCCTGAGGAAAGAAAACTACTCATACATACTAGAGTATCCCGTAAACAGAGAAGTTTATCTCTAAGAACGGGAATAAACACTCCAGAGAACATATGATATCCCCTATATATATATATAGAGCTTGAGGTGTAGGGGTGGAAATGGATGGCAGGAAATTCGAATTATTCAATTCCGTATCTGTTAAAATACGAATATGGATATCTGTATCCGTATTCGTTTCTGAAATGGATACTAAAATGGATATATCCGAATTCGTTTTCGAGATTCGGATTCAAATGTGGATATCCGAATTCGAGATATATCCGATTCGTATCCGTATCCGCCAACCAGGGAACCAAATTTTGCTAAAGTTTTAGAAATTTCAGATATGAACGAAATTCCAACCCAATCAAATTGGAACAAATTTCAGTTAAATTTGATCAAAAATTTAAATTTCCAACATGAATTTTGAACAAAATTTCTAAAATTCTGGTCCAATCAAATTAGAACAAATTTCAGTCGAATTTTATCAAATTTTAGTCAATTTTTTTTCAAAAATTTAAATTTCCGACCTGAATTTCGACGATCGAGTAGATATCCAAATGCGGATTCGTATTCGAACTATCCGATTTGTATTCGTATTCGAGGATATCTGGATCCGTATTCGTATTTGGATTAAAATGTGGTAAATCGTACTATCCAAATTTGATTCCATGCGTATTCGATCCGTTTCCATCCCTACTGAGGCGCATACGGAGAACAAGCCATTAGAAGTTGCACAAGCTGAACAAGTCATTACAAGATAGAAGACATCTGAAGTCGAACAAGAAAGTCACCGACTAGGTTTATATCAATCTATGCTAGTCATACATTCCTTGTAATAGGTTTAGATCAATATAAGAAAAATAGAATGTAGGGTTATTATTATCAGTGAGTCCCGAACCTGTATACAACCCCCCCCCCCTCTGTGTTCTCATGTGATTCACCTAATCCAGGCATCCCCTTTTCATCCTATAAATTTGTAAGATCGGTGGTTCACCAATCGTCGATAACTAGGGCCGCGCGTGAGGATCATGACAATAGACGTTGAAGAGTCTACACAGAATATGTCATCGGCTTCGCCCAAGCCTTCGCCAAGAACCGATTTTTTAGATGAGGGATTCTACAATAACTTTACCCCTTTTTTTCCGGCAAGCCAGTGATTGACCAGGCGAATTTTGTCAAAGAACTTTCCAACAACGATTCAAGCAATGAGGTGAGTCATTTTATAGATCAATGTGTCAAAGATTATGGCATCGAGTTTGAACCACTCGGTTGCCAAGACAATCATAAATGTTCAATTCACAGCAAGTCAGGATCTACCACCACAGCTTCTAACAACATGGATTGTCAAGACACTAATTTGGAGCAATCCGATAAAAAATCCATAATGGATCTGGACACTTCCTCTAGTGAAGGTTACCTCCGAGAAGTCTTTGTCATTGGAGACTGTGGTGACAGTCTAGGCAATCATGACAATGACCTACAAACGGGCATGGCCCTCTGGCTCCGGGTGTGGGTGATGGTCAGCACCAGATGAACACACCTCAGAACCTTAACAGAGCACCGATTCTGTGACTGCTAAAAGGATCCTTCTTCTACAAAAGGCCTTCATGCATCCTCCAACTATAGATCTGACAACCCTAGCTAGTAAGGACTAGATGAACTCGACGATCGACTTGACGAAAGAGGTCATCATCCGGGCCAAGAGAATAATCTGGCCCTAGCCAAAAATAGTGCTAACTATGGTAGATCACATAATCCCCTGGAACAAGGCTTCTCGAGATGACAACCGAGCGAATAACCAACGCCGAGCCTTGCCAGTCAAAGGTCATCCGATCAATAACTTGCGTGAGATCATCGATGGCCGGAGAAGATGGCTGAGGACCTCCAAAGGGGCTTTGTCTAACCCTCGGCAATCCGATCAAGTGACGTCCCAACACCGATCAAATTGGGGCCGATCCCCTATCCCCATGGGAAAAAACACTGAGGCAGTTGGAACCAAGTAGGGCGTCATCAACGGATGCCTAGACTTCTCTCCAGATCTACAGAACGTAAGCTGGCCAGGTTCCACCCCGAGACGATTGAGAAATACAATGGAAGCATGAATCTCGTTGAGTTTCTCCAGATCTATATCATGGCCATCCAAACGGCTGGTGGGGATGAGAAGGTCATGGTGAATTACCTCCCTATAGCCCTTGAAGGGGAAGCTAGGACATGGTTGACCAACCTATCACTGGGGATAATCTACTTGTGGGAGCAGCTTTGCGAGGTATTCCGAGCCAATTTCTAGGGTACATACATCCACCCCGACATGAAAAATAATCTCTACCATTGTGAGCAGACGGGGAGTGAAACCTTGCGTGAATTCATATGCCGCTTCAGCAATATTCGGAATAACATCCCCAAGGTCAGCGACTACGATGTCATACATGAGTTTACTTTGGGGGGGGGGTGTCAAGAGCCGAAGGTGTGTTAAAGACATCATCATCCAAGAACCGAAGACGGACAAAGAGCTCATGAAGATCGTCGATGAGTTCGCCAAGGCTAAAGACGCGCTTCTCTTCGTCAAGGAGAAGACTAAGGGCATCAAACGCCCTCAACCCGGGCTCGAAGGCAACAAGGTCAAGGCCAAGAGCAAGAAAAATGTCAAGGGAAGTAACGGCAAGAAAAATAACTCAAAGGAAAATTTTGCATATCTGCCTGACACCCATCCCGACAAGTGTCCCGGTTCCTCCCAGAGCAAGAACTTTACACCAGGCTCTGGTGAGCGTGATGGTAAGCCTTGGTGCGACCTCCACTAAACCGACAACCATAGCATCCACAAGTATCGCATCTAGAAAAAGTTGGTCAAGGCGGAGGACAAAAAAAGGGCTAAAGAAAAGAAGACCTAGGTCGTGCCCCAGAGTAGGGTTTCCAGCTCTAGTGGCAGTGAAGACAACATGGATCTGATGTCTTTCCAGCTGGATGAAAGGACGACCGACCACGTGTTCGGTTGTTCTGCATCCTACGAGTCTAAAAGTCAATACAAGACAGTGACCCAATAAGTCTTAGCAGTCACCCCAAGGGTTGTTAGGCCGTTAAGTTAGATTTCCTTCGGCTAAGATGATTGCCCTGATAAATTTGTACGACTAATCTACTTCCTAATAGCAGTCGAGCCTACGATAAATAACTGCAGGGTCACCCAAGTTCTTATCGATGGAGGGAGTTCCCTGAACATCCTCTCCGCTAACTTGCTTGAAGGGATACAGATCTTCCGATCTGCTATCAAGCCGGTAACTCAAGCATTTCATGGTATAATACCTAGGATCTTTGGCCACCCCCATCGGCCAGATATTAGGAAGCATGACAACTTACGGCCTTTCATGGTATAATACCTTCGGGAAGCATGACAACTTACGGGCCGAAAAAAAATTATTTGATGTGGTCGACTTCGAGATGGCATACAATGCCATCTTAGGAATACCTACTCTTTACAAATTCATGGCAACAACACATTACACTTATCAGTAAAGATCTCAGGACCCAAGTGAGTCATTACTATTTGGGGCTGCCCAAAAGTAGGCCTGCGTTGTGACAAGTGGAGTCTTGACATGGCCACGCAACATCAACTTGACAAGGAGACGAAAAACTCAAGGCCTAAGGCAGTCGTGAAGTCTCATGATGAAGTCAAAACAGTTCCTCTAGACCTAGTGGAGCCATCCATCAAAGGCAGGTTTTATTTGGGAGGTGAATAACCCTGAGTGGCTCGTAAACCTTGTCATGGTCAAAAAATCAGACGGCAAATGGCAAATGTGTGTTGACTTCATCGATCTCAACCAAGTCTATCATAAGGACACCTTTCCTCTACCACAAATAGATCAGATAATTGACTCCACCTCTGGCTACAACTATCTAAGCCTGCTTGATGTCTACTCCGGTTATAAGCAGATTATCATGCATCCAGAAGATGAGGAGAAGACCTCCTTTATCACTTTATTTGGAGTCTATTGCTATGTTAAGATGCCCTTCGGATTGAAGAATGCTGGCACCATATACCAACTGGGAATGCAAATAATGCTAGATGACCAGATCAGCCAAAATGCCAAAGCCTACATTGGCGATCTCGTCGTGAAAACCAAAGAGAAGTAAGACCTCATCTCTGACCTACAAGAAATATTCAACAACCTACGCAAGAATCGAGTCAAGCTAAACTCGGAGAAGTATGCATTTGGAGCCGATAGGGAAACTACTCAGTTACCTGGTGTCCTACCGGGGGATCAAAGTCAATACCGAAAAGATCAAAGCTATTGAAGAGATGCAACCTCTCAGATCAGTGCGAGAAGTTCAAAGACTAACCAGGTGCATGGCGGCATTTTTCCATTTTATTTCCCAACTCAGAAATTGAGGACTTCCTTTCTTCAAGCTACTATCTATTGCTACTTGGAGATTGACAACATAACAGGCTTGAGTGGTAAAAAGAGGTAGATGAGGCATTCAAAAATATGAAGAGGTATCTCCCCCCCCCCCTGTGCTAATCGTTCCAAACACTAATGAAGATCTACTGTTATATATCACGGCCATACCAGGTGCTGTAAGTGGGGTATTGGTAGTGGAAAGAGAAGTGCAAAACAAATGAGAGAAAAGTCAGTGACCAATGTACTATATCAGTGAAGTGCTCCACGGTCCTAAAGAACGCAATCCGAAAGTGTAGAAGCTACTGTATGCTATACTAATGGTCTCTCGCAAGCAGCAACATTACTTATAGGCTCACAAGATCAGCGTACCATCAATATTCCTACTTGGAGAGATCCTACATAACAGAGATGCAGTCGGCCGAATCACCAAGTGATCCATTGAGCTCGGGGAATTTGACGTCCGCTTCGTGCCTCGAACAACAATCAAGTTACAAGTACTCACCGACTTCATAGCCGAATGGACTGAACTTGATAAACACCAGGATGACCATGGCAACTTATCAGATGTATGGACTCTATTTTTTGACAGATCTCTCAAGCTTTAAGGCGTGGGGGCTGAGATTATACCGATCTGTCCTACGGCAGAAAGCTTGCAATACACTTTGTAGATCGATTTTCTAGCCATGAATAACATAGACGAATACGAAGGTCTGCTCGTTGGACTTCGAGTAGCTTCTACTCTTTGCATCCACTACCTACTTGTGAAAGGGGATTCACATTTAGTGGTGAAGCAAGTTAGTAAAGAGTATCAAACCTCGGATAAGACCATGCCAGACTACCTCGTGGAGGTGAGGAAGCTAGAAAAGAAATTCGTCAGACTCGAGGTTAGGTATATCCTAAGGAAGGATAACTGTCTCGCTGATAATCTTGCCCACCTAGCATCCTCATGATCTCCAGGACAACCAAGGATTTTTATAGAGAAACTCTCGAAGCCATCAGTGAAATCATCAGATGACACAGCCGAAGGAGTGGTGGTCTATGAGACCTATAACTAGCTCGAGGGCTCACCAGGGATCGACACCCTAAAATGAGTCATTGGGGAACTTGTGGCTCAGCTTGAAAGTAAAGTTTTGTGGATGGGCCCAATCCACAAGTACCTTCAAGATAAAGTTGCACCTGAGGATGATGCACTAACTGAGTAAATTTTCTATCAATCCAAGATGTATACCTTGGTCGATGACATTTTCTATCGAAGAGGCGCTCATGGAGTACTCATGAAATGTATCTCTCATAAGCAAGGTAGAGAACTACTCAGGAAAAATCCATGGAGGGGTGTGCAGAGCTCACGCTTCCTTCTGAACCCTAGTCAGAAAGGTATTTAAACAAGATTTATATTGGCCTACGACTCTCCATGATGTGAGCGAGTTGGAAAAAAAGTGTATCGGCTATCAATTTCACAGCAGATGTGTATATCAACCCGCTCTAGCTCTACAGACGATCCCCTTGTCACTTGAGGGATGTATATTCTGGGGGTTTTTCTGGTAGCGTCTGGGGGCTTCAAGTTCTTATTCGTTGTAATTGACACCTTCACCAAGTGAATTCAAGTTGAGCCGGTAGGTAAAATCACTTCGGCAGCCACTAAGAAGTTCATCATGAAGAGCATCATGACAAGGTTCGGCATCCCGAGTAGGATCATCACCAACAAAAACACTTAGTTCTCTAGCGCGGAGTTAATCGATTACTACGAAGAACTAAGCACCACAGTTTACTTTGTGTTCATGGCTCATCCATAAAGTAACGGACAAGTCGAGCGGGCAAATGGTCTAGTACTACAAGGAGTCAAGACCCGTGTCTTCAACTGCTTATCCACCTACACTGAAGCCTGAGCCTCCGAGTTGCCTAGTGTACTTTGGGCACTCCAAATGACATCTAGCAGGGTGACAGGTGAAACATCTTTCTTCCTAATCTATAGGGCCGAAGCAATGCTACCCCATGAGCTAAAGATCAAATCCCCCCAAGTTGAGCTATACATCGACAAGGATGAAATCCCAAGAAGATAGGATGACCTCAATATTCTTGAAGAAAAAAGGATGTAAGTATTGATAAGATTAGCACGATACCAACAAGATCTCCTATGCTACCACGACCAGAACATCCGTAATAGATCCTTCAAACCTAGAGATCTGGTTCTACAACTCGTACAGAGCCAGAAAAACAGCAACAAGCTATCACCGAAATGGTAAGGTCCATAGGGTGGTCGAGTATAACCACCTAGGGTCGTATAGGTTAGCTATGGAGGATGATCAAGTTCTTAAAAATTTCTTAGAATATCGACCAACTTCGTAAGTTCTATATGTAAGTACTTAGGATATATTTTTCAATATTAGTTATCATATTATTAATGTATGTCATTTACCTATTTCGATACAATGCCTTCAAGAGCTGAGATAAGCTACTATTTAGGATTTATGCCCACACACACACTCGAGATTCTAGACTGTCGATCCGAGAATCCTTCCCCGATAACCAGTTGGGGGCTTCATGTATACTAGGACTACAAAACTTATTGTGCGCACCATTTCTCCAATGAGAAGGGAAAAATATCTTTTAGGTACTGTGGAGAAACTTATCAAGTCCTTGAGTGCCTAAAATCTGAGACGTTTTCCGCTTAAAGTCTGACTTATGGTAACCACAATGAACATCCTGATAAGAGATCCCAAAAATCCCAAAGCTACTCAGAAGAAATAAAGGCTAAATACTTGTTTGAACTTTCCTTGTATTCACGAGGGGATTCATAGTCATACACATGCATTGCAGTAGAAATAGGAATCGTCGGTGTTGCTACTCCGGCTACCCCCTTTGGCTGTCCACACCAGAATAACACGTGGATGGAGAGAATGAAGTGGCGATGGCCTTGCTATCTTTAATGGAGACACTGTCGGGTGCCTCCTCTTCCTTCACCTCAGTCGCTGCCTCCTCTTTGTCTATTTCCGCTTGTAAGAGGTCCCTATCCACCTCGTCTTGGAATTGGGACACCCCTGAGGATGTTGGGGGCTTGCAATCTTCAATGGGGATGTCATGAGTCGCCGCCTTCTCTTCAACCTCCTTGTCGGAGGAGATATCAATAATCTCCACCATCGGACCATATTCAATGGGAGACGACGCCGGAGTGAGAGGTGAGTACTCAAGGGAAGAAGGGGAATAATCAGGAGAAGAATGTGTATATTTAGGCAAAGGAGGAGGTTCCATGATTGGACTCAGGTTTGACGTAGCAAAGCTTTGGCACCCAGGGGTTTTCATAGGCCAACGGGTCAAGAAACGACACCACATTATGAACCACAGACGCCCAAGTGATGCTCTGTCGTCGAGTATTCATACTTTCGGCTAGCAGTCAATCAGTGCAGTCGCTTATCTGCTGGGTTTTTCAGAGCACATGGAGCAGTTAAAAAGACAGAATGGTAGCTCTGTCATGCCCGTGAAAGAGAATATTTTCATCACTATGCAAAATTTCCGTTGCGACGGTTCAACTTCTGGACCTAGCCAGCAATGAGTCTTATTTGCCTTTGTCCTCTCGTATCAATGAGATGATATTTTTGGGCTAACTAGAAAACCTACTCAGATGTAACATCTTCTCGAGGAGTCGCATGAGAACTTGGAGATGTTTGGAATCTCGAGTAGATAATTTAATAACCCAAAAAACCCGAGTAGACGCATCATTCTAATCAGAAACCCGAGTCTTACCCGATGATACAGTTGGAAAAATTCTTATCTTTGCTGATCATGTACTTGATCCGTCGAAGCCTCAATTCACGTACTGATGGGGGCTTGATGATGACAACTGGATAACTATCATATCCAAGCACCCTAGAGTTTCTCACAATTCTTAGGGTATATCTCCTCCGGGAAAGGAATCTCTGGAGGAAAGGAAACTATCTGTAGGTACTTAGTGTATCCCGTAAATAGGAAAGTTTATCTCAAAGAATAAGAAGGAAGACTCTAGGGGACGTACGACATCCTCTCTATATACGGAGCTTGGGGCTCTACGGAGAACAAGCCATTAGAAGTAGCACAAGCTGAACAAGTCATTACAAGCCAGAAGACACTTGAAGTCGAACAAGGAAATCTCCGACTAGGTTTAGATCTATCTAGGCTAGCCACACCCCTTTGTAAGACAAATAAAACATAGGGTTATTATCCTCAGGGAGATCCGAACCTGTATAAAAACTCTCATTGTGTTCTCATGTGATTTGTCAACTCCAGCCATCCCCTCTTCATCCTACAAATTCGTAATATCGACGATTCACCAATCATCAAAACTTTGATCTTAAATTAGTAATCACGCCATAGAACGAGATTTTTCACATGTTTCAGCCATGACCTTACGCTGTGCTCTCCGGCGTACTTTAGCATGTCTGGGGGTAAACCCACCCTATAGCTAGAGGGTGTACAGGATATCAGGTAATTTTTCGTGTTTCAATGATCTATCATATATCCTAGATCTATATGATACCTGCTAGCCTAACAAGCAAGACAGCTAGACATCTAGCTCAACAAGACACCCGGTTACTTTTATTCTAGATCCGCCACTTAGCATGTCATCTCGGCTGACCATATTGTTCTGCTTCGTGAAAAGTGTTATCATATATCTGCTGTGCTCATCCCTCAATATATATTTGTAGGATGACTGACATGATAAAAGACAACAACACATTGTTTTTTTCATAACCACACGCAGATGTATATATCTAGCATACAACAACACATTTTTTTTCTTTGCTAGGGGCGTAAACTGTTGTACAAGTAATGCCTGACTTTTATGTCACTACAAGACTAATATTTTTTCCCACGCTTTCTTACAAGTGGTTAACGGTTTGTAGTATATATTTGGTTAATTGACTACAAAAACTGTAGGTAATGATTTTGTTGAGGATTGTGTTGTTGGTAATTTGTTAAAACTGTCGGGAAAGATACCAATTATACTAGAAAAATACTAAAGAGTACTAAAATTGTTGGCCATTCATAATAACTGTCGATAAATATTGAAAATCTTGTGGTGTGTAAGAAACAAAGTGTTCACGAGATGGAAATGGTCATACTTCGAGGATTCCTTGTAGCGCCCTGGAGAGAGAGTCCCCCTACCATACTGATTGCTTTAAGTTAATAAGTTTGCCGGGAGGGATGAAAAAGTAATACTGAAACTGGTAAAAGATTTTCAATCAGATCACGTTTGATTTCAACTTCGAGCATTAATTTCTCGATAGGAGTATCGGACTTGCATGAATGATATGATATAGAAATGCTGGATTATTTGTCCCCGTATATATAGGGCGGTATAAATTAACATATCAATATATTCTATTGAAAGGATCCTAACTGTCCCCGTATATATAGGGCGGCATAAATTAACATATCAATATATTCTATTGAAAGGATCCTAACTTTATCATTATATTCCTGTGACATTTATACTGAAGAAAATGTCACAAACATGTATACACATATGAATGCATCATGCTCAGTCCATTTTATTATGTAAATTTAGATACTAGAAAACAAATAAAGAGAACTAGGGCAACAAGTTAGGTAGTCACTTGTACTATGTCCAATAATTTGAAATTTTATGACCTACTCTACAGTTTTTCCTTTGCTGGGAAATTCCTGCATTTTCAGCATGCCTGTAGCAATCTCTTGGAGCACGAGGAGATATTTTGATTCAAAGAAACACAAGATACAGTTGAGGAGATTGGCAGATTGCTGTATATGTTAGACAATTTTAGGGCTCAACAGATGCAGAAAGTAAATATTTTACTACGGCAGAATGAAGAGAACTCATCACGCTACAAGTTACCGAGATATGAATAATTCCATCACCGGAAAGCCGCAGTAAATAGTTGACAGCCATTTTTCTCTTCGGATTATCTAGAAAACTCTCATGCAATTAAGCTTTAGCATATGTAGGTATAATTATATATATGTATATATCTTAGCATGAATTATATGTAGAAGCGTATAGGCTGCAAGTTGATCTACTATGTGTGCTAGCAGTAGAATTATCTTCTTGCTTGATCAAAATTAATTATGAAATGCTTGAGGGATATATGTAAGTAGTGCACGATGCATACACACTTTGGGCTGCCGCAGATGAGCATGGCGATGCATATCTTGATGATGCGCAGCTTCCCCTTCTGCTGCTTCGCCGCGCTCCGCAGCCTCTCCAGCTTCGAACCCTCCTTCCTCTCCATGCAGCTGTGAGCTTGCTGGCCAGCTAGCTAGTATTTGAGAGATTGATCGAATATGAGGCAGCAGAGCACAGATCTATATGTGCTACACTGCCGGCCAGCTAGACTTCACAGGGCATGAAAGTTAACACAACCACAAACCCAGATGTTGTAGTGAGATGCAGAGATGGATCCTGGTGCTCAAATATATATACCCAGCTCTTCGACTCTTCCTAGTGATCGAAGATGCTGTAGTGTAGACTGTCGAGATAGTACAACAGGGTGGGTTCTGCTAGTTACAGTTGTATCTTTTCAGATGCATCGAGGATGCGCCACTTGCTTTAACTTGGGAATTTGCTACTGCCAAAATTTGGTAGCTTTCTAGGGCTTTCATTAGTTCCTATAATTAGGAAGTTAAATCTAAAAAATAAACGATGGTTCAGGTATAAGAACACCGACCAATATTACTATAGAAAGGGTTATTCCTAGTCCCCTTTCATTACTGGTTCAGAAATAATCGGCACTGATAGTATATCATTACCCGTTCGTAAGCTTCAAGCACGCATAAAAAGCTGAGCCAGCAAGAATCGATAGTGATAGTAGTTATCGTTGTCGGTTCTTGTTATGAATCGACAATGACATCTAAATTATTATTATCAGTTCTGAAAAAGACGTATCTTTAATAACTGGTAGCAATAATATTTATCTCAGCCAATTCATATTAAAAACCGACAGTGAAAATATTTATCACTACTGGTTCATTAATCCAAACTGACAGGACAATAATTGAGAAAGATGGACTAGCGATGTTAATTATTATCACTGCTAATTTATATTCCAAATTGGCAATGATAATTCTTCTATAAACTGAGCTCATCTCCCTTAACCGCCCCATCTCATCTCCTTTCAATCTCCCAAAGCCGCTTCCGAGGGATAGTGAAGGTCGAAGTGGAGCTGTGGCTACTATCTCCACTGTGGCCACCTCCCTTGTGCTCAGCTTTAACGTGTCCTCCAAGCCATAGCCATCTCGCGTCTGTCTAGCTTGCCATCGCCCAGCTCGCTATCCTCCGAGCCGTAGCAACCTCCCATCCGCCGAGCCCGTCCCAATCTCAAGAAGCCGCTCCTGAGGGGCAGTGGTGGTCGAAGTAGAGTGGTGGTCACCGTCTCCACTGCGGCTACATTTACCCCTTAGGCCTGGCCTCTCCCGAGTCAACATGCGGCCGCGTGCCCTCCCCGTCTCCACTTCGCACACAAATGTTGTGTGAAGATGATTGTGGCAATAGGTAGATCTAAATGAATGGCAAAAAAACGCAAATGAAGATGAACTGTGTTTTTCAAATGAAGATGAATTGTGTTTTTGCCATTCATTTAAGCCTACTATTATCACTGCGAATGTAGATTTAGATATTGTCATTCATTCAAATTAGATTGTGGCAATAGACACATCTAAATAAGTGGTAGAAAATACATTTTCTTAAAGATGAATGTGTTTTTGCCATTGGTTTAGATATATTGTTGTCACTCAGATACCACGAGATGTAAAATGGACATTTTCCCATATAAAATACACTACCTTGAATATTTCAATATGGGGTCTCCACCTAAGTTTGAGATCAAACATAGGCGGATCCTTATGTTAAAAAGTTCGCGATAGAGTATTTTTACACATGTGGATAGATTATCACTGCCGGTTCTAACCTTGAACCGGCAGTGATAGTTGAGTCATCACTGCCAGTTCAAGAATAGAATCGGTAGAGATCTTTGTATTATCACTACCGGTTCAAGGCTTAATATCACTATTGGTTCATAAGCTCACAGTGATAATTATAGATTATCATTGCCGCTAATTCACTACCAGTTCAAAAACTGACAGTGATGATATTTTCTATAGTAGCGTGGCCTCAATCTTGGTTCAAATAAACACTCAGTACCTAGGACTAGCAGGTCCATCACTACCTCAAATTGGATTATCACAAATGGGTTTGAGTTCTATCTCTGCAAAAGTGTATGTGATCTCAATCTTATCACAGACGGGTACCATTATATCTGTAACATTGCTCCACACAGACGGTTCTACATAAGAACTCCATCTATAATATAGCTGAACACATGTCAGCTCTAGATGTCTCACAGTCGATTTTTGTTAAGCTCCATATGTGGGACAACTCTGTTTGGATAGGAACATAATGCAACAACAAAACCAATCCACTCTTCCACAATGGAATGCACAAGCTACTAAGTGTCATTATCACATTGTCTTCTACACTCCATTGCAGAGAGGGCGAACAACATGAAACTATGAAAGATCATCATTTTCCAAGAACAACATGAAACAATCTAAGATCCTACCTAAGAAGCCATTCTATATGTAGATCTGCGACCCTAGCTACCATACACTACTGTAGATGTCGAATCAAACAAATACCCTACTGTACACTACCCTATCTACCGTACACAACACTACACCAACGAGATTCAGCCAGAGACTAGTAGAGAGGGATCAATGTCGAACGTACCTTTGTCGAAGGAGCGTGAAGGATTCGGAGACTAGCAGCCGGTGACAAGCGGTGTCCTTTGAACTTCTTGTTGCTTTATGGGAGGCCAAGGGTCAAACTTGTCCTCGTAAAGACTACAGATGGATTTAGAAGGTACCATATGTGACAACATTGGTTGCCCAATCTGAATAATATGCGCCTATATATGAAAAGCTCACTGACGGTTTTATGTAGGTACCGTCTATAACTCTATGACACAGATGGTTGTTGTAAGAAACCAATATTTGTCTTATGACACATTGCAGAACACATTCTATCTTCAGAATTGCTATATGTCCATAATTGCTCTTCACAATTTCAATGCAGACATGGTATATATTTGAAACCTAGAAACATCACAGAAAAATACATATCACATGCATATACCTAAGAACATCACACACACACACACACACACACACACACACACACACACACACACACACACACACACACACACACATATATATATATATATATAACACATTATAACACATAATAACATATTGTCTCAGCGTGTAGCAGCACATTGTTCAAAACTCACAATAGACATAAGCAAAAGTAAACTAAAAGTAATTAGACCCTATTAGGATTTACACTATCACCAAAACTAAATTAAACCCCATCAGCAACACATTGTACACAATCTACTTAGATCCTTTGGCTGCCTTCGTGGATGACTGACCAATATCAGAAAAGTAACGACGCTTGCATTTCAGCATTCTCAAAGCATCAATAAAAGAATTGTTTTCATATAGAACCTCGCTTTCATCCGGATCAGATTTCATCTTGACAAACTCTTGAATGTACCAGAACCAAACAATATTAGTTCTAAATCTCTTGCCTTTGTTATATAAGAGATGACAGTTCAACGGAGTCTTGCAGTTCACGAAAAGATCTCATTCTGATAAACACGAATAAAGAAATTTTCATCAGGAATAAAAGGCAAAAGAACACGATTCAGAACATAAACTTGGTCCATGGTGTCACCTTTCATAGCAACGAAGAACACATGCTCCATAGGACTAAAATAGATGTCAAGCATCTAGACCGTCGAAGCAGGCATAGGAACGACCCTATCCTCCTAGCGCTTGATAGCACTAAAAAGTGATATAGGCATTATATACAGATCTACGACGCACACAACAACAACATTACACAAAGATCGAAGCAAACCGCGAATCAAACCGTACAAATTAACTATGTACTACACTACACTACACACAAATCGAATCAAACCCTTACCCTACACTACACTACAACTACACTACACTACAACTACACTACATAGATCGAATCATACTGGCACTCGAAGACTAGAGCGTTAGAGCGAGGTAGACAAGCGGTTTCATGGGGAGAGTGAGGGAGGTGAGCGGTCTCTTAAATTTATTGTTGCTTTAGTGGGGTAGTGGGAAGCGAGGAGTCACATTTGAACAATTACTCATGTCTTTAAATATAGATAGATCTTAGAAGACACCGTCTATGACAATATCACATATAGATTTTTCTCAACACCGTATGTATCTTGTGCCCGAATACACAGAAGGTTTTAGATAAAATCCGTATGTGATCGTTTCACAGACAGGTTTTTCTCAACACCGTCTATGTCTTGTACCCGAATACGTAGACGGGTTTAATAAAACTTGTCTGTGACACTATCACAGATGGATTTTTCCCAAAACCGTATGTGCAGTTGTCATATACACAAACGGATTCTAAAAGCCGTCTGTGAGTTCTGACACACCTAAATAAGAGATCATGTTACAGACATGTTTCCTTAGTAACTGTCTCTGTGTATTTTTATTAGTGACAAGTCGTAGAAAATCATTTGCGATACTCTGTGTACTTTCACTATTTTTATAGTAGCGCATTATAAACACGGGTTTTCTGCTCTTAAAGACGTGTACCCTACGCATTGCATCGTCGGAACTCACATCTCTGGCCAGCGACCACAACTCGGATCAGGTGACCCCTAGCTAGTTAACTGGCCTTGTACAGTTTCCTTTGCTGTTACTGCACCTGTGCCCCGCCGGGCCTACCAAACCAGTTCGTTTGATTTGTTGTCTAATCATCCCTCTGAATGAGAGACATCTTAGCCACAAACTCGGAATGAGAGACATCTTAGCCACAAACACAATCTTAGCCACAAACAAGTTTGTGGCTTTGAACCGAAAACCGTCACGCATGAGATAGTGCATGCTAATGTGTCCTCCTTGCTGTCCACTGAAATAACTCAACTGAACAGGACCTAAATTAACCACCTGTGGTGACTGGACACGACTGGAGTCCACATATATAGCATGGAATCGTTTACTATAAATGTCATTATGCAGGACACTCGTATATATATACATATGTCACTCTCATGGCCGCTGGAGCCTTGGCAGCGCATGCATGGATGTTATAGGATAGCCCGGCCCTGTCATGCCACTGTCGCTCGACCAGCTTTACAAAAGAGATGCTTCCGGCCCCGGCCGCCAGATCAATCGGTCGATGTAGGAGATGCATGCATGCTTGCTGACGCCTAGCGAGCCGCGGCCCTGGCCACACGGCTGCCAGTTTCCGCGACGTCGCTCGCTCGCGCGCCACTCGCTGGTGATACTTGGCCGTACGACGTCCATCATCGTCATGCGTGCTGAACTTGGGGTGCCCATTTTCCAACCGAGCCCGAGGGGCCGGAGGAATAGTAGGAAATGATCGATGATTAGAAAGTATGCATCCATCAGGTACTCATGAGATGACCCATAGGTAACTAGTGTCATCCCATACACGCAACTTTCGGAGGTCCTCCATGGCTTGTGTCTTGATCAACAATTATGGACATATTTGACAGTGACAGTGCTCCAGTTCAGCTTTCGGAGGTCCTCCATGGCTTGTCTTGATCAACAATTATGGACATATTTGACAGTGCTCCGGACATCTTTGACAGTGCTCCGGTTCTAAGAAATTTTAGAGGTAGATATTCTTAGATATAAGAATTCGTAAGCTAAAGTTGTGGATACACCCATAATGTTTGATTGAGTTGTTTTATTTTTATTTTAGTCTAAAAGTAGAGATTTAAACTATTTTATCTTAGTCTACAAATTTAACGCTTGATGTAGAGCTAGAAGCTAAAGGTCTGCCAAACAAAACCTATATGGAGACTGATCCAATTAATCAGCATTCATCCAATGCAAGTGTTGTCCAATTCTCAATAGAATCTTCTAATTAATTAAAGATTAAGATATCCTTACAAATTTATACTAAAAAATAAATATATTTTGTATCCAGCAGCCAAAACAAAGAAAAGATATGATGGATGGGAAACACCTTTCCGGCTCTCAAGTCATACTAAATATATATTATTACCTCATTATAGGTAATATATGAATCAATCCTACCTAACATCAACATCTACTTAAAATATACCAGCATTCCTGTTCTGGTTTCATCACATGTGTGTCCAGCCGTACGTGCGATAGCCCATAAGCATGAGATGACACCGGCTTTTGCTCAAGTGGCACACGTACGGCCATGTTGTACTTTCTCGGCCGTACGTGCCGACTGAGCAGCTAGCCCTACTTAGTTCTTGCTGCTCTTACCCTGTTTCTTGCCTGCAATCATGTAATTCATGTCTGTAAAATACTATGACTAGATTTTTGGAATAATTCATCAATTCCACGACGTCATGGTGAATCATAGGCACGTAAACAAACGTACACTTAAACTCTTTTCCAAAAAAAAGAAAAGAAAAAAACAATAGGAAACTCTTCAGCTACATACATGACCGTAGTGTTAGCTAAGCTTGTAGTGGCCGAAACGAAGCTTTGGGTAGCCAACCTCAGCTCACGGCCCGCTTGCGGGAAAATTGAATATATGTCCTAAAAGTTTATCAATCTTTAATAACGTTTTCGAAGTTGATAATTCTTTAATTATATGTTTTATTTTGACTAATTTGTAATAAAATTTCATATTAAGTAAGAGAGATGAAAGATAAACTTTGTTATAAACTGATCTCTGTATAATATATGATTATAGATGTAGCAAAAATGACCATATTAAGATCATGATTGTGATTTTGGTGATTAATGATAATATAATTATTAGGACTAATATGTTTGTAAAGAATATATGTTAGTATGTGTTATAGATGCAATACATCAAAGAAGCCATCATAACTGGAACAAAGTTTGATTAATAAGAAGAGTCCCAGGAAGATTTGCCCCATCGAAAAGTCCAATGCAGAGGAGTTTGTACTCACCGAAACATTATATCCAGAGGCTGATAGCCTCACCGGATAAAAAGGTAAATAGGAAATGAGACCACCAGAGTGTTTTTGATAAAGGGGAGAAGGCCGAGGACTTCACTAAATAGTCCGGTGATCTGCACCAGGTAACACAGAAATATTTCTTGCAGAGAAAAATACAAGTGCAGAAGACTGAAGATCAACCCATCAAATGGTCCAGTGCTTGGTTTGTGCACACCGAATTATAGCACCAGAGCATTTCTTGCAGAGGCGACATAAAGTGTTGAATAATGAAGAACAACCCACTGGAAGGTCCAGTGCTCTGACGATAAATGCACCAGAATATTTTACACAAAGAGACTGCAAAGGCTCGAATGGCTTAAGATAACTCACCAGAAGATCCGCTGATGAATTTGAAGGTACATCGGAGTGTCAGGCATTCATAGAGGCATTGAGTGGAGTTTCAATGGCTAGTTTCTAAGGTTGTACTCATCTGATGATACAGTGTTAGTACTACTATTCTCATTAAATCATCCAACGTTAACAACTTTTCTGAGCCGCTAGAAAAACGGCTAGTTGGCGAGTTTGAGGCTATAAATATCTATCCACTCAATCATTTGAAGGTTTTACATGTTGCTAGACTCTATAGGAAGCTCATACACACTTGAGAAGATATCTAAGCCACCAAAGTGCTTAAAGTGATTATCTAAATCAATTAAGCATAAGATTAGAGAGTATTTAGTGCTTATAGACCTAGAGTGAGTTGTAGCTAGGTGTTGCAGCTTGAAGAAGGGATTAATGAGTGATCCTAGCTTGTACCGAGTGATACGTCGGCGTCTTAGAGTCTTGGTGACTCACCGGTATCTTAGGCTTTGGTGGCTCAAGCTTGTTGACCCTTCGACTTGGTGTAGAGCGGTAACAAGACACGTGTACGGGACGTGGAGACCCTTGCCTTGGTGGCTCAAGCTCCGAAGTGATCATGGTGGCAAGTGTCCGGAAGATAGGCTAGTGGTAAGATCTTACCTTGGTGGCTTGATGGCTCATCGTGCTTGAGACCTTGTCTTGGTGACTTGGTAGCTCAGGAGTTGTGATCGAAGAGACTTGCTGACTAAGAGCATATCCTTTATGGAGCTCCAACGTGGATTAGGGGTGGCATTCATGCCATCGATACCACGGGATAAAAATCCCTTATGTCGAGTTTGTCTCTGTACCTTATTTATGTTTTCGCATTTACATACTTGTAATTTACCTTGCTAGAGTACGTTACAATCTTCTTAAGCTATAGAGTAGACACACTAGATAAACTTAGAGCACATTTAGATAAAAATGAGATAGATTTATCTTTTGAAGTTTTTAGAGCCAATTTGTTTTAGATTTCTAAGTATCCTAAATCACCCTCACCTCTTAGGATGTCACTGTTCCTCACAATTAGTATCAGAGCCTTGTGCTCTTTTTAGGTTTAATTGCTTAGAGTTGTGACGTCCGAGGTTGAGATGAATACCCATTGCGCTCCATTTTTTGATGATACAAATTTCCCCTGTTGAAAAATGTTAATATCTTGTTATTTTCAAGCCAAGGGTCTAGATATTTGGAGAGTCACCGAGGAAGGGATGAGACCTCGCATCACCAATAAGGAGAGGCAATTAGATGTATTGGTGAATAGTATTCTTTTACCATCTTTAAATATTGATGTATTTAATCTTGTTTATTCTCTCACCAATGCACATGATATTTGAAATAGTCTCATTGAAATATATGAAGGCACAAAGGATATACACAATGAGAAGTACCATGTGCTTGTTACTAAGCTCAATAGTATCAAACAATCTACCCATGAAAGTGCTAATGATATTTACTCACGTTTGAATATTCTTATCAATGAGATCAATGGGCTAAGTTTGACGCCAATTGATGATGATCAAGTGGTAAGAAAAATACTTCAAACTCTTCTTTTAAAGTACAAGTTGATAATCTCCATCATCTACAACAACAACAACATCAAGAAGATGACTCCAAGTCAAGTGCTCGGCAAGATCACCACCCATGAGATGACCATGAATATGGGGGTTGAAGCTTCTTCTTCATCAGACGCCAAGAACCTTTCTCTCACAAGCAAGAAAGCACCATGACCACACATAAAGGCAAAGATGAGGATGTAAGAGCAAGAGTCAAGCTCATGCAAAGATGATGGAGATGAAAATGAAGATGAAGAGAGCAATGAAGATGATGAGTAAAGCACATCAAGTGATGAAGAAATGGACCCCAAAGTCGTCAAACTCATCTCTCAAGTGGAGAAGAACATCAAGAAGATCAATGCCAAGATTGACACTACTACAAGAATGATTTAGTGGGATGCCCCTGTACATACATCTATTCGGAGCCGTCTATGCAAATGGTATCACAGCTGGTTCCAAACTATAACCGTCTGAAAAAATGACGAGAGCAGTTTCTACTGCGTGTGATGCTTTTGTACAGACGGGTCTCATTTAGGAACTGTCTGTACTAATAACACAGACGGCTCCCAAATGGGACCGTCTATACAAATACAGATGGCTCTAATCTCAACTGGAGCATCCCGCACTGCATTTGGCAAGCGACGTTGGTACAGACGGTTCCAATCTCAACAGAGCATCCCGCACCACATTTCACGTGACTCCCCACGCATTCATGACCCCGCTCCCCTCAGATCAAGAGAACTCCCCTCAAAACGCTCCACCTCAGATCTAGAGAGCTCCCTCGAAAGCGAACTCCACATCTCCCTTAGATCTGGCCCCCTCCCTCCCTATCTCCGGCGACCTGAGCTGGGGAAGAAGCTCGGGCTGAGCTCCATGGCCTCGGATTCCATTCGCTGGAGCTCTGCCTGGTGCGCGGCGCCCACCGAGTCGAGCTCAGCCAGCACGTGGACCAGCGCCCGCCGAAGCTCTAACACCATCGAGAAGGTACAACAACCCAACTGGTCGACGTCATCGCCACTAGTGTGGTCGAACGAAGCGCGAGGCAGGTAAGCGAGAGCAGCAGTTGGGGACTAGATCTCAAGGGGTACATCTGCTAGAGATCTCCATGGACTGAACGCCAGGCAGATAAGCGAGCGCCAATTTTTGTCCCAGATTCCAAATCTCAAGATCTTGTAAGCTTCTTGGGATCTTTCTCTATCCTCACTTATTTTGTGATTCCTAGACACATTTAGTGATTTGTGTTGTTTTTGTTTTACCTACCTTTTTTTTACATACCAAGGGGAAGAAGTTTTTTGGATTTTTTTTAATCTTGTGCAGCTCCTTCTAATGAAATGTCCAATTGTTCTCTTGAAATAGGGATCTAGCGCAAAACAAGCTTACCGGCGACATCCCAAGGCTCATCTACTGGAATGAGTGTTGCAATACCTGTAATCCCTCAACAGCATGCCATAGGTATCGTATACTATGATGCTAATTTCTTGTATGGGATGCAAGGACATTTCATACAACCAAATATCTGGAGGAATACCTTACAACATAGGTTATCTTCAAGTAGCCACACTGTAAGTTTTCCCTTTTTTTTTCAAATCTTTCTATACTGTTCGCTTATTCATGCAATTGCAATGTTCTGTTTCCTTCAGATAGCTCTTTCGCTGACTTGATCCTCATGCATATGTGGATGCTTGCTTGAAGGAAATAGACTGACGTGGAAAATTCCAAAAGTGATTGGCATCATCAACAATATTCTTCTTTCCCGAAACCATCTTCTTCTTCTTCCGCACGCTCAAGCTCACAACCCGCAGTTGTAAGTACTTTTTTTTGCCCCTTTTTGTTGCTTGCTTTCTCCTTGCTCCTGTGCCTGTGTGCTTCGGTTGCTCTTCATCCAGGAGATGTTCCGTCGTGTCAGTGAGTAGTTCACGACCATGTTCCGCAGGAAGGCCTTCTTGCACTGGTACACGGGCGAGGGCATGGACGAGATGGAGTTCACCGAGGCTGAGAGCAACATGAACGACCTCGTCTCCGAGTACCAGCAATACCAGGACACCACCGCCAATGAGGAGGGCGAGTACGAGGATGAGGAAGCTGAGCTCTAGGATTAGATCATTTCCAACGGTTTCCCTTCAGGGTCCAAAACCCCTTCACAACGGGATTTTCGTTCCCTTCAGCGCTCCAACGGTTTCCCTTCACGGTTTCTGTTACCAAGGGATTCCCAGGTCATTCCCTCCAGGACGGGATTCTCTCTCCTTTCCATTCGCGATTCCCCTCGAAGGGAAGCTATTGGAGATGAGAAGAAATAAAGGTAATGAGAACGGGAAAGGGAATCGGGAAGAGAACGAAATGAAGGGAATATGGTTGGAGATGGTCTTAGTAGTGATTGTGGGGAAATCGACGCTTATATCTAATGGTTTTTCCTGTGTATGTTCACTATAGTAGGGAATCGATGCAACCGTCTATGTATAGTGTGGTTTCACGTATTTCATCATCTTTTATCTCTGTAGTTCGTGCATGTATAGTGTTCAATCAATTATGATAGTATTGATCACAATTTTATTTTTTGGTATTTTTTCTTAGTACAGACGGTTGTAAACTGGAACCATCTGTACTAATCATTATTTGTACCGATAGTTCTAAATGGTTCTAAACTGGAACCGTCTGTAGTAATCATTTGTAAAGCAATTCTAAAATATTAGAACTGTCTGTACAAATAATGATTAGTACAGACGGTTCCAGTTTAGAACTGTGTGTAGAAATTATTTGTATAGACGATTCAAAAACCGTCTGTACAAATCTGATTTATACAGACTCTTTTTCACAGATAGTTCAAAAAAGCATCTCGTACGGGGTTTTTGAACCGTCTGTTCAAATCATTTTTCTAGTAGTGTGATTATAGAATCTTCGTGAAAGACTTGGTCAAAACTATTGATCACATTAAGAAGGAGAAGAAGACCAAAAGCAAGAGGGAGATAAGGTGAAGAGCCAAAGCATTTGCAAGTATGGGAAGATGGGTGAGTGAAGATGAAGATTTAAGCTCAAGTGATGAAAGCTTTGCCACACACTCCTTCAAAAAAAGCTCTTTCTCAAGGTCATCATCATGCAAGTCAACACACAAGCCATCTCACAAGTGCCTTATGGCTTAAGGTATAGATAGCGATGTATGTGATGATAAATCCTATGAGGATTCTCCCTCCTATGATGAATTCCTTCATTTGATCAATGAGCAACAAAGGGCCCTTAAGAAACAATCTAAGGAATTTTAAAAATTCAATGCCTTCAATGAAATTAATGCTACCTTTGTTTCTAATTATGAACAATTATTGAGCAAATTCAATTTGCTAAACAAGGAGTATGAAGAGCTTAAGGTAAAATTTGAGTGCATTAAATCTCAATCTAAGGCCCTTTAGAGCAATCTACATCTCTATTTAATTTCAATCCTAAGATATATGCTTGCACTTCTTGTTATGATTTAATTGATCTATCTAACTCACCCCTTTGCAATGAGATATATGTTGAGAATATTCTTATAGAACCATCTAATGAACTCATTGCACAAGAAAATGATGAGCTCAAGCAAGAAGTCGAAAAGCTCAAGAAGGACGGGTCCATTATGACATGCTTTAAATATCATCAAGAAGGCCACAAGTCCTTCTAATACAAGCAAGTCAAGAAGGAGACTAAGAAGAAGAAGAAAGCAATGAACCTCTCTAGAAGACCTCCACATTCTACACCAAGCCCAACTACAAGATCAAGGCTAAGAGCAACCACTATAAGCTCAAGAAGAAGGACAATGGCAAGGTGGTTGCGCATAAGGTTAGGAGAAAGGAATGGGGATGGAATCAACCCATTTGGGTACCTAAGGAATTCATCATCAACATAAAGGGGCCCCAATCGATTTAGGTTCCAAAGAAGACTTGAAGCCCAAGGGTCGGGTCGGGGATTTGTAGACTTAGCTTATAAAATGAAGTGAAGGTTCAAAAATGAAGCCAAGTGTATAAGATTGGATTCTTTGATTTAGATCATCATCATATATCCAAATCTCTATTCAAAGGTGAAAAAGAAGTAATAGAGCTAGATGCAAAATCTTTCAATTGTTGTATCTCATTCGCCTTATCTAGGATTACATGTGCTTATTTCAATTTATTGCAATACCTAATGTAGGTTTTTATATGGTAGGTTGCTTGTGTTTCTCTCTTTCTTATAAGCAACCTATATGGTTTATTAGTAGTAGGTTTTTTTTATTAGTTTCACAATTGATATCTTTTATGTGTTATGAACCAATCTATAGGATAAACCCCCATTATTATAAAAACAAGTGGATATGTCACAAGTATTTAAAATTTGTATGCACATATTTAGGGGGAGTATATCCTACGGATTACGGTTTTGAGACTAACATGTGTTGCTAGATGCATCTTTTGTAGTCTAATGAAGAAATCAACACGTCATCGGAGGTATGCAATGCTTAAATGCTTCAATTGGTATCATTGTCAATTTATTTATACATTTAAGATACCTTCATGCATCATATGACTTAAACTTCCTATCTCTACTTATTGTCTAGATATGCATATATGCTACATTACTACAAGTGGTATTTACAAGTGGGTCTTATTATATGTATGCACATATAAAGGGGAGTTTAGATTATATCATGTGAGCTTCATGAATTATGATCTTTATTTGTCTTTTTCAATTGATATCAATAACTCCTATGCTTACAATAGGTATATCTTGTTAATTAGTATTATTTCATTAGATCATGATTTATGAAGCTCTCTTCCATGTGCTCTAACGCTCTTCCTTGAGTTCAATATATTTTGTTGCCCTTTTTAAGATTGTTTACAAAGGGGGAGAAGTTTGAAGACCAAAGCAAGAAGTAAGATACAAGATGTCTAGGAACGCCGAAATTGACAAAGGGGAGAAGAAGAAGATACAAGAAGCAACATGAAGCACTTAGGTTGACAAAGAGGGAGAAGTTCTTTTATGGGTCGATCAAGGGAGATAGTGACAATGGAAAAAGGGAGAGCCACAACAAAGGGGTATAAATGGTAAGAACTTGCATCCAAATAATGTGGTAAGGCTTTGTACTCTTTATGATTGGTATCATTTATTATTTGCCACTTGCTTTGGTTATGTTGTCATCAATCGCAAAAAAGGAGAAGATTGTAGCGAAAATAGCCCTATTAGACCATTATTGTGATTTTGGTGATTAATAACAACATAGTCATTGATACTAACATGTTTGTCAACAATATATGTTACTAGGTCTCATAGATGCAATATATCAAGAAGCCACCACAGCTGAGACAAAGTTTGATTAAATTGGAAAAGTCCCAGGAAGATTTGCCCCATCGAAAGGTCTGGTGCAGAGGAGTTTGCACTCGCCGGAGCATTATGTCCAGAGGCTGATAGCCTTATCGGATAGTCTGGTGAATAGGACATGAGACCACCAAAGTGTTTCTGATAAAGCAGGAGAAGGCTGAGAACCTTACCGGATAGTTCGGTGATCTGCATTGGGTAATATCGGAGTATTTCTTGCAGAGAAGAATGCAAGTACAGAAGACTGCAAATCAATCCATCAGATGGTCCGATGCTTGGTTTGTCACATCGGATTATAGCACCGGTGCATTTCTTGCAGAGGCGACTGCAAGTGTTGAAGAATGAAGAACAGACTACCGGAAGGTCCGGTGCTCTGAAGATGAATTCACCAGAACATTTTATACAAAGAGGCTACAATGGCTCGAATGACTCAAGATAACTAACCGGAAGGTCCAGTGATGGATTTGAAGGTACGTCAGAGTGTCCGATGTTCACAGAGGCATTGAGTGGAGTTTCAACGGCTAGTTTCTGAGGTTATTCTCACCGGATGATACGGTGTTAGTACTACCGTTATCATCAGATCATCCAGTGTTAACAGTTTTTCTAAGCTGTTAGGAAAACGGCTAGTTTGCGAGTTTGAGGCTATAAATACCCATCAGCTCAGTCATTTGAAGGTTTGGCATGCTGCTGGAGTCTAGAGGAAGCTCATACACACTTGAGAAGACATCCAAGCTACCAAAGTGCTTGAAGTGATTATCCAAGGTAATTAAGCATAAGATTAGAGAATGTTTAGTGCTTATAGACCTAGAATGAGTTGTAGCCAGGTGCTGTAGCTTGTACCGAGTGGTACATCGGTACCTTAGAGTCTTGGTGACTCACCGACATTTTGGGCCTTGGTGGCTCAAGCTTGTTGACCCTCCGACTTGGTGTGGAGTGGTGGCAAGACATGTGTACAAAGATGATGCAGAGACTCTTACCTTGGTGGCTCAAGCTCCAAAGTGATCACGGTGGCAAGTGGCCAGAAGATAGGCTAGTGATGAGACCTTGACTTAGTGGCTTGATGGCTCATCGTGCTTGAGATCTTATCTTGATGACTTGGTAGCTTAAGAGCCATGATCGAAAGAGACTTGACAACTGTTGACACAAGAGATCGTCTTGTCCCAGCAAGTACGGTGAGAGTTTCTTCTAAGGAGGAGACTCAAGCTTGGAGACGAAGTTTGAGAGGAAGGAACACCACAAATGTATTAATAGTAGAAACATGGATCGATCTAGGGGGAGTATCACAACGTGACTTTGTGTTTATGCACCTCTGTGTCATATGTGTTGCCCTCTTTGTTGTATTGAGCGTTCTCCTTGTGACCCGTCCCTACTCGAATGACCATAATCCCCTATTTATAGGGTGGTACGTAGCTTAGTGTACAAGTTATCACGATGTACAAATATCTTGGACCTGGCCGAATTAGTGGGCCTTATCCTGGATAACTACTTTTTACCCTACATAGAAGATAAATATCTACCGTGGTAACCATTGTGGTGCCTGCCCCCTGAAGGGTGAGCCAGTGGCCAATTATGGCCTGGCGCTGCTCTGCCAGGGGTATCAGGATGACTTTCATCGCACTGGAGTGTCAGGATAAGCACCACTTGCACCAGCAATAATTGCCCTTCACCTGGAGTACATGGGGTGCCCTTTCTTCCCTGATATTATCTCCGGAGGGCCGCATCTTTAGGCTTTGGAAGGTCGCACGGGCACCGGAGGAGTGGCCCGAAGGGGTCCGTAGCCTCTGGGGGCCAGGCCTCCTGCTGAGAGTCCGGAGTCTGAAGGCTCCGGAGAGGCTTGTTGTAGCTCCGAATTTCAGGAATGCCACATACGTACAGGAGAGGTGGCTTGAAGGGGCTCGCAGTCTCCGAAAGTCGGGCCTCCTATTGAGGGTTTGGAGACCGAAGGGTCTAGAGGGACCTTCGGTAGCAATCTTCAACCATTGTCCTCAGGCTGGTTTGTTTTCCCCCCAACAGTACCCCCTCATTCTCTGGCTCTGACGTTTAGAGGGGTGAGAGGATGTAGAGGAAAGCCAACCCCAGCCTGGTATAGTAACAAGAATGCCCGAAGGCCATTCTTTGTCCCTGAGAAGTTTTTCAGTGGGAACCATGGGCATTGATGGTGAAGCTCAAGGCTGATGGTGCATTGGAGGCATGGACATGCCCCAGGGTTTATAACGAGGTCGGAGGTGCGGCCGATGTCAAAGTCAAAGACCGAAGTGCTATTGGCAGAGGAGGCATGCTCCGGAGCCTGTCGGAGTTGGTGTATGCGGTATCGAGACCCGAGGTCGAAGGGGCGTCGGTAGAGGTGATGCACTTCGGGGTCCATGCTGAGGCCGATCTAGATTCTTCAGACTTCTTTGGTGATGGATCTTCTTGCCATTTGAGTTTGTCAAAGTGGGGTTTACGTGTGGGATCGGGGGACTCCCCTCGTTCGCTTGTTTGAGGACGGCAGGATAGGATGTGTCACTGGCGTATTCTGACTGAATAATGCGTGGGTTCATTTAGGGTCTTGTGCCCACGCCCCTGGCATGCGCCGAAAGGAGTCTAGGTCATTAATGTGATGAGACGTTCATGTGAGAAAATGAGGTGTTGTCGTGGGATGTTGCCATGTGTCGGTGGAACGACCGGGATATGGACACAGGCCCCTAGAGATTAATGAGGGACACCATGGAGCGACACTGCATTGGTTCTGCTTCATCTCTCGGGCGTACGTGGCTTCTTGGCCCAAATATAAGCTGGGCTCATCTGGCTGGATTTACCACTGCCCCACGAGCGAGCACTCAACCTTGACTTTGAATTTGGCATCGTATTCCTCCTCATCCTCTTTGGAAATGTCAATGATCTAGACTACTTCTACCGGGGCTTGGCTATCTTGGTTGCCGATGCTGGCGCTGGTGGCCATCCTGCTTGCATCCTTGCGGGGTGGACACCTGCCTGCCGCTCCTGCTCAGCCCCCGTTTTAGGGGACCACGCCTATCGAGATCATCGATATTTTCGACGACGATGAGGAGATCAACTGGGATCTCCTGCGGAGGGAAAGTGACGAGGAGGAGTAGGCTTCGACGGCGAGGGAGGAGGCTGGGAAGAAGGGGGAGGAGGCCCCGACTGTGGCTCCTTTGGTTTCTTCTTCATCTTCCGACAGCTCAGGGGCCGGCAAATGCATCAGCTTCCATGGCGACAGGCCGCGGATGAGGTGCATACGCCGCTCCATGCGCAGCCCCTGTCGAGATCCGTAGGAGGCGAAGGCGGCCTTCGGGGGTGCTTCTGGTGAAGCTATGGATATCCCTGTCTTGCCGTTCGATTATGGCCCTGCCGTGGGCCATAGTTGCCTTTTGCCACCTTGTACTCTTTCTCCCCCTGGTTTGCTCTTTTGGGGTCTATATCCTCTGTAGCGGCTTTTGTATTGTTGCTTCTTTGTACACGTCCTCAGGATGCACGAGTTGTTAATAATATAATTTGGACCTTGGGGGCGATTGTATCTCTTTTTGGACTGAAGTGTAAGGGGATCCTTCGGGTATGTGACCGCATGTCTGTGTGCTTTCATGCCACGCTTCTTCGTCCCCTTCGTAGGCGATGGCTGTTTTTTGGATTACCGAGGTACCGATCCTTCGCATAGATTGTAGCTAGCTTTGTTCCTTCCTGAGGAGAAGTGGCCTTCGGAATCTGGTAGTGGTAAACACGTAGGGTAACTAAGGAGGGCTGAGCAAAGCAGTGGTGACCTCGTCTTTCATGGTCATTGCGTACTCCTTGGGTTCGGCATTGGTAGGGCCTTCTTCCAAATTTCTTCAAGATTTTCGACCCAACGAAGCCCATCTGGAACCTTTAGGGACAAGCTCCGGAGGTGGTCCACTACCCTTTGGGTTCTTAGCCGCTGCCCGGTTCCGAAGGCAACCCGTCCAAAGCCTGGCGACGGCGTGTTAGAGGCGAAACCAAAGACTAGACGAGAGAGGTAGTCCTTGACCCCCTCGACCCTTAGCTGCTGGCGGTGGCGTGTTGGAGGTGCAGCTGAAGGCTAGACAGGAGAGGTGGTCCTCGACCCCCTCGGCCCTTAGCTACTGCCCGACTCTGGAGGTAATCCATCCGGAGCGTAGCGGGGGCGTGTCGGAGGCGAAGCTGAAGGCTAGATGGGAGAGGTGGTCCTCGACCCCCTCAGCCCATAGCCACTAGCTGGCTCCGGAGGTAATCCGTCCAGAGCCTGTCGGAGGTGAAGTCGAAGGCTATACGGGAGAGATGGTCCTCGACCCCCTCGGCCCTTAGCCGTTGCAAGGATCCAGAGGTAATCCGTCTGGAGCCTGGCGGCGACGAGTCGGAGGTGAAGCTGAAGGCTAAACGGGAGATGTGGTCCTCGATCTCCTCGGCCCTTAGCCACTGCCTGGCTCCGGAGGTAATCCGTCCGGAGCCTGGCGATGGCATGTCAGAAACTGCTGCCTCTGCAATAAACAGTTAGGGATTCCATACTATTTTTTGTGCCACGTAGAGTGTGCTTTTACTTAATATTAGCATGATCTTCATAAACGACATATGAATCGTGTGTTAGATGAGGCTGTAGGGTAATGACTTTACCTTTTACCATACGTGTTTGAGTCACATGGGCCATTCCTCTTCCTACAGGGAGGGGGATTTATACCCCTTGGTCTGTTGGCCGTGCATCTCAAAGGTGAGTGGGCTTCGCACCCCCGGCACGGAGGCGTTTGCCTTCAAGATGTCGGGGGATTTTGTTCAATAGGTCTTTTTAAACCTCTCTGTCTGGCGTTGGTTTTTTGAAGACATCCTCATTTGCGGGGGTTTTTGAAGGCTCTCCATCTTGCGAAGGTTTTTGCAAGGCTCTTCGTCCTGTGGAGGTTTTGTAAGACTCTCCGTTTTGCGGAGGTTTTGGAAGTCTCTCCGTTTTTGCAGAGGTTGTGTAAGACTCTCTGTCTTTCGGAGGTGTTGGAAGTCTCTCCGTTTTGGTGAAGGTTGTGTAAGACTCTCCATTTTCCCTCGAGGTTTTGTAGGACTCCCCGCTTTTACCGGAGGTTTAGTAGGACTCTCCGTTTTGGTGGAGGTTTTTGTAAGACACTCCGTCTCGCGGATGTTTTCGGAAGTCTCTCCGTTTTTGTCGGAGGCTTTGTAAGACTCTCCGTCCTGCGGAGGTTTTGGAAGTCTTTCCATTTTGGAGGAGGTTTGGTAAGACTCTCGGTCTCGTGGAGGTGTTGGAAGTTTCCCTGTTTTTGGCGGAGGTTGTGTAAGACTCCTTGTTTTCACCGGAGGTTTTGTAGGACTCCCCGTTTTTGCTGAAGGTTTAGTTGGACTCTCCATTTTGGCGGAGGTTTTTGTAAGACGCTCCGTCTCACAAAGGTTTTTGGAAGTCTCTCTATTTTTGCCGGAGGCTTTGTAAGACTCCCCGTTTTTACCGGAGGTTTAGTAGGACTCTCTGTTTTGGCGGAGGTTTTTGTAAGACACTCCGTCCCATGGAGGTTTTTGGAAGTCTCTCTATTTTTGTCGGTGTCTTTGTATGACTCTCCGTCTTGCGGAGGTTTTAGAAGTCTCTCCGTTTTGGCTGAAGTTTGGTAAGACTCTGTCTCGCGGAGGTTTTGGAAGTCTCTCCATTTTTGCCGAAGGTTTAGTAGGACTCTCCATTTTGACGGAGGTTTTTGTAAGATGCTTCGTCTTGCGGAGGTTTTTGGAAGTCTATCAATTTTTTGTCGGAGGCTATGTAAGACTATCTGTTTTCGTCGGAGGTTTTGTAGGACTCCTTTGGCATGTATTAATGCCGAAGGCCCTACACACTATCGGGGCTACGCAGTACCTTCCAGGAAACCTAGGTAGTCTTGCCTTCTAGGTGACCTAAGCATGCTACGCCTGCGGTGTGTAGGCTTGTCGTGCTCTTGAGGAAACGCCCCGGGTACACCGCAACACTATCCACCAAGGGTGTGCCCTAGCGTGTGGCATTTATATGACCGAAGCTGTGCAATACCTTCTAGGAAACCTAGGCTTGATGCCTTCACGGTGACCTAGGCATGTTGCGCTCGCAGTGTATAAGCATGTCGTGCAACGAGGATTCCTTGCGACAACATTCCTCAGAGCATTGCATCCTCACATCAAGGTCATCCCTTGATATGCGACGTCCAAACTACTGTGGATATGCAATGTCTTCCAGGACACCTTGGCATAATCTGCCTTTTAGGTGACATAGGCATGCTGCGCTGCTGCAGGTGTGTGGGCTCCACTGCCTACCAGGGAAAAGCCTACCCTTCGGGAAACCTTTTTCAGGTGACCTTAGGTTTAGACAAGCAATGCTTACAAGTGCGTGGGCATGTCACACCTCCTGAAGAAATCCTTCGGAGGCGCCGCAACTATATTACCAAGGAAGTCCCTTGGTAACTGGCATCTACACACTATAGAGGCTATGCAGCGCCTTCCAGAAAACCTAGGCTTGATGCCTTCGCGGAGACCTAGGCCTGCTGTGCCCGCAGTGTGTAGGCATGTCGTGCAACAAGGATTCCTTGCAACAGTATTCCTCAAAGCGCCGCATCTCCGCCTCCGAGGATATCCCTCGGGGCGTGGCTTCGACACCACCGAGGCTATGCAATGCCTTCCAGGAACATCTTGGCAAAATCTGCCTTCTGGGTGACCTAGGCATGCGGCGTAGCTACAGGTGTGTGGGCATTTGCAAGGTTATGTGCTAGTTAAGTTTTGCAGTCTACTGTTTACAATAAGCAGCTAATTATAGTATAAGATATAGCTAGGTCAGATGACTATTCATAACTCATGTCAAATAAAGATGTACTTAACTTCTATTGCTTACTGCTAAACAGGGACATAATCTAGATTTACCATTTCTACCTAGTGGCTATCTGTTGTGAAAAACTTCTAGTGGTAAGGTTGTAGGGCCTTCAACATGTTTTGATCTTACTGTATCAAACATAGGCCAACTTGGTAAACTATCGATAGGTAATAGTGGGTGTACCATTGCCAGAATAAGGCCTCTATTATGAGGCTTTAAAGGCCTCGAAGCCTATGGCTAGGCTGGGAGAGGTGGTCGTCGACCCCCTTGGTGCTTAGCAGTTGCCCGACTCCAGAGGTAATCCGTCTGGAGCCTGGCGACAATGTGTCGGAGGTGGAGCCGAAGGCTAGTCAGGAGAGGTGGTCCTCGACCCCCTCGGCCCTTAGCCGTTGCCCGACTCTGGTGGTAATCCGTTTGGAGCCTGACGACGGCGTGTCAGAGGTGGAACCGAAGGCTAGTTGGGAGAGGTGGTCCTTGACCCCCTCGGCCCTTAGCCATTGCTCAGCTCCAGAGGTAATCCGTCCGGAGCCTGGCGACGGCATTCTCCAACTCAGTCCTCGTCGCTGGGATATTGCACCATCGGCGATGGCGTTCTCCGACTCAGTCCTCGTTGCTGGGAGTTTGCCCCAGGATTCCGACCCCTGGGTCATCCTTCTCGGTTCCCTATGTGGCCAGGTATCCTACTTGTCTTCTGAGGTATTACTCCTGAAAGGTCGTGAGGGTTCGGTACTCGTTGGTGTTGTGGTTGCGCCTCGGTCCGTGCAAGATGCACCTGTGTGCCTTCGGGGGTACCAGAGCTTGTGGTTGATGTTAAGGTCGTTGCCGGGGGCCGTGTGCCCCTGAGCCCGTGGTTTCCCTAGGGCCTCCTTCCTTTTGGGGAGACCGTAGAGGTCGTCCGGTGAACCGGCTTTCGGAGCTGGAGTGGCTTCGACTATGCCTCTCTAGGCGAGGTGGACTTGGGGTTCCCCGCGTGCGGTTGGCGTCACGAGGGATGCGTCGAGGGCGCTAGTGGGGTCTGCGCACTTTGGAATCTTGTGCATCCTTAGAACCCTCTTTCGCCTGAGGGGCCCGAGGAGGATGCTGGGTGGACAGACTCTCCAGAGATGTTGGCTCGCCCGGGGCATCCCGGGTGCTGTCGAAGGAGATACTTTGGGACCAAGCCGAGGCGGGAACATCCCTAGGTTCGACCACCCAAAACCACTGGAAAGCGGCCTGTTTGGTTGCGGCCTTAGCTGCGACCTCTCCTGATGCGGCGAGGTCTTCACCATACAGAGGCTGGAAGGTTTCCGCGCCATCTGGATTTTCCGTGCCGACCCAAGGTTCTGGGTTGGTCAAGGCTGGAGGAACGCCATCCCACACGACAGCGAGGCTGAAGGGTGCATGCGGTGTGCATGGCTGAGACAGCCACGCATATGGTTGCATGGTTGCAACGGTGGATATGAAGGTTTAGAGCAAGCGCTTTGGTGGTTTTTCTGGTTGGATTCCTACCTCTTTTTAACACTTCTGTGTTCGGATCCCTACGGACGGCACGCTGTTGGCACAAGATATCGTCTTACCCCAGCAAGTACAGCGAGAGTTCCTTCTATGGAGGGGACTCAAGCTTGGAGACGAAGTTTGAGAGGAAGGAACACCACAAATGTATTGATAGTAGAAAAATTGATCGGTCTAGCGAGAGTATCACAGCGTGACTTTGTATTTATGCACCTCTGTGTCCTGTGTGTTGCCCTCTATGTTGTATTGAGCGTTCTCCTTGTGACCCGTCCCTGCCCAGATGACCACGACTCCCTATTTATAAGGTGGTACGTAGCTTAATGTACAATTTATCATGATGTACAAATATTTAGGACCTGACTGAATTACTGGGCCTTATCTTGGATAACTACTTTTTACCCTACATAGAAGATAAGTATCTACCATGGTAACCATTGTAGTGCCTGCCCCGTGAGGGGTGAGCCGGTCACCAATTGCGGCCCGGTGCTGCTCTGCCAGGGTGTCAGGATGACTTTCATCGCACTGGGGTGTCAGGATAAGCACCACTTGCACCAGTATTAATCGCTCATCACCTCGTGTTAGGTCGGCTGCAGTTGGTGTCCTTTCTTCCCTGATATTATCTCCAAAGACCGGCTACATCTTTAGGCTTCGGAAGGCCACACGGGCACCGGAGGAGTGGTCCGAAGGGGTCCGTAGCCTCCAGGGGCCAGGCCTCCTGCTGAGAATCTGGAGGCTGAAGGCTCCGGAGGGGCTTGCTGTAGCTCTGAGTTTTGGGAAGGCCACGTACATACCGGAGAGGTGGCCTGAAGGGACCCGCAGCCTCCGAAAGTCAGGCCTCCTACTGAGGGTTCGGAGACCAAAGGGTCTGGAGGGACCTTCGATAGCAATCTTCAACCATTGTCCCCAGGCTGGTTTATTTTCCCCCAACAATGACTATGAGCATATACTTTGTGGAGCTTTAATGTGGACTAGGGGTGACATTTATGCCATCGGTACCATAAGATAAAAATCTCTTATATCGAGTTGGTCTCTCTACCTTATTTATGTTTTCACATTTACATACTTGTAATTTACCTTGTTAGAGTAGGTTGCAATCCTCTTGAGCGGTAGAGTAGACACACTAGAGCACATTTAGATAGAAATTAAGATAGGTTTATCTTGTGAAGTTTTTTTAGCCAATTTATTTTAGTTACTTAGTGTCCCAATTGTCCCTCTTAGCACATTACCGTTCATCACAAAAGAATAATAAACTTCGGATATATTATTAAATATTAATTAATTTTTAGAACATATAATCTTTCCACCCGTGACAGTTGCATGGCCTTGATCACAAATTGGCGATGTGTGCAACTCGGAACTAGCGAGGCGGAAATTCCTATACATCGGTCGACTGACCTGGAGCGCAAGGTTGGTCAACTCTATGATTGGTGTAAAAGAAAATGCAACGATTCGTCTCTTTCTCTACCCCCTCCTAAAATCCTCGATGCCACTATGGCATCGCTACCGGGGTTTGGTGTTAGAGTTCAGGGGGCCAAGGCGGCAGAGCGGGTTGTCGTGGCGTCGGTGGTTGCAGGGGATGGCGGCGCTTGGGTTAGGGTGGGGTAGCGGCGGAGAGGACACTGGCAAGGAAGAAGTCGGCGTTGGAGCCATGGGCCGACCAATATGATGCTTCGGTTGGGTCAACCGACGCACAGGCATGTGAAACCAAGGTCTGGGCAGCCTAGGCTTGCGCAAGCGTGCAACAAAGTTCGTGGTGGGCGCGGCCCAAGGCACAAAGGTCATGGGATGGTTAAGCTTCCAATGTTGCAGAGGCTTCCGCTCCAGGAGGCCCCAACGAGAAGGGCCACCATCCGGCTCGGCCCGTGTGCATGCGTTGTTGCTAGGGCCGCTGCACCCAACGGAGCATGGAAAAGATCAGGCAGGAATGCTGCTTTCCGTCGATCTGGCATGCTCTGCGCCACAACCACAACCGAATGGGACACATGAGAGGGGCAAAAGGAGGGGATTAAATGAGAGGCTTATAAATTAGTGGCTGGATATAGTTCATCTAGCATCAACTATAGAGTTCACTGGTGAAGAGGATGAATTGATCTGGCAATTCAACTCTGCAGGTTCTATTCTTCACAATCTCTATATAGGATGTTAAACTTAGAGTTGTTGTTCCTGTTCACACCAGCTATTTGGCACATTCATGTACCACCTAGAGTGCATTTCTTTATTTGGTTATTGACAAAGAATAAGTTGCTGACTAGAGATAATTTAAGTAAGAGAAGAAAAGTGGTAGATGATACTTGCCTGTTTTGCAATGAAAAAGAGTCTATTCATCATTTGTTTTTTTATTGTGTAGTAGCCAAGAATATGTGGTCAAGTTTGTCTGAAATAGTATGTTTGAAAATTGACAATAGTTTTGAATCAGTAGCCAAACTATGGCTTAGTAATAAAAAGTTTGGTCGGAACAATATATTTAGTTCGGCAGCCTTGTGGGGGCTGTGGAAGCTAAGAAATCATTTTTGCTTTCAGAATGATTCCAGGAAGAATATCTCAATGCTTTGGGAAATAGTCATGCCCATGACAAAAAATTGGAAGGTGATGTGTTCTGTTTTCAAGATAAATCGATACGAACAGTTGATGATATCCACGGAACAAGTGATTCATAGACTTTGGAGAATTCAATGGTAGAAGGAAAGGCTGGGTATGATAGATCCAGTGAAGAGCGCTGCCTGATGATGCGTTCTTGTTTTGATGAAAGAAAGATTTAAGTAGATGATGCTAACAAAGAGGACACGAGGGAATGCCAACGAGAGATAGAGTTGAAAAAGATGGAGTTGAAGATTGGAAACCCGGAGCCCTATCAGTTCAACTTTTTAGAAGCGATGATGGATATGAAGCAAGGCGATTTCATCAGAATTGGAGTTCTGAATTTGCAAGATGGTGAGGCAAAGGAGCAAGAGTACATACTGAAGTTTCACCATCAGGTAGTGTCAAGTTGTGGTGTGCGGGTGTGTTTATCTCTCAGTTTTTTTGTAATAGAAGTGCTAGTTTGGCAGGTTATGCGCATAGTTGCTTAAACTTTGGTAAGGTACCTCAAAACGGTGTTGTAAACTCTTTGATGGTCCATTGCAATGCATTGAGACTATGGCATCGTCCCTAAAACTCTACAAAAAGGAGGTGCTATCAGATACTTCAGGTGCCTAAAAACAAATTTGTTTTATGTCAACAGATCTGAGCATATCATCTTCAACCTCCAGATGGGCTGCCCTTCTCTCTCTTTGCCCTTGTTACTGTTGCGCTCGTCCCGCCTGTCTTCCTCCATCCGTATTCGGTGACACTTCCTCTTCCGAATCCATCAGCGCCGCCTCCCGCCATGCTAAGCAGCGTTGCCAGACCGTTTCCTTGACTCCCCTGCCACCAGCACCGCCCACTACCCTTAGGCCACCCATGGCTCGCTGCACCATCACACCGCCACCTATCGTCGGTCTAATCGCCTCCCCAAGCATCCTCTAAAACTGGCATCCAGTGAATCCACCCCGAACCCTAACCCCCTCCCAGAACCTCGTCGTTGAATATTCTTCTTCTTCAACACGTGTTTATACCGTCGATTGAAATTGTTTGAGATTTCAATCGCATGATCATTAGGAAGTATGAAAAAAATCAACCACAATCGAACCGGAGGAAGAGCATCATTCTATTAAGTGCGAGCGTGCTGCGTGCCATTCTCTCTGGCCAGTGCCTACCCGTTGAAGATGGCCGTGAAACTCCACGTGGCATGTCACTTCCTGCAGGTGGTAACTGAGTAATTATCCCGTGGGCCAACCCTCGTTGACCACCGGACATCGTTGCCCCGGCATGCAGCTCGCGTGCCGTTGCCGTTGCCGGCCGGTATGCTCGTCGCCCAGGAGTGATGGCTGCATTGGTATCCGACGTCCTAACCAGGACCTGACTCTGGTTCTCGCAGAGCCTCCCAGAATCCTGTTCCGGGGTCGAATGTTTCTTAAAAAAAAATTGGCCGTTTTTCAAAAGGCTAAACAGTGTGCACAGGCACACGATTACATTACTGGAGCAAGCGGAAGCTCTGCAATGTGGAGGGCACGCGTACGGAAGCCGCAAGCAGAGACACCTTGCCCAGTCGGACCTGGAATCTCTGCTCATGTATCGATCTATGCGTAAGCGAATGCCCAATATGCATGTATATAACCAAGCAGTAGTGCGGTGCAGTACTGGTAGAAGAACGTATATACGGCCGCGCAAGCAGCTGCAATATGTACACGTACGCTTTTGGTGGCTGCCGCCGCCGCAGAGGAGCAGCGCGACGCAGGCGGCGATGATGTAGAGCTTGCCCACCTGCTGCCGCGCCGCGCTCCGCGCCTTCTCCATCCTCTTCTTCTTCTTGTTCCCCATGGCGGTTAACTTGGTTGGGATGGGAGGACACAGCTCCCGCGCCCAAAACTTTATATACGCTCGCCGCTCGGAGATGGAACTGCTTCCGCCTGGTGCCGTGCATCGAGGCACGCCGATCCGCCATCGAGGCACCGAAAGCGACTAACGAGCTGGCGGTCTGTTGCACTGTCACTGCAGCAGCGAACAACACACAATGGCTTCCTAAATTTGGGGGCTCTTCAAAATCCTTTTCGATTATAAATCGACGAAAGAAAAGAGAACAATGATGCTGAAAATTGCGCATAAAACTAAGGCGAAAAGGCAGCAGCATCAGAGTATTTACCTCTCCGCCCACCAGGTTCGAGTTCTAAACCGACACCGGGGGAACATTTCTTCAGCCTACTGAATGCCGGAGCGCTCCAAGCTCATTTCATTTTTTTTTTAAAAAAGGGTTACACATAATAGGCCTGCATCGCAGGTTTACCATTACCAAGGCAACGGAGTCCATCCTGGCAACGTGGCGGGTCTGGGAGCCGCTAGGAAGTTTGCTGCACACCGGACAGAGACAGGTTGAAGCCGGCCATCCACGAGGTTACTTTATATACTCCCTCCGTAGTACGCGTTTTTTCTTTTTAAAAAGTTCTTAGGTAATTTAACTAATATTTAATCAAATTATAAATATATCTAATATAAAAAATATATAACTAGATTTATAGTTTAAAATGATTTAACAGTATATAGGTTTTATATCTATAAATGATATATTTTATGAGAAAATCTTAATTACAATTCAACTTCGAAGATCGAGTTAAAAAAAATTCTTCTACTATGAGGGAGTACTTTGTTTCTTATTAGATGATGTCTAAGAGAAGAGGGTGTAATAAATTGATATTAAGAAATAAACTTTCAATAGATTTATGTGTCTTGCTAGTTTTTTAAGATCTCTCAAAATAATTTCTTTCTCACAATCACCTACTATTGCTCAAAGAGCTAGTTTCTTTCATAAGAAACAAGTTTATTCTCTTCTATCTTGAAATTACTTATCCCATTATCTTTTTGCTTAGATGGATACCTAATTAATGTCTAAAAAACTAGCATTATAAGTGGCTTTAACCGCCAGAGGTTCTGCTTATATTTGTACTTGATTGAATGTGTACTAGTGATGCCAATCAAAGTACAGTCTATTAATATATTATGTTAAATTAATATGTCTATTAATACAGGCTATTAATATGTTCTGTTAAATTATAATCTGAATTTTTAATATGGAAGATTCTGGAATCTACTATATTAGAAGATTAGTTTCCTTCTTAGGCTACAAGTCCTTTATGCATACACATTATTTTAATTAACAGATTTGTTTTTCTATTCGACTCGAGTCAATCCTATGCCACCATATATATCACTTGTACCCGCACGGGTAAACAGGCTACTCATTGTAAATATTCCTAATATAATGAAGATCCTTGTAGTGCGTGTATGGTTTTGTAGTGTGTATGGTTTTTTCTCAAAAGGGGTTTTCACGTAAAATTAGGCTCTCTGTTCTTGATTTATTTTTTTGCCTGTCGATTTCTAACATGTTCTGTATTTTCAGTGTGTAGCAAAAATGTGCGAGGCTTAATTTATTTGTTTAAGAGATGTTCCGTACAAAAAAGAAATGCTCGATTCTTCCATTGTGAATAACACAAATCATTAACTCTATATTTAGAGTATGCTTAGAACCACCCACAGCTCTACCATTAACTTTTAACAGTATAAGTAAATTTGGGCACTTGAGTTTTCCGAAAAGCACGAAGCACTGCTAACATTTTGTTTTTGAAAATGTGATATGCTTGAATACTGAATATTTCTTCTTCGGTACCCCGAAACGCTGAAATGCAAAACAAGAGCTCGCGAATACAAATGCAATGTACATATTCCATAGTTCCATGGAATTAGTCATCTGAGACTAGAAGAACTCGATCGTCAAGCTCCGTATTTCCCTGCAGAATTTGAATCTTTAATGCTACGGTTTGCTTGTATGGGACGAATTGTGCCAGATGCTCAAATTTAGAGCAAAATTTGTCCCCGTCCATCCAATCAAGGCACCAGTCGGTGAAGAAACATAACCGAAAGAGAGAACAAATAGGCCGTACGTAAAGTAGCAGGAAGCCAGGAACAGGTGACCGAGACCTGAACTGCCCCCGGCCTGCTCCTGTGCGCTGCGCACGCATAAGCTGAGGTGTCTGTTTCGGGCACCGACGCTGCGAGCTTCGGCCAGAAAGTGCACCGAGTGTTTACGGTTGTTCCTTGCCGCGGCGGCGAGCCCCACACTGTGACCGGATGCCGTTAATCCGGCGACGTTGCGTGCCTCGCGACCACAGGCATCATCAGAAGCCTGCCCCACGAGTTGAGGACGTGGACGACGACGTGTCTACGTGCGGCTGGCGCCGCTGGGCGCTGGCCCGCGGCCTCGGCCTCACCTCCTCGACGAATTAACGCGTGGTGCCTCTTTCTCGATCCCCTGTGCGCCAGCTTTGAGCTTGACGAGTCCATAGTTTTGGCATCGTGCGTACGTGCGGTCTGCGAGGCTGTGACTAAACCAAGATCTGCTGGGGTTTTTATGTCAAGCTAGGTTGTTTGAAACGGGGAAAATCTATGCCGCGACGGGTCGGGCGCTCGCCTCAGCCGGGGAGTCAGGACCATGCCACCCTAGGAGTCGGAGACCAACCGACGAGCCAAACCTCCGAGCTTCATGCTGGCCGGCCGATAGCGCCACATCGTCGGCTTGTGAGCTATGCACTGTATTTAAGGCCGTAGGGGTTAGGGTTAGGGTTTCCCATCTCTTTTCTACACTGCTCGTTTTTGTGGTGACCGGGCGACTGTCGGATCTAATGGATCTGATGCCGTCGAAGGTCATCGCCGCAGCTGTGAACGAGATGACACCCTCTCCCCCTGTAGATCTGATGGATCCACCACTAAGGGTGAAGGGGAAGGAGGAGCCTGTCGCTGTTGATGCCACGTTGTCATTGTCGTAAACCAGGAGGGATGCCGCCATCTGGGTTGCATTGTGGGCGCACCCTCCAGCGAGTGGCGTTGCACCTGAGGATGCTACCGCCACACCTTTGCATGCGCCTTGAAGAGTTGCCACACCATGACGTGCATCATGGGTGTCGCGCACGCTGTGGCATGCACCGTGGTGTGAGCCGATGTGGGTGTTGTTGTCACAGTGAGAGCGACGACCATGACCATGGCGAAGGTCATGGTGGGCACGATGATGATGCAGGGGATGACACAGTTAGGGAAGAAAATAAGGGGCACCATCCTCCAATGACATCAGAGAGGTAAGAACTTCATGGATCACTTCTGTTCTTCTTTGTTGTGGCCGATTAGCACTTCAATAGAAGTGCGTGACTGATAATGTATTGTAGACTAGAATGTAAAGAATATTATAGACAGAGATGAATTTGAGAAATGAGATTCATTATCTTTCATTGCATTGAATCATGAATTTATACAGGATGAACATACGTATTCATGTCTGTTCGTAAGGCGTCTCTTGATATATTAATTAAATCATTGCAAGAAGTAGAAGCATCTACCTTAGGCTTGGAATTAAATAGAGAGGTAGATTTCTTCAAAGGGACCTTAGTTTGAGATTCAATGCACTAAAATTTAGCTTTAAGCTCTTCATGCTCCTTGTTTAGCAAATTAAATTTATACAATAATTGGTCATAATTAAAAACAAAGGTAGCATGAATGTCATTAAGTGCATTGAATTTCTTAACCTCTTTTGATTGTTTCTTAAGGGCCCTTTGTTGCTCATTGATCAAATGAAGAAGTTCATCATAGGACAGAGAATCATCATCGGATTCATCATCACTTACATCGCTATCCATACCTTTGGCCATAAGGCACTTGTGAGATGATTTACGCGATGGCAACTTGTGTGATGACGATCTTGAGGAAGAGCTTTTCTTGGAGGGGAGGATAGTGAAGCTTTCGTCACTTGAGCTTGACTCTTCATCGTCTCTCACCCATCTCCCTATGCTTACGAATGCCTCGGCTCTTCCACTTGTCTCCCTCTTATTGATCTTGGTATTCTTCTCCTTGTTGGTGATGCGAGGTCTTATCCCATCCTCGGTGACTCTCTAAACATTCAACCCTCGGGCTTGCAAATAATAAGTCATCAGAATTTTCCACCGAGGGAAGTTTATGTCATCAAAAAGTGGAGCACTATGGGAATCCATCCCAACCTCAAACGTCACAACTCACTAGGCGGTGAAGCCTAACTTATCATAATGAGACTAAGGCTCAAATTCCATTTGAATTGGCGAAACATTGTGAAAGGTGTGAAACTCTAACACAAATTGTAGAGCTAGATGTGAGCCCTAGCTCTAATACCAATTGAAAGGATCGGTGACGTCCTAAGAGGGGGTGGATTATGACACTTAGAACTATTTCGGCTCCAAAAACAATACAAGATAAACGTATATCAATTTCTATCTAAATATGCTCTGGGTTTATCTAGTATGTCTACTCTACAGATCAAAGCACTTGCAACCTATCTAAGAAGGTAAATTGCAAGAATGTAAATACTGAAACGTAAATAAGATAGAGAGAGCAAACTCAGCACAAGAATTTTTTCCCGTGGTATCGGTAGCATGAATACCACCCCTAGTCCACGTTGAAGCTCCACAAAGGATATGCTCACAGTCGGCACCAAGTCATGACTCTTGAGCCACAAAGTCACAAAGACATGACCTCCACCCGGATAAGCCACCAAGCCTTCAAGGCAAGGTGTCACCACTAGCCTCTCTTCTAGTTCCTTATCGCCGTGATCACTTCAGAGCTTAAGCCACAAAGACAAGGGTCTCCACGTCCTCGCACAATCGCCTTGCCGCCGCTCCACACCAAGTCGGAGAGTCAACAAGCTTGTTGACGAGTCACCAAGACTCTAAGGTGCCCGCGTACCACTTGGTAAAAGGTTGGATCACACCTTGATCCACTCTCTAGGCAGCAATCACCTAACAACACTCCCTCTAATCTTGTGCTTAATCGCCTTAAATAATCACTTTAAGCACTTTGGTGGCTTGGATGTCTTCTCAAGTGTACATGAACATCTCTGGACTCCAGCAGCACGCCACAGCTTCAAATGACTGAGTGTAGGGGTATTTATAGCCTCAAACTCGCGCAGTAGCCGTTAACCCAACGACTCAAAAAAGTTGTTAACACCGGATGATTCGGTGAGAACACTAGTATTAACACCAAATCATTCGGTAAGTACACTCTCACAAACTAGCCGTTGGAACCCCATTCAAGCCTATGTGAACACCGGACACACCGGTGTATACTTCATCTCCATCACCGGACTATCCGGTGAGTTATCCTGAGCCTTCTGAGCCTTTCCTTCTTCTCTGTGTAAATTTCTCCGGTATAAGCATCCGATGCACATCACTTCATCACCAGACTATCCGGTGAGTTGACTTCAGCCATCCGAGCCAATGCAACCCTCTCTGAAAATAATGCTCCGGTGTGCATAGACTTAATCATCAGACCATCCGATGTGTTGATCTTCATTCTGCCTCTTTGCACTATTCATTATCAGGTGTGTGCAACACTTTGATCACCGGACCATCTGTTGCTTTGATCTTCAACTTCAATGGCTGCAACCTTCTCTGGACAAAATGCTCTGGTGTGTATCTTCTCTGATCACTGGACCTTCTGATGAGATCTTCAGGCCTCGCTCCCCTTTGCCAAATATGCTCCGATGAGTTCAACACCCAAAGCACCGGACCATCCGGCAAGGTAAATCTTCCTGGAACTTCTCCAATTCAGTCCAACATTGTCCCGGCTGCGGTGGCTTCTTCATGTATTGCATCCATCAGGCCTACTAACATATATTTTTAACAAACATGTTAGTCCTATTGACTATATTATCATTAATCACCAAAATCACAATCATAACCTAATGGAGCCATTTTCGCTACAATAATGCTTTTGCCAAATTAATCTGACCCATGGAAGGTCATGCATATTGAAGAATTTGTGTAGGCTTTAAAGCAATAAGCACTCATTGTAGGTATTCAGCTTAAGAACTACTAGTCCATCTTATTTTTTTGGTCTACAAACCATCTTCCATGAAGCTAGAGGAGGTTTCTTTGCATTGATATCTGATCCACGCTAAAGACAATGTTTCTTGTATTTTTCTATTTGTTTGACCACTTCTAGAGGCAATTTTAGGGTGCACATGTAATATGTGGGCAATAAGGAAATTACTGAGTTGACCATTTGAAGCTTTCCATCTTTAGTTAAGAACATTGAGGTGGCCACTAATCTCCTCTCAAAGTGCTTGACTAGAGGAAGAAACTCCTCAATCTTTGGTCTTGTGAGACCTAACAGTAGACCAAAGGTATGTTAATGGCAAGGCTCTGATTTGGCACTGAAATGTTTTGGATAGAACCTCCATTTTCTCACTACCAATATTTATAGGCACCGTGCTAGACTTGTGATAATTGACTTTCAAGCTAGTGGAATCAGCAAAGGTATTCAAAAGAGCTTTTAGACAAAAGAGTTGTCTCGGGCAGGCATCCATAATAATAAGAGTGTCATCATCATATTGTATGATGGGGAAGTCAGGGCCTGCTCCTGATTGAATCGGAAGATTGAACAATCCTTGCTCTTTAGCTTTGTTGACAATGGATTGGAGCAGATCTGCTGCTAAAACAAAGAGCAAGGGTGAGAGAGGGTCACCCTGCCTAACACCTTACCTACAATGAAAAACCATGCCAGGTACACCATTCAGCAAAATTGATGAGGTTCCAGAGCCTAGAATGCTCTCAATCCATCTTACCCATTTGTCACCAAAGCCCTTATTTTTTAGAATATCCAGAATGACCTTGTGCTCTATTTTATCAAATGCCTTTTCAAAATCAAGCTTTATGATCACTATTTCTTTTTTTGATTTATGACAGATATGAATATATTCAAAAGCCCAGGCTAAACAATCTTGAATGGTCTTAGATTTTATAAACCCATATTGATTTTGATGAATTAGCTCCATGATGATAGCCTGTAACCTTTGTGCCAGCAACTTTGTGATCAATTTGATTGTTGAATTCAGGAGAGAGATTGGTCTGAAATCTCCAACTGCCAAGGGACAATCTTCTTTGGGACCAGGGTAATGTAAGAGATGTTGATACTTTGTACACAAATTTCTTCACAATGGAAAGCCTCACAAAGTTCATAGAAATCGGAACTTACAATCTGTCAGCATTTCTTCAAGAAATCTCCATTGAAGCCATCAGGTCCTGGGGATTTGTTGGAGGGGAGTTCTGAAATGACTTTGACAATCTCTTCCTTTGAAAATGGGGCCTCTAAAGCTTCCAGACCATCAATAGGTTGTACAAGCTCAGCTAGACAGAAGTGCATATTGGTGTACTTAGATGTGCCTAATCTGTCTTTGTAAGATTCGGGTAGCAGCGGCATCAGAGGCGGGGTTTATGGGACGACGGCGCAAGAGGGCGAGCCAGTGGATATTTTTCTCAGCCACCGGGTGATCCTGGGAGGTGGTGCGGCTCGTACCTAACCGATCGGGCGGTCCACAGCTGAGGATTGCATCATCCAGCGGTTCAGAAGATTGTAAAGATGTGTTGCTGGTTTTTGCTGCTATATGGTACTAGAAAGTTCTGGAGTCCTCTGTGACTTAAATTGGTCCTCTTAATATTGGTGTCTGCAATCGCGCAGGTTCATCTTGGTGGTTTGGCTGAAATCATGCCTCTAGCTTGAACACTGATGAGTGATGCGATCGGAACGATGTTGTTTAGATGTATGTGGAACCATTATTTGTTCAATGAAAACTGTCTTGTGTCACATGGCACATCGTATATCATTGGACCAGCTTCTTGTAGCATGAGAGCACAACTCAGATAAATGTTTTGGTACGTCAGCTAATCGGAAGTATCCTACATACCTACACAACCTTTTAAAGGTATGGATGTCGAGTTATCTAACACTACTGTAGAATACCTCATCAGTGTCAGTTCAAAATCGTTATCAGTGACGAGTTTTGAATTGACACTGATTACTCGGTACTGATAGTCAGTGACTATCAGTACCGGGTATAGAACCGACACTGATAGTGATTTTCAGTGCCGGTTCTATCCACGAATCGACACTGATAATGAATTATTAGTGTCGGTTCCATATTAGAAACCGACACTGATACTGATTATCAGTATCAATTCTAAAATAGAACCGGCACTGATAGATATTCGTCAGCCAAAAAAATTGCACAATCCAAAATGCATCACATGCACATGTATCCGTTGTTCTAATGTTTGAGTCACGATAAATATTTAATACATTAATTCAAACTACAAGCATTTCTAAAATTATATTAAATACCATTACATGCATAGTTGATATCTAAAATTTCAACTCCAAATATTACATCAAAATAATTCAGTGCATAAATGAGCACACTAGCTGTTGTTTCAAATGGAAGTTTCATTGGACTTCCATAAATAACTAAACTGTTATTATCACACTGAAACTTAAGGTGTGACTGGTACCTTCCTTTTCGGACCTTCCTGCATTGAGGACCAAGTAATGTGTACCCCACTGCTGGGCAAGAAGATGTAAGATTGAAGTCAAACTATGATCCATCTGCATCCGAATGTTCTAGTAAAAATCATATAGACAAAGAGAAACAATATAGAGAAAAAATTTAATATTATTGAAATAATCCTAGCTACAAATTACAGGTTCATGTCACCAACCGTTTTAGCTGCATGTAACTGTGAGAGCTTAGGAGTCATTGCAAACACATCCTTATTCTGTTTAAGTGCTTTTCATTTGAAATAGATGTAGTCCGGAAACATATATCCAAGTTGCAGGTTAATCGATTGTACAAGCGTATGGATAGCAGATCTTTCAACCATAAGTCTTTGGTCTGTTTCAAAACTTGATGCTGTTAAAGTGATATATCCTTCCATAGTAAAAGCAATGCTAAAAGAGATAGCGATCTTCATTTTATTGTTATCACCCAATATGGTCGTCACCACAGGTGGTGTGCTACCAAGGTTCGCAATAATGTCATGTAGCCATTGCAGATGAGGAAGCATCTACATCAATTGGCATATTAGTTTCTGAATTTGTTAACTGCAAACTGCAATATTAAGTGGCCTTCTTATAATTTATAGCAAAGGGATTTTTATCTCTGAGCATACAGATGTACCTAGGACAAGTCATATGTACGTCTATATGCCCAGAGAAAAAAATGGCAAATACCATATCAATCAGTACATGTGGATAATCTCGTAATTATATCAAGTCATCAATTGCAAAACAAGGAAGTACCAAACTACTTACTCACTGGGAAGTGATGGTAACATCTAAAACACCAATCTAGCAATACACATGTAATATCATGACATACATATCTAATAATAAGCTAACATATTTTGAACTAAAATAAATATATAATTTCAGTACCTAAATTGGCTAACTAAAATTGCTAACTACAATTGCTAACTTGAATTTGAGAACTAACATAGGTGTTTCGTGGCCCTTCCGGGTAAGAAGGGGATACGTCGTTGAGGATCTGGAAGCCGGGAGTACGAGGGTGGTCACCTCCACATTGTCTAGATCTACGCCCTCCACCTCCACTACCGTTGCTGCTCGCCATGGGGACATCGAGGGGGCAACGAGAAGGTGGCGGTCGGCGCGCAATGTGGAGAAGGAGACGTTGGGCCGACGCACAATGAGGACGAGGATGAGGAGGCGATGAGCCGACGCATGACGAGGAGGCTGCGGACGGGGAGGAGGCGGCGGTCGGGGAGGAGGAGCGGCATCAGGCTGAATGGAGCAAACGAGGAGAGCAGCTAAGTGCTGGATATAAATATAACACAGGCATCAGTGCCAGTTTTAGTTCCAACCGACACCGATAGTGACTATCAACCAGTTCTTAAACTCCCGCGCGCGAGCAATAATTGAGACGCCAAGAACCAGCACTGATAGGCACTATCAGTGCCGGTTCTTGGCGCCTCAATCGTGGTTCGCGCATGGGAGTTTAAGAACCGGTACTGATACGTCAATAATACTAGTGACGCTCGAACCGACACTAATGAGACGCTATTTATGACCTGTTCTGTAGTAGTGTAGGTGGTGTTAATCATTTTAAATCCTCGTATCACTTTTAGAGTAAAAAAATCCATGCTAAAAATTAATTCTATGTGAAAATTAATAGCCTGTGATTTAAACTTCTGCTGTGTGCATTATCATCATGTAGGTTGTAGCACCTCACCTTGCGGAATAATGCACCATGGCTTTTTAGGGTACGATAAATACCTTAGATACACAATTACAAAAAGGGTCATCCATGCTCTATTATCGTTGCAGGTACTGTTATAACCGGCAGTGATAAATTATTACTGATAGTTCATAAGCTTAACTAGCACATAAAAAGTCGAGCCATCAAGAACCGGCAGTGATCATCACAATCACTGCTGGTTTATTTTATGAACCGGCACTGATACATCACTACCGATTCATAACAGGAACCGGTAGTAATACTAGCACATAAAAGTGCCATTAATAACCAACAGTGATAGCGGCTATCATTGCCGGTTAGGACTTATGAACCAGCAGTGATAGCCCACTGCCGATACGGCTTCTCCTAAAAGTCTTTAAATTTAACTTCGTAGTTGATCGCTCAGCTCCGAGCCTCGCTCCCTCCCTCCCTCCCCCTTCGCTCCCTCCCTCCCTCCCCCCTCTCTCTATTTATATATATCTCTCTCCCTCCCCTCCACCACCGCTACTACCGGATTGGAAACTCCACCACCATCTCTAGCTCTAGCCACTCCACGCTCCCCCTCACCACGACCACCATCTCCAGCCACACCACCCACCCCCGCGCCTTTGTCTGATGATGAATCTCCAGTGCCATCAGAGAGCTCAGATGAGGTGCAATCCTCAAACTCTAGATCGGTGGTGTCCCCCTCTGACGATGAAGTTTGGGACTTCTTCATCAATGAGCCGAAGCTGAAAAGGCATCGAACACTACTACATAATCCATTTAGTAGGATGCCTCTGTACAGACGGATCTATAGAGCCGCTTGTACAAATGGTATCATAGACGGCTTCAAACTAGAATTGTCTGAGAAAATGGCAACGAGCAGTTTCAAGAAAGCAAGATGCTACAGTAGAGATGGTTCTAAACTAGAACCTTCTATACTATTTGTATAAGCAGTTGTAGTTTATAACCGTCTATACTGTTCCTTTTTTCCAAACGGTTCTAATTCAGAACCATCTGTACTATTGGTAGTAATAGTATAGACGGTTCCAAATTAGAACCGTCTGTAAAAAAGGAACAGTATACTATTGACATTAATAGTACAAGCGGTTCAAATTAGAACCATCTATATAAAAAGAACAGTATAAACGGTTCAAAGTTTAGAACCGTTTGTACTAAGTTGTACATATGGCTCTAAGTTTAGAACCATCTATACTAATAGTGTCCACTCATTTTGAGTGTATACTTGATACGGATTGTTTTTACACAATGGTCAGCAATGAACGCCAGGTGAGATAGTAAGGAATGTTCACGCGAGGTTAGAGGTTGCGAGTTCGACTCCTAGAAAATGCACTCGTGGTATTTTGCGTGAAAAATCATGTGACTAGCAACCACACCTACATAATAATATAGGGGGCTGGTGTGGGTAGGAAAAATATATTTTTAGATTTTTTAGCTTCAGGAATTTAGTACAGACGGTTCCAACGAGCTGTCTGTACAAATCTAATTTATACAAACTCTTTTCCACATATGGTTAAAAAAGTGTCCCGCACGGAGTTTACTAACCATTTGTACAAATCAGTTTTCTACTAGTGGAAGCTCAGATGATGAGATGGAGGAAGAGGAGGAGGAGGATGATGACGTCGACTTCTTCGTCGTGGCTGATTCCAATTGACCGTGGTAGGCATAGGCGTGCGGTGGATGCAGTGGTTCTTTTGTGACGGCGACGAACCAAAAGTTTTAGGGTTCCTTTTGCGCACGCGCCCAGCAGCATCATTTGGTTTGGTGCACATTGATGATTGCTTATTAGTGTGATAAAAAATAGTGATTCTAGTTTAGCAATATAAAGGGTAATTAATTATGGCCGGCCTGTTTCAATTTTATTTTTTTCCTAGGATTGAGTATCACTGTCGGTTCGTAGCTGAAACCGATAGTGATAAGGGATATCAATCATCAGATTTGAGCCAAGAGCCAGTAGTAATATAAACTATCATTGTCGATTAGAGCCACAAACCAATAATGATATTGAATATCAGTGCTGGTTCTTGAGCTGCTTAAACACTACCGATTCAAAAATCGACAGTAATACAGTTTTTGAACCAGTAATGATGACATTTTCTGTAGTTGTGATGACCCTTCTAACCCTTCAGTTAGAATGAAGTTCAAACTTATTTAACAAAAAATGGACTTGATGTGAGTGAAGCAGATCAAAATATTTCACTGATTACATGCTGCCTGAGACCACAACACAACATACTACATGCATATGAAACAAAACCCAATTCATTTTCTCGCAAAAATAAAATAAAATAAAATAAAAACTGATAGTATTTCCATTGCAGGTTGCCATCGTGCTGCTATCTTCGCAGCACAACACCAAAGAAGGCTCTACAGGCAGCAGCTGCTGCCTCTTAAATATACTCTACCAATTTAGTAATTGGCACTACTCAATGTAATATATGTGCAACCAAAAATATTATAGAACCAATATACTAAAGCTTCTCCAACTCAGATAAAACTCTTATCATCTTATGTAACATCAGAGAAATATATGTGCATTTGACAATGGACCGAGGGTCCTTCTCCTGATCTGGGCGTGATGGACTGGGGATCGCCGGCCTCGGATCGGACTGTGTGGACTCTCGGCGGATCTCCATCAGCTTCAGAGTTCATACAGGCAGCTCGTTTGGCTAGCTTCTCAGATGACAAGATCATCCGAGCGGAAATGGTCGATGATGTTAGCGAAGCTTCGCTGGTCTCTCGTATGGTAGAGGCTGTGGCCAACCATCTCATCGCCAATAGAGAGGTCCCTGACCAGGTCGCTGCTGCTGTGAAGGATGGCACATCTCCAGATCAGCAATCGAAGGTTTCCCAGGCTCATTGTCGCCGTGGGAGAAGCCGTGGATGGCTTATGCGACCATGGAAAAGCCCGCTACCAAAGGTGAGGCCTCCTCCTGTGATTGCCCTTGGGGATTTCCTGCCGGCCAATCTGATGTATGAGGCAAAATCCAATAATCCAAACAAGGAAAGCCTTGGCGTAAAATCAGCTGGCAATACTTTTGAAGATCTGGTTTTCAATCAGGCAGACATTAGTGATTCGGCTGAGTGCTCTTTTGAGGGGGCGCACAAGGCAACATATGGAAGAAATAGGAAGGATGTTTTTTGGAGCCATCTGGGAACGTCTGAGAATCAATCAAGCTCCCACCCTTCCCTTGGAAGGCTCAGCGACTATTCTTCCCTCCCATTGCCGTGATCTGAGCAAAACACGTAAATCTTACGCTCAGGTGCTCATGGCCAGACGTGGAGAAGATCCTCCTCCTGGTCCGATGCCCGACGGTTCGAGAGGTGCCGGTCGTGCTTCCCATACGGCGCAAAACTGGCCAGTTCAGAAGCTCTCAAGACGGGGAAATCATCATCAACCACCAGCGCCGATCTTCAACTCCCTGTCGTCCGCCAACGCGGCTGGTGCTTTTGGTGGCTTCAGGGGACACGCGGGTCCTGGTACTGCTTAGTCCGGTATCTTCAACTTTTGAGCCTTTGCCGTGCAGCAGGCAGGCGTGGAAGTAGGGGGGGTCATCGGCCGCATGTGGCCGGTTCAGGACGCAGGCGTGGAAGTAGGGAGGGAAACAGATCGAATACGTATGGAATCGAATTCGGATAGTATGATTTATCATATTTTAATTCGAATTTGAATATGGATCCGGATATCCTCGAATATGAATACGAATCGGATAGTTCGAATACGAATCCGCATTCGGATATCTACTCGATCTTCGAAATTCAGGTCGAAAATTTAAATTTTTGAAAATATTTGACTGAAATTTGATAAAATTCGACTGAAATTTGTTCTAATTTGATTTGATCAAATTTAACTGAAATTTGATGAAATTTGATTGGGTTGGAATTTCGTTCATATTTGAAATTTCTAAAACTTTAGCAAAATTTGGTTCCCTGGTTGGCGGATACGGATACGAATCGGATATATCTCGAATTCGGATATCCACATTTGAATCCGAATCTCGAAAACGAATTCGGATATATCCATTTCAGAAACGAATACGGATACAGATATCCATATTCGTATTTTAACGGATACGGAATCTGATAATTCGGATTTCCTGCCATCCATTTCCACCACTTTCTTCTTCTACGTCGGGTGCTCCATTTTGAATGAACAAAGCTATGACACCGTCTTCAACGCAGCAGACAAATGAGGCTCCGAATGGTTCTTCAAAGTAAAAAAACCTTATTGCTTCTGGTGTAAAATCAAGGGGCATACTGCAAGCAATGCGATGTGATTCTCTATTGTGAGATCTGTGACAAAAAGGATCGTCTTCCCACCAACTGTCCGCTGCTTTGGTTGCCTAAGCCAAACGTGACACTCTTCGGATTCGGAGGAACCAAACTTGCTTTCTTTCACAGCTCCGAGACCGGACATAAAGGTATCGCACCTCAATCATCCCCGACTGCTATCGTCTCTGTCACGGGTGGTCGGGTAATAGTAGAAGTGATTCAAAATGAACTGAGAGGTCTCATCCTTTCGGATTGAAACTGGGAGGCAATCCCTAAGGGGGCGGACATCTTTCTTGTGGCTCTTCCTACATTGGAGGAGCTTCACAAGATGATTAAAGTTGAATTCCATCTTAAAGCATACAGGGTAACACTCTCTTTTGGAGAATGGATGCCATCCAATGTGCCTTCCCCCCATTACCAATTGAACAAAGTATGGGTTCATGTCTCTAGAGTCCCACCTGCATACCAACATTATTTGGGCATTTGGACCATTGACATAGTGCTTGGCTCTCCGCAGGAGATCGACATGAAATGCCTACGGCAGTGAGGCATTATTCGCATGCAGGTTGTCATGATGGATGCCAATATGTTGCCGATAAAAATGGACATCGTATTCGGTCTTGATGGGTATGAAGTCACTTTTGCTCTTGAATATTTGAGCTTCGTTGTTGATGATGGTTCGACTGATCCACCTTTGAGTGGCGATTTCAATGACGATGATGATGACATGCTTGATGATAATGATGACCATATCAACGGCTCAGGCGATCAATCCAAAAAATCAAAAAAGAATGAATCTACCACATCAAAGAATATAACAAATAATTCAGCTCCTATGCAGATGGACAAAAAACATAAAGACGTGTCCTTGGCAGATGGAACATGGGGGACGGCCAATATCGTGCCTATCATCACTGCTGTCGAGCCATATTGTGGTTACACCTTTCAACCCAAAGCACAGACATCTATCATCTTCACCTGGCTGTGCATCATACGTACATGCTTCTACTACTTCTGTTCCCTCTCACTTGGCACCTCCAGTTACAGCCAGAACGGAGCATTTGCCGGACCTGCATTTGGTGGGTTCACCAACGCGGGCCATCTGCCTTAGGAGTGAGTCTTCATCAACTTTTCTCATGTCCAGGTATGAGGCGACATTTCTGGTGGATATGTCGTCACTGGAGCCTGTGCAGGTTCCAGGGGATGCCCTTTCTAAGGTGGTCGTGCCGTCTCTGGTGCCAGCGTCGCCTCTATTGGATGCGTAGTCGCTGGGGATTGTGTCGGCTCAGGAGACCGGGAAGAGCTCTGCATTGCCATCGTGTGCCCGTGGGCACGATTCTTCATCTCTCACGCACAAGGTTGTGGCGCCGTCTCAGATGGAGGTGCCAGCTCCGGAGTCTACACTGGTGCAGGGGATGCATCATCAGCTGAGGCTACGCCAACTCAGGTGACTGCGTCACCTACATTGGATGCGCCGTCTCGGGTGTTTGCGCCAGCTCATGGATGCAGGCAGAATTCTGCACTACACTCGTGTGCACCAGTAGCCATCCATCATTGGCGCGAACCTTCATCAACTCGTCTTGCGCCAGGGACCCTTTCGCCGTCGTAGGTGGTTGCACCGGCTCAAAAGAGGACACTACCTAAGATGGTTGCACCAGCTCAGAAGAGGACACTGCCTAAGATGGTGGCACCATCTAAGGTGGCACCGCCGGCCCCGGTGGTTGTGCCACCCCTGGAAGCGGTGGCGCCAATGGTGCGAATGGTGACTGCGCCGGTTCAGACATCCGGACTGGATCATTCTTCATTGCCTTCGTCTCTGTACGTAGGCCCATCTGTAGCCCTAGGCACGGGCGGTCTGGTCAAGACTCCCGATGATTCTCAACTCAACGTGGTAGCCACTCAAAAGACAACTTCTGGTCATCGCCGAAGTGGCCGCTCCAATGCGATCTTCTTATCGAACGGCATCGCTATGGCTGACGAAGATACCACGGTCAAGGCCATGAGGCGGGTTGTTGCTCGTAACCTGGACACCCCCCCCCCCAGTGAAGGATAGGCCGGTGACTGTCTCGGCCAAGTCACCACGCTCGGCTACCACCTCACGTGATACTAAGCTAGGTATGCTGCAATCTTCTACCATTTTTTCACTTGCTTCTTTACCTAATGATATATTTTCTTCTATTTGGGGTAAATTATGCGTGTCTTTGGGTAGTTGTAGTAATGAAATAAGCTTATCTATTAATACTTCGAAACATGTAGAAGTAGACCGAATGAAGATGGCACCTATTTGCAAAACAACTAATAAAGTGCCAATTTTGGTTTGACAAAAGTGATAAATCCCTTTGATGGAAGTGATAATGAGTGCACTGAACCTAACGGTGCCCTACTCGCTCACTTGATTAAGGATGTATCGAAGATCGATTGGGATGAGGCGGAGCTAGGCACAAAATTTTGTGACCTTAGGTCTACTGCTAGAAAATCTAAATCTTCCTCTAAGAAAAAAAGGGCGAAAGACTCTGAACTGTGACAAGAAATCCAATAAAAATATTTCCCAATAAAAAGCATTTTCTGGAATAGCATAGGTCTCTCTGACTTGGGTAGATTTCATTATGTTGCAAATGCTATTAGGGAGCATAATTTGGATTTTGTGGCTTTATTAGAAACAGGGAGGTGAGATATGTCAAAAACAATCAGGCTCACTTTTCTAGTTGTACAGACTTTGTTTGCCATTGCCTCCCTCCTCGTGGCAGATCTAAAGGTATTCTCCTCGAGATTGCATCCATTCTAGATTTCTCTCTGATTGAGGAAGGATAATTTTTTTTGTCAAAGTCTATCTAAGCAACAAGATAGACAAATTTAGATGGATTCTTATGGCAGTCTACGGATCGACGCAGGACAATTCCAAATCTAGCTTCCTGGCGGAGTTAGTGCGTACCTGCCAACAGAATCACCTCCCATCCCTAATTGGCGGGGATTTCAATATCCTGAGAAATAGTAGTGAGAAGAATAACAACAGATATAATGATTGTTGTCTTTCCTATTCAATGTTATCATTGATAGCTTTGATCTTAGAGAAATTGACTTAACTAGTCGACAATTCACTTGGGCAAACTCCCTTCCTAATCCGACTTATGAAAAGTTAGATCGAGTTCTTCTGACTACGGAATGGGAGTCTAAATATCCGCTGGTCTCTGTACACGCTCTGGATAGAGGTATTTCGGACCACACACCCTTGTTGATTGATACTAGAACAACGGCCTTCCCTGGAAACCGGAGGCGGTTCAAACTAGAACTTGGCCATACTAGTGGTACTTACGAACAAGAAAAGTCCAACCTTCAGTCCATTATAGATGATTTGGATATTGCTGTCGAGGTACGCAGCCTGTCCGACTTTGAGAGAGAATAGTTGGCTCAATCTAGAGATCAGTTGGCCAGACTTCTTCGTGAAGAAGAACTCAAGATGTACCAGCGAGCGAAGGTGACAAATGTCTTGCTTGGAGATAATAATACCAAGTACTTCTAGATGGTTGCTAATGGCAAATATAGGAAGAAACGGATCTTTTGCCTAGAGCAAGAAGAAGGTAAAATCGAAGGCGAGACCGCTGTAATGGCCTATATTAACAATTTTTACAAGACTTTGTTTGGGCCACCAGAGGACAACTCCTTCTCTATGGATGAGTTCAGGAATGAGGATGTCTCTCAGGTCTCATTGGCTGAGAATGAATTCCTTACGGTACCCTTCTCGGAAAAGGAAATTTGGGATGTTGTATTCGACATGGAACACAATAAAGCTCCTGTTCTAGATGAGTTTTCTAGCAGAATTTACTAGAGATTCTGGAATGTCATCAAGTTTGACTTCATGAATTTATTCCATGAATTATATGTGGGAGAACTATTGATATTTAGTCTCAATTTTGGGGTGATAACTCTTCTTCCAAAAATCAAAGAGGCAAATCTCATCTAGTAATATAGACCTATTTGTGTGTTGAATGTCAACTTCATTTTCACAAAGGTAGCTACAAATTGGATTAATTCCATTGTGGATCGAGTAGTCAGCCCTACTCAATCTGTGTTCATGCGAGGATGAAATATCCTAGAGGCAGTTGTCATCTTACATGAAATAATACATGAATTACACCAAAAAAATGAGTGGTGTAATCTTCAAAGTTGATTTTGAGAAGGCATATGATAAGGTCAAATGACCCTTCCTACTTCAAACTTTACGAATAGAAGGTTTCTAGCCCAAGTGGATCTTTTGGATTGAGACTTTCGTTTCAAGAGGTAGTATAGCAATTAAAGTGAATGATGATGTCGAACCTTTTTTCCAAATGAAAAAAGGCATCTAACAAGGTGACCCTCTTTCACCAATGATGTTCAATATTGTAGTTAACATGCTAGCTGTTCTTATCAAAAGGGCCAAAGCAGATGAGCTTTGTGAAGTGGTGTCTCATCTTATAGATGATGGTATTTCTATTCTACAATATGCCAATGACATGATACTCTTTATGGATCACGACCTTGAACAAGCTCGCAATATGAAGCTATTGCTTTGTGCGTTTGAGCAATTATCAGGTCTTAAGATCAATTTTCATAAGAGTGAACTATTTTGCTTTGGCGACGCTAAATCCATGACTGAGCAGTACATCGAGCTCTTTGGCTGCGGTATAGGTGACTTCCCTTTGAGATATTTAGGCATTCCCTATAGGAAACTGAGGAATGCAGATTGGAAGGGGTTGAGGAATAGTTAGAGAAGAGACTTAGTTGTTGGAAAGGAAAACACCTTTCAACTGGTGGGTGACTGACATTGATAAATTCAGTGCTTAGTAGTCTGCCAATGTACATGATGTCTTTCTTTGCTATACCAAGGGGAGTGCTCAAAAAATTTGATTATTTTCGCTCCAGGTTCTACCGTCAAAGTGATAATGAAAAGAAAAAAATACCTCCTTGCTAAGTGGAACATTTTCTACTGACCCAGAGATCAAGGGGGTCTAGGAATTCAGGATCTAGATACTAAGAATATTGCCTTGCTCAGCAAATGGCTTTTTAAGTTGCTCACGTCTGATAGAATGTGGCAACAACTAATTCGCAATAAGTACCTGGATTCTAAACCATTATCATAGGTCTAGTGGAAAGCTGGGGATTCACATTTCTAGGCCAGCCTTATGAACGTAAAGCAAGAATTTCTACTCTTCGGGACCTTCACTATCAAAGATGGCACTTAGATCAGATTTTGGGAAGTTCAGTGGTTGGGAAATTCACCTCTACGAGAACAGTATGCTTGCCTCTACAATATAGTAAGAAACAAATAGGATACTTCAGCAGAAGTTCTCTGAACCTTACCTCATAATGTTTCTTTTAGAAGGGACCTTATAGGGCTAAAATTAATATTATGGACCGCTTTACTTTCTTGAATAGCTAATACTGTGGTCACTCAGGAGCAAGATGAATTTCGCTGGAACTTAACCCCGAATGAAAAATTCTCGATGAAATCTCACTATCTTGCCTTAGTGCATAGTGATGTTCCCAATCTTAACAAACACCTTTGGAAACTGAGGGTGTCTCTCAAAATCATAATCTTCCTTTGGTAGTTACGTCAATGTGTAGTTCTGACAAGGGATAATCTAGCTAAAAGCAATTAGCAAGGGAGTACAAAATTCTGTTTTTGTCACTATAAAGAGACAATTAAACATCTTCTTTTTGAATGACATCTTGCCTGTGTTGTGTGGTCTATCATACAAGCGATTTTAGGGCTCTTCTGGCCTCGTAGTGTATCATATATGTTCGGTACCTGGTTACTGGGTATTAGGAGGGACTTGAAACTGAAAATCCTGTTGGGGGCGGCTGTTACCTACTGGTTGCTTTGGTTATACATAAATGATATGGTGTTTGATAAAAAAAAATATTGCATCTCCTTTGCAGGTTATCTACCTTTGTACCCATTGGCTCCGTAACTGGACTATATTACAAAAGCCAAATTCTCGAGATATGGTTACAGTGACGTGTTAGCATTTGGAGAAGGTGGTCAGAGAGTGTTTTACCTAGATTTATAGGTGGCAGCCTAGTCGGAGGATAAGAGCATCTTAGCATCTCCTTTTTCACCTATGTTACACTTTTTTATGCTTTCTCTTTTATTTTTATGGATGTGTGCATCTTGGTTATGTAGAGGCCGAGAGTGTTCTCAGTACGATTATATCCTCTTGATGTAATTGTCTGATTTCTATAAAAACTTCCTTTATCGAAAAATTATGTAACATCAGTAAATTCTACAATATCAATGCTACCACAAATGGCGCAGCAAAGCGTGCCTTCCATCCCGGAAGAGTGTCATGGAATCAAATGAACAAAAGAGTTCCATAATAGTTCAAGGATTGAGAATCATGTCGGCTCATGGCCCATTATGTCATCATACATCACTACTACAAAACTGGTCATAAATACCGGCCCATCACTGGCGGTTCCTAATGAGTCGGTAGTGATGATGCTTTACTGCCGGTCCATACGCCTCGCAAGAAAAATCCACCAATATAGCTTATGAACCAATAGTGACAAGGGGAATCACTGCCGGCTGATAAATTGAGCCGGCAGTGATACCCTTCACTGCCGGTTTATAATATCAATCAACCGGTAGTGAAGAAGTGCCTGGACCCAAAATTTTATTTCGCTCGACTTTTGGCTCGCAAAGCTTCACGTCTAGCTCTCTCTCTCTCTCTGCCTTATCTTCACGTCCGGCTCTTTCTTTGCCTTATCCACCCACATCCGCCTCTCTCTCCCCACCTTATCTCCCCCATCGGCCTCCTCCCCACCGCTGGCTCCCGTCACCCGCAGCTCCCGCCACTCCCTCCGTTAGCGGGCGGTTGGCCGCCGCCGCTATTATCGCGCAGGTAGGTGATGGCCGCGGGAGGTATGTGTTGCCCGAGTGGGGAGAAGGGCGGGTCGCCACCAGCACCTGCTCGGCGCATCATCGCCGGTCGGGTGGAGCCCCGCCTCGGAGGAGCGCAAGTGGTTGTTGCCGGTTGGGCTAGCCACCGACGGCCATGTAGAGGGTGGCGGCCTGGTCGGATCTGGGGGCCTCCGGCCACCGTCAGACTTCTGCATCGCCATCGGCCATCGGGGCTGGCTGGGCGCCACCGTCGACTGGGCTGCCTGGACTTGTCGCCTTGGGAGGGAGCCGCCACTTCCAGAGGTGGTCACCATCGGATCTGGACATGCGGTCATGGGGCTTGCTGAAGGGGTGCCACAAGTCACCGGTGGCAGGAAGCGGAGCTGGGTGCTAGGTGGCGGCTTCTATGGCAGGCCGGCCAACGTCGTCAAGAAGAAGGAGAAGCAGCGTCGACTGAGGCTCACCAAGAACATCCAGGAGCATGTTGATGCTATGATACTCGAGAGTTTTTAGAGAAATTGTGTCTTGTTCATGTTTTCTTGTTGCCTTTTGTATATGTATAGATAATGCATGATTTTTGTGTTCGATGTGAACAAAAGGGGGAAATGGGTTCATCTGTTTAAGGTGTTGATTTTTCTTTTTCGAATGGTCATGGCAGCGGTGGAGCTCGCACGGTGGGAGCACGAAGGCTCGAAAACACAGCGGTGGTGACAACGACGATGGTGGCAGCTGAGCCGGCTCGATTTTGAGCCGGCTCGGTTTCTTTTTTTTGGCTTTTGGAACCAACTTCACTGCCGGTTGTACAACCGACAGTGAAAAGGGTGTGACTTTCACTGTCGTTTACGTACTGCCGGTTCCAAAACCGACAGTAAAAGCCAGTTTGGAACCGGCAGTACAGGGGTGTTATGTAGTAGTGCATGATACATGGCCCATCATGTAAATCTTACTTTTAGGTTGTTGAAATGGCTTTCTGCTAGAGTTGCACAAGAATAGCAACAAGGTAACACTTGTGCCCACATGAGCGACATGATGCCCAGGAACGGAGTCAGGATTTAAACATAGGGAGCCAAGTGGACAATGATATAAAAATAATAATTACCAACTCTGGTCAAAAATATATATCGGTTAGACATGGACATGCCTTGAAAAAAAACTTTTACAACTATTTTCTATTGTAATATGTTTTCAAATCATAATATTGTAAAAGTAATTTTCTTAACAAATCTTTGTATTTTAAATCTAACTAAACACTTAAAAAGTATTGATATTCAATTTTTTAACTCAATTTACATTTGTCAAAAAGTGACAAGTATCTATAACCATAGATTGTAGATTCATAGTTTTGTAGTGGTTGGATTAGAACTTTTCATCATGGCTAGAGCCTGAAACAAACTCTTTTTTTTTTTATAGAAAATGTCCATTTTTTGGTTAATTTTCATCATGACCACATAATTAAGCATACTGAAATTGAAAAAGAAATTAGATTGTTTGAAACATCATCACTATATTCAAATTCCATGTATGTTGTCTAGCAAATAATACCTAATTAATACATCTCATAGGTTTACAATATACATTTATACACAATTGGAGATATTAGGACCTAGACATACCCGGTGAATCTTGAAAGCGTACCTTTACGGCCGGCAGAGCGACAAGGTCATGTTGGTGGTCGATATTAGACAAATGGCCAGCGTCGGCGGCGTGCTTGTGGCAAGGTCGGGTTGGTGATCGCAATTAGGCAAATGGCCGGCTGGCGGTGTGCTTGCGGCGTCCGCGAAGACAAACAGATGAGGGTGTCTAGAGTCTACAATCTAGTTGTAATTGGGAGCCGATGCAAGTCCTAGTCCTGCATGACTCTTTGATAGGTTAAACAACGTATAGACTTGGTTGGGCACACATGGGCTTCACCATAGCAACTTACTGAGTTATTGGGCCTGAGCTTTGACTAAAACACATTCATGAGTAGGGCCATGCATGTATCTTTTAACTTACTTAGATCAGCGGAGCTGGTAAACTAATCCTATGAAACAAAAGTTTCATTAGGGAGGCCAGGCCTGTTGTCACCGCCCCTGATGATGCCTAGCAATCTACTCTAAAATCATTGTCTAGGATAGAAGATCAGATCTTCACATGATTGGTATGGTCTGAAAAGAGCTAATTATGTGAACATCATTTCTCGACAGGTGGCCATGGTCTCAACATGTTGAGCATTTCACATACTACAATGTAGTGATGATGCAGTATATCCTACCGGTGAAGTGGGCTCGGCTTGCCTCTTACTTTCTCTTTATGCCTTTTTCCCATTTCCTCATCATCATCGTGGGAGCAAAGTAGCCACATCATGTATATGATCATACTAAGGGCCAATCCTCACCCCATGCCTCTCTTTGTTCCAAATTAAATTACTCTGATCATGCTCGTGGGTATCTGATATGCTCCATCCGCTGCAATTTTCAGCACATCTTGTCTACCTAGTTCTTGATCTGTTTTCCATTTTGCATCTGACTAGGAAATTGGAATCATAAACAAGTACATAACGATTTGAGCTAGTGGATTCTTCACTCTTTTTCCTTATTCTTCCAGCCTAGCTGTCTCAGTGTTCAAGAACTGTTTTGAATCTTCTGAGTACAAGACAGATATAGCGTTTAGCTACATATGGACAGCATCAAATTTATTTGCTTCCCTCTGAGTATTGAGTAACAGCAACAACAATAGTAACTGTCTCCTGGTTGGTTGTATGCATATTTCCATGGATGCAAGAATACAGAGATAGGGATATAAAAGTAGTTCAGAAATGACATTCTCAGTACAAAGTTGGCTACAGATGTCTACATAAAGACATTAGATGGATGTTACCAAAAAAAACGAAAGATAATAGAGACATCATGTCGGTTTTCTTACCCTTTATCTTATTTTTGTTATCATTTAGACAAAATGAGCACTATTTTGCTAACAAATCAGATAATCTGATAATAGCTGCATGATTTGGGTCTAAACTCTAAATAAAAGAAGCTATATTAATCCCGGTGATATAGCTTACATCATAAACTTTTTCTAACTTATCGCGTGTTACAAAAATCATAACAGATCTGCCTACTGTTATATCTCAAACGATCCTGCGAGAAGAAAAAAAGTTATATCTCAAAAGTCAACAGAATTCAGAAACATTTAGTATTTATGTATTTCTAAGTACAATGTAACTAGGCCATAACCTCAAATTCCAGCAAATCTATTACGGTCAAGTTCACGCTTCTTAAGCTTGCCACATGAGTTTCAGAAGGTCGGTGCCGGATTCCGAACCGGCCAACAAGGAGAGAGGCCGGTCAACGGTTTGGGAAAGTGGAAGCCAACCGGCTGAGAGATGACGGCAGCGACGGGTGGACTAGATCAAGATGATTTGTTACATTTTAAAAGAAAAATCTATATTTAATATCATATTAGAAATATTAATTTGTATTCCATAGAGATAGGGTCGGCTCTGAGATTTCAGTGACCAAGAGAAAACTAAAAGCGAGGCTTATTGAACATAAATATTAAAATATTTATATATCAATTACAAAGATAATATTCTGGATAGAATACACAAATATTTACGATAAGATTGAATAACTTAGAATACTTCCGTTACGATAAGCTGAAACAAAATTATCGTAAATGCTCGCGGGAACAAAATTATAAAGGATCGGAGTACACGTATGTATGCTTGAGTTAATGTATGCTAGCTAGGTAGAGATACCCACATGCCTATATACAACTTGCTACATACAATTTTAGTTACTCAACGGTACATGCAGCAGATAGCTTACAGCCATAGTAGCTTTGGAGCTATCTGCTCACAGGTGCTAGCACTACAGTACGAACGCTGAACCCATTGATCCCCGGAGCAAGCGGGGACCTTTTCATATTTCAAACATGCGATCTCAATAAGGGTCAGATCAATTTGAGGTTGAGTACAAACTATAGAGAAGATAAACCAATGACAAAAACTCATATGGCAATAGTTGACGCATATCCTCAATCGAAGTGCGGGCATGCTGGATGCCTTGGAGTTGTGATCACACGGAACGCAGGAAACTGGACTATCTGGATAGAAAAAAAACACGAAATAGGCAAACAGGCAAATAGGCGAGGTAAACAAGTCACTTGATTTTTTATGGATCGGAGGAACCAAACCACTTGTGTCATATCGTGTGAACTGCTAGGCCTAGCTGCTATTTTAGACCTCGTTGTATTTGTTGTCGTATGAACTGTTAGACATATACTATAAATATATACATAAGCAGAGGGCTCTCGATTTTAAGGCCCGAGGCGGCTGCCCCACTCGACCCCTTAGAGCTGGCCCTGTATAGAGGTCATAGACCAGTATATATACATGTACATGGATAACCACAAAATTCACTGGATAATTTTTTCTCGGGGTTGGCCAACACTCTGGGAAAAAGAACTTGGGCGCGCGCCCATCAGGTTAATCCAAGCATTCCAGTACAGACCATTGATATCAATTATTGTCAGAAAGTTGTGCACTAACAAGGTAGGTTTATCAATTTATCAGCGACAATTGTGTTACTTGCACACCAACAAGGTAGGTTTTGATGTGTTTTAGTCGAAGAAAACTCATATGCAACATAATAAGATATAAATGATACATATTGAATGCTACTTAATAACTGATGCATCTATCTAATATTCTTTGAGGAAGCAACCAGTACTTAAAAGAGCAGGACCAAACTTTACCATGGGTATATAAATCTTCATTTGTGTTGTGATGCTTGGGATGTGGGACAATATTTTGGAGGACATTCTGGATAATATAATCTGCAGCAGCATCATGTCATCTTTAAATTTTATGGAAACTTCTATTAGTCTTGAGAAGTTAACCAGAATAGAAATCAAATTAGGATTCAAAAAGTATCAAGACATGACATGTCTAAATTTTTTAGCAACTAATCGACTGAAACAGCAGTAAATATAAAGAGAATGAGTGAATTGCAAAAAACTACATATATTGTGTCATTTAATAGTTATAGTTTTATATTACAATCAAACTAATAGAGACACATCAATAATTGTAGTTTTGTGTTACAAATGACATAATATATGTAGAAGCTACAAGTATTACTTTAATAGTTATAGTTTTATAGTACAAATGATATAATATATGTAGTTTTGTATAATTCACTCAAAGAGAAACGATAGCACATCTCCAAACTGAACTCGGTTTCTAAGCCTACGACCCTGCGTTTCAAAAAAAAAAAAAAAAATCAGTGCGAACCATAGAAGATTTACAAAACAATGGTGCACAATAAAAGTTCGATGTCGTATGTAGAGCTTCATCCTTTAACTAATTTCGCTTACTTTCAGGAAAGCAGACAACATGGCAATGGATATTTTAATCTGATTAATGGGTTTTTAATATTTTTCCTATGCACAAGCCAGTAGGAAAAGTCCAATTTCCTAATAATACTGCAAGCAACGTCAACGACTATAGCGAGTATATTAGAATAACCGGCTCAATCCAAATTAAAGAACTACTATACAATTGTGACCACATCAGTTTGATAAACGCATATATCTATTGGCTGTATCTATCTTAAGTAAGAATAACCAAAACACCCTGTCACAGAGTTATTAACTTTTATAACGAGACGTCCATCAGAAGCACATAGGTCGCATCAATGAAATCAAACGATGCCGAATGTTCTTTCCCACTCGTCTAAATAGGTCAAGCCGTTAGGTTCCCGGAGTTTCTTCGAATTAAAAAAAGGTCAATACTATTTTCTTTGCTAAGCAATCCGTTGGATACCAGCAGATTTGGACTCCGTCAAACGCAGACCACGACTCAACGATCAGCACTATCACACCATCCTCCATCGCACCAAAACTTGAAAACTTCTCCCGATACAATACGGCGCACTACTTGTTGCGTGGTAGATCAGTAAAATTTTCAGATTTACTCGTCAGGTTCAGCATCGGCACGCGACCAGACTCGATTGATCAAGAGGAACGCCTAGATGAATTTGGATATTAAGGCCGGCTCGGCAGTCGGTACTCACCAATTAGTGAATATTAGTCAGAATTAAGAATAATTAGCTGTGTAGGAGGCGTCGCGTCGTCCGGGTGGAGGAGGAGCCACGGCTATTTATTGCAGGGCGACCCCTCGACGCCGGGTTCGATGATGCGTAGGAGACCGGGAAAGCGCTGGTGCGATCGGTCCCTTCCCGTTCCGAGGAGGAACGCGACCCCGGGCGACGTCATCCAGCGCAGGGGCGCAGATGTTCCCGGATCAGGCGTGGAGGGAGTCAGCTGATTGTTGAAGGGGCCAGAGCCTGCTCGACTCCTCCAGCGGAACGGTGCTCACTTCTTCGCTGCTGCGGCGCCTGTGCTGCACCGTTCTGCTTGGTTTCGCCTGGACACTGGATCATATACATACCGTTTTAACGATGTACAGCCCCAATTTGCTCCGATGTTCTTCCCTTCCGATGGTTTTTGTGGTTCTCTGTTGTCGTCGATCAAACGTGATTGCACGGAAATTACCTGCTCATGGATTGATCGATCATGTAGCACATCAACACCATTACCGGATGATGGACCGACTCTGCCAAAGGTATGGGTGAGAGCTTATAATTTACAACAAAAGCTAGAGAGGAGTTTTCGGTTTTATGTGATGTGGGATCGATGATTGGTGGAATACAGACATTGGATATGAAGACAACCGTGAGGAGTGAGTTTGGGAGAATTCATGTGGCAGTTTTTGATCCTAACAAAATATCATCGAAGCTGCATGTTGTCATAGGGATGTGAGAATAGATGGTAGGATGTGAGAATAATGATGGACCAGGAGGAGCACCAGGATAGGAATGCGACAATGGAGGTAGATGACACACAAGGAGATGATAAAGAAAAGGAAGCAAAAGAGGATGAAGATATGTAAGACAGAGACCTAAAAGGCCAAAAAATATAGATAAGAAGGATGAGAATTCATCAATTCTACCCAACTAACTGGTGGTATTCAACATGAGGCCAATATCCATTCAACATGAGGTCCATGGTGGGCTTGAATGATCATGAGAGAGAGAGATGCTTTATCACAGAAAGGTAGATGAGACGCTTGACATTGCAATCGAGAGGTCACTTGGGCTTGGTTCTAGGCCTACAACGATGGGTGGACTAGCGGGTGGGGAGGCAAATGTTTAGCAATTGGGCTCGGTTTCGGACAAGGCCCAGTGCGTATCGCTTGAGGTCCACGATGAAGTGCTGAGGTCAGGGATGTTGAGAAATTGTTGCTACCGAGTGTTGAGAAACGGTGGCTACCTAGTGTAGTATAGTGATTTTTTAAGAACAATTATAAAAGAGAGACATAATATAAAAGAAAAATATCTATTTTTTATTCATCTATGTTTATAATGAGAGGTGTTGTCTCGTATATATAGTGCTAAAACCCCTAAAAAATATAATCAATCTTTAAAAGATAAAGACATATTCCAAGAAGGTTAAGTCTTTAGAGATCAAGACGGGTCCAAATTATATTGTAAAACTCTAGGTTTCTTAACACTACTCCTTGAGCACTTCTCACAAAATACATATGTCTTATCAAAACTTCCCAAAAACCCAGTGAAAAAAATTGAGGGAAAGAGTACATAGCTCGCGATATGGTCACACGAATTGCCTCATTAAAAATCTTAACATGAGAAACTTAAGAAAAATTCATCTAAGGGGAAAAGAGTACAATTCATCCAAAATACTATAATCTTCATGATTAATTTTGGGTACTTAATATTCTTGACTAAGATTTAATTCTTCATAACAGTATTATATGAAAATTCTCCCCCTGAAATGTGCAGCTCTCTAAGCCTCATCATCCCAATATCACGAACACATCTTTTAAAAGTAGATACATGGAGAGACTTAGTGAATAAATCTGTAAGATTTTCATATGACTTGGTATGCATTACTTTTATTTCGTTCATCTTATGCAATTTATGAGCATAAAAGAACTTGGAGTTAATATGCTTCATTAAGTTACTTTTCACATATCTCGATTGCACTTGTGCGACACATGCAACATTATCTTCGCAGATAATGATAGGGGTGTTAGTAGTGTTCAAATTATATGACTGTTGGATATGATTGATCACTCTTCTAAGCCATACGTATTCCCGTGCGGCTTCATATAGAGCTATTATTTTCGAGTGGTTCATCGAAATAGATACAAGACTTTGCTTTGACGATTTTCAGGAAATTACAATTCCACCATATAAGAAAACATAACCAGTCTGTGATTTCGTTATATGTGGGTTCGATAGGTACCCAGCATCTGCGTATCCATATAGACTAAGGTCCCGATTCTTTCTATAGAACAGACTAAGATCTTTGCTACCTTGCAAGTAGCGTAGAATATCCTTTAAGCCCTTCCAATGCCTTTAAGTGGGCTCTGCACTGTATCGTGCAAGTAGGTTTACTGCTAACGCTATGTTTGACCTAGTGTAATTAGCTAGATACATCAACGCACCTATTGTACTTAAGTATAGGAATTCTGGTCCCAACACTTCTCCTCCCCCATCTTCTCTAGGTCTATAGAGATCTTAATCTGCTTGCAATGATCTTTCGAGCATGGGGGTTTTAGCAGGAAATGATTTTTTTAAAACCAAACCGCTCTAACACCTTATGAGTGTAGTTTAACAGATGTACAAAGATTCCATCTACCACATCCTCTAGCTGCAGGCCCAAGCAAAACTTGGTTTTACCCAAATCTTTCATTTCAAATTCAGACTTCAAGTGAACTTGCTTCCTCTATTTCTTCTTCTGTACCAATTATATTCAGATCATCTACGTATATAGATATTATCCAGAATCCATTCTAGGACCTTCTTATGAATACACAGGGATAATCCGTGCAATTCATGTAGCTTTGCTTTCCAAGAAATTCACTC